>NC_138551.1:134747721-135341927 GCF_964273705.1 Natrix helvetica
AAACAAACCCCTTCACCTTTCCTTCCCTTCGGATTATTTTGCAACTACAAATAACTGAAGAAGAATCAGCCTGACCCGCTCACAACTTCAGAGATCAAACCAATCAGATCGTCTCTTCAGAAAAGACCCCCATGCAGCTCTCTTTGCTTCGTTTGTTGGTCTCCTTCCCTCCCCCCGCCCCCCCCCCCCTTTCCCGTCTTTTCCTTCCTCCCCTTTTCCTCCCTCATCAGCTGCCACGGAGTGCCTGGAGGAGCCTATTTGTGACGTCCTCTTATTACGTCACTCTTACACAGCTGAGCAAAAACCACCCAGCCAGTGCAACTCAACCACCAACCCAAAATCCCCGGGAGCCTCGATCAGCCCCGGGAAGACGGAATGGAAGAGAAAGGGATCCAGCGGAGGGAGCAAGAGCTTCCTAGGGAGGCGGAGCTGTCTGAATGGCCCTCACGGAGGGCCACCTGCACATTCCCCGAGGGGCCCTTCTGGCCCTCCAGCTCCGCCCGGCTGCCAGGCTGAAGTACGAAGGGCGCTGGAACCGGAGCGTCTCGGGGGCTGCGGAGTCCTTGGGGGGAGGCAGCAGAGGCAGCTGCCGCTGGAGCGCTCACGAGTCCCTCGGTGGGGCTGAAACCTTCGGCTAATGGGGAGGAAGGGCGCCCCCTGTGGGAAGGGGGGGTTTGGAACTCTTGGGCAGAGCGAAGGGAAAGGAGGAGCTGCGATTCTGGCAGGTAAGGAAAGGAGGGGGGGCTCTCTTCTTATTCTTTGGGGGAGGAAAGAGGGAGGGAAATACTCACCTGTTGGCTGGCTGGCTCTTCTTCAGCCATCGCCCATCCAGGTGAGACCCTCTGCATCCCTCCTTTGTCTCATTAAAAGCTTCATACCTGGGGAGCCGGTTTCAAAGGACTACAAAGCCCCAGATCCTTTGAAGTTCGATGACAAATGTTTGATTTCTTCAGAGTAGATTAAATTGGGGGGGGGGGGAAGACACAGATTACCCCCCTTGGGTTAAAATGACTGATCAAGATTGAACGAGTGTCATTCATTGAGGGAAGGTTTCTCTCTGAAAAGAACACTGCCCTTCTCATCCTGGGGGTAATAATACTTCCACATTATAGAGTGTGAAGTAACATAAATATACTAAATAAATACATATGTTAAATAGGAAAATGAAAGCAGTTGATGGGCTCAAAGTTTTTGTACAGATTTCAAACAGAGAGGAGTGTGTATTTATGACTCTGAGTGTTTGCCAATAGGGATCATCCTTGCTTTACCCCCAATTGAGAGGGGAAAATCTGTTGCTATGCAACACAATTAAGCAAGCCACCCCATAACTCCACCTTATAATTTCAGGTCAGCTTCTTCATTGACTGCTTGGTGGAAGTTAGCAGGGAAGCATGGAAATGGAAATCACATGACTGTGGGATGGGGGAGGGGGGCACTCTCATAAATTCAAAGACTGTCCGTAATGTTACTTTTTCAGTGCTGTCATAACTGCTAAATAATGGCTAAACAGGGCAGTTGTTAAGTGAGGACTACCTCTATGCTTGGGTCCAAGTCAAATTAGGAAAAATGTCAGAGGCAACTTTCAAGAATGACCAGCTGGGTACATCAGCAGAAGGAATCCCTTGTTCTCATTCCACCTGAGAGAAATGGATTGTGTTGTTCTACACCCCAGGAAAGCAATCCAGCACAACCTGTGTGCCCAGGAAGGCTGTGAAAGCAACTGGAAATGATGAATCTCCTTGCATGGTATCTGACATGTACACTTCTGTTGAAGCTATACAATGACTGTCTTAAATACACACATTTAAAAAGCCTAATGTGTGTCATCCTTACATGAATGAAAGGAAAGGTCTTCCCTGAATGTTTACAGATGAAGAGGGAGTGTAAGTTGCTACTGATTTTTCACTCTTGTAAATGGATTCCTTCCTTCCTTCCTTCCTTCCTTCCTTCCTTCCTTCCTTCCTTCCTTCCTTCCTTCCTTCCTTCCTTCCATCCATCCATCCATTCATCCATGAGAGGCAGACTTGATTTCACCATCTCTTTTCACTTGTTTCTTTCCTCACTTCTCTCTGTGTTTCTGTCTCTGTGTTGTTTTTTTTAACTCTGCAAAGTTCTGGTAACTAGTTTTTCATTAAAGTTGATTTTGTTCAACAGACTGGCTGCACTATTGCATCAGCCCCTTTCCAGTGATGCCCTTGAGCATTAGCTTTCAAAATAAAATATTTTTTTCTTCCAACTCAGCCGGCAGCTATTTTTTTAGATCTGTGACATGCTCAGGCATTAATGAGACTCAAAAAGGTTTAATGGTGGACAGGACCACCTGGAGCTAAAGGGGGAGATCTTTGTTATGTAGAATAGACTGGCACAGATCTTAATGGCTCATTGCCAAAAGTGGGGGGGGGGATGAGTTTCTTCCTCCCTTTTAGGGGGAAATATTCTGCCCTTTAATATTTCCCACAATATTTCATTTTCTAGGAGAGAGGTGGGTGCGAACTTCCTACAGGAGAAACTGCTGGTTGTTATAACAGAAATTGCAAAATTGTATTTCTATACACACACACACACACACACACACACACACACACACAAATACATGAAGTTATATTTAATATTTGCAATTTAAGAAAGTGTTTTAAAAAATGGAGTCTAATTGCTTTCTGTTCTCCATAACTGACAGGAGCACAACAGAAAAATCTCCAACTAATTGCAGAGAAGGAGGAGCTCTGCATAGATTTGGAAGAGACTGAGAACTTTTAGATAGCAACCCCAGCTTTTCTTCCAGAATTTCATATTAAATTCTCCACAGCTTCCTCCCATGAACAAATATGCTCTAATGTTCTGAGTTGAACTGTGTTGCCTGGAACAAAGTTGGGGAAAATAAGAGGTGACTCTTTTGAACTTGTGCAAAACATAGGAAAACTACATTAATGAAAATGTAAGGCTATGTATAAAAAACAGACTATTGTTTAATTGGGTTTTATTTTAAACAGGCCTGATCATTCAAGCAAAAACCTAAGGGGGCTAATTTTATTCTGGTCTGGATATTTTAGAGAAGAAATATTTCAAATGAAGCTTTGCAGACAGAAAATCTTAGAAGGGAGAACAAATGTCTCCTTTGCTTGGGTCTAAAGCAAGATGGGAGAAGGCAGAACTCCCAAAAGAAAACAAGGATCTGAAAGATGAACTTAACAGGTGAGAAATATTTAGACAGCAATCCTGACTTTCAAATTTCTTTATTAGAGCCCTGAGTCTAAATATAAACAAGCAATTGAATTCAAGATGTATTACAGTGTTTTATATATATGTACTGCATACGTGTATAAAGAAAACACAATAAGCATAATGTAAGTTTAGTCCTCTTTGGGATCTCTGTGGTGGTTGGCTCTCTATATTCCTGCACCAGGGAAGGGAAGTTGCTCCTGAACAAGGTTTAGTTACAGAGATAGTTACATAGATAGTTACACAGATACACAGATAGTTGTATAGATAGGTATATAGATAGATAAAGAGACAGACAGGGAGAAAATCCATTCTGTAGATAAGCAGGACTTGGTTTTTAGTCTCGGGTATTTTTCTTTCTTCCTTGGGAGTTTGGCCTTGGGATGGAGAGTCTTGGAGGGAACCACCAACCATCAAAACCAGAAATTGACTCTTCTTCCTCCATCCCTTTTCTCTTTCAGAAATGGATCAAAATGAGCTGATGTGGCCCTCCAGTGAGAGACCCCAGAACTTCCTTGGAGACCCCTGGAAAATGACATTGTTTGTCTTTGGGGTCTATTTATTCATTGGCCTCTGTGTTTTTCTTCACTAGTAAAAGTAAGGTGGCCCTGATCAAGGGAGTGGTGTCATCACAACCTGGGAGCCCTAAGAGACTGAAAGCTCCGCAAAATGTTGGTGGAACTAATAGGAGAAAAGATAGAATACCTCAGGTCTGGAAGGGACATTGAAGGTCTTCTAGTCCAACCCCCAATCTTTTGTTGAAAACCTCCAGTAATGGAGCCTCCATTAAGAATAAGCCTTATTATCATTGTTACGAAAACAATGTAGCAGTCAGTATTTTATATATAAATATATTTTTAAATATTCCTTCGTTTCCTCTGACCCTTCCCTCCCTCTGATTCTGGGCTGCATCTGAACAGAGTTTCCTAAAGGAAAGCAGATTTCACATTCAAATCCTCCAGTTCTATTTTTGCTCTTTAAACATTTTATCAATTACAAAATAAAATACAAAAATACAAAGTCGAATAGGAAGAAACTGGTAGTGGGGAGAAGGGGGAAGAAAAATAAGGGAGGTGGAAGGAGAATAGAAAAAAAATTGACTTCTGACTTCCTCTGTTGCAATAAAATAAAGCATTAAAATCAAACCTCAACTTTTTACTTTTCCATAATAATTTAAAGGATTTCTTAAAAGAAAGCAGATTTCGCATTCAAATCCTAAAGTTCTCAGGGAAGACAAAAATCCCGCCCCTCTTTCTTTCTAGTGGCTGCCTCTATTCCTGGCCCACCCCCTTTGTCATGACAACTCTGTAGCCAATCACACGGGGGGAAGAGACGGTTGCCTGGGAGCTTCCCTGCCCTCAGCCTGATGGAGAAGAGACTGAAGAAGCCAAGCCAAAGGGGAGGGGATGAGGAAGAGACAAAACCTCCCACAATTGCAGAGGGAGGAGGGCTTAAGCCCCCTACCCAGAAAAGGCTGCAATGAAGAGGGTCTCCTCAGCGGGGGGCTCTGAGAGCCAGGAGGGACCACAGGAGAACCCCATCTTCCTCAGAGTCACGGAGGGTCTCCTCTTTTCCTCCAGGGCAACCCCAGATCCCCCTTGGAAGACCCAGCCCTACATGGCTTCTCTCCCACAGGAGCCTCTCCTGGAAAGACATGCAGCCCAAGCAAGGCTGGAGGATCCCCGGGGGCTACATCCCCCCAATATTCAACCCTGGGACCCATAAACCCATCCTCTTCCCAGGAATGCCCCAGACCCCCCTCCTCCTTCCTGGCCATCCTGGGCCTTTTCTGTGGATCTGGGGTTTGCTTTCCCCTGGGTGCCCCATGCATGGAAAGAGGTGGCTGAGCAACATGGGACATGGTCTCCCCCCTTCCCAGGACTCAGGAGATGGAACCTGGAGGGGGATTTTGCAGATCTGCTTCCATTCCCCAACACGAGGCTCTCCAGTTTCCTTCTCCCAAGAGGGGCTCCCCACTCAGCCGGGCAGAGTCCACACTGGCATCCCTGCAAGAGCCCCCTTGGCTGGCCTCTGCATGGAAACGGGTGGCAGGGGAACATGGGATATGGGCTTCTGCATTCCCAGTCTCTAAAGATGGAAATTGGATTTTGTAGGTCAACTTTTTCATCTGTAACTCGAGGGTCCTGAGCTTCCCTTCCCTCCCTTCCTCTCCTTCCTTCCTTCCTTCCATCCTTCCTTCCTTCCTTCCTTCCTTCCTTCCTTCCTTCCTTCCTTCCTTCCTTCCATCCATCCATCCATCCGAGGCAGACTTGATTTCACCATCTCTTTTCACTTGTTTTTTCCCCCTAACTTCTGTGTTTCTGTTTCTGTGTGTTTTTTTTTAACTCTGCAAAGTTCTAGTAACTAGTTTTTCACTAAAGTTGATTTTGTTCAACAGACTGGCTGCACTATTGCATCAGACCTTTTCCGGTGATGTCCTTGAGCATTAGCTTTCAAATTAAATAATTTTTGGTTCCAACTCAGCAGGCAGCTATTTCAGATCTGTGACATACTCTGGTATTAACTGGCATCTGGGATTTTTCTCTTTAACCACAATGCCAACAAATGTCACATTTCTCTTTTTTCTTCAGCCACAAGTGCCGTGTATTCCCTCTGGGGCCAGTTTCAAGCCTGGAGACCCCAAAGCTCTCAATTCTAGATGATGGATTTAATTGCATCTCTGCCCCTGTTATTATGAATCACATGAGGATTATTTCCCTTTCATTTCCCTCCAGAGAATTTCCCAACAATCTTTGAGTCCAAGAACTGGTTGAATTATCCAGGGATCCCTCCTGAGAGGGAGAGTTATGATAAAAGTGTCAGCTTTGGGCAGAGAAATATGGAGTTTAGGGACAGGCAGGGTCTGTGCTCTTGAATGTCCGTCTCTCTCCATTCCAGGTGAAGCTGAGTGTTTCTCTGTGTTTGAATCAGGAAAGACACTGGATCATTTTCCACCTTGTGAGAGTCCTTTGAATTCTTCTAATTCTTCTTTAGAAACAGAAAAGGGATTCATTGATTCACATCATGAATTATGGACCTCCTGCTTCTGCTTCTGATGCTTCTGGTGTCCCATCCAGTCTCTGGGAAGCTGAGAATGAAATGCCAGCAGAGTTTGGAGCACCAGGATGGAAAACGACCACAGAGCTTTTATAGGCCAGGAGACCATCTCATCAGTATAGTCCTCAGTGGAAGTGAAAAATTGCATACAAAGTTGCTTTTCAATGTGGCTCCTTCTCTTCAGTTGGTTTTCCGTGATCCGTAAGTCATTCAGGGTGATAGAGTTGCACTCCTTCCATTCTAACACTCTCCTTCCTTTCTGTTTTTTATTCTTCATTTATTCCTATATTGGGGAATATGTCTAATTTCCTGAATGATTTTGATTTCCATGGCTTCTCTTTTGTCTGAATTTGTGAAAGAGACTCAAAAAGGGGTCTGAAAAAAAGCTGAAAGGACTCAAGATTATTTTCCTCTCTCAGTTCAATCCTTAATTTATCACCTGAATAATGAATTTTATTTAAAGTAGTGGTTGAACCAGTTGTAGTTGCCATACCTCAGCCAATTTCCATATTTGTATAATTGATCATAGGTTTTGGATCAATGTTGGTTTAAGGCTCAGTAGGCTTCTGGGGGATTATATATTTTTAAAAAGTAATTGTTGTTGCTGTTCATTATAATAACACTTTTTTTTTTACCATAGGGACATTTATGATATTCAAAATGGCTTACGATTATTTTTCAACATTCAAATGGTCAACAAAAATTCCCAGCTCCTGCACAATCTCACACTTGGCTACAACATCCACACCAACTATTTCAGCACTTTCTGCACTTCAGATGCCTTGCTGGACATTCTCTCCACTGGAGAAGCCAATGTCCCCAACTACAGCTGTGGAAGAAAGGAGAATCTTCTGGCTCTTCTTGATGCAGCTGCCAGGGACATCTCCGTTCAGGCGTCAACGTTAGGAGGCACCTACAAAGTACCACAGGTTTGTGTGTGTTTTTCTCCATCTGGAAAAGTGAGTGGTGGGTGGTGGTGGGTGGTGGTGGGTGGTCCTCAATGGAACTACGTCTACATGGAGGGAAACAAGTAGTGGGGGACCCCAAGGTTCCATTTTAGGCCCAGTACTCTTCAACATCTTCACCAAGGGTTTGGATGAGGGATAGATGGGGAACTCATCACATTTACAGATGACACTAAACTGGCAGGAATAGCCAACACCCCAGAAGATAGGCTCAAGATCCAGGTGGATCTAGATAGACTTGAACCCTGGGCCTAGCTAACAAAAGGAAATTCAATGTAAAGAAAAGTAAAGTCTTACACTTAGTCTAGAAAAACCAAATGTACAGGTACAGATTAGGTGAAACCTGGCTCAATAGCAGGAACTGTGAGAGGGATCTTGGAATCTTAGTGGACAATCTCTCAAATGTGAGCCAACAATGTGTGTCAGCAGCCCCCAAAAAGCCACTGCAATCCTAGGCTGCATCAACAGAAGGAGAGAATCCAAATCACGCGAAGTATTGGTGCTGCTTTATAAAGCCTTGGCAAAACCACCCTTGGAATAGGGCATTGATGGCGAACCTTCACAGCACCAAGTGCTTTTGTCAGGGACACGATCTGGAAGAGGAGTTGCCCAGTGTTTATGCCACTGCGCATATGTGCACCAGCCAGCTCCTCTTCCGGTTTGTGGTGCACACACAGGTGATGATCTGCTAGCTGGTATGCAAGCAGAAGACCAGCTCTTCCGCTTTCTGGCACTGCCATGCGCGCAAAAGCCAGCTGATCGTCACATGCACACATGCACCAGAAACCCAGAAGAGCAACGGGCAAGGCCACGCGTGCCAGGCGACATGGCTATGCATTCCACTTAGCCCAAGATAAGAAGCTGAGGCAGAGGGCAGCATTTTCCCCTCCTGGGGCCTCCGTGCATCCTCTTTTTGGCCTCCCCAGCCCCGAGAAGCACTCTGCCAGCCAAAAGCTTTGGTCTTACTTTGGAGTTTCAGTCTGTGGGGCTTGCAAAGGAAAGGCCTGCACTCAGCCGGTGGGTGGGGGCCAGCGGATGGGCAGAGGCTTCCCTCCGAGAGACTCTGGGTTTGAAATTGTGCGGGGTGTGCATGCGCCTATGTTTTCCACAGTGTCTTTTGGGCCACTAGCAGCTACCTTTCAGGAATCACATAAAAAGAGGAACCAGGTGGGGAGAGAGTGGGAACAAAGTCGCTGAGCTGAACTGCAGGACCGATGGCAGGGAGCTGTCGAGGCTCTGTGTAGCCGGTTATAACTCCAGAGCCAATCCATGAGGGCAAGAAGATGAAGAACAGGAGGGGGATCAGGGGGGCCTTGTCCTTCTGAAGAGGACCTGCCGAAGAGAGCTTCTCCCTGAAGAGGGCAGATGTGGTGGCATCAGTCTTGGGATGTTCTGCAGAGCCTCCCAGGGAAAAATGCAGCTGCCAGGTACTTTTAACCATATATTTTGGTCCCATGACTGCAGAATGCTGCAAAAAACCATAAATGCAGGCCAATTGTTAAGTGTTTCAAATGTGATAGGAACACTCAACAAGGTGACCACAGTATGTGTGTGTGTGTGTGTGTGTGTGTGAGAGAGAGAGAGAGAGAGAGAGAGAGAGAGAGAGAGAGAGAGAGAGAGAGAGAGAGAGAGAGAGAGAGAGACAGACAGACAGACAGACAGACAGACAGACATGCACGCGCGCGCACACACACACACACACACACACACAGAGGGGGAGGGGGAGAGGGGGAGACAGACAGATAGAGAGAGAGACACAGAAAGAGATACAGAGAGAGTGAGTGAGTGAATGAGAGACAGACAGACAGACAGACAGATACACACACATATACACAAACAGTGACAGAGAGAGAAGAAGGGAGGGGAGAGAGACAAACAGACAGACAGACACAGACAGACAGACAGACAGACACAGACAGACAGACAGACATGCGTGCGCGCACACACACACACAGAGGGGCAGGGGGAGAGGGGGAGACAGACAGATAGAGAGAGAGACACAGAAAGAGATACAGAGAGAGTGAGTGAGTTTATGAGAGACAGACAGACAGACAGACAGATACACACACATATACACAAACAGTGACAGAGAGAGAAGAAGGGAGGGGAGAGAGACAGACAGACAGACAGACACAGACAGACAGACAGACAGACAGACAGACACAGAGAGAGAATGACATAGAGAGACAGAGAGGGAGGGAGGGAGAGACAAAGAGCTACACAGAGAAAGAGACAGAGAGAGAGAGAAAGAGAAAGAGAAAGAAGGAAACAGGAAGGAAGGAAGGAAGGAAGGAAGGAAGGAAGGAAGGAAGGAAGGAAGGAAGGAAGGAAGGAAGTAGAACTTATGACCACAATTGAGCCCAAAATTTTGGTTGTTAAGCAAGAGCGTTGTTAAGTGAGTTTCACCACATTTTCCAAGTTGGCCATGCCCACCCAGTCAGATGACCACCGAGCCACTCCCACAAAACAGGCCACACCGACAGAATAGGTTCTAAAAAACATTCTAAAAAATGTTGAAACTTACCACTGATATGCAGCAATCCTCAAAAATTATAGTAGGCCCTTTATTGGAATAGAGTACTTCAGTTGGCATTTGTACATGTTCATCTAATTGCAATAAATTGTAGGAGTGTGATACAGTAATAAGATTTACATTGTTTATAGTTTTTTAATTTATTTATTATTTTCCACTTTTATAATACAATCTTGCAAATATTTTGTCTTTAATATTTTAAACAATGTCTAATTAACCAATTATTCTAATGCCTTCATGAGAACAAGATTGGATTTATTAAAATATAATAGTTTGGACTTGATCTGACCCCAAATATAACACAGCATTCTTCATTGTGCAAGGTTTTTGAATGCAGCTCAGAATCTGATAAGTCCAGTGAAACTCTGAAGACGAAGCTATGGATTATCAGCTTTTATTTCTGCAGAAAGCAAAAGACTGGACGACCTTTTTGTATCAACAGAGCAGGCAGAAAGAGAAAAACAGGCATGAGCCAAAAACTTCTCCAAACGGAGGAAGGAAGGTAGGAAGGTAGGTAGGTAGGAAGGAAGGAAGGAAGGAAGGAAAGAAGGAAGGAAGGTAGGAAGGAGGGAGGGAGGGAGGAAGAGAAGAAAGAAGAAAGGAAGGAAGGAAGGAAGAAAGATGAAAGAAAGAAAGAAAGAAAGAAAGAAAGAAAGAAAGAAAGAAAGAAAGAAAGAAAGAAAGAAAGAAAGAGGACTGGAGAAAGTTACGAGGGAGGGAAGTAAGTGGGAGTTCTGGAAAAAAATTAAAGTAGGGATCCAATTCCTCCAAAAAATGACAAGTAGTACAAACTTAACGAAAATTGGCATGGGGAGGAAGCCAGCATCCCAGCCATCCCTAGCGGCTGCCAGTCCCTCGAACCAAAGATCTTCGGAGGATATGCCTCAGAGAGAAAGATCCAACTCAACTAAGGAATTACAGATGATACTACAGACCATGCAGGAGGAAATGGCTAAAAATCACGAAGAACTTAAAAAAGATATTAAAGAAATAAGGAATGATACGGTAGAATTAAAGGAAAGAATGCAGAAGATGGACGATAAATTTGAGAAGTTCCAGGAACAGATCAATAAACACGAACAAAGAATAAATGTAATAGAAGGAAGGTTGGAAAAGGAGGACGAAAAAATGGAGCAGCTGAGTGCTAGGCTGATCCAGGCAAACAAGGAACTTGAGCTAACGGTCCTCGCGTTAGAATCGGAGAAAGCAGCCCAATTCCTATGGTTCCAGAACGTAAAGGAAGAAAAAGGCGAGGACTTACCAGACACAATGGCAGACCTAATGGCAAAGGCTTTGGGAATAGAAAAGGATGAGATGGCAAGTGAGATCGACGAGACGTATAGAATACAGACAAATTACGCAAAAAAGAATAATCTTCCAAGAGAAGTCCATGTAAAGTTTGTTAAAAAATCAATACGTGATGAGGTGCTGAATAGAACTAGAGACGACCCGATAATTTACAACCAACGACAACTAACAGTTCTAAAACAGGTACCGAGGAGAATTAGAGAATTATGAAGGCCCTATCAATTTTTAACATCTGTCCTGAACAAATTTGAAATTAACTTTAGATGGCTGATGCCAGAGGGTGTACTGGTAACCTGGAGAGATAGAAGATTTAGAATAGACACAATAGAACAAGCGGAAGACTTTTACAATACCCTTGTTGGGCAGGAGGAGGAGAAAGACGAAGGTGAACAGGCGGGAGCAAGGAGGCAAGGATCCAGGGCACAGATAAGAAGAGAAAAGGAAACAGTGAAGACACGAAAGGAGAAAGAAGTTGTTCTAGACAAAAAAGGGGAAGAACCAAAGGAAGTGAGAGAAATAAGGGCAACAAGAAGCACACGACCCAAATACACATAGAAGTATGTCGGGAGAAATCAAGATTCTATCATTGAATATTAATGGTCTAAACTCACCCCAGAAGAGGCAAACAATATTTAATAAATTAAAACATTTGAACTATGATATAATTGCAATGCAAGAGGTCCATATGACTAAAAGACAGATCCAGATCTTAGAATGTCCTAGATTGGGTAAACTCTACGCGGCACTGACTGACCAAAAGAAAAGAGGAATAGCTTTATATGTCAAATACACAATTCAGACTAAACTAATCTATCATGACGAGGAAGGGAGAATACTAATCGTGGAAATAATGTTAAACCAAAAAAAGGTGTCACTGGTTGTAATATATGCACCTAATGAAGGCCAGGAAAATTTCTATCATAGATTACATAGCATTATTTGAGAGATGGGAAACGAAAATGTTTGTTTACTGGGTGATTTCAATGCTATAGTTGACCCGAAACGGGACTATAAAAGTGGAAAGAAGAGAAAAGGAGCTAGGAGAACTTTGCAAGGTCATTCTTCCAAATGGCTGAAGAACTTAATCTGTTTGATGTATGGCGAGAAAGATGTTCAGAGGGTAAGCAATATACCTTCTACTCGAATAGACATGAATCCTGGTCAAGGATAGATATGGTCTGGCTGCCGATGGAGCTAATCTCAGAAGTGAAGGAGATAGATATAGAACCCAATCTATGGGCTGACCACAATCCCATGAGGATTATTTGGAAAAAATAAAAGGGCAGTTACCGTTGGTTACTCAATAGATCAAAAGACCAGGAATATATTAAAAGAGTCAACCAAGAATTAAGATTCTTCTTCAAAGAAAACGGACCAGGAGACACATCCATACAAAACCTATGGGATACGACTAAGGCATTTATAAGAGGGGTCACAATATCAGCCACAGCCAGGAAGAAAAAAACCGAGAATCTAAAAATAAGAGAGCTGAAAGAAAGGTATAAAAATTTAGAGAGTGAACTGCAAAAGAAACCGCAGAACAGAAGTATAAAAGGAAATATGGAACTGATTAAACATGAATTGGCTATATTTGAAAAAGCAAAATTGGCACAATCTATAAAAAAAGCAAAACAAAACTTCTTAGAGAATGCAAATAAATCAGGGCGATGGCTATCCTATAGGTTGAGGAAGCAAAAACAAGAGAACTGGATTAATAAACTACAAGATGAAAAAGGCGAGATCTGCTACCAACTAGAGGAAAAGAAAAAGATTACCCAAGAGTTTTATGAAGAATTATATAAAGAAAACCGAGACCATACAAAGGAAGGAATATTACAGTATTTGGAAAAGTCAGATCTGCCAAAGGTACCAGAGGAGATTAAGGACATGTTCAATGAAGACATTAAAACAGCAAAGATAACAGAGGCCATACAAAGACAAAAGAATAATAAAGCTGCAGGGCCGGATGGGTTGCCAGCGGAAATTTATAAAGAATTCCAGGATATACTTGTCCCAACGTTGTTGGAAGTCTACAATGCTGTGTTGAAAGAGGCGAAAACACCGTTATCATGGACGGCTAACATTGTACTATTACCTAAGGCGGACACAGACCAGGTGCTTATACAAAACTACAGACCAATATCACTGCTAAATGCAGATTACAAAATCTTTGCCTCAATAATAGCAGAAAGGTTGAAAAAATTTCTTACATCGTTCATCCATACAGATCAAAACAGATTCCTCTCCAGAAGACAAATTAAAAACAATATGAGAATTATGTTGGACATTCTTGAATATTATGAAGTGCACAATGACAAACAGGTTGCACTAATCTTTCTCGATGCCCAAAAGGCATTTGATAATGTCAACTGGGAATTTTTGCACCAACAATTAGAATACATGGATTGTGGGGATAAATTTATAAACACGATCAGAGCAATTTATACAAACCAAAAAGCCAAAGTACCGTAATAATCAATGGTGAACTAACACAAAGTATTGTAATCCAGAAAGGTACAAGACAAGGTTGCCCCCTATCCCCCCTGTTGTTTATACTAACCCTAGAAGTACTAGCCAGGAATATACGTAAAGAGGTACAGATAAAGGGACTAGAAATTAAAAAGGAGCAATTTAAGTTACAGGCCTTTGCGGACGATCTAGTGTTTCTGCTAGAAGATCCTATGAAGTCTGGTACGAAACTCATTGAGGAACTGACAGAGTATGGGAAAATAGCGGGTCTAAAGATAAATATGACAAAGACCAAAATGCTGACTAAAAATATGACATCAAAAGCGAAAGAGGAGTTAACGAAGAAATTGGGTATCCAAATTGTCAAAAAAAGTTAAATATCTTGGTATACATTTATCTGCGAGGTGTGTGACCATCAAAGAAGATAATTATACTAATTTGATTAATAAAACTAAGAAAGATCTAGAAAGGTGGAAAAACCTACAACTGTCCCTGATGGGTAGGATCGCAGTTAAAAAAATGAATGTATTACCAAAATTTCTTTTCCTATTTCAGAATATTCCCATTAAATTAGAAAAAGGTGTCTTCAAGGATTTGAATCAATTGGTTTCGAAATTTATTTGGCAGGGAAGAAAACCAAGAATAAAACTTAAGGCTATGCAAGACACTAAGGAAAAAGGAGGATTTGGCGTACCAGATTGGGAACTCTATTATACTGCAGCCATATTAACATGGCTAAGGGAATGGATAATGCTGAGAAATAAAAGATTACTCAAATTGGAAGGTCATGATCTCCATGCAGGCTGGCATGCCTTCCTCTGGTATGAAAAAGGATCTGCACACAAATATTTTAGTAGACATCACATTAGACAATCTCTGTTAATAATATGGAACAAAATTAAACATGACCCCAAAGCAAAATACTTATTTGGCTATCTACGATGGAAGCATACATACACCCAAATTTAATTAACGTGGAAAATATAGTCACATATAAAGAGCTATTGAACAGGCAGGGGGAGATCAAAACTAGATCAGAATTGACATCACAAGGAATACAAGTAGAATGGTGGTCTTATTTACAGATACAATCAAGGTATGCACAGGATAGGAAGAACGAAGGTATTGCCAAAGACTACACAATATTAGATAAACTGTTGATACAGACAGAAAACAGACTGATCAAAGTGCTGTATAGATTTTTGTTGGAATATAAACTAGAGGAAGAACATGTCAAACAAAACAATGGTCGCCTGGGCGAAAAATTTCGGTTACAATGTGGAATTGGCTAAGTGGGAAAAACTTTGGATACTTAATCAGAAATTAACATTGGCTACGGCATATAAAGAAAACCTTTACAAGATGTTCTACAGATGGCATCTCCCGCCAGCACGGCTTTCTAAAATGTTCAAAAATCTGGCCCCAAATTGTTGGAAGTGTAAAAAAACACCAGGCACTTTCTACCATATGTGGTGGACGTGCAATGAGGCAAAAAAATATTGGAAAATGATCCAGTTATGGTTAGAACAAATGGTGGAAGAACAAATTATGTTTAAACCAGAAACTTTTCTCCTAGGCATAATACCGGAGGGGTTTAAGAAAGATACACTCTATCTAATTATACTGACTGCAGCGCGCATAACCTATGCACAGTATTGGAAAAAAAGAAAATACACCATCAGAGCTAGATATAATCAGAAAAGTGTTGGCCTGTGCAGAAGCAGATAGGCTCACTTTGGAACTTAAAAATAAAGGGGAATCAGAATATTTTGAGGTATGGAATAGATTTTATGACTGGTATAAGTTAAGATGACAAGACTGGAACAAATGTATATATTGTGATCAAACAGAAGGACACACAATGTATTAAGTAGATTAATTGTTAATGGTTGAAATTAGCTGTACATAATGTGAATATATGATCACCCCGACTCCACGGTATTGCATTGTTTTAAATGTAAAAACAATAAAAATATATATTAAGAGAACTGGATATGTGAGTATGACTGTGGCAAATTTTAAGGGTAATGCATAACTATGTTTTCCAGTCTTTAGTCATATTCTTTCTCATTTATTTTTTTAATTACTTTCCATTTTTTATATATGGACTTATTGATGCTCTGTGTTCTACATTATTCATCTTGACATGGCTTAAGGGCTAATTGACAATAAATTATTCTAATAGGTTCCTGAGAACCAGGTTGGATTTATTAAAATGTTTATAAAAACATTTTGGATTTGATCTAACCCCCAATATAACACGGCATTCTTCATTGCTTTTTTAGATCAGTGATAGAATTGCTTCAGAGACCCTGAGAGATAAAAATCAGTTCCCATTTTTCCACCAGATGTTCTCCAAAGTAGGATTCCAGTACACAGCCATTGTCCAGCTGCTCCTCCATTTCAGATGGACCCTGATTGGCCTCTTTGCTTCAGACACCGAGAAGGGAGAGAATTTCATGAGGATTTTCACCCCTATGCTGGTCAGGAATGGAATTTGTGTTGTTGTATCACAACGATTCTCCACAGATGGAAATACAGCTTCCCTCTCTAAGTGGAGACAAGTCAACGTCTTTGTTCACTTCCTGGAACATGTTCCTCTTGCAAACCGAGTTCTTCCTTTCCATTCAGCACTTGCCAGGACCCACTGAAGGGAAAGTTTGGATCTTGTCAATCTTGGGTGAAGCAACAATGAGAAGGCACAGGCTTTTCAAATATGTCCACAGTATTTGGAACTTTGCTTTTCAGGAAAAAAAAGTCCTAAAGATGATCCCTTTCAACAGTTTCTTTGCGGGACCTCAATATCAAGATGAGTATTTTCACTGTTCTGTTTCAAAATCCATTTTCTTGGTGAAAGACAGGGGAGATGCACCCAGAAAGCCCCACTGGAGACCCAGTGGAAATGGAACAGGATCCAGGTCCTAAATAACCCCAATGTGTACAGTATCACCAAGACTCTGGCCCAGGCCTTGAATGCTGCCTATTCCTCCATTCTGAGGAGGAGAAACAAAGGGGTCGAAGAGTGCTTGGGGCCTCCAAGGCTGCAGCCGTGGCAGGTAAGGGGTCCCGACAAGGATCCATCAGATTTCCTTACTTTTTAGGAAGCATCCAAAGGAGACGGAGGGGAACCATCAGTACAAAAGGCCAAGAGTTTGGGACAATTTAATTATTCATGGAAAGGGATGTTAAACACTGCTAATTTTAAAACCATGCATACATTTTTCAATAAAATACTGTAGGCAGGGGTTTGAAATTAGCACCATAGAATTTTATATTTATACCTTTGAAGGAAACTCTGAGACCATCTTGCTCAACCCCTCCTCTCTGCAGGAATTAAAGCTTTTCTGTCTGATGACTGCTTGGTCTTTGCATGAAGATTGTAGGAGCTGAGCAGGTGGGGGTTCAATGCATCATCTTGTTAGAAACATTATATTCCAACAACTCCACTCAACCCCCCCCCCCCATGGATTTTGTTGACTTTGAGATCAACTGCTGTTCTTGGCTACTTGCGCCTGAGAAAGACAAACAGCGAAGGGGAGACTGAACTCCTCTGTTTCACTGAGTTTCCCCTCTTGTAACTGAGTTCATTTTTCCATGCCTGACACTCTGGGATAACAGTAAACAGATATTAAGCTTCTGTGTGACATCTTTCCGTTATTGGAAGAGGGCTACATCCTCCATTCGCCAATTGAGAGATTGTCCTAGAACAGTGGTTCCCAAAGTTTTTCTGTCCACCGCCCCCTTGGTGCTACAAGCTGATCCTCAGTGCCCCTCACCCAGTGGTGGAATTCAATTATTTTTACTGCCGGTTCTGTGGGTGTGGCTTGGTGGGCGTGGCTGGGGGGGTCATGTGACTGGGCGGTTTGTACAACAGAAGAAAGATAGTAACAGTAAAATTCAAAGCTGTAACAATTAATTGCACATTTATTCAAAATCCAATTTAAAAACCTTTTTAGTTGATGTTAATTCAACAAAATTGTTGAATATGATCCAATGATGCCAGGTTTTCAAAGTCTGATAGTCATTTATCAAGAACCTTAGTAACTAGTAACTTAGTAAACTCGGTAAAATTTAGTAACAACTTCACTGTTCTTAGTAGATGATAATTCCTGTGTAGATATTGAAAGAAGTAATCTCAGTAAGGTATTATCACAAAGCACAAAACTGCAACAGATGTCATTAAGATATCACAAACTTACACAAAAAGATGTTCTTGTAAGAAACCCAAAATGGATAATAAACATTTTTGTCTTTTATTTAAAGTTTTTCATCTTTAGATCAATGACCTTAATTATTCTTTCTCTCCCTCACAAACATACACATATACCAGTGGTGGGTTTCAATTTTTTTTTAGAACCTATTCTGTAGGTGTGGCCTATTTTGTGGGCATGGCTTGGCAGTCATGTGACCGGGTGGGAGTGGCCAACTTGTAAAATGTGGTGAAACTCATTTAACAATGCTCTTGCTTATCAACCAAAATTTTGGGCTCAATTGTGATCATAAGTTCTCTTTCTCTTCATTCCTTCCTTCCTTCCTTCCTTCCTTCCTTCCTTCCTTCCTTCTTTCTTTCTTATATCTCTCTTTCTTTCTTTCTTTCCTTTCTTTTTCTTCCTTCCATCCATTCTTTCTTTCTTGTGTGTGTGTGTGTGTGTGTGTCTCCCTCTTTCTTTCTTTTCTTCCTTTCTCTTCCTTCCTTCCTTCCTTTGTTCCTTCTTTCTTTCTTGTCTCTGTCTCCCCCACTTATTTTCTCTTTCCTTCTTTTTCTTTCTTTCTTTCTTTCTTTCTTTCTTTCTTTCTTTCTTTCTTTCTTTCTTTGTCCCTCTCTCTTTTTTTTCTCTCTCTCTTCCTTCCTTTTATTCTCTCTTACTCTCTCTCTCTCTCTCTCTCTCTCTCTCTCTCTCTCTCTCTCACCCCCACTCTCTCTCACACACACACATACCTTCTAGTTGGCGAAAATTTATGTTTTGCCAGCTGGGAAGCTGGCAAAGAAGCCTCGTTTTCCCTGCCACCTGCAGCTCTTGGAGGAAGGATGAAGGGAAGCGAGCCCGGGGTCTCATCTCTGCCTCCTTTCTCGAGAGCTGGCTTTGGGTATGGCCACCCTCTCCCATCACTGCACCCTTCACTCGCCTTTCACCCGGAGGCTCTGCTAGCAGGGTGCCTGCCATTTCACCTCCCGAGAGAAGCTCAGGAGAGACAAGCAAACGGCCCCCAACTCAAGGCTCCTGAGGAGGATGCTGGACACCGGAGGCGGCAGTGGTGCCTGCTGCTGTTCTTCTGCAGCTCCCAGTAATGCAGGCTTCTTGGAGAGCATTAAGTTGCAGGCGCACCGATTCCAGCAGCTGTGTTTTCCCTTGAAATTTGCTGTCCCAGCAACCCAAAGGGGACATTCTCCCAGCGGCATCTCAGGCACTCCCACCCTTAGCCGCGAGGAAGTGAGGACAGCTGGGTGCAGTTTGGCACCTCCCGGCTCCCCTCAGATCATTGAGGGGCCTCGCATGCCTGCTCGTTCACTTGGCCTGCGTAATCTTAATGTAGTAGGGCGGTGGGGTGGGGGCTGGAGCAGGAGGTTAAATAAACAAATTTGGCTTCGCTTCCTTCCACGGCAAGAAAGAAAGTTGCCTGAGACGCTGCGGGAGAATGTCCCCTTCGGGTTGTCCCCTTACGGTTCCCCTGCTCCCCCCCTTGCCTCTTAGTGCCCCCCTAAGTCATCCCACCGCCCCCCCCCCCAGCAGGGCGGTACCGCCCACTTTGGGAACCACTGCTCTACAGGGAGAACTTAGCAATAGATACTGGACACAAGGAGAGAGAATCCGGCCTCTGCTGGCGGCGTTATATAAAGACCTCTTAAAGACTTTTGGGGACCCCTTCATAGTCTTCAACTGATTCATTTTCAATGCATCAGCCTTACAGTTGCATCAGCTTTTACAGCTGGTCAGCTCTTAAATCACCATACCTGAAGACACAGTTTCTTATCTAAAGGGATGAGTAAAAAAAAGGACCATGAAGTGGGGGCTGAGAAGTGATGGGAGGAATGGCAGATTCCTGACATTTTCAAGGAATATCAGAATTCTTGGAAACTTGAGGGATTGTTTCAGGTGCATCTCCTGGAAGGATTGTTGTGATGTGTTCTACAGGGTCCTCCCCTTCCGAATCACTGAGAAGGAATCACTGGTCCTCAGTGAGGTGGTGTGGATAATCCTCAGTGCGCCTTATTACACGTATAGCAGCAGTGCTCCTAGTAGCCAATCTAGATTACTTGCAGGACTTGGCCAGCCAGCTGGATGTCAAAAGGAAGGCATCTTCCTGGTCCAATATTGATTATGTATTTATGTACTTACTTTATTTATATCCTGCCTTTATTATGCTTACAAATAATTCCTGGTGGCAAACATATCCAACTCACCTTCCTCCTCCTCCTCCTATTTTCCCCACAATGACCCCGCAAGATGGATTGGGTTGAGAGAAAGTGACCAGTTCAAAGGGACCCGGCTGGCTTTCATGGTTGAGGGAAGACTTGAACTCCTTTTCTAGCCTGATGCCTTAACCACTAGACCAAACTGTCTGTGTCAAGAAGTGCCCTCCGTCAGGGTTCAGGTGGTTTACATGGAAAGGTTAACTGATTCATTATTTACCTCTAATAATGCTTTTATGAAGGTTCAGCACATTACACAGGAAATCTTTCAAGTCTTAAGACTTATCTTAATACCCTAGACTTTACCTATAAAGATATTTTAAAATGATATTCTTTTTATCTTTTTTCTGTGGAATTGTTAAGAAATGCATCTTGGGAAATATGCTTGTTTTCTGCTGTTGTCCCAAAAAGCTATTTCCTGAAATGTAAAAGAATGTTAAAAATATTATTTTTTTGTTTTTTCAGATATGGAAAAATGCACCAAGTGTCCAGATGATAAATATCCAAATGGGAACCGAGTCCAATATATCTCCAAAGTTATAATCTTCCTGTCTTATGAAGAACATCTGGGCATCATCCTGGTCTCTTTTGCACTATTCTTGTTCCTAACCACATGCTTTGTTTTAACAATCTTCATTTTTTTTTATAAAAGTTTTTTTATTTTTTATTTTCAAAACAAACACAATACAAAGAATCCTCCTTCTTTACATACTGTAGAAAGTGTATCAGTTGGTTACAAAAAGCTTTCGTGCGTCTCTTCCACTGTCATCACCCAAAATTCGTATTAAATCAGATATTTTTATACATATTACCCTCATCATACCTCCATTTTCATTTGACTATAATTGTTTAAATGTCCTTCATCATAAAATGTATCAAGATTTAAAACCTGACCACATACTGGCATTTCATTTGTTATTTCTAATATCCTCCAATAACACTATATCCTTATGGCCTATTCTGGCAAAATATCAGTAATATTTAGTAACAAAAATGTCTAATCCTCCTTTCCAAATCGCTGTTTACAATTTACATCCAATTTCACTAAATTTAACTATTTTTAGATTATGTACTTTCATCTATCAACCTGTATCTTTCCAGTAGCAAAACAATCTCATGTCTTCTGCCATTTGTGGTATCAGTCCTCTAATCATCTCCTTAATCACATTTGCAGGGACTCCTCTTTGCAACTCATTGCTTATTGAGTCTCTCATATAATTTAGATGCCCTTCTTCTGTTTCCTTGATCAGCTTATCTTTGATTGTCAGTGATGTTATCAATGATGTTGCTGATAAGATTTCTCTCTTTCAATCCATAAATTCTTTTGTTTTTTCTTCTTCTGTGTCTTGCCATCTGGGGTAGTGTTCCCATCCATTTAGTTCCCCTTTCCGTATTCCACTCTTTCCATTTCCAAACACAAACCAATCACCATAGATATCAGCAGATTTGATTTCTTTGTTATCATTTTTCTCTTCGGTTTTTAGGACTCTAACGTCCACTTTTTCCACTTGATAAACATCTCCAACTTCTTCATCGTATTTTACTGTTAGATGCTCTAGCTTTTCCAACTTCTTCTCCATCCTCTCAAATGTATTTGATAATTTCTGAATTTCAAACATTATCTTTTGCAAAGTTTCTTTCTACCGTTGAAACTGTGCCATAATTTCCAGCTGACAAATACTGCTGCTCTGGCTTGAAGGGTTTTTACAAGGTTAAACATAAATTCACAATAAAATCTTATTTTCACTTTCTCTGGTTAAAAATATGGTTCAAAAGAACACCAGTATAAACAACTCATCCTTTTCCTCTTATCACTCTCCATAAACAAACCGTGAGACTTTGAATTGCCAAGCCGGACTGTTCAGTGAGGAAAGTGAAAGTACCTTGCCTCCAATATACAAACCTCCAGTACTGACTTTCCCTTTGTTGTTAGAATTCTCTTTGTTTCCTTTTGTATCTTTTTTTAAATATTCCAAGTTAAAAAAATAAAAATCAAATTCTTGAATAAAATAGAGGAGAAAAGGGGGAAAACACACGCAGTAATGAAGAAGGAGAATTTTAATCCATAGGTTGCAATAATAAAACACTTTGAACAATTTTGAATAAAACACTTCATTTGAAATTTGCACACGTAAGTCCAATTGCGATAAATTGTAGGGGTGGTACAGCAATGTGATTTGCATTTTTATATTGTTATTTTTTACTTAATTTGTTTCTTATATTCCATTTTTATACACAGTTTTGTTAATATTCTGTTAGTATTTTAAACGATGGCTAAACAAAGTATTCTAATATGTTCATCAGAAATAAATCAGATTAATTTAAAGCTAATATTTTGGGCTTGATCTGATCCTATATAACACAACTTTCCTCATTGTTTTTTTCAGATCAGAAATAACTTTGTTTCAGAGGCTCTGAGTGATAAAAGTCAGTTCCCCTTTTTCTACCACATGTATCCCAAAGAAGGATTCCAGTACCCAGCAATTGTCCAGCTGCTCCTCCACTTCAGATGGACCCTGATTGGCCTCTTTGCTTCAGACACAGAAAAGGGAGAGAATTTCAAGAGGATTTTTACTCCTATGCTTGTCAGGAATGGAATCTGTGTGGTTATATCACAACGATTCTCAACACATGGATACACAGCACCCCTCTGGGATTCCCTTTCTAAGTGGAGACAAGCCAAGGTCTTTGTTCACTTCATAGAATATAATTCCCTTTGGGAGAGAATTCTTCCTTTCCATTTAGCATTTATGCGTTCGCCAGGACCCACTGAGGGGAAAGTCTGGATCCTCACAAATTTTGCAGTGTATACAATGGACAAGCGCAGACTTCTCAAATACATCCATAGTATTTGGAACTTTGGTATTGGAAAAGAGAGACCAAAAGATTCTGCCTTTGAGCCACGTTATTTTGTGGAAGAAAAGTTTGAAGACCATTATTTTGACTGTTCTCTTTCAAAGCATATATTTTCTGTCAAAGGCCGCAGAAGATATACCCAGAAAGCCCCACTGGAGACCCAGTGGAAAAGGAACAGAAGACTGATCGCAAATTGCTACCAATATCATAAAGACTCTGGGCCAGGCCTTGAATGCCGCCTATTCTTCCAGATCGAGGAGGAGAAGGAAGGAGGGAGAAAAGACTTTGGGGTCTTCAAGGCTGCAGCCATGGCAGGTATGGGGTCCCAATATGGATCCATTAATCTTGGTTCTTTTGGAGGAGTAGTCCAGAGGAGAAGGAGGGGAACCATCTCAAACTTCTTATGTTGCAAAAGTTGGACAGATTTCGCCAATCTAATTGCTCAGGGGATAATGCTCCAAAGAGGAGACACCATGACAGATAAATTTTTATATTCGACATAGCTCATTTTAAAAGGCTGTTATGCATTTTAAAACAAATCCCTGTATGTGTGGTTTGGTGATTGCCATTGTGGAACATTACCCTTATGAACCTGGACACCCTGAGACCATCTAGCCCAACCCTTCCTCTCTGCAGGAATCCCAGTTAAAGCCTCTTTGACTGATGGCTGCTCAGTCTTTGCCTTAAGACAGACATGTCAAATTCAAGGCCCACAGTGTGGTTAGTTCTGGCACTGGGACTTGAGTCCAAACCAGGATGTTGACTTCCTGGGAGTCTGATGGATGCATTTGCCTTCTTTTCTGCTGACTCACGTTCAGTTTGCAATCCTCTAGTATTCTGATATTGTTTTCAAAATAATATTGGTATCCCTCATCTTCCTCCCAATGCTTCATTATATGAGATACTTTAGTTTATCAAGTCATAAAAATCAGATATTTTTCCACTGCTTTTTACTCATGCACTCCATTAGGAAATCAGAAATAATTCCTTAGAAATGTAATACTCTTTAAACCACATCAAATTAGCTTTGTCTGAAAATTGTTATAAATGTTGCATCAAATCTTGAATTACTGAGATTTATCAACTCTTCTGTATTGACAGCATAGAAAAAGGACAAGTTATTATTTATAATTACCCAGTGTTGTGATAAATATTAAAAACATGAAAAGTTATTTGAGTACAATTTTTATGACAGTTTTAATCCACTTAATTATACCATTGACCTCTCATTTAACTAAGTTTCTAGTCACATCACAAAATTGTTTATTAGTACTTTACTGAAATCAATTTATATCACAAGCATTGCCATAATATGGGAGATTTGCAGCTTCAGATGTACCAACTTCTGTTAAAGTAGCATTACAATAAAATTGAATTACTGAAGTTCACCTGGTGGTGTTTCCTGTCTGGTCTACCAGGGAGAAGATTAGCGTGACAATTTTCTTGCTTTCTGATAATCAACCTGTTGTTTTCAAGGAGTTTATGAATAATCTCTTTTTAACTGTTATTCATTTTATTTGTCATCTGCTCTAGAAGGTTCACTATAAGTGACCAATTGTATCAATTATGTTTTCCCAATATACATCTTCTCAGTATATGATTGACAAATCTTGCTGAACACTTTTTGTTTGTTTATGAAGATAATGTTCTCCTAACTAAGCATATTTGAAAGAAAATTGTAGAAGGCAGGGAAATCTGCACAACTATTCAATGGTTCCTTCTTGATGTCCTGATGAAACTGACTCTAGAGAAAGTGTGGATCACAACAGCTGTTTTGGATTTCACTTTGGGGTCATTGTGTAGCTCTGTATTTTTTTCCTTTCCTTATTCAAGAAATAAAAGAACAATATCTGACTATGTTCAGGCCCTTTAATTGTCCACTATACCACTTGTACCTAAAGCGTTTTCTCTGCTTCTCTTCCAAGCTTGTCTTGTCTGTGAAGGGCTGGAGAAGATGTCCAGAGAAAGGGGACCTTGAGACTCTCCCCAGGAGGAGGTTGGAGGGATCCTGTCTAAAGGCAGCCGCATCATTGACCAGGTCACAAACCTTCAATGCTGCATAATATCCATCCAGGTCCAAGAAGGGGCTGAATTAGGGGGTGGGGGACTTTGAGGTTTTTAGGACGAGGCACCCATGGAAGCTCTTCTGCTCCCCATCACACAGATTGCTGATTAATTAGAAACCAATTTCTATGTTTCAGAATTGCTATTAATTGCGAATCAAAACCCTTTGCAAATTCCAATTTAAGGAGACAAGAAAAGTTCTGATGGATCAGACGGAGGTCAGCCTAAGATTCTCAGTGAGCACAGAGAGGCCTCTGGTTCTCCCACAAGCAGAAGGAAGAGACCCAACATGCAAGGGGTGTTTCCCTAGAACTGAACTTTCCTCCATCACATCAGGCAGTGTTGGGACACTCAGCCAACCCTCGATCAGATGTTCTGATACCAAAATTGGGGTTCCCAGATGGAGGGATGGCTGAATGTCCAACACTCTCTGATGTGATGGAGGAAAGTTCAGTGCTGGGGAAACACCCCTTGAATGTGGGCAAAGCAATAAGTCATTAATATGAGAACATTCATATGAGAAAACGTTTCCAAGTTTCACTCCTCCCATCATAAAGTCCTAAGGCAGGACCGGAACTCAAGAGTCTCCTGGCAATTGGCCCAAAGTCCCCCAGGAAGCTTTCATGCCTAAGGGAGGATTAGAACTCAGAACCAGCTGCCTTTGATACCTACAATAGGACTAGAACTCCCGATGATTGGCTCCAAGTCCCCCATTTGGCTTTTGTTGGAAGGTGGGATTACAACTCCAGTGATTGGCACAAAGTCCATCGGGTGGCTTTGATTCCCCTTATCATCACCAGGAAACTAAGATCATGGCATCCGGACCTCTCAATCCCTGGCAAATAGATGGGGAAGAAATGGAGGTAGTGACAGATTTTATTTTCCTGGGCTCCAAGATCACTGCAGATGGGGACCGAAGCCAAGAAATGGAAAGAGGCTTGCTTCTGGGGAGGAAAGCGATGGCAAATCTAGACAGCCTACTAAAAAGCAGAGACATCACCCTGCCAACAAAAGTGTGTATAGTCAAGGCGATGGTTTTTCCAGCTGCAATTTATGGCTATGAAGGTTGGACCATAAGAAAGGCTGACCACCAAAGAATGGAGGCCTTTGAACTCTGGTGCTGGAGAAGACTCCTGTGAGTCCCTTGGACTGCAAGGCGATCCAACCGGTCAGTCCTAGAGGAGATCAACCCTGACTGCTCTTTAGAAGGCCAGATCCTGAAGAGGAAATTCAAATACTTTGGCCAAATAATGAGAAGGAAGGACTCCCTGGAGAAGAGCCTCATGCTGAGAACGATGGCGGTCAAAAGAAGAAAAGGATGACAGAGAAGGAGGTGGCTGGATAGAGTCACCGAAGCAGAAGGTGTGAACTTAAATGGACTCTGGAGGATGGTAGAGGACAGGAAGGCCTGGAGGAACGTGGTCCATGGGGGTCACAATGGGTCGGACACAACTTCACAACTAACAACCACAATTGCCAGCAGGCACAACGTCTCACTTCCCACAGACGAAAGCTGCTGTCCTCTCGCCTGGCCCAAAGAGACAGCCGTGGCACCCACCCCTCACCTACCCCCTCCCTCGCACCCAGCTCCACCAGGGCCATTTCCTGAAGACCAGCTCCCGCCTCCCGACCACCACGGCCTTGCCTTCCTCCCCTGGGGCTGGCCGAGCGCAGCCTCTGGAGGTCTGAGCCCACACAGGACTTCTAGGGTCTGCGGGGGAGGGCATCCGCATTCGGCACCTCCCCAAGGGGGGCAGGCGGGGCAGGCGGGCACCTGCGGAGGAGGGCGGTGGGGAAGCCGTTCTTGGGAGGAGCGGATGGGCTCCGGGGATGGATTTCTCTCCCTTGGGGATCGCAGCCTTTGGACTGGGTAGACACGGCCAGAAGAAGGAGAGGCCAAGAGCAGCGGCAGCAACAGTGCAAAATTGGGAGCTCTTGGAAGGGGGGGGGCTCTCGGGAGAGAAGCAGAGGTTTTCTGGGGGGGAGTAAAGATGTCAACGTCCCCCCGTTTTTTAACCTCCGTCCAGGTAAGCCTCCAAGAGCACCGGCCTCACCTGGAGCCTTTCACCAGCTGCAGATTTGAGGTCTCTCTATTCTGCCCCCTCCCATCTGAAAGGGCGCACCGACTTTCTCTGTGTCCCCCCCCCCCCCTTAATCCCTTCCAGTTCTCCGTCGGACCCAACACTCCTAAAGCGGTGGTCCTTCTCCCGGGCAGCTGCCTGCTGAGAAGCCTTTGGAGGGTCAGCCGAACCCCCCACTCCCCAGGAGAGAAAAGCCCCCTTTCTGCCTCTGCCTTTCCCAGCGGCTGTTGCGCTGAAGTCCCCTCCGTCTCCCCTGCTGGAGACCCTCCTCACAGCAGCCCCCCTCCCTCCCCGTTATTTAGCGACCTCTGCCCTGTTCGGAGGGGTTTTTGCTTTGATGAGGTCACTAAAAGGAAGCCTGTTTCTCTAGGTGAGGTGCGGGGGGGGGGAGAAACTGCGGGGGAAGATCACTTGATTGGCGTCGGAGCGGGGCGCGTTCTCCGCAGGTGG
This sequence comes from Natrix helvetica, assembly GCF_964273705.1. Classification (NCBI taxonomy): domain Eukaryota; kingdom Metazoa; phylum Chordata; class Lepidosauria; order Squamata; family Natricidae; genus Natrix; species Natrix helvetica. The sequence continues at coordinate 134,775,136 of NC_138551.1, forward strand.
GAGGCTGGAGGGGCGACTGGGAGAGAAGGCTCCCCTACAAGGAGCTCCGAGGGGGTTTGGCAGTGCGGGGCAAGGACTTCGGGGTCGGTGGAAAGGGGAGGGGGCTGGCCCGGGGCTGATCCGGCTTCTTCCTGCTGCCCCCCCCCCCCACGGCGCAAGGGAGCGGGGCGGGCGCGAGGGCTCTATAGACGGGCAAGGCGCGAGGGAAGCAGGGAGGGGCAGGAGGAGGAGGAAGTGTTTGTGTGCGATCCCTTCCAAGGACACAATCAGTCTGATCCCAATGAATGGGGGATTTACACTGACTCTGCGTCCTCTGAACGGAAAGAGTGAAATGGAAACGGAGGGAGGGAGGAAGCAGGAGGAGGTTGGGAAAAAGAAAGGAAAGGGAAAGGGAAAAAGGGAAAGGGAAAAAAGAGAAAGGGGTGCGAATAATCCCTCCACCTTGTCTTCAGTTTTAATTGTTTAGTAAGGACAAATAACTGAAGAAGGGTCAGCCTCCTCAAACTTCAGAGATCAAACCAGTGAGGACGCTGCTTCTTCAGAAGGGACCCCAAGTTTTCTGGGCATTCCTTGGTCTCTCTGCCCCCCCTCCCTCCCGCCTTTCCCTTCCACGGAGTTTCCCTCCCTGATCAGCTGCCACCAAGTGCCCGGAGGAGCCTATTTGTGACGTCCTCTTACACAGCAGCTCTTACACAGCAGCGGAAAACCCAGCCAGCCAGTCTTGCCTGAACAACCAACCCCAAATCCCCGAGAGCATCAATCAGCCACGGAAGACGGAGATCCCAGCCACAGTGGGAGAGAAAGGGATCCAGCGGGATCCCAGCTACTTTGAGAAGTTGGACAGGAGGAAGAGGCTCCTGGGAGGGTGGAGCTGAATTTCCATCAGGAAGCGCCCACCTGCAGAGTCCCCCAGGGGCCCTTCTGGCCCTTCAGCCAGGCCCGGCTGCTTGGCTGGAGTCCAAAGGGCGCTGGGACCGGAGCTCTCTGGGGCTGCGGAGTCCTTTGGGGGAGGCAGCGGGGGTGACAGAGAGAGCAGCGAAGGGGCTGGATCATTGGGCTAATGGGAAAGAAGAGCGCCCCCTGTGGGAAGGGCTGGAATAGCAGGTGGAGGCAAAGAGGCCTCGGAGCGGTCAGAGTTTTGGGACTGTCGGGCAGGGCGAAGGGAAAGGAGGGGCTGGGATTTTGAGAAGGGGTGGGGCAACTCAGAGAGCCCCCCTTTTCCTTGGATGAAAGAGCGAGGAAAATACTCCCTTGCCGGCTGATTTTTCCGCAGCCCTCGCCCTGGTCGCCCATCCAGGTGAGACCCCGATCCTCCCTGCTTAGCACCGGAGACGCTCCTGGAGAATGGGGGTTTGGCCCCTTTAACTGGCTTCTCCTGCAGCTCTTCTGCCGCCTTTCTCGGGTGCTTTGCCCGATCCTCTCTCGCTGCTCCCACTTTTCCTCTTGTTCCCTCCCTGGCTTTAAGCCCCCTCCAACCGCTCTCCTTCACCCACACACACCACGCCCCCACAAAAACAACACCCCACAACCGACCTTCCACCCACAGCCAACCAACCAAGCACTCTCCCACCAAGATACACCCACTCACCCCGTCCAAAATACTCTGCCCTTCGCAAACAAACGCCACACCCCCTCCCCACGCACACCTCGCCCACTCCCCAAACACAAAACACTCCCTCTCTACTTCCACCTCCCGGCTCCCCCCTCGCCTCGCCCAAACAAGGATCGACCTCAACACCCCCAAAAGGCGGGTTTCGCCCCGCCTTGATCACGGAGGGGTCCACTTTTATTACCTCCCCCCCACACACAAAGGGAGACCAATCCTCTCCTTCTCCAGATGTTCTTTTGTATAGTTGGGGGAGCGAAGAAGGGCGGGGCTTTCTCCCTCCTCCCCCTGGAACGTTCAACTACACAGAGGATGCGGCTTGGGGGGTCGGGGAGACCTTCGGCCTCCGCCAAGTTGCCCTTGACAGAGGCGGAGGCAGAAAGAGGGTTTTATTCCTGGTCTTGGGGGAGGTGGTGCCCCTCCCCCCACTGACTTCTTAGGAAGCGCCTGCCAGGTAGAAGGGCTGCCATCCTCGGGGTGCTGCTTGGGACAAAGACGGCGGGGGGGAGACTAACGGAGGGGAAGGAAATCCGGGGCACCCTTTCAGATCATTGGGGGGGGGGGAGAATGGAGAGAGCTGAACTCTGCAGCTGCATTGAAAGCTCCGCAGTGATGCCAGCGCTCTTCTAACCTCACCTGGGCGCAGGTAAAAAAGGAGGGGGGGGCTGTGGACCCTTCCCAGAGACCAGGAGAAGATCCGCTTCCCTCCCGCCCTCCTCCCCAATTCCGAGAGCTGCAACCTGGTCCTGGCGCCACCGCTGCTCCGGACCTTCCCCAGCCACTGGCAAGCAAGCGCCGAGCCAGGCTCCGTTTAGCCCCAGCCAGAGACAGCGCAGCCTCGAAGGGAGAGCAACAGGCGAGGCTGCCCGGAGCTGGAGTCCGACGGGGGTCGATCCACTGCTCCCAAGAACCCCTTTCTTGCTCCCTTGCTCGTCTCCCCCCCCCCCCCCCCCAATCTCAGCAGCCCCATCCCCCTGCCTGCCTGGCTGCCTCCTGCGGGGAAGCGCCGAGTGAGACTGTAGCCCTGCCGGGGGATCCCGAGTCGGCTCTCGCTCCCCACCAGATGCCTTTCCCGTCGCCTGTGGGGCTTCTCCCTCGCCTGCCCGTCGGTGGTCTCTTTGCCCGGCTACTCGGCGAGGTTCCCCACAGCCTCTGGAAATGGAGCCCCGATGTGGCCCGGGAGGGAAGAGGCACAGAGCTGCCCGCGATTCCCGCAATTGGGCTGGGAGGAAGGCCGTCCAGGCGCCCCCAACTCCACGCCCCTCCCGCCCCCTGCGCTCCCGCCGGGCTTCTTGGAGGGGCTCCGGGGCAGCCCCAAGGGTGGGCGGGCGGGAGGCGGGAGCGGAGCTCAGAGAGGCCGCACAGAGAACCAGGAGCCCGGAGAGCCAAAACAAGGCCAAAAAAAATTAAAGAGAAATATTAATTAGAGAAAAGGGAGGGGAGGGAAAGGGAGGGGAGGACCCCAGTTCCACCCCCTTTCTTAACGCCTTTCAAACATCCATAGAGCAAGGCAGGAGAATTGGGGCTTTTGCAATTTGAGGGGTTCCCTCTTGCGTGGAATCCCAGCGAAAATGCCAAAGAAAAACAGCGTTTGGGACACACTTTTATTCAGAGAAACAAGCAAAGGCCTAAACATGAAGAATGCAAGAGAAAAAGCTCCCTGCCTGTCTTTGCATGGAATCCATCACAATCCTGCAGAGACCCAGGAATTCCCCCTCTTTACTTCTCTGATGGAAGAAAACATGTTTCGTTTGGAATCCAATTGACAGGGAGACAGATCGATTAAAAGAAATCATTACTTAGGTGTTTAATGGCATGATAGTATTTATATGCTGATTTTTTAGCTTTGCTGGCTTCAGATTTCAGCCTTACAAGGTAAAAGAATAATAACAGAATTGGTCAAATGAATGTCAGGTCTCTTCTTCAAAGCCTCCAGGGATGGAGCCCCCAGAGCTTCTGGAGGGAGGCCCTTCCACGGGTTAATTGTTCTCCCTGTCAGGAAATTTCTCCTTAATTCTAGATTGAATCTCTCCTGGATTAGTTTCCACCTGTTCTGCTTCTCCTGCCTTCGGGTGCTTTGGAGAAGAGCTCAACCCCCTTCTGTTCCTTCCCATCCTTCTCTTCATTAGCCTAGAATATATTCTCAGTTCCTGCCATGGTTCACCATGGGATTCAGCCTCCAGATCCCCCCTCCTCTTTCTTGCTCCTCTCTGCACACTTTCTGGACTCTCAACACCTTCTTTGAATCCTGGTAACCAAAGCTGGATGTAGGATTCCAGGCCTTGTCTTATCGATATAAAGCACATACAGCATATAGTACAAAGAGTATATAACTTACATTAACTATATACTACAAAGGGTATATACAGTAACAGCAAATTAGTTCACAAAAAGAGAACTCTGATTTTTTTTAAAATTTCAGTTTCATTTTTAATCTTAAACCAGCTTTGCTTGGAAGCTTTTGCAATGATTTACGGTGGAAAATGCATCCTGATTTTCAAGAGAGCCCTGGTGTTTCTTCCAGGTCTCTTAAGAGGACGAATTTTGCTTCTTGACCAAATTACAAGGAAAAATAAATGTCTCCACTCTTAAAAACCAGCTGGTGAATTGCAGGGATAATTCTCACCCAAAGGTTGTCACCAACAATGCCAGTAGCCCAGTTCTATTTTACTGTATGTTCTTCCCTCCCAAAAAAATCCAAAACTTTTATTTTGCAATGATCAAAAATTCTCAATTTCAGCCAATTTATCAAAATTATCCAAAAAAGTGTCAAGTTTTTCTTCTGTGAATAAACTTATTGTATGATTGTGAAAGAGTCCAGTTCCCTGTCTGGCCACTTTCTGTTGTGCTAATTCTGTCTCTCTCTCTGTGTGTATGTGTGTGTGTATGTGATTTTGTTGTCTGCAGTCTAGTTGATTTTCTCACAAAGTGGGTAACACACTTGGGCACTTACAAAAACACAAATACCCCGAGACTCCCCCTCCTCTCTGCTTCTCCCTCTCCAGCCCCTGACCTTCCCCCTCAGAGCTCCATGCAGCTTCTTCTCCAATGGGGTCTTTGCCCGTCCTCAGTTCACAGCCAGAATCCTCTGCATGATTGGGGGTCCCTCACTCCCCCCCACTCTCCTCTGGACCCCTCCTGGAGGCAAAAAGGCCAGAGCCTCTTGTCTCTCTTGTCTGCCCAAAAGTTGGACAGGCCAGCAGATCAAGGGAAGGGCTGGAGGACAGAGTGGATTTTTAAAGCCTCCATTTGCACCCAGACTGACCAATCTCAAGCCAATAGGAATCCCACCCTGTGACCCTCTCCCCTCTCCTGAAAGGCGTCCTGTGTCTTTGTCCCTTTCCCTGGGCACAGGATGACTGCTGAGTCTGACTCTGTCCACTGCCTCAGACATTCAGCCAGACACGGAGTTCCCCACAGATGTTTCCAAAACCATCAGGAGCCCCTGTGGATCCCCCTGCAAGACCCCCAGAGTGGAGAAGTCTCCCCCTTGCTTTTCTCCTAGAGATTATGAAGTTTCCCCTTCAGATCATGATCTGTCTGATCTTGGTCTGTCTCAGGAGTTGGAGGATCCTCCTGGCCGGCCTCCCCTTTTCCTTCCCTGCGCTGATTATTGTGGTCCTTGGATTCACATCTGGGGCTGTTTCTCTTCCCACCCAGGAGGAAGAGTTTTTTTTAATCATCCCCTCCAATTTCACTCATTCCCTTTCTTTCTCTGGCTGTGGGGGTCCCAGACCCCCTCCCAGCCCTGGGCTCCAATGGGTTTCTCTGTTTCTTTGGGAAAGATTCCATCCCCAATCAGAGCCTGCCTGAGTCCCATCATCCACTTCCCTCCCTGCCTAGGATCAGCTGAATTCCTCCATTCAGACCATAGGAAAAAGGGAGTTTGGACAGAGCCTCCAGCCACTCTCCATTCTTCCACACAGGAAGGTCACATTGACCCCCACCCCAAAGCCAAATCCCACTTGGCTTCCTGGACACCTCCGGTCATCACTCAGCTGAGGTCGCAGCCAGGCCAGGTTGGCTGAGAATTGGGGTGCAAAGGACCACAAACCCTCCACAAACCTCCCCAGCTACAACAGAATCTAAGACACAGACTGTGGCCTCACACACTCTCCTAAACGGTGGTTTTATGTGGCATCAGGAAAGGTCATATGGGATCAATCTCACCACACTCACCCGCTAGGGCTGATCCAGCTTTTGTCCCTGGTTGCAGATGGAAGATTGTGAATCCCACCCCTGTTTCTGTGGACCTAACACAGAAACACAGGACCTAAAAACCCAACAATCCAGGCTCACTGGAGTTATTATTTGTTCAGTGTCCACTGGAGGAATTTCCCTCCAGAAAAAAGCAGGACAGATTCCCACAGATAAGAGGATGCACTCATATTTATAAATTTCTGGAAAGAAGAAGAAAATGATAACCATCACTATGTATATCTAATAGATTATATAACCATGAATATTCATAATTAGCATGCATCAGCATGTCCACCCACTGTTACTTTCCTGAAGAAAGAGATATTGTTTAAATAAAAAGAAATATATCAGTTACGTTGCCACAGGATTTTGCATAAAATGAATTAAGAAATGAGGGTATGAAGGTTGCATGTCCATTAACTCTTTATTTCAATCTTGTTAACACATTCTTATTCCTCCAAGAAATTGGTTCCCTCATAATCTTCCAGACACTCTTTATTTATTTGAATAAAAATCATTGCCCCACTCACATATGGAGAATATTTGAAGTTGAAATTCTTCTGTCTCACATTTCTACATTTCTTTTGGCTGTCAGCTGCTCCTTTGTGTTCAGGTCAGGCCTCAGAAGGATAATGTAGCACTTGGGGATGAAGATGCAGACCAGCAGACCAGCACTGGAGGCCAGGATGGAGAAGACCTGCACAGCCACCATGTATTTCCCTTTGGTGCTCAGGTAGGTGGGCACAAAAGTCACCCAGACACTGCAGAAGACCAGCATGCTGAAGGTGATCAGCTTGGCTTCGTTGAAGGCCCCAGGCAGATTCCTGGCCAGAAAAGCCACCGTGAAGCAGATGGCAGCCAGGAAGCCCATGTAGCTGAGGGTGACGTAGAACATGACAACAGCCCCTTCGTTGCATTGCAGGATGATCTCTCCAGGCTGGGAGTAGAGGTCAGAGTCAGGGAAGGGGGGAGAAACTCCCAGCCAGATGGAGCAAATGATAATTTGGACAGCAGAGGAAGACAGGATGATGGAGTTGGCCAAGCTCTTCCCCAACCATCTCTTCACTCGGTTTCCTGGTTTTGTGGCCAGGAAGGCCAGCACCACCATGATGGTTTTGGCCAAGAGAGAAGAAACAGCAACTGAGAGGATGGTGCTGAAAACTGTCTGTCGGAGAAGGCAGCTGGCTTTCTTTGGTTGACCAATGAAGAGAGAAGAGGACAAGAAACAAAGCAGGAGGGAGACCAGGAGGATGTAGGAGAGGTCCCGGTTGTTGGCTTTGACAAGGGGAGTTTCTTGGTATTTAATGAAGATGATTAAAACAAGGCCTGTGGTTAGGAACAAGAGCAGGGCAACAGAGACCAGGATGATGCTCAGATGTTCTTCATAAGACAGGAAGGTTACAACTTTGGGGATACATTGGATTCTGTCCACATTTGGATATTTATCATCTGGACAATTGGTGCATTTTTCTGCATCTGAGAAACCAAAAAAATCATTTTTCTTTAAAATTCTGTCCTTTTATTTTTCGTTAAAACTAGCATAAGAAGGATGTAATCTTTTAAAAAAGTAGCTAAGTATATGAAGTTGAGGAAAGTCCTAGGATGTTAATTATTTTTGCTGTAATGTGTAATGTAACTAATTATTAGAGGTTAATAATGAATCGTATAATCTTTTTAGGCAAACATCTTGTATCCTGCCACATGGCAGTTAATATACTAGACTTAGAAGAAATCTACAGTATCTTATAACATCTGGAAGTAAGCTGGAATTCAGGAGAAATTTCCTAACAGTGAGAACAATTAACCAGTGGAACAGCTGGCCTCCAGAAGCTTTGGGTGCTTCAACATTGGAGGTTTTTAAGGAGAGATTGGACAGTCACTTGCCTGAAATGGTATCAGTTCTCCTGCTTGAGCAGGGGGTAGAACTAGAAGACCTCCAAGGTCCCTTCCAGCTCTCTACTGATTGATTGATCTACATGACAGGCAGAATATTTGTGTAATGAGTCCCCCTCCCATAACTATCCACAGCACCACATTATGGACCAGTGACACCTTCTCTGTGATCCTCAAGGGGAGAATCCAATATACAGTGAATTGCAGGGTCTTTCAGAAGGTAGACCTAATACAATTCATCAAGTTTCAAAGAATTCAGATCTTCCTAGAAAGGTGAACTTAGCAGCACATATCCAGACTAAAAAGCAGGGTGTAGGAATGGAGGAAAGGTTACGTACAGACATGCGCAGCACACTGCCATGATCTCAGTAGCTGGTTACCTCAGATTCCGATGAGCTCACCTAATTAGCAGTGCCAGACATCATCTAGATATGTAAGACTCTATCCTTGCTGGGATGTTCTTAGAGATTGACAAGGAGGATGCACCAATAAGATGCTGTTGCTATATGCTCTTTGCTTTGCTTGTGAAAACTGTATAAAAAGAATAAACTCTGCAAGAGGCAGACAGAGAACTTGGAATGAACCCTGTGATGTCTGGACTCTGAATCCATCAGCAGGGGAGATGTTTCCTCTGTTGCTAGTAAAGCTTGTCCAGTCTGCAACTCCCTCCTCCCATCTCCTCCCAGTCCCTCCTTCAAAGACTTTTTGATTTACTTCCTTTTAGATAAGAAATTGTGCATGTTAAAAATTTAAAAAAGGTGAGCTTGTGTCTTTTAACTTGCAGTTTCATGAAAATGTTCTGGATGGATCCAGTTCCCCAAAGCCTCCCATTTTCCTCAGTGTGACCCACCTTCCTGAGTGGAGAAGGTTCCCTCCGGACATGGAACGCAGTCATAGCAGCAAACTGGCTCTCCTTCTCGAGCCCTCTTGACAAATCCAGGATGACAATTTTCCGCACAGTTGGACTGAGGCAGGGACTGAGCAGAAAAATGAAGAATGCCAAAGAAAATATGTTAGTAGTCAACATTCATGGAAAATAGAGATAGAGACTGACATTAGCCAAATATCCTCTGGTCTTCATGTAAGTAAATATGAAATACCTGACTACTACTAAGAAGATGCAGGAAGTATAACTAACTACTAGCAGATTCTTCACGTAGTTCCCTCCTTTTGCATTTGGTATTTAACATTACAATAAAGTACTTTTCTACTAATAAAGTGAGGAGGGATGACTATATGATGATATATTCATATTAAAACTGAGAATAAAATTTATTGTAAAAGATTTCGGAAACATTTATTCCATTAGATTTTTAGTATGAAATTAATATGATGAAAAAAGAAACTTCTGACCAGTAAGATCTTGAAATATTTCCATAAAACATGGCAAAGACCCTCCACTTAGGTCCTGTCTGTTGTAGAACTTCCATTAGATGACACCAATTGGCATGGAAGGCCAACCACCCTGGAGACTATAGGCTTTGCCCACTTGAAATGGGATCTCAGGCTTTGGGAAACAGAGAAAAGACACCAAAATTTCTCTCACCTTATTGAGCAACTTTAGCCATGAAAGAGCATCTTGGTCGATAGAAAGTCTCTGTCTTTCAAAATACGCCAAAGTCTTTCTCTTGGCACCAAGAACCAAGAAGATAGCAATGCTCAGATCTGCTGTTATCTCTCCATTTTGGTCCAAATACAGTTTTCTCTGAGAAATATTCCAAAATTTATTCTTCTTCAGAAACGTATGAAACTAGAATAGGAAAATCCAGGAATTTGAAAAACAGAAAACTTTGTTTCTTATCCCACATTAAATCTTTCTTCTACAATTGTCTAATCTCCAAATATGGTTAAATAGGATACAAATACTGCTTTATTATTTTAATTAGTTTGAAAAAGTTTGAGAAAAAAATGTCAATCACATACTGACAAAATATAGAGAAAATAAAATTGACGCAGTTGGTCAATTATAGCGAACATTCTAGAGCAAATGGCAAATAAAATGAACAGAGAAAAAAAAGATGATCCATAAACTCTTTGAAAACAACTGGGAGATTCCCAGAAATCATGGGTTGATCAAGAAGAAATCTGTCAGGCTAATCTTCTCCCTGGTCATCTTGATGGAAAACATCTCCAGATGTGCTAATTCTAATAAATTGTGATGCAACATTAACAAAATTTTGAAAATTTGAAAGAACAAATCTCCCACCAACTCTTTTCTCAGCTTGAAAAGTTAGTGAGGATCCTTTCTGAGTTTCTTTCTCTCCCATTATGCAGCTGCAGGATTCTCCCCTCTTCTCTGATCCTTCCCTAGGCAGCCTCTCTTCCCCTCATCCCAAAAGTCATTCTCGCATATCATTTCACTTCCTAAGTAGATTATGGGGACTCTGGTGATAGAACTGGATTTCAGTAAAGGACTCACAAACAATTTTTGTGATGTGATTGGAAACCTGAGGGGTGGTATGAAAGTGGATAAAAACTGTCTTCAAAACGAAACTCAAATAATGTTTAACCCTTTTTAATATTTCCATAAAACCTGAATGTGATGGATAACAATTTGCCATTGGTCATCAATTTTTCTATGTTGTCATTAATATGGTCATTAATACTATCTTAAAGTAACCGGATTTGATGTGATTTAAAGAATATAAAGTTTTTCAACTTAGGAGCCTTATTTGAAACTTCATTTAAAAAGTTTTCCAAAACTTGTATTTTACCTTTTGGAATAAAATAAAATTTTATAAAGGAATATCAAGTTTCCCGAAACAATATTTATGATTAGCACACAGTAGAAAAATATCTGCTTTTTATCTAATAGGACTTCACTAACAATAGAATCTCATATAAGATTAATGATGGACTAGAAGAAAGATGAGGGATACCAAACCTTATATGTATGTTTGTGAAAATGATCTCAAAATCGTAGTTAACTGGAAACAGAATCTGAGTCAGCCGGGAGATATTCATGGAAAGAAGGCAAATGCAGCCATAAGAATCTCAGGACGTGAACGTTCTGGTTTGGGGAGACCCCAACTCAAGGACCAGGTCCCCCTACAGGCACCAAGCTTGGAGGAGAATTTGCACACAATCTATGTGAACTTCAGGGAAGGACAAGGAAGCCAAGGAAGAGATCAAAGGAGCTGCTCTAAGCCTTGAGGAAAGACAACAAGGAGAAGAGCTGAAGATCAGGAGGAGTCTGTGAGCCCCTTTTCCAACTGACACAATCTCTCGGTTGGAGAAGGGAGGATACAGCCAGTGGTGGGATTCAGCCGGTCTGTCACAGTTCGGGTAAGCTGGTAGTAAAAATTCTGCCTGGCCACGCCCTGCCCCACCACTACTTGCCTCGCAGGCCAGGTCCAACCGGGGGAGAGGTGTGTGGGATTGACCAGCTCAGCCAACAGATTTCAATCATCCGTCCTGGCTCACCCGAGCCACTCCAATTTCCCCCCTGGCCAGAGGCGCCTCCAGCTAAAAGCCCCTCAGTGGACACCCCACGCACACACACCCCAACGCGGAGTTCAGAATGACGCTTCTCCCAAAGAAGTTCTGGGGAACCCAAACCCCCCCTGCCCTGCTGCCCCTTCCAGAGCCCAGAAAACTCCCAGGCAAAGCAGCCCCACCTTGCTCTCAGAAGAGGGGGAGACAATGGATGGGAGAAAAGAAAAACTTGGGGAAGAGGGAGGGAGATCCAGAGGAAACGGCGAGAGGCCCTCACCCTATTTCCGCCTCCTCCCAGGCGGCCCACAAGGTTGAAAAGCTTCTGATTCCTCACTCTCACTCTTTTTCTTTTTTCTTTCCCCCCTCTCTCTCACTCTTTCTCTTTCTCTTTCTCTTTCTCTCTCTCTCTCTCTCTCTCTCTCTCTCTCTCTCTCTCACTCACTCACACACACACACACACATACACTCTTATCCCTGCAAGTCCCTCTTCTCTGCCTGCTCCAGAGAGAGAAGCTTGCCTGCGCAGAAGATGCACCGATCGAAGCGCATCCCAGTAAGTTAATCAGCTGGGCTTTCCTGGGATGCGAGCGATGCTGCCGGGCACTTGGAAAGGACTTCGGCCACCGGCCCACCACTAACATCAAACAATGAGGCAAGGCGCAGAGCTGGTTGGAAGAGTGTGCGCATGTGTGCATGTTTGTGTGTGTGTAAAATGGGCGGTTTCATCCAAAGGAGTTTTTGTTTCAGTTGGATCTCCTAGCTTTGGAAGGAGGAAAGGAAGGGGTAGAAAGAGAAAGAGAGAGAGACGAAAGAAAAGGAAAAAGAAAGAAAAGGAAAAGAAAGGAAAGGAGAGGGAGAGAGAAAGAGGGAGTTATGGAAGGAAGGGAAAGAAAGAAAGAGAGGGAGGGAGGAGGAAGTGAATGAGATATAGTTGGATGGATGGGTCAATAGATACATGGAGGGAGAGAGAGAAAATGAGAGGAAGGAAGGACACAAACCATGGCTTCAGAAGACTCTTTCAAACAGCACAACAATGTTTGAAAGGGCTGGAAGGGATCTTGAAGGTCATTTTCTAGTCCAACCCCTGCTCTAGTAGGGTCAGAAGGGACCTTGGAAGCCATCTAGTCCAACCCCCTGCTCCAGCTGGAGACCTTATATCCTCTGGATTATTTTGGTGCCTCTAACAGAGAGGGAAATTGCCAGAAAAGGGAAGGAGTTTATTAGGACAAGGCTGCCATGCAGAGGAAGGCAGAGACAGTCCTTGATTTATGACAATTGAGCCCAACGTTTTGGTTGCCAAGCAAGAGCTGTTGTTAAGTGAGCTTTGCCACATTTTACTCAATCCATGACATCTCCTGGCTCTAACAGTCATGTGCAGTCTAGAGAAGAACATCTGAAGGCCTGTGTAATGTTATAGTGCAGAAGTGATAGTTAAATTTGTGCCAGAAAGTGGACTCTGGGTGTGTTTTTCCAAACACAATTAGTGAGGTTGAATGTGTATAGTTTTAGAAAAGCTGTGTGTGTTTGTGTGTGTGTGTGTGTGTACATACACATACAGCGTATAAAGTAGATAATGTATCTTTTTTTGTGCCTATACACACACTATACCTTGTAAGGGGCTCCCCTTGAGATGCACTCGAAGGCTCCAGTTGGTTCGGAATGCAGCCGCGCGGACAATCTTGGGGAGTACCAGGTACTCCCATGTAACACCACTTCTGCGCTGGCTGCCTGTGGCTTTTCGAGTGCGTTTCAAGGTGTTGATTGTCATCTTCAAAGCGCTTCATGGCTCGGGACCTAGTTATTTGCGAGATCGCATTCTACCCCATACATCCCTACGACCAATCCGCTCACACAGGGAGGGTCTCCTCCGGGTACCCTCCGCTAGACAATGCGGGCGGGCGGTGCCCAGGAGTAGGGCCTTCTCTGTGATGGGCCCAACCCTCTGGAATGAACTCCCCCCTGATATTAGAACTACTGTTGATCTCCGCTCCTTCCGTAAGAAACTCAAGACCCACCTGTTCCGGCTAGCAGGCCTAGCCTAATCGGAATCATAAGTACAATCTATTACTGCCCTTCCTGGATGGCTTTTTAATATTGTAAATTTTGGGGTTTTAATTTGGTTTTAGACTGTTTTTAACTTGAAATGAGTTTGGGTAGTTCACAGACCGTATGTTTATGTTGGTTGTCTAATGTTTTGTTGTTCTTGCTTTGTTGTTTTATTTGTACTGTCTGTACACCGCCCCAAGTCCCTGCGGGGCGGTATATAAATTTAATAAAACTCAAACTCAAACTCAAATATGTATGTACACATATGGCATATTTACATAGGATTAAATTGTGTATTTTGGATGTTCATTAGTAGTAAATAAATAGACAGGGAAATTGTATCTTGTTGACGCAAGGCAAGGTACCCGTTGACGTGAGTGATGTCAAGTTGGCCACACCCAACCAATCACATGACCACCAAGCCACGCCACCCAGTTACATGACCATCAAGCCACACCCACCTAATCACATGACCATACATAAAAAAGCATACATAAAAAATTTGTGAAAAGCCCACCCCCCCTTTAAAAAGTCATGAATAGCCTCAGGGGGTTTGCAGAGTGCTCCTGGGGGGGGGGGCAAAAATGAGCAAAAAATGGCCCGTTTTTCGCAAAAACAAGCCAGTTTTTTTGTCAAATAAATTGCATGCAAGGCCTTATAGAGGCTTATAGAGTGCTGCTGGGAGTTGGGGGGGCACAAATGGTCCATTTGTTGCTCCTTACTGCCCTCCCCTGCCCCCAGGAGCTCTCTGAAAGCCTCCATAAGGGTATGAACAGCCATTTTGGTGAAGGAGGCGGGGCTTCGGGAGGCAAAAAATGCTGCATTCGATGTATAAGACGCACCCAGATTTTCAGCCTCTTTTTTGAGGGAAAAAGGTGCGTCTTACATTCCGAAAAATACGGTAACTGTTGTGCTGTTGTTGCTCTAGCCCCACCTAGTGGCCGGGGGCAGATAAGCCTAACTATAAGGTCTGAAGCCAGACTCCATTTTCTGTTGGCCTTTGGAGAAGACGGAAGCAGCCGTTGTGACCGAGACCCCTGGTCATCCGGAGACGGCCTCCGTCCCTCACACGGAGCATCGCTGGGGAGGTTCCAGCTGCTTCTTTGCTGGTTGTCAGTTAATGCTGCCTATCTCGTCTTTCTATTTGATTTCCACTCTTTGCATCTCCTCAGTTTCACCTGCCCTTTTCTCCCAATAAAGCATCCAGATCCACGCCAGGCTCCCTTTCATTGGAGGAGAACAGGGGGGGGGGGGCTTAGCTGCCTGTCCAGCTGCACACAGACCCACCTGCAATGGGGACGGAAGAAAGGTGGAATTCCACCAGGCTAATCACAAAGCCACAAATACGGGAATTTATTTGAAAAAGAATGCAGCATTTTCCAATTATCAGTGCTAAATATAAAAATGCCATGGTATCTACTCTTTGGCACCATTATTCCCTAAGTAATTAAATTGGCCAGCTCTGTTGAGATGGTTCCCCTCCTTCTCCTCTGGATTCCTCCTCCAAAGGATCTAAGATTATTGGATCCATATTGGGACCCCCATACCTGCCATGGCTGCAGCCTTGGAGACCCCAAGATCTTTTCTCCCACCTTCCTTCCCCTCCTCGATCTGGAGGAATAGGCAGCATTCATGGCCTGGGCCAGAGTCTTCATGAGACTGTAATAGTGGTAGTCATTTTGGACCCTTACTCTGTCCCTTTTCCACTGGGTCTCCAGTGGGGCTTTCTGGGTGCATCTTCTGCGGCCTTTGACAGAAAAGACATTCTTTGAAAGAGAACAATGAAAATAATGATCTTGAAACTTTATTTCCACAAAGAAATAGGGTTTAAAGGCAGAATCTTTTGGCCTTTCTTTTCCCAGATAACTAAAGTTGCAAATACTATGGATGTATTTGAGAAGTCTGCGCTTGTTTATTTCGTACCCTGCAAAATTTGTGAGGATCCAGACTTTCCCCTCAATGGGTCCTGGCAGACGCATAAATGTTAAATGGAAAGGAAGAATTCTGTCCCAAATGAAATCAAATTCCATGAAGTGAACAAAGATGTTGACTTGTCTCCACTTAGAGAGGGAATCCCTGAGGGCTGCTGTATGTCCAGTTGTTGAGCACAGTTGTGATATAACCACACAAATTCCATTCCTGACAAGCACAAGAGGAAAAGTCCTGATGAAAGTCTCTCCCTTTTCTGTGTCTGAAGCAAAGAGGCCAATCAGGGTCCATCTGAAGTGGAGGAGCAGCTGAACAATTGCTGGGTACTGGATCCCTTCTTTTGGATTCATCAGGTGGAAAAAGGGGAATCGATTTTTATCACCCAGAGCCTCTGAAGCTGTTGCAAGATTGATCTGGAAAAGCAATTGAAAAGATTAGAGCCGTGATGGGGAATCTGTGGCATGCAGAGCGTCCTCTCCTGGCACGACAGCCGTCCCAGCCCAGCTCCACTAGCATCCACATGCAGGCGCACCTCCTGCCAGCCAGCTGGTTTTCAGGCCTTTGTAGAGGGCCAGGGTGGGGGACGCGTGAGGATGCAGTGGGGGGGAACACTCACATTACGCAGGAAACTCCAGTGGGCTGGAAGTGAGTGTGAATGGCCTACCCCCCCCCCCCCCCCCCAGTGCTTCCTGGCTCAGTTGGAGGCTTCCTTCAGCCTTCAAACAGTTGCAGGGGTTTGGGTTTTTTTTTTGCTTCCAGGTTGGTGCAGGAGGCTTTCCAGGGCCAAAATGGGGCATGGAAAGTGCAGGGTTAATTCCCCCATTATTCCCGAATTGTGAGCTCTATGGAAAGTATCCCCTCCTTGTGGGTTGCTAAAAGTGGTGGGTTTCCATTTTTTTTAGAACCTCTTCTGTAGGTGTGGCCTGCTTTGTGGGAGTGGCTTGCCAGCCATGTGACCGGGTAGAAGTGGCTTGGCAGTTCATGTGACTGGGTGGGAGTGGCTTTGCAGTCATGTGACCGGAAGGGAGTGGTGAAGACGATGTCAGCATTCCCAGTCAAGATAGAGGTATAAATTATACAGAAAAGAAAGAGGGATCCACACATGTGAATTTAACTTCAAAGCAGTGGGAACAACTTAAATTCATTAAATAATAATGTTTGTTAGGGCTATGGACTGTTTTTGAATATATAGGAATGTAAAGCCCACAGCATCTACTTGGTACTTTTAAAGCAGCGGCACCTTTTTCCTGGATTGATGAAATATCTACTTTAAAGAGTTGTGGGTGGGTACTATATTTACAGTCTTGTATTCCCTTCAGTACTTTGTTTGGAACAGAATCCAAAGTACCATGCAGTCCTAGCATTTGTACTAAAACTAGGCAAGTTATTTTACAGGGCTCTGAGCTCTCCTCCAGATCTGGTCAATGAAGCAGATGCTCCAAAGTCCTCCCACAACTTTCCAATGCTTTGAAATCCCACCAAATGATTTAGACAGGCCTATTTCAAACTTTCTTCTATATGGCAATCAGGGTGGTTTTACATATGGTTCACAGGTGGTCTATTTCCCAAGTACTTAGAGGGCCAAGAACTGCCTTTCCTAGATTGCAGCTTTAGCTTCCTTGAATGTTAACACACCTTCAGGCCATTCAAATATAGATTAGCTCTGATCCTGGAACCATATCACATGCTTTATATATTAATATCATAATCAATGTAATCATTATTGCTAAAAAAACAGGCAGCACTTAGAGTAGTTTGTAACAAAACATGGGCAATAAACAAGAAGTTGATTCACCATCACCAGCCCTATTTTAGCTTGTTTCTGTCTTATCTAATATTTTCCTGCAATTCTTCCATAATCCAGACTACTAAAAAGAGTTCTACATAACTAGTCTCTTAAAATAAGCTTGATGTCCAACAGATTTCCTACTTATTAATATGAACAGTTTCTGGCCTGTTGCTTAAAAAAATAAATTCATACCACAATCTACAGGAAAATGCAGTCTGTAAGTATAATTTATTTTGTGCTACTACTAACACCACTACACATAAGCACCATACAAAAGGTTAGTAAGATTATTTGCAGAACAGTGTGCTCTCTCACACTTGCCTTTGTGTTTAAACCACTTTGTAGAGTATAATATACAATGTACTGTGTATGTAGAGGGGAAACTACTTGGATTGGCCACCCTCTTAAGATCTTGGGCTTGGAATTATGTGCACCAAAAACAATACCTATTTGTTTCAGAGTATTTTCAGATTGACAGGCTGTCATGTGCTGAACTACATGTTCTTTGTTTTGTGTACACAAACATAAAGTACAATCGGTGCAACTGTTAACTCTTTATACTGTATATAATCTCTGAAAATGTAAAAGAGAGAAAACATAGGACTCCCCAGTCTGCCCCAACCGCATTTCAGCTTCTGCAACTTCCCTCCACCCTCAAAATTCAGGGCCAATAAGTTATATTCCAATCTTACACAACAGAAACAACCCCCCCCCCAAACACACACACAGAGACACAGACACACAGACTGTTTCCATTTCTTTGAAGGGTTTATCAGCACCTGTCCCTGCATAAAGAGGCTCAAGGAAAGATAATCAATTTCTTATCGGATTTGGAAGTACTTAGAAGTAGCAAAAGTTCCCACTGCTTTCCAGTGTCTCAAAAGCCCATCATAAAGGCGAGAGTCCATCCTTCCGCTTCTCAATGCAGAAATCCCTAATATGTTCCAGTAGATTTCAAAAGCATCACTTGGAAGCAGAAACAGCCAATGTGGACCCTCAAGAGTAGTCACTGCTTTATAAGGTTTCTTTAGTGCTATGAGCTATACAATTTAAAGTTTCTGCACACTGCTATCACGCAATTTAAGCAGGAATATACCTCTGAGTAAACAGGTATTATGCTTATGGCATTTGTATTTACTGCAACAAATAAGCACTCGACCTCTAAATAAGTTAGACAATCATAATATTAAAACTTGATATGTGTTCTTAACAAGAAATTCACAATGGTAGCATCACACATACATTCCAAAAATACTTATGATATTTGCACAACCACCTGCTTTGCAGTTCTTGTCTTCTTAACTGATGGGAGACTGAAACGCAATGAATAGATCACCAATAAAAAAGAATAGTATGTCGGAGTACTAAAAAACTCAGCCAAATGGGAAAATGCAAAGAAAAAATATTGGACTTCCTGCTAAGAAGTAACAATTTATATATAGTATGCACAATTCTTTTAGTTAAATTATTGCTGAACAGTTTATAATAGTTGCATCACAATATTATTCTAAGATATTTGCCACTACTACCCTACTTCCTAGATGTTCACTATTGTCTCTCCCCCCTCCCCCAAGATTTAAGGGCATGTGAAATAGTTTTGATGAAAATTGCATGATATGAAACTTCTCTCCTTTGAAATGTTTGGTTTTAATTCTCCAATGAATCCAAAGGAATGTTTCACGCTTCCTTGTTACACAGCATTTGTTTTAGTTTTCCATAGCTCTCCCCAAAACCAACCAAGGAAGATAAAACCACAGAAATCTAATACTGTTGTGCATGGCTTTGCACTAAATTATCTGTATAGTAAGCCAAAAATAGTTTAAGATTATAATTAGCCCACCTGTTTCCCCCATTAACATGCAAATACATTTTTCTTGTTCAGAGACTGCATGAGAGATTTCCCAGTCCTTGCAAAATATCACATTAAATCCACATAACTACTCATGTTTGTTTTCAGTATGCGCAAGGAAGGAGCAGGCACTATCTTTCAACACTTAGAAGTCCAACGATAAGCTTTTATTCTTACATCAAGTTGAGCTGACTTGCCCTTTCCAGAACTAAAGTATATTGTTTTACCCAAGCAAACAGGAATACTTTGTAAGGTGAATTATTATTCCACCAACACAGCATACCATACTCACATTCCTCTCCACCAAGGGTTCCTAACTTATCTTTGCTTTCAATGAAGTGCAGATTTTCCTCTTCCCCCAACCTTTAAAGAAATAATAATTACTTCCTCACTCAAGCCTCAAGATGTGGGGGCATTCAGAATAAATCTTCCCAGTTTCCACAACTCACAGAAAACTGAACCTTACTTAGGAATAAACCCAGCTGGTTTCAGGTCTTTGTATCTTGTACTTTTCAAGGAAGGTGCAACCACACAACTCTATGCATGTTTATCCAGCGTAATTATTCAGAGACTCTTGTCCCCTAAAAGTTCAGCCAGGCTTGCCATTCCTAGTCAAACCACCACAAAGGCAAAGAGACTGTTCTCCTCGCCCTCCTGAGGGCAGCTGGTCACCGCCTCCATAAGACCCATCAACCCCAGAGCTTCCCTAAGTGAAGCACTGACCTCTTAGCCAGGTACGTTTTTTTTTTTTTAAGGAAGGGGGCACAACGAGGTGGAGGAACAGGAAAGCCACATACCTCCCCCCTGTTGAACTTTGCTAAACGGGGTGCCCCACTCCGCCTTTTGCTCCCTCGGTGACAAAAAAAAGCAGGAAGGAGAGCAGATGCTTACCTGGAGAGAGCCACATCTCTCAGAGCCGCGCAGGTCTGACCGTCCATTTCTCTTTTAGATGGCTGGTAAACTCCAGGTCGAAGTCCGATGGAGGCAGGAATGCAAAAACAATGCCTACTACTCCCTTGCAAGGGGAACAAAGGAAACCGCTTGGGTCTCTGATCCTGACTCACCTGTCTGGAGCCGCAGAAAATTTTTTAGAACCTCTTCTGTAGGTGTGGCCTGCTTTGTGGGAGTGGCTTGCCGGCCATGTGACTGGGTGGGAGTGGCTTGCCAGCCATGTAACTGGGTGGGCGTGGATAACTTGTAAAATGTGGTGAAACTTACTTAACAACGCTCTTGCTTAGCAACCAAAATGTTGCCTCAGAAACTCTGGCATTTGAAGCACGCAAGTCTTAAAGCTGTCAAGTTACAAGACTCTTGCACCCCTAACCCTTTAGAAAATAAACCCCAGGGGTGTTCAAACTTGACAGCTTTAAGACTTGTGGACTTTAACTCCCAGAATTCCTCCTCTTGCTCATCATCTTGATGATGTGTGGATGGGCAGGGGGAGGGAGCGGGAACCGGTTCTAAACAGCACTGTAGATTTGTGGAACCTCTTCTACAGAAGAGGTTAGAACTTGCAGGTACCCACCCCTGCGCCAACATCTTTAGACTCTGGTGTTGGTGCTGGTTTCCCACGGCTTTGGCGTCCCTGATACGCAACTCCACATTCTCCCTTTCCTTCTCCCCTCCTGTATTGTCCCACAGGACGAAGGGGTTATAAAACACATGGTAGATTTCAGGAACCTCTTCTACCGTACCGATTAGAACTGGGAACAACCCACCCCTGGTTGCAAACAGCTGTTTCCAGTGGGGTAAACAGGACAAAGCAAGTGGGGAAAATAGTTTCCTTTGCTATATTTTCAGTCTGAATTAGACCATGGCAGGGTCCCTAAAGAAGAGATCTTTCAAGGATCATTATGTATTCATAGTAAAGCAACTAACTTAGCTCTGTTCTTAAATGCTAAAGCTGTTGCACATAAAAAACAGAGGAGCTCTGATCAACTACCAGAGCCATCATTTTGACAGTTTTGCTGTACTGTAGTCTGTCCCCATGAAATGCAAGCATGGAATAAACTGAGCCTGGTTTGTTCTCAGTCTTTTCAGTGGCCACAAAATACTAGCAAAAGTGGCATTTGATCACAAGGCAAGGAATGTTTCCCCTTTTTCATTGGAGCATCCAAGAAGGGACAGGAAAGACCAAGAAAAAGAAAGAAAGAGGGGAAGAGAACAAGGCAGCAAAAAGAAGGAAAGAGGATAAGGAAGAATGAAGAGGGAAGGAAGGAGATTATAATGAGAGAGAGTGAGTGTGTGAAGCAAATCCTGCCTTAGCACTTGATCACCAGCAGCCCTGCTGCCTTTTACCATCCCCCTGTCCTCTCCTCCTGACCTCTCCTGGTGGTCTCCCATCCTATCACTGAGGATGCCTTGGTTACAAAGCTAGGTCTCGTAAGGAGAGGGAGTGGGCCTCCCTCTGACCCACATACTTTGACCTCCTGCACACACCATGGGCAACCAAGGAGAGTGAGCACAGCAGCAGTGGGAGCTGGCCATGCCCACCATGGCCTCTGAAGTCAACCACAATGGGGCCCTCATTGAAATTGAGTTTGACACCCCTGGACTAACAGATGACCTGAGTGCTTCATGTGTTGCTCTCAAACTTACAAAGTATGAGTCAAGGTTAGAAAAATTATCAGCTTGCATTCAACAGCAAAAGTCACATTAATCAAAAGCATGCCAAAGGCAAATGTTTACCTTTCAATAAAAAGATGTTTGTATCATTGAAAGCGCTGTTATTGTGGGGGGGGGGGTTTCAGACAAAAGACGTTAATCACGTAAGTTGTTTTTCTAAACAAAAGTCTCATTATTCATGTTAAATTGCCATGTTGGCACTCTGAGACAAGTAAATGGGTTTTGGGTTGCGGTTTGGACACTTGGTCTCTAAAAGGTTTGCCATCACTGAATTAGAGCATACACAGAGTGTAACCTAATTCAGCTTTTGTTAAATTGCTGTTGAGAGAATCTCCATTGTAACCTAAGGTGTCAACTACATAGATAAAACCTCTAGGCGAATTCCCAAGCTTAGCCTAGCAAAGTAACTTCTTGTGAAAAGTAAAATGTGAATTCTGCCAAGTATTTATTTTATTTATTTTTTATTTATTAGACTTTATTTAGTAGCCTTGCTTGTAACCTAAAATATGTGTTCAGCATTCCCTAACAAAGATCTGAGTTATATGCCAGAAAATATGGCATATTTGGAAAATGTAGTGAAACTCACTTAACAATGCTCTTGCTTAGCAACCAAAACTTTGGGCTCAATTGTGGTCATAAGGTCTCTTTCCTTCCTTCCTTCCTTCCTTCCTTCCTTCCTTCCTTCCTTCCTTCCTTCCTTCCTTCCTTCCTTCCTTCCTTCCTTCCTTCCCTCCCTCCTGTTTCCTTCTTTCTCTTTCTCTCTCTTTCTCTTTCTGTCTCTCTCTGTCTCTTTCCCTGTGTAGCTCTTTGTCTCTCCCTCCCTCCCTCCCTCCCTCCCTCTCTGTCTCTCTATGTCATTCTCTCTCTGTGTCTGTCTGTCTGTCTCTCTCTCGCTCTGTATCTCTCTGTCTCTCTCCCCTCTCTTTCTCTCTCTCTGTCACTGTGGGTGTATATGTGTGTGTGTATCTGTCTGTCTGACTGTCTCTCACTCACTCACTTAATCACTCTCTCTCTCTGTGACTCTTTCTGTGTGTCTCTCTCTATCTGTCTGTCTCTCCCACCCTCACTACCCCACTCTGTCCCTCTTTCTGTGTGTGTGTGTGTGTGTGTATTTCTGTCTCTCTCTGATTCCCTCCCTCCCTCTCTCTCTCTCTCTGTCTCTCTCTCACTCACTCTCACACACAGACACACATACGCACATACTGGGGTCACCTTGTTGAGTGTTCCTATCACATTTGAAACACTCAACAACTGGCCTGCATTTATGGTTTTTTTGCAGCATTCTGCAGTCACAGGACCAAAATATATGATTAAAAGTACCTGGCAGCGGCATTTTTCCCTGAGAGGCTCCGCAGAACATCCCAAGACCGATGCCACCACATCTGCCCTCTTTGGGGAGAAGTTCTCTTCGGCAGGTCCTCTTCAGAAGGACGAGGCCCCCCTGGTCCCCCTCCTGTTCCTCATCTTCCTGCCCCCATGGATTGGCTCCAGAGTCATCGCCGGCAGCACAGAGTCTCGCCAGTTCCCTGCCATTGGTCCTGCAGTTCAGGTCAGCGGCTTTGTTCCCACTCTCTCCCCGCCTGGTTCCTCTTTTTATGTGCTTCCTGAAAGGTAGCTGCTGATGGCCCAAAAGATGCTGTGGAAAACATAGGCGCATGCACACCCCGCACAATTACACCCCCAGAGTCTCTCGGAGGGAAGCCTCTGCACAAGCCTGGGTGAGTGAGAACAAGTTCCCTCTGTTACGAAAGCTCCGGGATGAGGGATGGAATCTTCGCTGTGGGACAGTAAAGCCTTATCCTCCAGAGGCAGCAGGACCAAAGCCCCTCTCCCAACTGGCCCTTCCTCCCTCTGAGGGTGAGGGACCTGGTTGCCCCGCTGCCTCTGGAGCCTCATCCTGGAGTCTTCGTAATGGCGAAAATTGCCGCTGCCAGGTACTTTTAAATGGGAATAGCTTTTTAAACAGGCGTCTGTCAAAGAGAAGAGGACAGTGCATGCCTCGTGGGCTTGTCCAACAGCCGAAGAAGGAACAGGAGGCGAGGATTCATTGGACAAGCCCACGGCCTTCACTGTTCTCTCCTCTGACAGCTGCCTCATTTCCAATGAAGGGAGTAGGGAATCCATGCAATTTCCTCCCTCTACATGGATTCCCCACTACCTTCATTGGAAAAGAGGTGGATATCAAAGAGCAGAGGACAGTGCATGCCACGTGGGCTTGTCCAACAGCTGAAGAAGGAACAAGAGGTGAGGATTCCAGAACGGGGCCTCCGGAAGAATGGGTACGAGAAGGCATGCTAAATATCACCAACTGGTATGCCCATACTGGTCAATACCGGCTGAAACCCAGCCCTGCTGCATATTTTAATGCTTCTAAGGCCCAGATTCTTTGTGGAGGAATCTTTTTAGCTTCTTCTCCAGTTGTACAAGAAACAGGGAGACTTCAATTCCTAATACGATTTGTCAGTAGTACAATCCAAGATTGGTCTTTAATTGACGTTTTGTCTGTTCTAACAGCCACCACAATTTTCAGAGTCTGTCAGTTTCCATAGATTAAATGCCAATATCCACATTTTCTGATTTTACAGTGTAAATCAACATGTTCCAATAGGTATTTAGCATGCTAAGCATATGTACCTATAACTTATAACAAAATAAAAGGGTTGGAAAGGACCTTTGAGGTCTTCTAGTCCAACCCCCTGCTCTAACAGGAGACCTTATACCAGGGGTCCTAAAACCCGGCCCATGGGGCCAGATACAGCCCACCAAAGCCATTAATCCAGCCCACGTGGGACCACAAGGCTGCCCCACCCAAATCACTCTGCCCATCCGCTGACCCCCACCCACCAGCTGAGTGCAGGCCTTACCTTCACAAGCCCCATGGACTGAAACTGCAAAGTAAGACCAAAGTTTTTGGCTGGCAGAGTGCTTCTGGGGGCCGGGGAGGCCAAAAATGGGATGCACGGAGGTCCCAGGAGCGGAAAATGCTGTCCTCTGCCTCAGCTTCTTAGCTCGGGCTAAGTGGAACGCAGAGCCATGTCGCCCGGCACGCGCGGCCTTGCCTGTTGCTCTTCTGGATTTCTGGTGCACATGTGCACATGACGATCAGCTGGCCTTTGTGTGCACGGCAGTGCCAGGAACTGGAAGAGCTGGTCTTCTGTTTGCATACAAGCCAGCTGATCATCACCTGCATGTGCACCACAAATCAGAAGAGGAGCTGCCTGGTGCACATATGCGCAGTGGCATACACACTGGGCAAATCCTCTTCCAGATTGTGTCCCTGACAAAAGCACTTGGTGCTGTAAAGGTTCACCATCCATGCCCTATTCCAAGGGTGGTTTTACCAAGGCTTTATAAAGTGGTACCAATACTTCACGTGATTTGGATTCTATCCTTCTGTTGATGCAGCCTAGGATTCCAATGGCTTTTTTTGGCTGCTGCCACACATTGATGGCTCACATTTGAGAGATTGTCCTCTAAGATTCCAAGATCCCTTTCACAGTTACTGCTATTGAGACAGGTTTCACCTAATCTGTACCTGTACATTTGGTTTTTCTAGTCTCAGTGTAAGACTTTACTTTTCTCTACACTGAATTTCCTTTTGTTAGATAGGCCCAGGGTTCAAGCCTATCTAGATCCATCTGGATCTTGAGCCTGTCTTCTGGGGTGTTGACTATTCCTGCCAGTTTAGTGTCATCTGTAAATGTGATGAGTTCTACATCTATCCCTCATCCAAACCATTGTTGAAGATGTTGAAGAGTACTGGGCCTAAAATGGAACCTTGGGGTCCCCCACTGCTTGTTTCCCACCATGTAGATGTAGTTCCATTGAGGACCACCCACCACCACCCACCACTCACTTTTCCAGATGGAGAAAAACACACACAAACCTGTGGGACCTTGTAGGTGCCTCCTAACATTGATGCCTGGACGGAGATGTCCCTTCTAGCTCCATCAAGAAAAGCCAGGAGGTTCTCCTTCCTTCCACAGCCGTAGTTGAGGACATTGGCTTCTCCAGTGGAGAGAATGTCCAGCAAGGCATCTGAAGTGAGGAAAGTGCTCCAATAGTTGTCATGGATGTTGTAGCCAAGTGTGAGATTGTGCGGGAGCTGGGAATTCTTGTTGACCATTTGAATGTTGAAAATATACCATAAGACATTTCGAAAATCATAAATGTCCCTATGGTAAAAAAGGGCGTTATTATAATGAACAGCAACAACAAATACTTTTTAAAAAATATATAATCCTCCAGAAGCCTACTGAGCCTTAAACCAACATTGATCCAAAACCAATGATCAATTATACAAATATGCAAATTGGCTGAGGTATGGCAACTACAACTGGTTCAACAACTACTTTAAATAAAATTCATTATTCAGATGATAAATCAAGGATTGAACTGAGAGAGGAAAATAATCTTGAGTCCTTTCAGCTTTTTTTTTCTTTTTTTTTCTTTTAATTGCAAAATTTTTATTGATTTTAAAATATGTAGGGAAGGGTGAAAGTGTGTACAAATTTTTTTTTGCAGCTTCCACACTGGTGGCGAAAATCCCGCCAAGAAACTCACAAACTTAACAACCTTAAGAATAAAATATAAAAGAAAGCATCAGAACAAATTTAACGAATATTATCAGATATGTGTTCTATTATTTTTCTTTGTTACTTTCTGTAGTATCAACAATTACAATTATTCCAAATACATTCATTTTTGTGATCTAAGCCTTTTTGATATTGCTTCTTCTTCCCTGCCCCCCCGGAGGGGCCTCAACACCCCCCCTCCTTATCTTGCGTCCTGCTGTCCTTTTCTCTACTCCCACTAACTTCCTCCTCTGGGGAGGAAAGATTCTTTTTAATAAAGGCCTCTGCCTCTTGAATTGTATTAATTCTAATCCTATTTCCCTCCCAGAAAACCATCATCCCCTCTTGTAACAGCCACCTAAACCAGACCCCCATGTTGTATAATTTTTTTGATAAGGAGGAATATTTCCTCCTTCTCTCTCTTATTTTTTGGAGGATCTGTTTGAGAATAGTGATCTGTTCCTCTTTGTATTTTAATGGTCTCTCCCTTTGGGTTGCAAGCACCTCATCCCTTGTGGATCTCCTGACAAATTTAACATGTACCTCTCTTGGAACGTTATGACTTCTGGCATATGCTGAGTTTATCCTAAATGCTAAATCCATATCCCACCATCATTGGTTCTTATCTCCCTTAATATAATCTGCTAAAATTGTACTCTTAATCTCTTTAAGATCTTCATTTTCTTCCTCTGGCAGGTTTTGAAATCTAAGAAAAAGGACATTCTTTCAAATTCTATTTTTGTCAGAAAATTTTCTACATCTACGTTTCCCTTGTGTATTGCTTTAACCTCTTCCCCCAGCTCCGCCATTCCCTCCTCCAGCACCAAAATTCTCTGTTTATTTCCAGCAATATGTTAACCTCTCTGAGCTCTTCTTTAACCTCTGCCATTTCTTTTCTCATTTCATTCTGCCCCCTCATAAATTCTTTAAACATTTCCGTAACAGATAATTATTTTGTATCCTCTCCAGCCCCTCCTTTCTGCAGCAATGAGGTGATCTTGGGCTGTTGCGTTGTGGGGCTGGGGGCAGCAGATGACGGAGCTGAGTGGGCCTTGCCCATTGGTGGTTTCCTTGAGGCCATTTACTAAATTCAGAGATGCAAATCCTTTCCAGGGAAAATGGTGTCCAGGGATTCCACAGCCGAGCTGGTCTCAAAAGGCAAACAAAAGCAGGGAAACCCTTTACAGTTCCGAGGGAGAGATACTCCAAGAAGTAGTTCCAATAATCAAAGTTCAGAAGAGCCACATACAGAAAGAAGTCCCAGCTTCCCTTTGAGAGAGTGCCACAAAAAATCCTCTTTTCTTTGCTTTCTCTTTGGGAGCAGTTTCAAAGGACAAGTTTCATTCATATGTAGACAAAGGAAGGAGGGCGGGCGCCATCTTGGCCCTCCCTTCCGCAGGGAAAGAAGTCACAAAAAGTTTTTCTTTCCCTTTTTTTTAAAGGCAAAAGTCATCTTTGGAATCATTTCTGGCAGTTGTAAAAAGTCATTCTCATTCACTATCCAAGTAACTAGTCATTATTCTCTCTCTCCAAGAGAGTGCCTTTAAATGCCGCTTATTCTGAGGGGGGGTATTAAGAGAACCACCCCCCTCTAATTTCCATTTCAAGAGCCAGAGCACAACAACTCACACATATCTGTAGCTTTCTATCAAGATAAACAAAGAGCGCCAGGTGGGATCCGCGCCTCCAGCCTTCAGCCACGCTTCTCCTTTAATCTAAAACCTCCCAGAGCCGTCTGGTGAAGAGGCGACGTCACTCGCCCCCCCACTGCTCCTCGGCACCTAGGCGAAGCTGGGAAAACACCCACACCGGCTGCCGCCGCTGCGGGACGTCCCAGCAAGCCGCCTTTCGGCAGGAGACCCTTTGCTCAAGTCTCCTGTGCTCCTTATGGAGCCCGCCAAGGGAGCGATCAGCGGACTACATGTCCGTCGCCATTCAGTCCCGGAAGCTTTTTTTCAGACCCCTTTTTGAGTCTCTTTCACAAAATCAGACAAAAGAGAGAATGGAAATCAAAATCATTCAGGAAATTAGTCATATTCCCCAATTTAGGAGTAAATGAAGAATAAAAAACAGAAAAGAAGGAGAGTGTTAGAATGGAAGGAGTGCAACTCCATCACCCTGAATGACTTACCGATCATTGAACACAAACTGAAGAGAAGGAGCCACATTGAAAAGCAAGTTTGTATGCAATGTTTCACTTCCACTTAGGACTATACTGATGAGATGGTCTCCTGGCCTATAAAAGCTCTGTGGTCTTTTCCCATCCTGGTGCTCCAAAATTTGTGGGCATTTCATTTTCAGCTTTCCAGAGACTGGATGAGACAAAAGCAGCAGCAGCAGCAGCAGAAGCAGGAGGTCCATAATTCATGGGGTGAATCAATGAATCCCTTTTCTGTTTCTAAAGAAGAATTAGAAGAATTCAAAGGACTCTCACAAGGTGGAATATGATCGAGTTGCTTTCCTGATTGAAACACAGAGAAACACTCAGCTTCACCTGGAAAGGAGAGAGACGGACATTCAAGAGCACAGACCCTGCCTGTCCCAAAACACCATATTTCTCTGCCCAAAGCTGAAACTTTTATCATAGTTCTCCCTCTCAGGAGGGATCCCTGGGTAATTCAACCAGTTCTTGGACTCAAAGATTGTTGGGAAATTCTCTGGAGGGAAATGAAAGGGAAATAATCCTCATGTGATTCATAATAACAGGGGGAGTGATGCAATTAAATCCATCATCTAGAATTGAGATGTTTGGGGTCTCCAGGCTTGAAACTGGCCCCAGAGGGAATACACGGCATCTGTGGCTGAAGAAGAAAAAGAAATGTGACATTTGTTGGCATTGTGGTTAAAGAGAAAAATCCCAGATGCCAGTTAATACCAGAGTATGTCACAGATCTGAAATAGCTGCCTGCTGAGTTGGAACCAAAAATTATTTAATTTGAAAGCTAATGCTCAAGGGCATCACCGGAAAAGGGCTGATGCAATAGTGCAGCCAGTCTGTTGAACAAAATCAACTTTAGTGAAAAATTAGTTACCAGAACTTTGCAGAGTTAAAAAAAACAACACAGAGACAGAAACACAGAGAGAAGTTAGAAAAAAAAAAACAAGTGAAAAGAGATGGTGAAATCAAGTCTGCCTCTCATGAAAGGAAGGAAGGAAGGAAGGAAGGAAGGAAGGAAGGAAGGAAGGAAGGAAGGAAGGAAAGATAGGGAGGGAGGGAGGGAGGGAGGAAGGAAGGAGAGGGAGGGAGGGAGGGAAGGGAAGCTCAGGACCCTCATGTTGCAGATGAAAAAGCTTACCTACAAAATCCAATTTCCATCTTCAGAGACTGGGAATGCAGAAGCCCACATCCCATGTTCCCCTGCCACCCTTTTCCATGCAGAGGCCAGCCAAGGGGGCTCTTGCAGGGATGCCAGAGAGGACTCTGCCTAGCTGTGGGGAGCCCCTCTTGGGAGAAGGAAGCTGGAGAGCCTCATGTTGGGGAATGGAAGCAGATCTGAAAAATCCCCCTCCAGGTTCCATCTCTTGAGTCCTGGGAAGGGGGGAGACCATATCCCATGTTGCTCAGCCACCTCTTTCCATGCATGGAGCACCAGGGGAAAGCAAACCCCAGACCCACAGAAAAGGCCCAGGATGGCCAGGAAGGAGGAGGGGGGTCTGGGGCATTCCTGGGAAGAGGATGGGTTTATGGGTCCCAGGGTTGAATGTTGGGGGGATGTAGCCCCCGGGGTTCCTCCAGCCTTGCTTGGGCTGCATGTCTTTCTGGGAGAGGTTCATGTGGGAGAGAAGCCATGTAGGGCTGGGTCTTCCAAGGGGGATCTGGGGTTGCCCTGGAGGAAAAGAGGAGACCATCCGTGACTCTGAGGAAGATGGGGTTCTCCTGTGGTCCCTCCAGGCTCTCAGAGCCCCCAGCTGAGGAGACCCTCTTCATTGCAACCTTTTCTGGGTAGGGGGCTTAAGCCCTCCTCCCTCTGCAATTCTGGGAGGTTTTGTCTCTTCCTCATCCCCTCCCCTTTGGCTTGGCTTCTTCAGCCTCTTCTCCATCAGGCTGAGGGCAGGGAAGCTCCCAGGCAACCGTCTCTTCCTCCATTGTGATTGGCTACAGGGTTGTCATGACAAAGGGGGTGGGCCAGGAATAGAGGCAGCCACTAGAGAGAAAGAGGGGCGGGGTTTTTGTCTTCCCTGAGAACTTCAGG
Source organism: Natrix helvetica (assembly GCF_964273705.1). Classification (NCBI taxonomy): domain Eukaryota; kingdom Metazoa; phylum Chordata; class Lepidosauria; order Squamata; family Natricidae; genus Natrix; species Natrix helvetica. The sequence goes on from NC_138551.1 coordinate 134,805,275, forward strand.
ATTTGAATGCGAAATCTGCTTTCTTTTAAGAAACCCTTTAAATTATTATGGAAAAGTAAAAAGTTGAGGTTTGATTTTAATGCTTTATTTTATTGCAACAGAGGAAGTCAGAAGTCAATTTTTTTTCTATTCTCCTTCCACCTCCCTTATTTTTCTTCCCCCTTCTCCCCCCTACCAGTTTCTTCCTATTTGACTTTGTATTTTTGTATTTTATTTTGTAATTGATAAAATGTTTAAAGAGCAAAAAAAGAACTGGAGGATTTGAATGTGAAATCTGCTTTCCTTTAGGAAACTCTGTTCAGATGCAGCCCAGAATCAGAGGGAGGGAAGGGTCAGAGGAAACGAAGGAATATTTAAAATATATTTATATATAAAATACTGACTGCTACATTGTTTTCGTAACAAAGATAATAAGGCTTATTCTTAATGGGGGCTCCATTACTGGAGGTTTTCAAGAAAAGATTGGGGGTTGGACTAGAAGATCTCCAAAGTCCCTTCCAGACTTGAGGTATTTTATCTTTTCTCCTATTAGTTCCACCAACATTTTGGGGAGCTTTCAGTCTCTTAGGGCTCCCAGGTTGTGATGGCACCACTCCCTTGATCAGGGCCACCTTATTTGCACTGGTGAAGAAAAACGCAGAGGCCAATGAATAAATAGACCCCAAAGACAAACAATGTCATTTTCCAGGGGTCTCCAAGGAAGTTCTGGGGTCTCTCACTGGAGGGCCACATCAGGTCCTTTTGATCCATTTCTGAAAGAGAAAAGGGATGGAAGAAGAAGAGTTAATTTCTGGTTTTGATGGTTGGTGGTTCCCTCCAAGACTCTCCATCCCAAGGCCAAACTCCCAAGGAAGAAAGAAAAATACCCGAGACTAAAAACCAAGTCCTGCTTATCTACAGAATGGATTTTCTCCCTGTGTCTCTCTGTATCTATCTATATACCTATCTATACAGCTATCTATGTACCTATGTAACTATCTCTGTAACTAAACCTTGATCGGGAGCAACTTCCTTTCCCTGGTGAAGAAAAATACAGAGGCCAACCATCACAGAGATCCCAAAGATGACTAAACTTACATTATGCTTATTGTGTTTTCTTTATACACGTATGCAGTACATATATATAAAACACTGTAATACATCTTGAATTCAATTGCTTGTTTATATTTAGACTCAGGGCTCTAATGAAGAAATTTGTAAGTCAGGATTGTTGTCTAAATATTTCTCACCTGTTAAATTCATCTTTCAGATCCTTGTTTTCTTTTGGGAGTTCTGCCTTCTCCCATCTTGCTTTAGACCCAAGCAAAGGAGACAATTGTTCTCCCTTCTAAGATTTTCTGTCTGCAAAGCTTCATTTGAAATATTTCTTCTCTAAAATATCAAGACCAGAATAAAATTAGCCCCCTTAGGTTTTTATGTGAATGATCAGGCTTGTTTAAAATAAAACCTAATTAAACAATAGTTTGTTTTTTATACATAAGCTTACATTTTCATTAATGTAGTTTTCCTCTGTTTTGAAGAAGTTGAAAAGAGTCACCTCTTATTTTCCCCAACTTTGTTCCAGGCAAAACAGTTCAAGGACGCTTCGGTTCCAGCGCCCTTCGGACTTCAGCCTGGCAGTTGGGCGGAGCTGGAGGGCCAGAAGGGCCCCTCGGGGAATGTGCAGGTGGCCCTCCGTGACGGCCATTCAGACAGCTCCGCCTCCCTAGGAAACTCTTGCTCCCTCCGCTGGATCCCTTTCTCTTCCACTCTGTCTTCCCGGGGCTGATCGAGGCTCCCGGGGATTTTGGGTTGGTGGTTGAGTTGGACTGGCTGGGTGGGTTTTGCTCAGCTGTGTAAGAGTGACGTAATAAGAGGACGTCACAAATAGGCTCCTCCAGGCACTCCGTGGCAGCTGACGAGGGAGGAAAACGGGAGGAAGGAAAAGACGGGAAAGTGGGGGGGGGAGAGGAGACCAACAAACGAAGCAAAGAGAGCTGCATGGGGGTCTTTTCTGAAGAGGCCATCTGATTGGTTTGATCTCTGAAGTTGTGAGCGGGTCAGGCTGATTCTTCTTCAGTTATTTGTAGTTGCAAAATAATCCGAAGGGAAGGAAAGGTGAAGGGGTTTATTTCAGTTCTTCTTCCCCTTTCTGTTTCCCTTTCTCTTCTTCCAATTTTCCTTCTGCTTCCTTTTCCCTTTCCTTTCCCCTTCCTGCTTGTTTCCTTTTTACTCCGTTTCCCTTTTCCCTTTCCCTTCTTCTTCCCCCTTTCCCATTCAGCTGACACAGAGTTAAGGCAAATTCCTCAATCATTAGGATAACCTCGAGTATCTTGTTGGACAGGAGACCACACAGAAAAGAGACTTTATTTGACTTCTGGTTCCGGCAGCTGACGGCGACGGGCAGAGACTGCTCGCCCCGCGCATCCCTGGTGGGCTCCCCACCCCTTGGGGGGCACAGGACGCCCCGAAGAGGCGTTCTGCCAGAGGAGCGGCGCGGTGGGAGGACCCCTGCATCGGCGGCGGCCGTCGGGGGGCTCTCACTTCGCTCCAGGCACCGAGGAGCACGAAGGGGAGACGCGCTGAAGCGTCTTCGCTGTGAGGCTGTCCGGAAGAAAAAAAAGAAAGCTGAAGGATGCAGTGGTGGTGCGGTGAGGTGTAGACTCCCTTCATACCTATCACCAACTCTAAAACTTGTCAGTTGTGTTAATTGGAACTTTTGGCTAACTTGGAGAGGTGCGGCTGGAGGGGAGGGGGATTTCCCCCCCCCTCGGACAAGCGGCTAGAAACAAACGTGCTCGTAGCCCCAAGGGAAGGAGGAGGGGGAGAGCCAAACCAAAGAGGTCACACTCCAACTAAATGGATCTTCAGATTTAAACCTTTAGGTTTTAAGACAATGGGATCTGGAAGCCTTGGGAACTTTGAATTTTGAAAACTTTATTTGTTGCCTCAGTACCCGAAGTTGGCAAGGCAAGATGGCACACTTCCGTTGTCTTCATGAAATGTGAAACTTGACTCTTGGCTTCAGGCTTCCGGTCTTTGTCTCCGTGTTATTTGGATAATTCTCTTGTGGATTGTTTGTTCTTGACCTTTCTGGAGTGAAAAACGTCTACTCCCTGCCAGGGTGATTAGAGAGTTCCCTTGTGCCTGGTCTCTCTACCCCCCGGATTCCCTTGGCTGCTCTACCACTCTGACTGATTCTTCTCTATACTGACTGGACTCTTTATTACCAACAATGACATCTAAAAGACCACCTCCTGGAAAGGATGGCTTTGCTGCCTCTGCCCCGACATCTGCAACCTCAAGTCCGAGCACACAATAAACATTAACAGCCTTTAAACAAGCTAAATCTACGGACTTGGAGTTTCATCAAATGTTACAGCAACTTTTACAGGGACAAGAGGAAATAAAGAAACAACTGAAGGAGATGAAAGAAGAAATTAGAGGGAACCAGGAAAAAATTAATAAGAACTCACAGAGACTGGATCTCTTGGAGCGGGGGGCGGCTGAGATGAGGGGGGGTGGAGGGCGTGCAGAAGGGAAACAAAGAGCTTGACACCCAACAAATGAAAATAGAGTTTGAGAGAATGTCTTTTTATCTTAGGTTTCAAAATGTGATGGAGACAGATGATGAAAACATAAGGGACATCATGACAACTATCTTGGCTGAGTATATTCAGAAAGAAAAACAACAGATGGAGTGGGAAAAAGACCTGGTTTATAGAGTGAACTCCGCATATGCTAGAACACACAATGTCCCCAGGGAGGTACACATTAAATTTCTTAGGAAAAGCACAAGAGATGAAATTCTGAATACACAAAGGGGACAAGCCCTGACATACAAAGATAAGGAGATAACCATACTGAAACAGATCCCCAAAAAAGTGAGGGAGAAAAGAAAATATTATTCGCAATTGCCGAATAAATTATACCAGAAGGGGGTGTGGTTTTGTTGGTTGCTGCCTGAAGGTATGTTAATATTCTGGGAGGAGACAAGAGTCAGAATTAATACACCCATAGAGGCGCAGGCCTTTATGGAAAAAAATTAACTACTCCTAGAAAAACCAGAAGATATCCCAGTAGATGCACAAGACAGGGGAGGGGCCGGAGCACTGCCAACGGGGGGAGATGGGGCGACACTAAGAAAGCTCAGATCACACAAATAAGTAAGAAAATCCACATGACATAAACTGATTGAAAATATTAATGAATTTACCACGCTGACTATATGTTATTATGTAATAATTGAATGTTATGCAAATGTACACCATGAGTCTGGAGGGGGGGTATACCTACCGCAGTTTGCGGCTGCCACAATTTGTAATTTTCCCCATACCTTTTCCTTTTGCAAAACACCAAAAAATCAATAAAACTTTGTTTAAAAAAAGAAAAAAGACTTTATTTAACAGAGAGACATGGGCATTCATCATCATTTCAGGCACTTATAAAATACGTATGAGAGAAATTAAAAAAGGAGCTGAGAGAGGCCCCCCAGGACCATTTCTTGCATCACTATTAGCCCAGGGCTCCCATTCAGACGATCGGAGGCTGGGAGACTCCAGACGGAGAGGAACCAGCTCAGCGTCTCTTTGAAGGCTGGGAAGAGACCGGGAGACGTGCGATGCTCCCTACAAAGGACTCTGTTCCCTTGAGACCTACCAGTCCCTCTGGGGAGCCAACGCTCTGGATAAATGAGGGAGGGGGAGGGGGAGCTGTTATGGGGGGCGAGTTCTGGAGCTGCCGGGCAGAGCGGGGGGAAAGGAGGAGCTGGGATTCTGGCAGCCTGGGGAGGAGGAGGAAAGGAGGGGCCTCTCTTATTCTCTGTGGGAAGAAAGAGGGGGATTTAATCCTGCTGGGATTGAAAAGAAGCCCCAAGGGACCCCGGTCAGTCGGTCAGTCATGGCCACTCAGGAGCCTCCACGGTCTTTGGGGGCTGCAAAGGTCTGGAGGGGGAGGGACCGGCTTCACCTCAACCCCATGAAAAGCATAGTTTTGCCCCCCCCCCCCAATGTGATGTCCTGTCATTTTTATGCACTCCTCCCAAGTGAGGGGACACCTCTCCTTCTCTGGGGGTAGTTGGGGAAGTGAAGAAGGGACGGCTGTGTCATCACTGCCCCCACCTGTCCCTTCCAAGGATACAGAAGATGGGGCGGGGGGGGGGAGGAGAATGAGCTGAGGAGCCTCAACGCAACTGCCGCTGGGAAAAGCAGAGGCAGAAAGGGGGCTTTTCTCTCTTTGGAGGGCAGCTTCCCTCGGCTGCCCCTCCAGGGGCTTCTCGGCAGGCAGAAGGACCGCCGCCCTCGGAGTGCCCGGTCGGACAAAGACCGGGGAAGTGATGGGGGGGTGGAAGTGGAGGGGGAGAAAGTCGGGTCGTCCTTTCAGATCATTGGGGGGGGGGGGGGGTGGCAGAATTGAGAAAGCGCAAATCTGCGGCTGAGGAGAAGCTCCAGGGGATGCGGCGGCTCTTCCAGCCTTATTTGGATGCAGCCAAGAAAAGGGGGGATGTTGACACCTTCAACCCCCCCCAAAAGGAGATTCCCTTCCCTCCCTCCTCCCCCTTCCAAGAGCCTCCAACGTTGCCCCCATCCACCCCCACCCCCGCCGCTGCTGCTCTTTGCCTCTCCTCCTCCCTCCGCGGAGCCGGGAGCCGTTTCTCCCCCGCCCGACAGCTGCATCCTTGGACGGAGAGAACGTGTCCCAGAATCCGGCGGTGCCTGATGTGCTCTTCCCAAGACCGGCTTCCCCGCCGCCCCCTCCGCAGCGCTCGCCCGCCTTGCAGAGTCTGCCCCCCCCCCAAAGAGACTCTCCTTGGTCGCAGCCTCTGCAGACGGAGCCCCGACGTGGCCCGGGAGGGAAGAGGCCCCGGCTCAGAGAGACAGCCTGCCAGGGATGGCCCTGCCCGACCTGAGGGTGAGGCAGCGGGGCATTATGGCTGTGCGACGCCCGCACAAGACCCCCCCCCCTGCACTCCCCCCCCCCCCCGCTTTTGCCAAAAAAGTTTTGCCATCACTGGTGTAACTGAAAGATGCTCAGACAAAAGCTTGGAATCTTTTCAGGGTTATTCCAGAGAGTCAGTCCTGGTAACATGAACTCGGGGACAAGAGAGGAGATTCTGGCCAAATGAGAGGGAGGAAATCCTGAAAGGAGGAGCCCTTTGAGAGCTGAGTGGATAAAAGCATCAAGTTTGGAGTGTGTGTGTTGTGTGTGTGTGTGTGTGTGTGTGTGTGTGTGAGAGAGAGAGAGAGAGAGAGAGAGAGAGAGAGAGAGAGAGAGAGAGAGAGAGAGAGAGAGAGAGAGAGAGAGAGGGAGAGAGGAGCTCGCCAATGAGACGTTCTTCTCCCCATCCCAGGCATCCTTGGCATTTGGGAGGCAGAGGACAAGGCTGCTGCACGTGGAAGCGCAGAGGAGAAAGTTTGCAGGAAGCCCTTGAGTCCAACCTCTGCCTTGAGAGATGTCAAGGGACCTGTGGCAGCAGAAAGAAAAGTGTGTGTGTGGGAGTTAGAAGGAGGCCCCCTCCCTCTCCATGCAAGGAGACCAGGCTTTGTAAGCAAAGCATCCCCAGCAATAAGATGGGCGACCCAGCAGGAGAGGAGGGGGCAAGGGGAGAAGCTGCCCACTAGCTTCGGCTGTCTCAAGGGAGCTGGGTCGGGATGGAATAAGTTGCACCAGCTAAGTCAACATGGGGACAATTGCCCCTTTTTGTTCCATTGCCCCCTTGAAAAACGAAATTAGTCCCTGGGGGGGCAATATCACCCAGGTTAAGAACCACTGCTCCAGATGACAAGGGATCTCAAACAGCCAGATTTTTACTGTTTTTACTACTTAAATTCATTTTTCAAGATGACTCTGTTGCCCTGCCTGGTTGATGCTCTTAGGACAAACCATATAAAATATACACCATCCTCATTCTGATGCTGTTAAGTCTGCTCTTCTCTATAATCTTAACAGGTAATAAAGTTTGTACTGTCCATGGGATGAGTCAAATGTACAGAAACATAAGTGAGGGCATCTTGGTAGCAGGTGCTGAATTATGTGCAGTCCCCCCACCACACCACCTGCTGTAAAGTCAGACATCCCCCAAAATAAGATTTAATATCCATTTTTTTATATTTAAAATCTTCATTAGGGCACAGAACCAGTTGTTATTTGAATCCCACCACTGCTGACAGTTGGGGATTCCATCCGAGCATGTCCAGCACTGGCAGGGGGCCTGACCATCTCCATGAAACGGACCACATTTCCCACCAAAGTGGTACCTGCACTCTGCACAATTATTAGGCAAGCTGTATTTGGGAGGATTAATTGTGTTATTGAACAACTCCAGTGTTCTCGGTCAATCCAAAATGTTAATAAACCTCAAACCTGAACATTGAAGAAAGTAAAAGTGAGGTTTTGGCTTTCTTAGGAGAATATCTGTGTCTGCACAATTATTGGGCAACTATTAGTCTGCAGAATTATTACAGAACAAAATGAAAATTTGCCCATACACTCATTTATTTACAGAATAATAAACAAACAACTCAAAATGTACAAATAAACGTTTCTGAAAGTTCACAAAAAGAAATAAATGACCAATATAGCCACCATTCTAACCAACCCTAACCCTAACCCTTCCATTCATGAAGTCTGTCCATTTCTTGATCTGTTGAGGATCCAGTTTGTGCAGCAGGCACCACAGCCTCCTAGACACTGTTCAGAGAGGTGAACTGTTTCCCTTCACCATAAATCTCCCCTTTAAGGAGGACCCACAAGATCTCAATGGGGTTTAGGCCAGGTGAGGAGGTCACCTCTGAGTCAAAGTGGAGCTCTGTGCTCGTTACTCATCCAGCCACGGGTCCAACCATCAGGTCCATCTGTCAGAACTGGTGCAGCCATCCAGTGAGAGTCCTCAGAACTTCCTCGGAGACTCTGGAAAACGACTTTTGTCATCCTTGGGGTCCATGTATGATTTGGCCTCTGCATTGAAGGTGTTAGATATTAGCATATATCGCTGTAAGTCTCCACTCAGGTCCGCCGCTAGAGCGGGAACTAGGGATCATTCTGATTGGTCGAGAGGCATACCCAATCCCTATAAAAGGGGAACCCTCAGACCACACACCAAGCTGGATCACTACTACTATTAATAAAGAGCTGTTAAGTCACTACTTGTCTGGAGTCTGTTCTCTCGTTGCCCGAATCTAACACTGGCGACGAGGATGGGATCCAGAGACAGATAGGACGAAGACGCTACCTCCAGAATCCAAGGATTCGATCCAGCCTAGGAATTCAGCGGGAATTCTGGCAGCCATTTCAGCGCGGCAAATTCAAACGCAGACAAGATGGCGATGCACACTCCTCCAGCTCCGTTCGACCCAATGAACGATCATTGGGAGTCCTACATGATCAGGTTCGAGTGCTTTCTTGAAGCAAACGAATACACGGGAGTACCTGACTCTCGTAAGAAGAACATATTCCTGAGCTACTGTGGGCGAGAAGTTTTCGAGACGGCCAGAGACCTCTCTGAGCCAACACCTATACAAGCGGTATCATGGGCGGCGCTACAACAGACTTTACAAATGCACTACGCGCCAAAACATGCCAGAGTTCACTATGAGGACACCGATCAAGAAATCGAGGATTCCGAGTTCGAGGACAGTCACCGTATGCGGAGCAGTCACATGAGACCGGTGGGGAAACCCGAATTCCGTCTGCCACCATGTGCAAGTTGCGGAGGGAACCACCCCCGGTCTACCTGTCGGTTCAGAAACGTTGTTTGCTTGCATTGCGACAAACTGGGGCACTTCGCAAGGGTGTGCCGGAGCGAAGTCCCTGCCTCACAACGGCAGCCTCAAATGTACCGCCAACAGAAGCCCAACCCAGGGGCTTGGCGAAAAAACAAAGGGCGCCCAGAGAGAAACCCAAGGGAGTTTGCCGAGAGAGAATACGCACAAAGAGCTGAAAGGGCGTATTACCAGAGAGCCGAGAGAGAGTATCCCCAGGATACTGATGCCGAGAGAGAGTTGACCCAGAGAGAACCATTGCGAACCTATCTCACAACGATAGGTCAGGTCCGCACCAAGTGGCCTAAAAAGCTGAAAATCACTGTCCTCCTGGAGGACTCCCCTTGCGAGCTGGAAGTTGACACAGGATCGTCACTGACGATCATTTCATGGTCCGCCATGAAAAAGGCAATCCCTAGCCTCAAAAAGCGCCAACTGCGTACACCAGACATCCTGCTACGAGACTACCAGGGGAACAGGGTCCCCATCATGGGTCAAGGCACGTTTCGGGTACAGTTCAAGGACATCGTAGCCCAGCTGCCTGTGACCGTCGCCAGCACGCCATTACAGAGCCTCCTGGGACTGGATTGGTTTGAAGCCCTGGGGCTAGAAGTCACCGGAATCAACGCCGTGGAGAACAGCAGCGCTGAACAGATTTTTAAGGAGTTCGAGGATGTGTTCAGCCCCGGTCTTGGTAAGTATGTGGGTAAACCTATATCATTCAATTTAGACCCCAACGTGGCGCCAATCCGACTCAAACCAAGAAGAGTGCCTTTTGCGCTCTGTCCCAAAATTGATAAGGAAATAGATAAGCTCGTAGAGCAAGGGATCCTTGAACCGGTGGATCACGTGCGCTGGGAAACCCCCATTGTGACCCCAGTTAAACCAGATGGGTCAGTCCGTATCTGCGCAGACTATAAATGCACAATTAATGTCGCTTTACAACAAAGCGCGTACCCCGTGCCAGTAGTCCAACACCAATTGCACTCGTTGGGGCCAGGGAAAATATTTGCTAAATTAGACATGGCACAAGCGTATCAGCAACTGCCAGTGGATAGCACCACGGCGGAGGCCCAGACTATAGTGACGCATAGGGGTGCTTTCAAATGCAACCGGTTACAATTCGGTGTAAGCATCGCTCCCGGTCTGTTCCAGAGCGTCATGGAACGGCTTTTGCAGGGAATCCCTGGGGTCGTCCCGTATTTTGACGACATCTTGGTGTCAGCTGCAAACGAGGAGCAACTATTAAAAAGGGTTAGAACTGTTTTGGATAGAATTAGAGAAAAGGGTCTCCGCCTTAAAAAAGAGAAATGCCAAATTAACGTCCCTAGCGTAGAATTCCTGGGATATAGAATCGATGGTTTGGGCATACATCCAACATCGAAGAAAATTAAGGCGATCCAGGACGCCCCCACACCACGAAACCAGACCGAGTTGCAGGCATTCCTCGGACTACTTAACTTCTACAGCGTTTTTCTGAGACAGAAAGTGACCGTTGCTGAGCCGCTACACCGACTCCTCGCCAAGAACGCAAAATGGACTTGGGGACGCTCCGAGGCAGCAGCTTCCATCGCAGTCAAGCGCCTGCTCACCACCGACTCGCTGCTCGTTCAATACAGCCAGACGCTACCACTGGTATTGACCTGCGACGCATCACCTTTCGGCGTCGGCGCAGTTCTCAGCCACAGAATGCCAAACGGGAACGAAGCGCCCATAGCATTCTACTCAAGGACTCTTTCATCAGCCGAAAGGAACTACAGCCAAATGGACAGGGAAGCATTAGCCGCTGTGGCAGGAGTCAAACGTTTCCATGAGTACCTCTACGGCCGCGATTTCGAGCTCATCACAGACCACAAACCACTGCTTGGTCTTTTGGCGGGAAACCGCCCCACACCAGTCTCACTCTCCCCGCGCATGACCAGGTGGACTGTTTTCCTGGCTGCGTACTCCTACAAACTGATACATCGACCGGGCTCCACACTAGGGCACGTAGACGCACTCAGCCGTTGCCCACTTCCAGAACTATTAACAGACCCCACTCCCGAGGTACCGGTTTTATTAATCGATTGTTTGGACTCAGGACCTGTTTCTTCCTTGGACGTTGCTAGGTTTTCTGCTAAGGACAATGTAATCAGACAAGTGCAAACTTGGGTATGGAGGGGGTGGCCCAAGGGAAATGTGGGACCCGAATTCAAACTGTTTTGGTCAAAACGTGATGAATTGTCGGTTTTACAAGGTTGTTTATTATGGGGGGATCGAGTTGTTGTTCCATACGCATTGCGGAGAAATGTATTAGAAGCGTTACATGTTGGGCATCCGGGGATCGTAAGGATGAAAGCGTTAGCTAGGAGTTACGTTTGGTGGCCAAATATGGACAAAGAGATAGAGGAATGGGTAGCCACTTGCGATCCATGCCAAGAGTCTAGACCAGCGCCCCCTGAAGCGCCCGCCACAGAATGGGACAAACCAAAAGCACCCTGGTCGCGAATACACATTGATTTCGCAGGGCCAGTCCAGGGACAAACGTTCTTAATAGTTGTGGATGCATACTCCAAATGGTTGGAAGTAGTCCTAATGACTTCAATCACGGCAGAGGCAGTCATTAAGGTACTACGGCGACTTTTCGCCACTCATGGCCTGCCCGACCTCCTGGTCTCCGATAACGGGCCCCAATTCACGGCCATGCATTTCGAAACATATCTAGCAAGTCAGGGAATTCGGCATGCCCTCGTCGCGCCATTCCATCCGGCCTCGAACGGACAGGCGGAGAGAATGGTGCGATCTGCAAAAGAGGCCCTCGCTAGGATGGGCCCAGGTGATTGGCAAACACGCATTGATCACTACCTATTAATCCAGCACATTACCCCCAGTGCCACGACGGGTAGGAGCCCCGCTGAACTCCTCATGGGCCGCCGTCTACGGTCTCACCTGGACCGACTTCACCCAAATTACTCTGCCACATCGCCCCCAGACTCTACAAGCAAAATTCGGAAGTTTAACATAGGGGATTCAGTATACGCCCACAACTATGCAGGGGGGACGCTGTGGATGCCGGCAAGGGTAATTGGTATCACGGGTCCACGATCATACTTGCTGGAACTAGAAGATGGTAGAAATTGGAAAAGGCACATAGACCAACTCCGGGGTCGCTTAACACACTCAGACCTGCGATCAGTTAACGAGGACTATATTCCGTTGGAAAGTCAGCAACCCGAGAGCCCAAACACAGAGGATTACAACACCCCGGAGCCCAGAGCGGAACCAGAGATCAACGATGGAGCTGAACAGCATCCGAGCGAGGAAAGCCTTCCACCCCCCGACTGCGGAACGGAACTAGACAAACTAGCCGATCTCACACCCACTCCAACTCAACCCGAACTCCGACGATCCACCCGTGTAAGACAGAAACCGACATACTTAAAGGACTTTGTCACTAACAGGAGCACTCCGTCTAAGAAGGGAGGGGTGTTAGATATTAGCATATATCGCTGTAAGTCTCCACTCAGGTCCACCGCTAGGGCGGGAACTAGGGATCATTCTGATTGGTCGAGAGGCGTACCCGATCCCTATAAAAGGGGAACCCTCAGACCACACACCAAGCTGGATCACTACTACTACTAAATAAAGAGCTGTTAAGTCACTTGTGTCCGGAGTCTGTTCTCTCGTTGCCCGAATCTAACAGAAGGTGTTGCAAGTGTCACCAGAACCACTGAAGATGAGGAGGCCTCCATCACTGTGGAACCTCCATACCGGAATCCATCGATCCCAACATCACCATCATTGATGTGAGACGATGTCAGACGTTCAGCCCTGGTCAACAATGTGATGGTTGCTGCAATTTGTCCTGTGGCAAAAGAAACACAGATTGAATATTTTAAGAATAATGAAATAGAAACAAAACAATAAAAAACAGAGCAACCAAATTAAACGCTCCTAGTTTTCTTTCCTATTAGTTTCCATAGTCCAACAACCCCCACACAAAACCCCAAAAGCAAGAAATGCAAAACAACAAAAGGTATTAAGAATTAAATAACAATAACAACAATAATAATAACAACAGAATACCTTTAAAATAGAAAAATAATGAAAACCAAATTAGTTCACTTACCAACCATCACATTGTCGTGCAAGGCAGAACGTCCGACATCCTTCGCTCATCAATGATGGGGATGTTGGGGTAGATGGGTTCCGGTATGTACGGTTCCACCGTGATTATGGCGGCCTCCACATCTTCATTTCGTTGTTCTGGCGACACTTGCAGACACCTTTTTCTGGGGATTGAAGAAGAAGAAAAGAATCAAATATAATTGACTGGTACATTGTTTTCTTAACAATGATAACAAAGATAATTCTTAATGGGGGCTCCAGATTTTCAAGATTGGGGGTTGGACTAGAAGACCTCCAAGGTCCCTTCCAGCCCTGGGGGATTCTATACTTTCTCCAATTATTTGTACCAATATTTTGGGGGGCTTTCAGTGCCCCACGGCTCCCCAGGTTGTGGAGATGATACTCCCTTTAACAGGAGCAACTTACTTGCATATGTGGAGAAATACGCAGAGGCCAACGAATACATAGACCCCAAGGACGAACAAAGTGGCCTTCCAGGGCTCCCCAAGGACGTTCTGGGGTCTGTTGCTGGATGGCCGCAGCTGCTCATTTGGATCCATTTCTGAAAGAGAAAAGGGATGGAGGAAGAAGAGTCAATTTCTGGATTCAATGGTTGGTGCTTCCCCAACAACTAAGGTATTCATCCCAAGGTCAAACTCCCAAGCAGGAAAAAAAATACCAGAGACCAGAAACCATGTCCTACTCACCTCTCAGTCTTTGACCCTATCTTTCTCTTTTCTCTTTGTCTTTTCTCTTTCTCTCTCTTTCTCTCTCTCTCTATCTGTTTGTGTGTGTGTGTGTGTGTGTGTGTGTGTGTGTGTTTCTGTCTCATCCACTCAAGCTTTTATAGCCTGCATGGCCATCAACAGAAAAGAGTTCCAACAGAATCCAGGAATCCAGGTAACCTAGAGGTCAAACAACACTTCTCCCTCTACTCAACCCTTGACCCCTCCCTCCCTTGGAATCCCCCCCCCCCTTCAGCTCAGAAGGGAAGGTTGACAGTTGAGTGTCACTCAGCAGTGGGGAATCCATGGGGTTCTGCCTAAGCAGGGGGTTGGACTAGAAGACCTCCAAGGTCCCTTCCAAGTCTGCTATTCTGTTTAATTCTGTCTGCCTGAAACCGCCAGCAACCAGCTGTGGCAGGGAAAGCACAGAGGACCCCCCTGTTCAGGGATGGGAGGCTAAGAAGGGCCGACAGGCTCACCTGCTCTTTGCAAAGGGAGCCTCCTGCACAAGACCTGAGGTGCAGCCTAAAAGAAAGGCTCCCCCACTTCATCCCTTTTCCTTGTTTAGAGATGGAACAGACCTCAAAAGCCCCATCCTTCTTTGGGGCATCTTCAGTGCACATCCCAAAGGTGCTTTTCAAAAGACAGCTGGAATTTCTTCGGTTTTTTCCTTGAAAACGTTTCGCTTCTCATCCAAGGAGCTTCTTCAGTTCTGACTGAATGGTGGGGAATGGAAGGATTTGTCCTCTTTGCAGCCATTTACTGGTTAGCATTGTGAAGGTCAGCCATGAGCTCTCTGAGAGGCCTTGAGGCCACCCAGGGGTTTATCTGCCCCCTCAGGGTCACCTGAATCAGAGGGAAAATGGGGGGGGGGGGAATCTTCTTGGAACTGGGGAAAGGACCGTGTTGCTGTCTTCGGAGAGAGCAAAGTCCACCCTCTGGACAGAGGAGACCCCTGGTTGGAAAGAGGGGTCCAAGAGGCCATCTATCTTAAAACTGAACAGCCCTCTCTCAACAGAGAGGGAGGGTGGCTACGACCCCTCCTCTCTCCTGTCTACCACACAGTCCTGAGGACATGGGGGGTTTGGGGAGGCCCAGTCTGTGTGCAAGGAGTCAGCCAGGTCTCTGCAGGTTTCAAGAATGGAGAGGATTATCTTAAAGATATTATGAGCACAATCTTAGAAGAATACCTTAAGAGAAACACAGAACAGTTGTGGTGGGATATGGACCTGGTTTATAGAATTAATTCAGCATATGCTAGAACCCATAATGTTCCAAGAGAGGTACATGTTAAATTTCTCAGGAGGACCACGAGGGATGAGGTGCTAGGGGCCCAAAGGGAGGGACCTTTAAAATATCAAGATAAAGAAATAACTATTCTAAAGCAAATTCCGAAAAAGATAAGAGAAAAAAGGAGGAAGTATTCTTCCTTATCAAAGAAACTATACAATAGAGGTTATTGCCAGAAGGAATGCTGATTTTCTGGGAGGGAAGCCAAATTAGAATTAAGACAGTGGATGAGGCCGAAGCCTTTATTAAAAAATATTTTTCTCTCCCAGAGGACAAAGATAGCGGAGGTGGGGAAAAAGACAGCAATATACAAGAGATGGGGAAAGGGGGGGGGCATGGTTCCACCTGGGGACAGGGAGGAGGGAGCAATATCGAAAAGGCTCAGGTCACAAAAATAAATGTATTTGAAATATTATTGTAATTGTTGATATACTAGAAAGTGACAAAGAAAGAGATGATTGAACACATGGTTGATATAAAGTAAGAATTCTGTTTATGCTTATCTTTTATATGTTATTTTTAAAATTGTAAAAGTGTGAGATTTGGAGGGACTTCTACTAACATGGGAGCTACCAAAATTTTCTATGTACCTTTTTACCTTTTCCCCATAAATGTTTTAAAACCAATAAAATTCTTTACAAAAAAAAAAAAAGAATGGAGAGGATTTATCCCAGCCTGTCCTGCTTTCTGCCTCCATCCTCCAATGCAGCAGGCAGGAAGACTCCCTGGTGGGAGGAGGGGGCTCCAGAGACCCCTTGGGCTCCTCTTTCCAGGACAAGCTTCACATTGGGGCTCTTTCATGCAATGCACAAGTGGGAGAACTCCTGGCTGACCCACAAGTACGACCCTCTGTGATCAGTAAAGAGATGTTTCATAGAGGTTATTGCAGGAAGTCCAGATTATTCTTCCTGAAATGCTGAAAAAATGCACTTAAAAAGACAAAGTTACTGACATGGATTTGAAGACATTGATAGTCTTTAATGTGGCCCATGAAGAATTGTTTTCTCTTTTTGGAGACTTTTCATGGAGTCCCATTCTCTGAAGGAAGTTTCATGCCTTCATCAAATAGTGACAGTTGTCAGTCAGAAGATAAAGTAATAGCATTAATATTTTGTTTGGAAAATCAGAATATAGGTTTTGAGAGACAATATCCAGGAGAACACATAATATTCTAAATTTATGTGGTTTCCAGTTCTTTTAACCTCAACGATCCTTTAGGACAATTGTTGGACAGCCAGGGCAAATTGGAATTTAAAGGAATCATTGAATGTTGACAATAATGGAAAATGTGATTGGTCAATTAAAATCCAAACAATTGAACTTATAGCTATTCCCAGATTTTTTCCCAAAATTTGGTCAGAACTGAGGTCAAGGAATAGCTGAGGTCTCCTTAGTGTTCTATATTCATCCTACAAAATTTTACACCGAATTCTGCTCCGTGGCTTCCTTCAGTTCTTATTCCAGCCATTTGTCTGGATAAGTTGAAATACATTGCAAGTGAGGAAAATATTTCTATATAAGCTCACTGATATATAGGAATAAATTAATATTTTATCTGGAAAATCAGAATATAGAATATTTTAGAAGACATTATATACATGAGGCTTTGTTATTAAACTGGGAAAAGATTAAAAGACAACATTATTTAAAAATTCCAGTCTGGTTATCAACTATTGAGGCATTTTCATATCCAATAACATACAAAAAGGAACAAACAGTTAGATATGGTGAAATATTGAATGCAAAGGGTGAACTTAAATCTATGCAAGAATTGGAACAGCAGGGTATAAAGATGAATTGGTTTTCATATGTGCAAATACATTCTAGATATGATAAAGATCCTAAAATGGAAGGTTTCCATGATAAAATGACTGTTAGATAAAATGTTGACAGGTACTGATGAAAAGGTGATTTAAATACTATATGGATATTTATTAGAGGTTAAATTAGAAGAAGAAGTTAAAGAATCTATGATTGCTTGGAGGAAAAATTTTGGACATGGGATTGATATAGAGAATTGGCAGAAATTGTGGTCTCAAATTATAAAATGACAATGTCAACAGCGTATAAAGAAAATTTGTATAAGATGCTTTACAGGTGGCATCTATCTCCGACGAGAATAGCAAGAATGTTCAAGAATAAATCGGAAAAGTGTTGGAAATGTCATCAGATACCGGGTTCATATTACCACGTGGTGGACTTGCATAGAAGCTAAAAGATATTGGACTAAAATCCATATTTGGTTGGAAAAAATGATACAAAAACATATTGACTTTAAACCAGATATTTTTTTATTGGGAATCATACCGGAAACATACAATACAGAACTGAAATACTTAATTGTAAATGTGTTAACAGCAGCTAGAATTATATTTGCTAAAAACTGGAAGAATGAGAAAATACCAACGCAGGAGGAAGTTATTTATAAAATAATGGAATGTGCTGAAATGAGAAAGTTGACATTTAAAATTAGAGCACAGGAAGATAAACAGTTTTATGGGATATGGGATACATTTTAACAATGGTTAGATAAAAAAAAACATGGAAATGAAAATTGTTGAAGAATGTCACTGATACTAGAATAATAGAATGATTTAGAATAAGACATAAAAATACTTTATTACTGGATATATTTAAGATGATGTAATGAATTACTATAATATAAATGAACCCATACTCAGCATATCCCGTTTAAGATTAAGTAATAATAGTCAAACAAATGCAGTATTATAATAGTGATGTATATAAATATATTTGACTGAAAATATGTGATTCTATATAAAATGTAAGCGATGACTATGGAAAGGATGCACAAAAACTCTGTGACCAATCGACACAATGTATGTAATGGAAGATACTTTTATGTTACATGCCTTGTCTGTCTATGTTTGTTGAAAAATAAAAAATGTATATAATTAAAAAAAACAAAATGGAGGTAACGTGTGGAAAATTGTTGGCCTGCATCTGTGTTTGCCAAAGTTTAAGGTGAATGGACTTCAACCCCCAGAATTCCCCACCCAACA
Source organism: Natrix helvetica (assembly GCF_964273705.1). Lineage (NCBI taxonomy): Eukaryota > Metazoa > Chordata > Lepidosauria > Squamata > Natricidae > Natrix > Natrix helvetica. Next base: position 134,823,158 of record NC_138551.1, read on the forward strand.
ATGCATGGACTTCATCTCCCAGGATTCACTGGCCACTATGCTGGCCAGGAAATTCTGGGAATTAAAGTCCAATCATTTTCAAGTTCCAAATTTGAAAATTACTGGTCGACATTATTCCCTTCTGTCAGGAATTAAAGCTCTGAACCAAAACTTAGCTAATTCGCAATTGCTTAATAAACTGGAGATGATTTTGTGGATGAATCCTAGTTTGTTTGGCTAATCCCTAATTAGGCTTCCTCCTTTTTAGGCTGTTGTTTTATATCTCTGGGTTGATTAGCAGCCTCAGCAACAAGCCAGGAACAAGCAGAGAAACTGCAGATACACCTCACGTTTCCAAAATAGTCGCTTGAGGCTGACATTGATAATTCTTTGGTTTCAATCGCAATATGTATCTCAAGAGTCACTCTTTATAAAGCTGAATTCTTTTTGCTACAGAGTTTGATGTTTTAAATCTGTTTTTAGTTTATGTTTTCTCTTCTTGTTCTCTCAAAGACTTTAATTTTTCTTTCATTTTTTAAATATATCTTTTAAACGTTCCTTCATTTTCTCTCTCTCTTCTGTCCGTATGATTCTGGGCTTCATCTGAGCAGGATTTCCTAAAAGGTGTGTGTGTGTGTGTGAAATAAAGGGCAAAATTCAGAGCTTTGGAGGGGATGAGAAAGAGGCAAAACCTCCCAGAATTGCAGAGGGAGGGGGGCTTAAGCCCCCTCCCCAGGAAAGGCTACAATGAAGAGGGTCTCTTCAGCTGGGGGGCCTGGGGGATTTGGAGGGGTCACAGGGGACCCCCATCTTCCTCAGAGTCACGGAGTGTTCCCTCCTGGGTGAGGCCTTTTTCTCCAGGACAACCCCTGATCCCCCTTGGAAGACCCAGCCCTGCATGGCTTCTCCCCCACAAGAGCCTCCCCTGGAAAGACACGGAGCCCAAGCGAGGCTGGAGAAACCCTGGGGACTGCATCCCCCCAACATTCAAACCTGGGACCCACAAACCAGGTTAGTGTCTTGCCAGGAATGCCCCCGATCCCCTCCTCCTTCCTGGCCATCCTGGGCCCTTTGTGCCATGCCCTTGAGCATTAGCTTTCAAAATAAAGTAAAAAAAATTCTTCCAACTCAGAGGGCAGCTATTTCAGATCTGTGATATATTCTGGTATTAACTGGCCTCTGGGATTTTCCTCTTTAACCACAATATGAATCACATGGGGATTATTTCCCTTCCATTTCCCTCCAGAGAATTTCCCAATCTTTCAGTCCAAGAACTGGTTGAATTATCCAGGGATCCCTCCTGAGAGGGAGAATTATGATAAAAGTTTCAGCTCTGCTCTTTGGCCGAATCCTCCAGGGGAGACTTTGGGCAGAGAAATGTGGAGTTTTGGGACAGGCAGGGTCTGTGCTCTTGAATGTCTGTCTCTCTCCTTTCCAGATGAAGCTGAGTGTTTCTCTGTGTTTGAATCAGGAAAGACACTGGATCATATTCCACCTTGTGAGAGTCCTTTGAATTCTTCTAATTCTTCTTTAGAAACAGAAAAGGGATTCATTGATTCACCCCATGAATGATGGACCTCCTGCTTCTGCTTCTGATGCTGCTGGTGTCCCATCCAGTCTCTGGGAAGCTGAGAATGAAATGCCTGCAGAGTTTGGAGCACCAAGATGGAAAACGACCACAGAGCTTTTACAGCCCAGGAGACCATCTCATTGGTATAATCACCACTGGAAAGGAAAGATTGCATACAAAGTTGCTTTTCAATGTGGCTCCTTCTCTTCAGTTTGTTTTTCGTGATCGGTAAGTCATTCAGGGTGATAGAGTTGCACTCCCTCCATTCTAACACTCTCCTTCTTTTCTGTTTTTATTTTTCATTTATTCCTATATTGGGGATTATGTCTAATTTCCTCAATGATTTTGATTTCCATGGCTTCTCTCTTTTGTCTGATTTTGTGAAAGAAACAAATCGAAAAATAGGCCTGAAAAAAAATCTGAAAGGGCTGCACATTATTTTCCTCTCTCTGTTCAATCCTTAATTTATCACTTGAATAATGAATTTTATTTAAAGTAGTGGTGGAACCAGTAGTTGCTGTACCTCAGCCCATTCCCATATTTGTATAACTGATCATTGCTTTTGGATCAATGTTGGCTTAAGGCTCAGTAGGCATTTGGAGGCTTATATATTTTTAAAAAGTATTTGTTGCTGCCCATTATAATAACATTTTTTTTTACAAAAGGGACATTTATGGTTTTCTAGATGCCTTAATATGCATTTTCAACATTGAAATGGTCAACAAGAATTCCCAGCTCCTGCACAATCTCACACTTGGCTACAACATCCATGACAACTATTTGAGCACTTTACGTACTTCAGATGCCTTGCTGGACATTCTCTCCACTGGAGAAGCCAATGTCCCCAACTACGGCTGTGGAAGAAAGGAGAACCTTCTGGCTTTTCTTGATGCAGCTGACAGGGACATCTCCATCCAGATATCAACATTAGGAGGCACCTACAAAGTCCCACAGGTTTGTGTGTGTTTCTCTCTCTCTGGTAAAGTGAGGGGTGGGTGGTGGTGGGTGAGCAATAGATGCAATCATGTCTTTTCCATGGAATTGAAGAGCTGCTTTTCTCCATATTAGCAAAAATGACAATATTTTACCCTATTACGTTCATGTTGAGATTAATCATAAAAGGCCTGAAATGCAAGCAATACATTCCCTGGAGAAGACATTCTACCAACTATTTAACTGATCAAAAAATATCCCTGGTTGTTGGGGCCTCTATTGCCATCTTCATTTCCACATATAAATAATATCCAGTTGGATTGAAGTTGGCAATAGTAGCATTTTATCTATCTAAAAAGTGGAATAAAAAGGACTCTAGCAATTATAGGCCAAATAGACTAGCAGATATTGTGGCTGAAATGTATGCCTGGATCCTCTTAGTTAAACTTGAGAAAAATGCATTCCTTGCAGAAGAAACAGAAGGTTTTAGGTAGTGAATAGCTTTATAGATTTTATAAGAAATATTGCATGTCAATAATCTAATATTAGTAACAAATTTGTCTTGAAATATCTAATCTATATCAGCGAAGTAAAACAGGGTTTTGCTGACTTTCTAGATGTTCGTGCATTTGTCATAAGTAACCGAGAAATATTATATAGGAAATTGATTGCCCTCAAAATGGAGTTCCACCTGTTGGCCCTGATCTAGGCACTTTCTCCAGGTCCTTGTTTGAGAGGGAGGTTGGGGCTCGATGGAGCAATGAGAAGAAGGATTTATACTTACCAAGGAGGAAGGGAAAGGTGCATATTTGAACCCTTGTTATTCTCTCTTCATATTGACAATTTACTTCAACGAATGAAGGATCCAAAAACACATCATAAAGAAATGTTATTTCTTTCTTTGACAAAAATTACTAAATTAGTGGACCAGTGAAATGCACTCCACATAGTTTCCAGTACTTGGGTTTTAGAAAGGCTTTGACAAAGTAAACCACCATCTACTTCTTGGTAAGCTAAAAATATGTGGGATAGACTGCATCACCCCCAGATGGACTCAGCCTGTGGTCCTCAATGGAACTACATCTGCATGGAGGGAAACAAGCAGTGGGGGACCCCAAGGTTCCATTTTAGGCCCAGTACTCTTCAACATCTTCATCAATGGTTTGGATGAGGGATAGATGGGGAACTCATCAAATTTAAAGATGACATTAAACTGACCGGAATAGCCAACAGCCCAGAAGATAGGCTCAAGATCCAGATGGATCTAGATGGACTTGAACCCTGGGCCTATCTAACAAAAGGAAATTCAGTATAGAGAAAAGTAAAGTAATAATTCTCGGGGGTGGGTGGGTGGGGAAAGTGGTTACCTGCAGGTCTCCTGCTCCTCCCCTCCCCCCAACTACTTTCCACTCAGCTACTTAATGAGGCTTCTTTGTCTCAAGGAGCAGCAAATGGGGCCAGACAGAGACAGGCAATCCAAGTGTGTTTGGCAGAGAAAGCATACTTCAGCCAAGGCACCCAAACTGCTGCCAATGGTGTGGGCGACAGCTGAGCATGCAAATGGGGCCAGACAGAGGCAGGGAGGGTAAGAGAGTAATCTAAATGTGTGTGTTTGTGTGTGTGTGTGTGTGTGTGTGTGTGTGTGTGTCAGAGAAAGCATGCTTCAGCCAGGGCACCCAAACTGGTGTGGCCGACACCTGAGCAGGGAGGCAGGGTGTGTGTGTGTACTTTCATCCCCATTCAAGCAGGGCCTCTTATTTCCTCCCCAGCACAGTTGGGGCATGCAGGCTGCTGCCACCTAAGCACCATGATTGCCTCGTCCCCAGCCAGCCAGCCAGCCCCACCTGACCTGCTCCCTGCCGGCTCCTGCAAAGCCTTGCCATTCTCCTCCTCCTCTTCTTCTTCGTGTCGTCGTCCTCCTCCGCCCAAGTGGCAGTGGGCTCCACAGGACAGGTTTTCATTTCTGCCCTGGGACAGAAAACTCTGGTGGGCTGGAAGTGAGTGTGAATGGCCTGGCTCTCCAGTGCTTCCTGGGTCAGTTGGAGGCTTCCTTCAGCCTTCAAACAGTTGCAGGGCTTGTTTGGGGTTTTTTGCTTCCAGGTTGGTGCAGGAGGCTTTCCAGGGCCAAAATGGGGAAAAAAACACCCTGTGCTTTCTGCACCCCATTTTGGCCATGGAAAGCCTCCTGCACCAACCTGGAAGCAAAAAATAAAAAATAAAAACCCTGCAACTGTTTGAAGACTGAAGGAAGCCTCCAACTGACCCAAGAAGCACTGGTGGGGGGGGGGGGAGGCCATTCAAACTCACTTCAAGCCCACCAGAGTTTCCTGCACAATGTGAGCGCCCCCCTCCCCCCACTGCATACTTATGCGTCCCCCACCCTGGCCCTCCACAAAGGCCCCAAAACCAGCTGGCCGGCAGGAGGTGCGCCTGCATGTGGATGCTAGTGGAGCTGGGCTAGGGTGGCTGGCGTGCCAGGAGAGGACGCTCTGCATGCCACAGGTTCCCCATCACGGCTCTAATCCTTTCAATTCCTTTTTCAGATCAATCATATAAGCACTTCAGAGGCTCTGAGTGATAAAAGTCGATTCCCCTTTTTCCACCAGATGGTTGCCAAAGAAGGATTCCAGTACCCAGCAATTGTCCAGCTGCTCCTCCACTTCAGATGGACCCTGATTGGCCTCTTTGCTTCAGACACAGAAAAGGGAGAGAATTTCATGAGGACTTTCACTCCTGTGCAGTGGCGTAGCGTGGGTTGTCAGCACCCGGGGCAAGGCAAGTAATTTGCGCCCCCTAACCCGTGGATTTTAGCACTCGAGTCTCTTCCACTAGATTAGTTAAAGAAACCCTTACCCCTAAGCACATGTATTGTTTGTTATGAAAATACTGATGTAATTAAAGTAAAATGCATCTAAATACAAGTTTATTTTCAAACACTTTATTGAGTTTAGTGATCCTGCCTATGCCCTGCTAAGTGTCCAGCGTGCCCCCTTTCAATGCGGAATGACCAGCGTGCCCCCTTTCAATGCGGAATGACCAGCATGCCCCCTTTCAATGCAGAGAGACCAGCATGCCCCCTTTCAATGCAGAGACCAGCATGCCCCCTTTCAATGCGGCTGGCCCCCCCTGCACCCCCCACGCTACGCCACTGCCACAGAAGCATCTTTGGACAATGATGGCTCGCTCGGCTAAGAAAGGGAGATGAGCACTGGCCCCTAGAATCAGACATAACCTTTACCTTTTATAAGTATTACAGATAGTCCTTGACTTACAACCACAATTGAGCCCAAAATTTATGTTGCTAAGTGAGACATTTGTTAAGTGAGTTTTGTCCTATGTTAAGAAATTGCAGCCAGTTTCTTGCCACAATTGTTAAGTGAATTACTGTAGCAGCACGGTTGTTAAGTGAATCTGGATTCCACATTGACTTTGCTTGTCAGAAGGTCGTAAAAGGGGATCACATGATCCCACAATACTGCAAGTCATAAACACGAGTCAGTTGCCAAGCATTTGAGTTTTGATCATGTGACCGTGAGGATATTGTAACAGTCATAAGTGTGAAAAATTGTCATAAGTCACTTTTTAAAGTGATGTTGTAACGTCAAACAGTCACTAAATGAACTGTTGTAAGTCAAGGACTTCAGTCTGTCTCACTAGGTATAGATATTTGTTAATATTTTCATAATGACCTTTGAGGGAGTTCTGTATACAGTCATAATTAACAGAGAGTGCTTAATTTGAATCTCTTTAGTCATTTCCTACATTCTACCTTGCACTTGGCTAGGAAGAATTTATTATTTAAGAGTATTGCATCTAATTAAGATGTCAGCCTCTGCTTTTTAGTCATCAAAGTTAGGTATTTTCTATTGCAATTATCTAGTATTTTGTATAATTACATAATTATATTCCTTGCTTAAATACTTTCTTCCTGAAGATAATGTAATGATATTTAACAGAATCAAATGCACATTTCTTCCCTTAGAAATCATAAATCAAATCTACAGGTATAGGATGGAGGACATGGTGATGTCTTGGTAATAGAACTTATGCAAGCATTTTGAAAAGATAAAATAATTGCATACAATATATGAGTGAATGTTGCAATGTGGCTGCAAAAAAGGCAAGCACAATTTGTATACTTTTCAAATCACAGGAAGGAAGTGTTCCCTTTCATTCTGTGTTGGCCAAATCACATGCTGAATTATTGTGTACAATTTAGAGCATCACACTAAGAAGGATTTAGACAGATTCAGAAAATAACAGCAGAAATAAATGCAAGGGAATTTAATATGCTCCAGTTATTGTGTCTGCAACTTTAGGATTATATTACTCAATGGCAGCTGTGTTTTATGTACTCCCAAACACAGAGACTTTCACAAGACCATCCTAATGTCCAAACACTTTATTTTGCTTACTATTGATTTAAATTCCCAAGAACAGAAACTGGATTGCCAAGATTGGTCAAACACGCCTGCTTGCAGAAGAATCATATTATGAGGGGTCTTTAGTGCTCTTTGAGCTTGCTTGTTTTCTTGCAGAGGTTTCATTACCCAAACTAGGTAACATCATCAGTGCTAGTAAGGAGTGTGGCATCACTAGCACTGATGTTACCTAGCTTGGGTAATGAAACGCAAGCAACTTCAGGGAGCACCAAGGACCCCTCATATCAACCCTGAGGTACAAATATTTCTCTTTTATTAGAATCATACTACTTTACTCCTGAATCCACAGATTGCACACGTCTTATTCTTTAATTAGGCATGAATTTGTATGAATGCAATTTAGTCAACAAACCACAGCTAAGCCAACTATGGCTTTTCATGGAAACAGATTTCAACCCCCCCCCCCAGGTAAATCCATAGTTTGCTTACTCCTAATTATTTCGCTAAGCCCGACCTGTCTCCGCTCACACATAACGTGTGACTTAAATGCACATCTTGATTTACAAGCCACAAGTAAGCAAACCACCACCTGTTTTACACAGCTGCATAAATATGTTCGCCCGCTTTGGTTTCTTCCAGATTACTTGAGGGATGCAAGAGACTTTTGAAGTCCCACACAAACATTTAGCGGAACCCAAATTATGTTAGTATCAGAGAAAAAGGTCAGCCGGGACAGACATGTTTCACCCTGGCACGACTTCTATTCTTCGAAGAGCTGCGTGAACGGGAGGGCAAAGCTCTACCGAGCGGATTTCAGCCCAAACCCCCCAGCAGATCTAAGTTGGCCCCAAAAGTAGCAGCTCTGCAATCGCCTTAAAGGCGCAGGAGATCCGTCGGGGGGGGGAGAGGGGGGAAGGCCAAGAGCGGCCACGAAGGACCGACAAGGGGCAAATGTCTGGCGTAGGGAGGCGCTGGCGGTGTCTTTAAGGCGCTGTCCCCGCCCCGTTTTCAGACTGCTGGACACCCCGCCTTCCTCCTGCCGAACCGGCGGCGGAGGAGCGAGCAGTACCGTGAGAGCTACGAGCCGCAAGTGTAGGCAGACGAGCGCTCCCGCGAGTGCAAGCGCGCCCCTCTCAGATGTTGCGCCCGGTGCGGCTGGCCCCCCCTGCACCCCCCACGCTACGCCACTGCTCCTGTGCTTGTCAAGAATGGAATTTGTGTGGTTATATCACAACTGTTCTCAACAACTGGACACACAGCAGCCCTCAGGGATTCCCTCTCTAAGTGGAGACAAGTCAACGTCTTTGTTCACTTCATAGAATTTGATTCCCTTTTGGACAGAATTCTTCCTTTCCATTTAACACTTATGCGTCTCCCAGGACCCATTGAGGGGAAAGTCTGGATCCTCACAAACTTTGTAGAGTACAGAATAAACAAGCGCAGACTTCTCAAATACATCCATAGTATTTGGAACTTTGGTTATCTGGGAAAAGAAAGGCCAAAAGATTCTGCCTTTAAACTCTATTTCTTTGTGGAAGTAAAGTTTCAATATCATTATTTTCATTGTTCTCTTTCAAAGAATGTCTTCTCTGTCAAAGGCCGCAGAAGATGCACCCAGAAAGCCCCACTGGAGACCCAGTGGAAAAGGGACAGAGGAAGGGTCCAAAATGACTACAATCATTACAGTTTCATAAAGGCTCTGGCCCAGGCCCTGAATGCTGCATATTCCTCCAGATCGAGGAGGGGAAGGAAGGAGGGAGAAAAGATCTTGGGGTCTCCAAAGCTGCAGCCATGGCAGGTATGGGGGTCCCGATATGGATCCATTAATCTTAGATCCTTTGGAGGAGGAATCCAGAGGAGAAGGAGGGAACCATCTCAACAGATCTGGCCAATTTAATTACTCAGGGAATTAATGGTTCCAAAGAGTAGATACCATGGCATTTTTATATTTTGCACTGCTAATTGGAAAATGCTGTATTTAAAAAAAAAAATTCCTGTATTTGTGGGTTTGTGATTAGCCTGGTGGAATTCCACCTTTCTTCCGTCCCCATTGCACGTGGGTCTGTGTGCAGCTGGAGAGGCAGCTAAGCCCCCCTATTCTCCTCCAATGAAAGGGAGCCTGGCGTGAATCTGGATGCTTTATTGGGAGAAGAGGGCAGGTGAAACTGAGGAGATGCAAAGAGTGGAAATCAAATAGAAAGACGAGATAGGCAGCATTAACTAACAGCCAGCAAAGAAGCAGCTGGAACCTCTCCAGGGATGCTCCGTGTGAGGGAGGGAGGCCGTCTCCAGATGACCAGGGGTCTCGGTCACAACGGCTGCTTCCGTCTTCTCCAAAGGCTGACAGAAAACGGAGTCTGGCTTCAGACCTTATAGTGAGGCTTATCTGCCCCCGGCCACTAGATGGGGCTAGAGCAACAACAGCACAACAGTTACCCTATTTTTCGGAATATAAGACTCACCTTTTTCCCTCAAAAAAGAAGCTGAAAATCTGGGTGTGTCTTATACATCGAATACAGCATTTTTTTTGCCTCCCGATGCCCCGCCCCCTTCACCAAAATGGCCGTGCATAGCCTTATGGAGGCTTTCAGAGAGCTCCTGGGGGCTGGGGAGGGCAGTAATGAACAAAAAATGGACCATTTTGCCCCCCCCAACCCCCAGCAGCACTCTAAGCCTCCATAAGGCTATGCATGCAATTTTTTTGACAAAAACCAGGCTTCTTTTTGAGAAAAGCAGGCCATTTTTTGCTCATCTTTGCCCCCCCCCCCCCGGAGCACTATGCAAGCCCCCCCAAGGCTATTCATGACTTTTTAAAGGGGGGGGTGTTTTCACAAAAACGGGCTGTTTTGGGAAAGTTTGAAGAGTGTAAAAGGTTTTTTTTCCCCTCTTGGAAAGCTCTTTAACTGGTTGATGAGAATTTCATTGATCAAGTGCTTTGCCAGTAGAAACAAAGTCTTAGGTGCTGCAGATTGTCAGCAATTTCCTTCTCCAGCATATGGATAAATACATCTGGAAAAATACACCCATCTACCTACCTCTCTCTCCCTCCCTCCCTCCCTCCCTCCCTCCCTCCCTCCCTACTGTATTTCTCTCTCTATCTCTTTTTATTTCCCTCTCTTTATCCCTCTACCTACCTACCCTCTCTCTCTCCATCCCTACCTACCTACTGTATTTCTCTATCTCTATATCTCTCTCTATTTCTCTCTCTCTATCCCTTTATCTACCTCCCTACCTACCTACTCTCTCTCTCCCTACCTACCTATGGTATTTCTCTATCTCTATATCTCTCTCTATTTCTCTCTCTCTCTATCCCTTTATCTACCTCCCTACCTCACTACCTACCCTCTCTCTCTCTCTATCCCTACCTACCTACTGTATTTCTCTAACTCTATATATCTCTCTATTTCTCTCTCTCTTTATCCCTTTATCTACCTCCCTACCTCACTACCTACCCTCTCTCTCTCTCTATCCCTACCTACCTACTGTATTTCTCTAACTCTATATCTCTCTCTATTTCTCTCTCTTTCTACCCCTTTATCTACTTCCCGACCTAACTACTCTCTCTCTCCCTCCCTACCTACCTACTGTATTTCTTTCTCTTTTTTTCCTCTACCTAACTACTTTTTTAAAAAAATTGCCTCTTCAAAACCTTGGTTTTATACTCTGGTGCATCTTATACCCTGAAAAATACGGTACATGTTGTGGTATGACAACCTTTATAAATTAGGAGGAGACCCTAAGACCATCTAGCCCAACCCCCTCCTCTCTACAGGAATCCCAGTTCAAGCTTCTCTGACTGATGGCTGCTCAGTCTTTGCTCTCAGACGATCCATGAAGAGGAGACTGAACTTCTCTGCTTTACTGGCTCAGCTCTAAAACAGCTCATCCTTTTATGATATTTTTTTTCTCTCATTCAGTTAAAATCTCCTCTCTTGTAACTGAATTCACTTTTTCCATGTCTGACACTCTGGAATAATAGAGAGCAGATCTTACACTCGTGTGTAACAGAGTCAGTTATTGGAAGAGGGTTGTATCCAGTGGTGGGATTCAAATCTTTTTACTACTGGTTCTAAATAAATAAATAAATAAATAAATTTGAATTTATTAGCCGCTCCCTTTCCAGACAGGACTCGGGGCGGCGTACAATAAAACATATAAAACATAAAACATATGTACAAACACATAAACATACACATATACAAAGACATACATGCACGGAGGAGGTAACAAATTACATCACATTTAGACAGTTAAAAATCACCATTAAAATACCCCATTAGTAATAACACAATTTAAAAATTTAAAAGGACTGTCAGGAGGAATAAGAAAAAATTTACGGTTGAGCCAGGCCAGATAATTGAAAGAGGTGGGTCTTCAGCTGTACACGGAAGGAGCGGAGATCGGAAATAATCCTGATGTCACGGGGGAGGTCATTCCACAGGGCTGGGCCCATCACAGAGAAGGTTCTGCTCCTGGGTGTCGCCCCCCGACACTGTTTAGCGGACGGCACCCGAAGAAGTCCCTCTCTGTGTGAGCGGATTGGTCGTAGGGATGTATGGGGCAGGATGCGATCCTGCATGTAACTAGGTCCTGTGCCATGAAGCGCTTTAAAGATCATAATCAAAACCTGTGGGCATGGCTTGGTGGTCTTGTGACTGGGTGGGTGTGGCTTGGTGGTCATGTGACTGGGGTGGGCATGGCTTGGTGGTCATGTGATTGGGTGGGTGTGGCTTGGTGGTCATGTGACTGGGGTGGGCGTGGCTTGGTGGTCATGTGATTGGGTGGGTGTGGCTTGGTGGTCATGTGAATGGGTGGTCATGGCTTGGTGGTCATGTAATTGGGTGGGCGTGGCCAACTTGACATCACTCACGTCAAGGGGTACCTTGCCTGGACTCTCCTTGCGTCAACAAGATACAATTTCCCTGTCTATTTATTTACTACTACTGAACATCCAAAATACACAATTTAATCCTATGTATATATGCCATATGTGTACATACATATTACCAGGTATAATGTGTGTATAGGCACACAAAAAGATACATTATCTACTTTATATACTGTATGTGTATGTACACACACACACACACACACACACACAGCTCTTCTAAAACTATACACATTCAACCTCACTTATTGCGTTTGGAAAAACACACCCAGAGTTCACTTTCTGGCACACATTTAACTATCACTTCTGCCCATTAGAACATTACAGAGGCCTTCAGATGTTCTTCCCTAGCCTGCGCATGACTGTTAGAGCCAGGAGATGTCATGGATTGAGTAAAATGTGGCAAAGCTCACTTAACAACGCTCTTGCTTAGCAACCAAAATGTTGGGCTCAATTGTCATAAGTCAAGGACTCTCTCTGCCTTCCTCTGCATGGCAGCCTTGTCCTAGTAAACTCCTTCCCTTTTCCCTTTTCTGGCAATTTTCCTCTCTGTTAAAGGCACCAAAATAATCCAGAGGATATAAGGTCTCCAGCTGGAGCAGGGGGTTGGACTAGATGGCTTCCAAGGTCCCCTCTGACCCTACTAGAGCAGGGGTTGGACTAGAAAATGACCTCCAAAATCCCTTCCAGCCCTTTCAAACATTGTTGTGCTGTTTGAAAGAGTCTTCTGAAGCCATGGTTTGTGTCCTTCCTTCCTCTCATTTTCTCTCTTTCCCTCCCTCCCTCCCTCCCTCCCTCCCTCCCTCCATGTATCTATTGACCCATCCATCCAACTATATCTCATTAGCTTCCTCCTCCCTTCCTCTCTTTCTTTCGCTTCCTTCCATAACTCCCTTTCTTTCTCTCTCTCCTTTCCTTTCTTTTCCTTTTCTTTCTTTTTCCTTTTCTTTCGTCTCTCTTTCTCTCTCTTTCTATCCCTTCCTTTCCTCCTTCCAAAGCTAGGAGAACCACCTGAAACAAAAACTCCTTTGGATGAAATCGCCCATTTTACACACACGCACACACACACACACAAACACACACACACACACACACACACACACACTTCCAACCAGCTCTGCGCCTCGCCTCATTGTTTGATTTTAGTGGTGGGACGGTGGCCGAAGTCCTTTCCAAGCGCCTGGCAGCATCGCTCGCATCCCAGGGAAGCCCGGCTGATTAACTTACCGGGACGCACTTCGATCAGTGCCTCTTCTGCGCAGGCAAGCTTCTCTCTCTGGAGCAGGCAGAGAAGGGAGACTTGCAGGGATAAGTGTGTGAGTGTGTGTGTTTGTGTGTGTGTGTTTGTGTGTGTGTGTGTGTGTGTGTGTGTGTGTGAAAGAGAGAGAGGGGGAGGGGGAAAGAAAAAAGAAAAAGAGAGTGAGGAATCAGAACCTTTTCAACCTTTCCCTGAAGTTCACGTAGATTTTGTACAAATTCTCCTCCACGTGTGATGCCTGCAAGGGGTCCTGGTCCTTGAGTTGGGGTCTCCCCAAACCAGAACGTTCACTTCCTCAGATTCTTATGGCTGCATTTGCTTTCTTTCCATGAACATCTCCCGGCTGACTCAGATTCTGTTTCCAGTTAACTACGATTTTGAGATCCTTTTCACAAGCATACATATCAAGTTTGGTATTCCTCATCTTTTTTCCAGTCCATCATTCATGTTCTTATATGAGACTCTATTGTTAGTCGTCCTAGTTGCTAAAAACCAGATATTTTTCTACTGCTTTTTCTTATGCACCCTTCTCTGCGTGCTAATGATAAATATTGTTTCTGGAAACTTGATATTCCTCATATAATATTTTTTATTCAAAAAGGTAAAATAAAACAATGACAATGTCAAAACAAAGGTAGACAACACATTTTTAAAAAAAAATGCATTAAAAACAGACAAAAACATGCATATTGTCCCCCCCAGTTGAATACAATAGAGCAATAATAGTTTCTCCCCATTGCAAAACAGGCCCATCATTTTAAATTACACATCTATTTGCAACTACTTGACTTGTCATCTATCTGCTGTATATAAAAAACGTACTTAACAGGCAATCCAACAATAAAGTTAAATTTCAAAACTTCAAACTTCTATGTTATCTGCTGTTGTATTTAACTCACAGAATATTTATAGGGGCTTCTTATCTACTACAGACCACCACAATCATTACCTCTGATCCATCCAAAATCTGTCCAGGGTTAAACATCTTTGGTTGATTTTTAATAATAATACATTTCCTTAAAATTTTAATTAGGATCTTTCCCAACAACTGCTTTCCAATTCCCCAAAGTCATAGGACCTCCTGTAAATGGAAAAACAATGGCTCTTAAGTCTTGTTTTCCAGTTAAATATGACAAGTTCATTCCCCAATCTCCCTCAATCTTCTTGAAAGAATCCATTTCATCAGTCATCCGTTCTGTCCACTTTGAGTCTTCAGGGTCCATGGCCTCTCCAGCCATCTCCAAGCAGCCTCCCTTCAAACCAGACTCCTTCCTCAGGGATTCCAGCAGCTAATTAAATTCCAGTCCATCCATCCAATCCATCCTATTCAACAATTGTTGCTTGCTTCTGATTATTGCCTTTAAGTTGATTTAAAACCATTGTTATTTTATCAAACCTCTAAAATGAAATTTAAAATAAAGTTTCAAATAAAGCTTCTAAGTTGAAAGATTTTATATTCTTTAAATCACATCAAATTAGCTTACTCTAAGATCGTATTAATTACCGTATTAATAACTGAAAAATTGATGACCAATGGCAAATTATAATCCATCACCTTCAGGTTTCATAGGAAAGATTTAAAATTGTTAAAAGTTATTTGAGTAACATTTTGAAGACCATTTTTATCCATTTAGTTATCATACCACCCCTTAAGTTTCCACAAAATTCACAAAATTCTTTGTGAGTCCTTTATTGAAATCCAGGTCTATTACCAGAGTTCCCATAATCCATTTAGAAAGTGTGATGATATGTGAGAATGACTTTGGGGATGAGGAGAAGAGAGGCTGCCTAGGGAAGGATCAGATAAGAGGGGAGAATCCTGCAGCTGCATAATGGGAGAGAAAGAAACTCAGAAAGGATCCTGGCTAACTTTTCAGGCTGAGAAAAGTGTTGGTGGGAGATTTGTTCTTTCAGATTTTTTTTTTTTGTTAAAGTCACATTACAATAAAGCAGAATTAGCACATCTGGAGGTGTTTTCCATCAGGATTACAAGGGAGAAGATTAGCCTGAAATATTTCTTCTTGATCAACCCATCCTTTCAGGGAATCAACCTGTTGTTTTCAAAGAGTTTATGGATCATCTTTTTTTTTCTCTGTTCGTTTTATTGAATGTTCCCTATAATTGACCAACTGTGTGGATTATATTTTCTTTATATTTTGTCAATATGTGATTGACAATTTTTTCTCAAACTTTTTCATTCACTTATGAAGATATTGGCAGTATTTGTACCCTATTTAACCATATTTGGAGATTGGACAATTGTAGAAGAAAGATTCAATGTGGGATAAGAAACAAAGTTTTCTGTTTTTCAAATTCCTGGATGTTCCCATTCTAGTTTCATCCATTTCTGGAGAAGAATGAATTTTGGAATATTTCCCAGTTTAAACTGTACTTGGACCAAAATGGAGAGATAACAGCAGATGTGGGCATTCATGGCTTCTTGGTTCTCCCCAACGAGCATCCCAGGAAAGAGATTCTGGCGTATTTTAAAAGACAGAGACTTTCTATCAAAGAAGATGCTCTTTCACGGCTAAAGTTGCTCAATAAGGTGGGAGAAATTTTGGTGTCTTTTCTCTGTTTCCCAAAGCCTGAGGTCCCATTTCAAGTGGGCAAAGCCCATAGTCTCCAGGGTGGTTGGCCTTCCATGCCAGTTGGTGTCATCTAATGGAAGTTCTTCAACAGATGGGACCTAAGTGGAGGGGCTTTGACATGTTTTATGGAAACCTTTCAAGATCATACTGGTCAGAGGTTTCTTTCTTCATCACAGTTTTATTCTGTATTTAAAAAATCTAATGGAATAAAAGTTTCCTAAATCTTTTACATATAACATCATACTTACCCTTTTTTTAATTCAATCCGTTAATAAAGTTTAAAGTAGAAAAGTACTTTATTGTAATATTAAATACCAAAATCAAAAGGGAGGAAGTAAATGAAGAATCTTCCAGTTGTTATCCCTCCTGTATCTGTTTAGAAGTAGTCAAATATTTCATATTTACCTCAGTGAAGACCAGAGGCTACTTGTCTCCATCCATTTCTCCCTCCATTTTCCTTGGACGGAGAGTCCTAACATCTTTTCTTTGGCATTCCTTGTTTTTCTGCTCAGTCCCTGCCTCAGTCCAACTGTGCGGAAAATTGTCATCCTGGATTTGTCAAGAGGGCTCGAGAAGGAGAGCCAGTTTGCTGCTACGACTGCGTTCCTTGTCCAGAGGGGACCTTCTCCACTCAGGAAGGTGGGTCACACTGAGGAAAATGGGAGGCTTTGTGGAACTGGATCCATCCAGAACATTTTCATGAAAGTGCAAGTTAAAAGACAGACTGAAGTTCACCAGTTTTTTGTTTTTTTTTAACCTGCACAATTTTTTATTTAAAAGGAAGTAAATCAAAAAAAACTTTAAAGGAGGGGCTGGGAAGAGTTGGGAGGAGGAGGTGGAAGACTGAGCAAGCTTTACTACTATTTAAGGAAATATCTCTTCTGTTTTTTAGTTTGGATTTGTGCTGCTAAATTCACCTTTCTAGGAACACCTGAGTTCTTTGAAACTTGATGAATTGCTTTAGGTCCACCTTCTGAAAGACCTTGCAATTCACTCTATATTGAATCCTCCCCTTGAGGATCACTGAGAAGGTGTCACTGGTCCATAATGTGGTCCTGTGGATAGTTATGGGGGGAACTCATTACACAGATATTCTGCCAGTCATGTAGATCAATAAATCAGAGTAGAGCTGGAAGGGACCTTGGAGATCTTCTACCTCTGCTCAAGCAGGAGAACCTATACCATTTCAGACAAGTGACTGTCCAGTCTCTTCTTTGAAACATTCAATGTTGAAGAACCCAAAAGCTCTGGAGACCAGCTGTTCCACTAGTTAATTGTTCTTACTATTAGGAAGTTTCTCCTTAATTCAAGATTGTTTGTAAGTGTTACAACATACTGTAGGAATCCTCCAAGTCCAGTATATTAACTGCCATGTGGCAGGACTCAAGATCTTTGCCTAAAAAGATTATATGATTCATTACTAATTTCTATTAATGTAGCTCCCTATGAAGATTCTACACATTACACAGGAAATAATTAACATCCTAGGACTTCCCTCAACTTAAAATACATACATACATACATACATACATACATACATACATACATACATATCTCAACCTTACACGGGAAAAGACCCGAATACAACAAAACCAGCATATACATATGTATATGCTGGTTTTGTTGTATTCGGGTCTTTTCCCGTGTAAGGTTGAGATATATATGAATGTATGTATGTATGTATGTATGTATGTATGTATGTATGTATGTATGTATGTATGTATATCCTTCTTATGCTATTTTTAATGAAATCATTAAGAAATACTTCTTGGAAAATGTCCATGGTATCTGTTGTTATCCAAAAAAGGTATTTCCTGTACGATAAAAGGACAGAATGTTAAAGAAAATTGCTTTTTGGTTTCTCAGATGTGGAAAAATGCATCAAGTGTCCAGATGATAAATATCCAAATGAGGACAGAGTCCAATGTATCCCCAAAGTTGTAACCTTCCTGTCTTATGAAGAACATCTGGGCATCATCCTGGTTTCTTTTGCCCTACTCTTGTTCCTAACTACAGTCCTTGTTTTAATTATCTTCATTAAATATGGAGAAACTCCCATTGTCAAAGCCAACAATCGGGACCTCTCCTACATCCTCCTGGTCTCCCTCCTGCTTTGCTTCTTGTCTCCTTCTCTCTTCATTGGTCAACCAAGGAAAGCCACCTGCCTTCTCCGACAAACAGTCTTCAGCATCATTTTCTCATTTGCCGTTTCTTCTCTCTTGGCCAAAACTATCATGGTGGTGCTGGCTTTCCTGGCCACAAAACCTGGAAACCGAGTGAAGAGATGGTTGGGGAAGAGCTTGGCCAACTCCATCATCCTGTCTTCTTCTGCTGTCCAAATTATCATCTGCTCCATCTGGCTGGGAGTTTCTCCCCCCTTCCCTGACTCTGACCTCCACTCCCAGCCTGGAGAGATCATCCTGCAATGCAATGAAGGGGCCGTTGTCATGTTCTACATCACCCTCAGCTACATGGGCTTCCTGGCTGCCATCTGCTTCACGGTGGCTTTCCTGGCCAGGAATCTGCCTGGGGCCTTCAACGAAGCCAAGCTGATCACCTTCAGCATGCTGGTCTTCTGCAGTGTCTGGGTGACTTTTGTGCCCACCTACCTGAGCACCAAAGGGAAATACATGGTGGCTGTTCAGGTCTTTTCCATCCTGGCCTCCAGTGCTGGTCTGCTGGGCTGCATCTTCATCCCCAAGTGCTACATTATCCTTCTGAGGCCAGACCTGAACACAAAGGAGCATCTCACAGCCAGAATAAATGCAAAAGCATGAGATATAATACCGTTATGATATTGGAAGAATTGTTAAAGTTTATTTTATTTGAAAGGAGATATGCTTTCCATTTAGATAGTATGCAGGAGTCAAAGAATATATTTATATGTTTCAAAATAGGAAATTATTGAATTGTTCTAGCTCCCTTCCCTTTCAACTTAATAAACCTTGCAGAAAGTCATTAAGAGGAATTTTCTATTCAGCAACAGCTACTGAATTTGGCACCTCAAAAATAATTCAGGCACTTGTTCCTACAGCTAAAAGTTTGTGCGTGTGTCTGTGTGTGAGAGAGAGAGGGGGTGGGAGAGAGAGAGAGCAAGAAAAGAGTTCAGGAGGAAGCTGTGGGAACCAACAACCAGCATGGTTGGCTGATTCTCTCCCTGAGAATGCCAGAATGATGTGAAATGCCATGTTTGACTGGCTGTCAGCTGCGGAGGGAAATCAAATATATAATTCTTTCTTGATTTCCTGATAAAACTTCCTTTGCAGAAAGTATTCAGTAGAACAGCTGTCTGGGATTTCAGTTTGGGATTGTTTTTATTTTGGTATGAACTTCACACCAAAATAATAAAAAACAAAGCAAATTTAAAAATGTGTAAAATTTTCACTGTATTTTTTTTCTTTGATCAACCAGAGAATTAAAATAGCAGTTTTCACATCCTTTAATTTCCCACTCTACAATTTCTACCTAAAGCATTTTCTCTGGTCCTCTTCCAAGCTTGCCTTGTCTGTGAAGGGCTGGAGAAGATGCCCAGAGAAAGGGGACCTTGAGACTCTCCCCAGGAGGAGGTTGGAGGGATCCTGTCTAAAGGCAACCGCATCATTGACCAGGTCACAAAGCTTCAATGCTGCATAATATCCATCCAGGTCCAAGAAGGGGCTGAATTAGGGGATGGGGGACTTTGATGTTTCTAGGACGAGGCACCCATGGAAGCTCTTCTGCTCCCCATCACACAGATTGCTGATCAGTTGGTAATCAATGTTTAGGACTATGAATGGCTCCTAATTGGGAATAGGATCCCTTTGCAATTTCATTTTAAGGAGTTAAGAAAAGATCTGATGGACCAGAAGAAGATCAGTCTAAGATTCACAGGGACCACACAGAGGCCTCTGGTTCTCCCACAAGCAGAAGAAGGCAGAGACTTGTGGCTTTGCTCAACATGGAACAGACATTTTTGCACAATTTCACTTTCTTCCATCACACACCACAATATTGGACACTCGGACATCTCACACTCTAGGAATCCCCAATTCTGGTATCCCAAATTAATCTGAGAAAATATTTCCAACTTTTACAGCCCCATTCAATAAGAACTAAGGTGGGACTGGAACTCAGGAGTCTCCTGGTGATTGGCCCAAAGTCCCCCAGGAAGTTTTCATGCCGAAGGGAGGATTAGAACTCGAGTCCCCTGGTGATTGGCTCCAAGTCGCCCCTTCGGCTTTTATTTGAAGGTAAATAAATGTAAAAACATGAGATATAAAATCATTATGATATTGGAAGAATTGTTAATGTTTCTTTTATTTGAAAGGAGATATTCTTTCCGCTTAGATAGTAGGCAGGAGCCAAAGAAAATCAAATCTACTTGTTTCAGAATGGGAAATGATTGAATGGCTGTACTTCTTGTATCTCCCTATTCAACCCAATAAATCTTGCTAAAGAGAACTCTGTGAAAGTCATTCAGAGGAATGTAATATTCAGCAACTACAAATAAACCAGACACCTTATGAAAAATAATTGAGGCACTTGTTCCTACTGACAGAAACTAAAATTTCGTGTATGTGAGAGAGTAAGATCCTGAGAGGTAAGAGGAGAGCTGTAGGAGCCCTGCTCTAACCGTGTTGTTGGATCATCTCCATGAGAAGCCTTGGAATGGCAGAATGACCTGGAATGCAGGGATTGACCTGCTCTCCATCACTATTATGTCCTTCTTTCTTGATTTCCTGATAAAACCCTTTTCACAGAAAGCATCGACCGGAACAGCTGTCTGAGGTTTCACTTTGGGTTTGTTATTATTTAAGTATCTACCTTTTAGAAATCCCCACTCTATTTTTTCCTTCCTCATCCAGATAATGAAAATAGCAACAACTAAAACTATTCCGGCCCTTTAATTTCCCACTCTATAATTTGTCCATAAAGTCTTTCCCTGCGTTCAATGCCGCCTATTCATCCAGGTCAAGAAGGGGAGGGGGAGTAACATCCAGGTTTCTAGCAAGAGGCTCCCATGGAAAGTCTTCTGCTTTCCAACCACAGAGATTGTGGGTGGATGAGGAGTCAGCCTGAAGTTTCAGAATGGCTTCTGATTGCCACTCGGGTCACTTTGCAAATTCCATTTTAAGCAGGTAGAAAAGGTTTGATGGATCAGACCGAGGTCAGTCTAAAATCCACGCTGACCCCCCAGATGCCTCTGGTCTGCCCACAAGCAGGGGGGAGGGACGTATCACTTGGCCCAACATGGAACCAGGTAGGGCTGGAATTCAGACAGTTCCCACAGGTTCCCTAAAATGGGTTGTTAATTGTTTGAGCAGTTATGAGAACCGGCTGAATTGCCTCGGCCTAACCCCCAACCCCCTCCTGAGGGTGTGCACCCCCCCCCACGAGAAAACGACCTGTCTCAAGATCCCATGGACCTCTTTGGCTCAGGCAGTCCAGTTGCCCGGTGGCTCTCTCTCTCTCTCTCTACGCAAAGCGAAGGAATCTCAGAAGCTCTGCAGAGCCCAGAATGGGGCTTCCTCGAACGTCGGGATTGGGAGGGTCCAGAAAGGAGGAGGACCAATGGGAATTCTCCCTTCTGCAGTGTCATCAGTCTCCAGGCAGAGTCTCCCTCGACTTCACCCAGTGCAGGAGAGCGTTCCAAGCAGAGAAGAAGCCCCAGTTGGTTCTTCAGGCCAAGATTCCCCCTCCCACTTTCCCCGCCTCTCTCTCTCCACAGAACTGGCTTTCCTCCTTCAGCTGATGCCCCAAAGGACTCTGCCTGGTGACCGATGATGCTCAAGAAGGGAGAATTCTCATTGGTGCTGCTGCTAGTTCTGCTCCCACCTCCGAAATCCGAGAAAAACGCTCCACACCCCTTCCAGATTCCTCCTCTGGGACTGGAAGCATCAGGCCGGGGAGATACACGCACGCTCTGCTGAGCCCAGAACGGGCCTTCAGACGATGCAATGCCTGAGAAACGCTGGATGTGCAGAGAAATGCAGGCTACAACCAGCAAATCGCGTTTTCCCAGGATCCGGTGAAGCCCTAGCGGACCAATACCAATTCTCCCTTCTGTAGCGTCATCAGTCTCTGAGCACAATCGGGGTATTGGGCAGGAAATTAGAAGGGGCTGCTTTGTCCAGATGTTCTGAGCAAGAGAGATGCGTGTTTGAAGAAAGGAAATGGCGTTTTTCTTCCATGAAGCGAAGCGGCGCCTTTCCCGAGAGACCCCAGCGGAGGATTCCCCGGGGAAGGGGTGGGTGGGTGGAAGCTGGGGAGAGGATCCAGCAGGATTGGATCCCTGAGGATCCTCTCCGCCTCTTCCTGGTTTACCTGAGGGCTTTCCGTAGCTTCCTTTCGGATTGGCAGGTTTCTGTGACCCCCAAGTCTTCCCTGGCTATGGGGTCCGCCTCCTCTCTTCTCATCCAGCACAGAGCCTCTTCCTATGACAGAAACCTTCATCTCTGAACTGAAACATGTGAATCGGCAGTTCTGAATTGGGGGGAGGAAGATTTGATCTCGGACTTTGGAGGTGGGAGGGGCCAGAACCAGCGGCAGCACCAATGGGAATTCTCCCTGCTTGAGCGTCATGGGTCTCCGGGAAGAGTCCTTTGTGGCTTCACCTGAAGGAGGAGGATTCGTGGCAGAGAGAGAAGGGGAGAAATTGGGAGGGGTGATCCGTTTGGTATTGGGGGGGCTGCAGCTCAAGGTAGGGTTTCATGGCAGCCCTAGACAGGACCCTCCCCTTTCTTTGCTTAGCCAGGGATTCCTGCTTCCCCCCATTCTTATTTCCCCCCATTGGCATCCACAACAGCAATTCCTGAACCCAAAATCCATTTGGGCTTCCACTGGGTCTCCAAACATCGCTCGCACCTGGGTGCAGAAGCTAACCATCCAGGGGTGGGATGGCCTGCATTAGCGGTGGAGTCGCCCAATAAGCTGCTGGGCCCGTCAAAAGACGGATGATGAGTCTTTTCACAGTCTGTCTGGAAATCAACCCACCTCAAACAGGTGAAGAGCTGGCATTGTCCCAGAAACACCGGGAACTGCTCCAAAGTTCCATCAAAGGTATCAGGCAGCGATGCTGGGCAGTTCCTTCGAGGGTCTGCTGAAGCAGCTGCTGCATTTGGGCCAACTGGGAGGAGAGCTGGGCCATTGGCTGGGCTAATGGCACGTTGACCGCTAGAAGTTGTTCCCTGCTCCCACAGGGCAAGCAGGGCTGGGGGGAGGGGAATGTAGAGGCTGGATCAAACAATGCTGCCCTCTTACACACACACACACACACACACACACACACATAGACACAAACACACACATGCTAAGAGTCTACAGGTGTTTATTCAAACTCCCCAAAGAGGCCCACAGAAAGCTCCCCTGTTGATATTAAAGAGAACGTATATTTAATCCTTCATGTATTAACCGCAGCTAGAATTGTATTTGCACAACATTGGAAAAGTGTAGAGATTCCTGCTGATGAGAAGGTGATAAGGAAAACATCTGAATGTGCAGAAATGAACAGATTAACATTAGCAATGAAGGAGAAAGAACAAACTGGATATTACATGATTTGGGAAGTATTTTACCAATGGTTGGAGAATAAAAAAGGAGTTTGGAAATGGAGAAGGCTAAAAAATAAGTAGAAAATATATTTAGAGACATAAAGCGAGGCGGGTGACCTAGGACCATCTGGGACCGTGGATTGAGGTGGCGAAGGCTGGAAGCGCCGGACGCCAAATCCCTCGGCTTGCAGCTTGCTGTGTGAGGTAGCTGTGGGAGCTATGGGAGGTTTGAAAAGGCTTAAAAACCATGTTGGCCGAATTTGCGAGGATTGGAGACCGGCCGGGACCTTTGAGGCCGGCAAAGACTGGATGGGTAGGCCGAGAAGGAAGCTGGAGGCCGATGGGAGGCCGGTGGGAGCGGCGTTGGGGCCTGGAATGGTGGTTTGGGGGCTAAATTCGCAGCTGCAGGCCAAGGCAGGATTAAAAGCCTAGGACCTGGTAGGAATAGGACTACGACTATGATTCAGGAGGCTGTATAGAGACTGGGGGGGGAGCTTTGTTGGTGGATTGCCAGGAGGCCCTTGTCATCGTGCACTTGACTGCACCCCACCTACCCCCCCCTGCTGACTATTTATTAACAACTGCCCCGGATTCCATCTGCGTGAGCCCTAGAGGACTTCTTCCTACCCTATATGATTCACTGCTGATTGACCATCTGCCCCCCTGCCTATTCCAACTACAGTCCAACTACCCCTCGCCATTTGCCACCTACCACCCACCGCCCCCACCTCTTGACTGTCATCTAACCAACCTATTACCATCACCCCCCCATCTAAGACTAAGGACTGGACTATTCTGTTTGCTGCAACCATGCTCTTCAAATTTTTACTGGATTATGACATCATCAGCACAGACCCTAAGTCCCGACGATGAACTCTTTTAGCACTTTATGTATCTAAGGTCAGACCTGATCCTACTGCGAGAGTCCCCCCTCTCGCAGGTGTGGCCCTCCGCCCTTTCGAGGGCCCACCTTGATGATGGATTTATTAATCCCGAGAGGTGGAGGAAGCGAAGACTCAGGGGGTTTTTAGTTAGTTGTTTTTTAAAAATTTGTAGGGGTGGGGTCTCAGGGGTTGTGGGGCGGGTGGGTCAGATCAGGAGCGATGTGAGAGCTGGGCCTCCAGGTGTGGTCGCGAGCAGAAGGGGCGGAAGGGAGGAGGAGGGGGAGGACACCATTCCTATACAGGGCTCTTTAATCCCAACGGTCGCAGAGAGGGGCAGATACGAGGACAGCTTAAGAACTTACAGTCGATTGGGAGACCGTGGTTGCTGGTTACACCCGGTCGCTTGTACCAACCCCCGCGTTCTAGGTGGTCAAGAGTTACAGACCCAAGGCCTGAGGCTGTTGTTATGCAATGCGAGGTCCGTTGTTAACAAGGCCCCCCTCATTCACGATCTAATTTTAGAGGGGGAGCCGGACCTCGCGGAAATAACGGAGACCTGGTTGGGCCACGAGGGAGGTCTTCCCCTCGTTGAAATGTGCCCACCAGGCTACCAAGCATTTCACCAGCCCTGGGCCCAGGGAAGGGGCGGTGGGGTGGCAGCAATTATCCGGGAGGACTTAGAGCCGAGGGAGTCTACTGTGCCACAGACGTCCGGATGTGAATCCCTTGTTGTGAAATGGGGGCCTGGGAGACAGTTGGGCCTGCTGATAGTATACCTGGCTCCTCGCTATACATCAGTGGCCCTGCCCGAACTCCTCGAGCTGATCGCATCGGTGGCGGTTGAGACCCC
This sequence comes from Natrix helvetica, assembly GCF_964273705.1. Classification (NCBI taxonomy): domain Eukaryota; kingdom Metazoa; phylum Chordata; class Lepidosauria; order Squamata; family Natricidae; genus Natrix; species Natrix helvetica. Next base: position 134,848,022 of record NC_138551.1, read on the forward strand.
CAAACTTTTAGTGATGGGGGATTTTAACCTGCCATCGATGGGAGAAGCATCAGAGGGGGTTCGGGAGTTCATGGCTTCCATGACAGCCATGGACCTGACTCAAATGATTCAGGGCCCGACACACGAGGGAGGACACACTCTGGACCTTGTTTTTGTCTCTGGCCAGTGGCTGAGTGATCTGGGAGGAGGGGATTTAACCATCACTCCCCTGTCATGGTCAGATCACTCACTCCTTCGTCTTGACTTCCCTGGTGCTACCTCCCGCTGCGGGGAGGCGGAGCCGGAAAGTTCCAGATGGTTCCGCCCCAGGCGCCTAATGGAACCTGATAGGTTCCAGATGGAGCTTGGGCCACCTCCTGTAACCTTGACCCGCCCCCGGGTAGAGGACCTGGTAGTTGCGTGGAATAATGCAACTACCGGGGCCTTGAACCAGGTGGCGCCTTTGCGACCTCTCCGGCGGCAACGATCCACCCTAGCCCCTTGGTTTACCGAGGAGCTAAGTGTGATGAAATGCCGCAAGAAACGTCTAGAGAGTCGTTGGAGATCCTCTCGCTCCGAATTTGATTGAACACAGGCACGAGCCCATTTAAGGACGTACCTAGTGGCATTGAGAGTGGCCAAACGCCAATATTGTGCCACTCTCATTGCATCCGCGGAGAACCGCCCTGCCGCCCTGTTTCGGGTGTCCCGCTCCCTCTTGTTTCAGAGGCCGCGGGAGGCCCCCCTACAGGGCAGGGCAGAGGAATTTGGTAAATATCTGCAGGATAAAATCGCTCAAATCCGGAGAGATTGGGTTCCTGTCTGTGATCCAATGGAGACGTCCATGGCGAGTCTTGAGGAATCGATCTGGGAGGAGTTTGACTTGGTTGCCATCGAGGATTTGGACAGATTGCGTGGACGACTGCGACCCACCACATGTTTATTGGACCCGGGCCCCTCCTGGCTTGTACTGGCATCCTGGGAGGTTACACGAGACTGGCTCCTGGGCCTAGTGAATGCTTCGCTGAGCGAGGGGTCTCTCCCGGCCGCCTTGAAAGAGGCGGTGGTGAGACCCTTGCTCAAAAAGCCTTCCCTGGACCCTTTGGAGCTGGCCAATTATCGTCCTGTCTCCAACCTTCCCTTTTTGGCGAAGGTTGTAGAGAGTGTGGTGTCCTACCAGTTTCCACGACATCTGGAGGAAAATGATTATCTAGACCCGCGCCAGTCCGGCTTCCGCCCCGGTCACAGCACGGAGACAGCCTTGGTCCCGTTGGTGGATGATCTCTGGAGGGCCAGAGATAGAGGTTGTTCCTCTATCCTGGTCCTATTAGACCTCTCGGCGGCTTTTGATACCATCGACCATGGTATCCTGCTGCGCCGGCTGGAGGGGTTGGGGGTCCGGGGCACCGTTTTGCGGTGGTTCGGCTCCTACCTTTCTGACCGGACGCAGCGTGTGTTGGCAGGAGAAGAGAGGTCGACCCTATGCCCCCTTACTTGTGGGGTGCCACAGGGGTCGGTCCTCTCGCCACTCCTGTTCAACACATATATGAAGTCGCTGGGTGAGATCATCCGTGGTTTCGGGGTGGGATACCATCTGTACGCTGATGATACTCAGCTGTACTTTTCCACCCCGAACCACCCCAACGAGGCCATCGAAGTGATGTCCCGGTGTGTGGAAGCCGTACGGATCTGGATGGATGACAACCGACTCAAGCTCAACCCCTCCAAGACGGAGTGGCTGTGGGTGCCAGCTCCCCGGTTCAGCCAATTAATTCCATCATTGGCCATTGGGGGCATTCAACTTGCCCCCGTGGAGCGGGCGCGCAATTTGGGCGTCCTCCTGGATTCCCGGCTGTCCATGGATGACCATGTGACAGCCGTGGCAAGGGGGGCGTTCCACCAGGTTCGCCTGGTGCGCCAATTGCACCCCCTACTGGACCGGGACGCCTTACGCACAGTCACTCATGCACTGGTGACGTCTCGCTTGGACTACTGTAACGCTCTCTACATGGGGCTTCCCTTGAAATGCACCCGGAGGCTACAGTTGGTCCAGAACGCAGCCGCGCGGGTAATTATGGGGAGTACTAGGTACTCCCATGTGACACCGTTCCTGCGCGAGCTGCACTGGCTTCCTGTGGTCTATCGGGTGCGTTTCAAGGTTTTGATAACAATCTTTAAAGCGCTCCATGGCACAGGACCTAGTTACCTGCGGGATCGTATTCTGCCCCATACATCCCTGCGACCAATCCGCTCGCACAGAGAGGGCCTCCTCCAGGTGCCGTCCACTAGACAGTGTCGGGGGGCGGTGCCTAGGAGTAGAGCCTTCTCTGTGGCGGGCCCAGCCCTGTGGAATGACCTCCCTCCAGATATTAGGAATACCTCTGACCTCCGCTCCTTTCGTATTAAGCTTAAGACCCACCTATTCCAAGCAGCTGGCCTGGCTCAACTTTGATCTAACCATATCGCTCCTGACGGGTTTTTAACTGGGTATTTTAATTATATTTAATTATCTAGGGGTTTTTAAATACTGTATTTTAATTGTTTTTATATATCAGCCGACCTCCTCCTTGTGTGTGTCTCGGTATATGTCTCTGTTATATGTTTGTTTTGTCCACATATTTATTTCATACGTTTCATTGTACGCCGCCCCGAGTCCTTCGGGAGAGGGTGCGGCTAAGAAATAAATATTTATTATTATTTATTATAAAGAAGATGAAAACTGTTAGTAAGTGTATGATGAGAATAATGATGTTTAATGTTAATATGGTATCATCACTAGAAGATATTAAGAAAAATGGAGAGTTTTATAATGTTTAAATGTTCAAAATATTATAATACTAAGCTTAGGGATGTTAATGTTAATATGAATGTGAAACGTGGCAAACGAAGAACAATGTTGCACAGAGATGTTTGTACCCAGACGACACACAGCATAAGGAAAGATGGAATGTATATTTTTGTAATTGAAACGTAATAAAAATTATATATATAAAAACAGAAAGCACCCATCTTGCACAGGTCTGGATTCCAGGCTCAGCACGGCAAGATTCCCTGGGTAAGTGAGTCCAGTGGGAACCCACGAAGTCCAGGAAATCCGTCCATGAGTCTAAGAGGTCAGGATAGATGGCAGGGGTCTAGAACTGGGCACTTTGCTCTGGCAATGCTCAAGTCTTCAGAGAGGGATGAAGCAGGCAATGCCGGTGCAGCCCTTTATGAGAGGGAAGGTGGCATCCTCACAAGTAGCCCAGCTGACTGGCATTGTGTGCCTGTATCCCGTCTGCTCTACGTGTCCTTGGATCAGGAGGAGGTGTGGACTCCACATCCTCCTCATTGCTAACGGGCAGCAGTTGCTCCCGGTCCTCGCCTGGGGCCTCCTGGCTAACTTGCTGCAGCTGTGGCTCCCCTTGTTCTTCCTCCGCCTTCCCTCATCCGATGACCCAGCTGAGGCTGCTCCATCAGGCCAGCCCTCTCCAACCAACACTCAACTCGGTGCTTTTTCTCTGCTGACTGAAACGCCCCCTACTCCTCTGAAGTCATGTCTACAGAGGGGCCTGGGGGGATCCATGACAGGTGGGGACCGTGCATGAGATGTCTCCTTCATGAGAGTGGCCAGGAGGAGCTGGAAGCCTAGGGAGATACGCAAGAGCTCAAAGTGAAGGAGACCCTCCCGAGTGGCTAGGAGAAGCGGAGGCCTGCAATGATCAGCCAAGACCTTGATGGACATTGGGGGTCAGAAAGAAAGGGATGAATGGAAATCTGCACTCAACTGCCTGTTATACGGTAATCCAGAGATTCCATCTCTGAAGCTCTTTCCACCCTCCCTGCGTCTCCTCTTCAGGGCTTCTCCCTCTGGGAAGCCTCTCCTCCCCAGTCCTCACATTCTGACGATTCCTCTCTCCTTTGGCCTCTTTCCTGGGAGGGAAGAGAAGGGCTCCTTCTGAAGGCCTCTCCACCCTCCCTGCATGGATCTGGTTTCCCCCTGAGGGGATCCTTTGAGGGGAAGGGATGGATCTCCTCTTCCTGGGACTCTTTCCACCCATCGAGGGTTGAAATGGCTTCTCCTCTTGGCTCTCCGGCTGCTTTTCCTTCAACACCTTTGAGGTCCCAATTGAGATGGAGGGGATCCTCCTCCCGGGTTACGTCCAGTTCCTTCCAAGATTGGACTCTGAGTAATCCTCATCCACTCCTAGACACAAATAAAGAAACTCCCTTTCAAAGACAAAAACAGGAGATCTGTCTACCTAATTTGTGTGTCTTCTTTGATCCTCCCCAATATGTTTTCCCTCTGCTTATAATTGGATGACATTGGAGGCTGTTTTCCTTCTGACTCCATCCCAGAGAATTGAAGGCCTCCTTGCTGGGCCTTTCCTGGAGGTCACCAGAGGAACCAGTTTCTTTCTATTCTTAAGTGGGCCCCACTTCCCTTGGACTCAGAAGAGGAGGGAGGGGCAGGAAAGGCCGGACTGAAGAGGGGAAAGTCTAAGAAACCATCCTCCTTTTTTCCGTCTCCTGCAGAGGGGAGTGAAATGCTCCTTCCCTCCAGGAGCCCCTCCTGCTCCTGGAAAGCCCCCTCCTCCCTTCTTTCTGCCCCTCCACAAGGGGAGACTTGGCTTCTCGGAGCCCCCACAACTTGGCTTCTCTCTCTTTGGGGAGACAAAGATGTCCCAGGAAGGGAGACCAGGGTCCTTCTCCAGGCGCCTGAAGGTCAAAGTGCTTTGGATGGGGGACAAAACCTTCAGCTGAACCTGGCAGGAGTGAATGTGGGGAGGGGGCTGAGTTCTTTTCTCCTTTTGGTTCTGGGACTTTATCTCCTCTGAGGATGGATGGATGGGGGGGGGGGCAGCAGCCCAGATCCTCCCCCCAGGGCCTGATCTGGGGGTCCTTTTGGATCCACAACTCCTGCCGGAGGAGCAGGGGGACAGCCGTGGTCAGGAGGGGCCATGGAAATTTTTGCCACTCCCTTTCCTGGGCCATGTGGCTCCCTTCACGGCCACTCAGGCCCTGCTCGCCCCCAGGATGGACTACTGCAATCCACTCCCCGTGGGGCTGCCCTTAGAGAGCATCCGGGGACTCAGACTGAGGCAGAAGGCAGCTGCGAGGACAGTTGTGTCTTCACTGAAATAGCCCTGGACAAAGAACAGGAGGGCCTCCACCCACAACGGTTCTTTTAGTTCAAAGTTAACCACAGCACTGAAAAAAGGGACTTATGACCATTTTTCACGCTAATAATTACTGAAGTATCCCCATGGACATGTGATCAAAAGTCAGATGTTTGGCAACTGTCTCATATTTATGACGGTCGTAGTGTCCCGGATTCATGGGATGGCCTTTTGGGACCTTCTGGCAAGCAAAGTCAGTGGGGAAGCCAGATTTACTTATTTATTTATTTATTATTATTCATATTTATAGACCGCCCCCTCTCCCGAAAGGGACTTAACAACTGTGGCAAGAAAGGTCATACAATGGGGGCAAAATTCACTTATCGACTGTCTTATTTAGCAACAGGAATTCTGGGCTCCATTGTGGTCGTAAGTCGAGGACCATCTATAGGCTTATTTGGAAGCCTCCTCCCAAAATGGTGAAACGATATTCAACACGAAGACCCACAATTGCACACAAAGGGCCAGAGTGTGACTGTGGCAGAAGGGGATGAATGGAGGCAGGTGGGAACTCCTGGGACTTTGCTGCCTTCAGACGGAGCCCCTTCCTCACCTGGGATGAGACCCCAGTTAGATCCCTCCTGGGATATACATACACACAGAAGGGGCATAAATCAGGCTCTGCTTTATCTCTTTCTTGAACTATAAGCAAATGTGTTCCTTACAATTTATGCCCCTTCTGATCTCAGACCTCAATTTAATGAACATGTGATATTATGGGATGCAAATATGTAACACGTTTGAGTACATGTAACTGATTTCCTATGCAAAGGTTGCTTTTATCCTGTCCAATCAACTTTCCCCTTTCATTTTTCTTTGCTGTGCCAACTATAAAAAAGGAATGCAAGAGGGGTGTCTGTGTTCTCCCTTTTCATAGGGAGATCCCACTTTATCAGGGCACCCTCATAAACGGCTTCTAAGTGATCTTCCAACCCGATCGCTTATTGGGAAGGTAAACCAAGGCAGATGTGACTATCAGGCCCAAGGAGTTTTGAAATCACGTCCAATTTAGGATTAGTACAGGGCTGTGATGGTGAACCTATGGCACGCATGCCCCAAGTGTTATGTGTAACCATGTCGCTCAACACGCGTGGCCTTGCCTGTTTGTTTTCCTGGTCTCTGGCGTGCATGTGTGTGCGACAATCAGCTGTACTTCACAACCTGGCATGTGTAACCCTGTCGCTCAACACACGCGGCCTCGCCTGTTTGTTTTTCAACTTTCTGGAGCACTGTACTTCACGCACCTAGCAGTGGTGAAAACCAGCACGCGCACCGGCCAGCTGATCGTCAGGCGTTTATGCATGCCAGAACCAGGAGGTTCGGCTTTTCTGCGGCGCAGTCCCTTCACCCGTGGCAGTGCCGAAAACCAGCATGCACATGCGAGCCAGTCAGCTGATCGATGGCCATGCATGCGCCCCCAAACCTGGAACTTTGGCTTTTCTGGAGTGTGGCCACAACAAGCACACCCACACGCAATGAGCAGGCTTGCGACGTTTCCGCACCTTTTTGGCACTCAGTACAGAAAAGTTTCACCATCCCTGGCTTAGAGACTTCTAAGAACCAATCAGGATAGTTTCCTAACCACAGTCAGGGTATTGAGGTTATATGTCAGCCCAACTAATTGTGGCATGTTTCACATCTGATGGCCATAAAAATCCATGGTTTTTGCCTTATGCAAGCCGGCCAATGGCTGATGGTCTCTTCAGGTGTGTTTGTTGTTTCCAAAATGGAGGTCACGTGTGGAGAGTTGTTGGTCTGCATCCGTGTTTTTCAAACTTTAAGATGAATGGACTTCAACCCCCAGAGTTCCCCACCCAACAAACCAGGATAGTCTCAAGTCCCAAGGAATGAGGGGTGGTGGGAGCTGCCCCAGATCCCCTCCTCCTTCCTGGCCACCTTGGGCCTTTTCTATGGGTCTGGGCTTTGCTTTCCAGAGTGCCTTTTGCATGGAAAGAGGTGGCAGTGGAACATGGGACTTGGGCTCCTCCCAGGACTCAGAAGATGGAACTTGGAGGGGGCTTCTGCAGATCGGCTTCCGTCCCCCAACACGAAGCTCCCCAACTTTCTTCTGCCAAGAGGGGCTCCCCACTCAGCTGGGCAGAGTCCTGTCGGGCATCCCTACAAGAGCCCCCTTGCCTAGCCTCTGCACAGGAAAGTGAGGCAGGGGAACATGGGATATGGGCTCCCACATTCCCTGGTCTCAGAAGATGTAAGTTGAAAGGAAGATTTTGCATATATGCTTTCCATCTGCAACATGAGGCTCCTGAGCTCCCCTTTCTCTCCCCCCCCTTCATTCCTCCCTTGGGGAGAGAGGCAGCCTTGATTTCTCCATCTCTCTTCACTTGGTTTCCTCTGACTTCTCCCTCTCTGTGTGTTTATTTGTGGGTGTGATTTTTTTCAACTAGGCAAAGTTCTGAGAACTACTTTTCCATTCAAGTTGATTTTATTCTTGCAGTCTGGCCACACTGTTGCATCAGCCCTTTTGTTGAGCATTGACTTTCAAAAGAAAGCAGATGTTGGCGTGGACTCAGCAGGCAGCGATTTCAGATCCGTGACATGCTGGGGAATTAACTGTCTCCCAGGATTTTCTCTCTAACCACGATGCCTATAAATGTCACATTTCGATTTAGCTTCAGCCGCAGGCACCGTTTATTCCCTCTGGGGCCACTTTCAAGGATGGAGCTCCCAAACCTCTCAATTCTAGATGACGGATTTAATCCAATCTCTCTGTTTCTGTTATCATGAACCACAGGGGGATTATTTCCTTTTCATTTTCCTCCAGAGAAATGCCCAACAAACTCTGAGTGCAAGATCTAGGTGAATCCCCCAGGGATCCTTCCTGACAGGGAGAATGATGATCCTCCGAGTTTCGGCTCTGCTTTGTGGCCGAATCTTCCAGGAAAACTCTGGGCAGAGAGCCAGGGAGTAGGGTGGGGGCAGCTTCTCTCTTCTCCCACACTGTTCCTGCTGGAGATCTTGGCTTCAGGCTAAAAGGGTCCCTGGATCATTTCAGGCTCTGGACTCCCCCCCCCCCCCCCACCACTGAAGATCGGGGCTGCCTGGATTCCTCCCCATCAAAGGGGGAAAGAAGGGCTGGGTGCAAAGGGAGTTCCCTCCCCAAAACTCCTTTTCCATCTCTGCTTCCTTGCAATTCCAGGGATCCCCTCCCCCCACAAAGCCCCTCTTTCTGCACAGGAGGGTTGGGGGGGGGGCTGGGCTGTGGCTGCGTTTCCCCTTCTGCCCCCCCCCATTGGGGCAAGGGCTGGGAAAGAACCTCTGGGGCTCCTGCAGATGTGGAAGAGAGACGTCCCTTCGCTGGGCTGGGCTGGGCTGGTCGTCTTTGTGTTTGTGTTTGTGTGTGTGTGTGTGTGTTGAGAGAAAGAGAAACACCAGCAGAACCCGTAACCATTGTGCCTTACTGTCCCCATTTATTTCACTCATACGCATCTTTATTCTTACACCGATTGTCTTGTAAACGATTGGGGGAAAAAGCCCCGCCAGCACCAGCGGTTCAAGGCAGGGGAAAGGGGGGGGGGCACGTCCCCCTGGCGCCGCCTCACTGCAGGGGGGAGGGGCAAGAGCGAAGCCCGATGGCCTCGCGCGACAACCCCCCCCCCCCCCAGCTCGAGGGAAGCCTACGAGCCTCGCACGCATAACTCCCGGAAAAATACGACTCAGCAGCTTCAGAGGAGAAACGGAGCATGCGAGAGAACATTGCCCGCAGTTGCTCCTGGATGGGGGGGGATAATTCCGGGGAGGAGGGTCTGTGGCAAGGAAGCCGCTTCTCCTTTCCGCTCTAGGACTTAACTCTGACTTAACTCTGGCCGCCTCTCTCTTGTCTCTGATTCGCAAAGGGAGCTGCCGTGGCCGGTGGCAACCACTAGAGGGCTCGCTCCGCAATTGGTGGCGAAGTCCTGGCAGCCTTCGAGCTTCAGAAGGGAACTGAGCGTGCGCGTCTGCCTTTTGCCCATTTCTGCTTCTTTCGCTCCCCAACCTGATGAAAAGTCACGAAATGGGGGGGATGCTTCCTCAGCTTCGGCCCCCTTTGCACCTACACAGTGACACCCCCCGCCATGCACCCCCGAACCAAGAAGCTGCAAGAGGGTCTGGCAGGAAGGGAGGGGCCGGGAGGAGCATCCCCAGGAAGGGGGGGGGGGCTCACCACATGGCAGGCTGCAGTGGGGGTCTTGCAAGGGTTAGGGGGTCGCTGGGGGGGGCTTCCTGTCCCTTCTGAGCCACAATCGGAGCCAGTGCAGGAATTCCTTTCCTTTTAGGCTTCTTTCCTACGTGATGCCAGGAAAGTTTGGATGGTCTTTGTGAGCCCCAGGAAGGAATCTTGCCTTTAGGGGGTCTCCCCAGCATTGCCAGGCAGAGGGTGGGTGGCCACTGTCTCCCCCCTCCCCTCCCCCCGCTCTCCCAGGACAACTCAGGATTTCTCTGCAGGAGAGCTGCTACTGGCAGCATTGCTGGGGGTTCCCTGCAGGGGGCTGGGAGGGGGACGTTTTGGGACCCCTCCTGGGAGGGAGAGGGATGCAAGGCTTCCCTCTCTCATTGTGTGTCTGTGTCTCCCTGGGGAATCTCACTTGAGACTGAAGAAAGGCTCTGTCTGAAGGCAGCAAAGTCCCAGGAGTTCCCACCTGCCTCCATTCATCCCTTTTGTGCGCAGTTGTGGGTCTTTGTGTTGAATGGTGCTTCACCATTTGGGAAGGAGGCTGCCAAATAATTCTATAGACAGTCCTCGACTTATGACCACAATGGAGCCCAGAATTTCTGTTGCTAAATAAGACAGTCATTAAGTGAATTTTGCCCCCATTTTGCAACCTTGCCACAGTTGTTAAGCGAATCTGGCTTCCCCACTGACTTTGCTCACCAGAAGGTCCCAAAAGGCCATCCCATGAGTCCAGGACACTACGACCGTCATAACTATGAGACAGTTGCCAAGCGCCTGACTTTTGATCACCTGACCATGGGGATCTGCAGTAATTGTTAAGCGTGAAAAACAGTCATAAGTCTCTTTCTTCAGTGCTGTTGTTAACTTGAACTAAAGAACCGTTGTAAGTGGAGGCCCACCTGTTCTTTGTCCAGGGCTGTTTAATCGGAGACACAACTGTCCTCCCAGCTGCCTTCTGCCTCAGCCAGAGTCCCCGGATGCTCTCCAAGGGCAGCCCCATGGAGACAGCACTGCGGTAGTCCATCCTGGGGGTGAGCAGGGCCTGAGTGGCCGTGAAGGGGGCCATGTGGCCCAGGAAAGGGAGCGACTGGGGGGGGGAAAGCCCCTCCTGACCACTGCTGATCCCCTGCTCCTCAGGCAGGAGTTGTGGATCCAGAAGGACCCCCAGATCAGGCCCTGGGGGGGTCTCGGCTGCTGCTCCCAATCCATCCATCCCTCCATCCTCAGAGGAGATAAAGTCCCAGAACCAAAAGGTGAAAAGAACTCAGGCCCCCCATTCACTCCTGCCAGGTTCAGCTGAAGGTTTTGCCCCCCCTCCAAAGCGCTGCGACCCTAACACTAACCGGACATGAGTGATGTTGAACTGGCCACACCCACCTTGGCCACACACACCTTGGCCACGCCCACCCCAGCTCCCCTGATGCAGCCCTTAATGAAATTGAGTTTGACACCCCTAGTCTGGACTTGCACCATATCAGGTAGGCTATCACTTTTTGAACCAATTGAAACTTCCAGACACTTTTCAAGTGCAGCCTCACGAAGAGCACATTGCAGTAGTCAAGAGAGGAGTTGAGTAGGGTGTGATGACTGTGGGCAGAGATTGTTGGTCCAAGAAAGGGCGTATCTGATGAACAACCCACAGTTGCGAAAAGGCTCTCAAGCTGCAGCTATGGATCCAGGAGAACCCCCAGATTACATACTGGGTCTGTCTGGGGCAGTGGCGATCCAATTCAAGGACAGAGATGGTAACTCTCCATGGACCAAAAAGCCCCAAATCCAGACCCATTTGGAGAGGGCTGACCTGATGGAGCAGCCTCAGCTGGGTCATCGGATGAGCGAAGGCTGAGGACCGGGAGGACCAGGAGCAACTGCTGCCCATTAGCAATGAGGAGGATGTGGAGTCCACACCTCCTGATCCAAGGACACGTAGAGCAGACGGGAGGCAGGCACAATGCCAGTCAGCTGGGCTACTTGTGAGGATGCCACCTTCCCTTTCGTAAAGGGCTGCACCGGCATTGCCTGCTTCATCCCACTCTGAAGACTTGAGCATTGCTAGAGCAAAGTGCCCAGTTCTAGACCCCTGCCATCTATCCTGACCTGTTAGACTCATGGACAGTTTCCTGGACTTCGTGGGTGCCCATTGGACTCACCCAGGGAATCTTGCCATTCTGAGCCTGGAATCCAGACCTGTGCAAGATGGGTGCTTTCTTTTTATATATATATAAAATTTTTATTATGTTTCAATTACAAAAATATACATTCCATCTTTCCTTATGCAGTGTGTTGTCTGAGTACAAACATCTATGTGCAACATTGTTCCTCATTTGCCACATCTTTCACTTTCATATTAACATTAACATCCCTAAGCTTAGTATTATAATATTTTGAACATTTAAACTTTATAAAACTCTCCATTTTTCTTAATATCTTCTAGTGATGATACCATATTAACATTAAACATCATTATTCTCATCATACACTTACTAACAGTTTTCATCCTCTTTATGTCTCTATCTTAATATATTTTCTACTTGTTTTTTAGCCTTCTCCATTTCCAAATTCCTTTTTTATTCTCCAACCATTGGTAAAATACTTCCCAAATCATGTAATATCCAGTTTGCTCTTTCTCCTTCATTGCTAATGTAAATCTGTTCATTTCTGCACATTCAGATATTTTCCTTATCACCTTCTCATCAGCAGGAATCTCTACACTTTCCCAATGTTGTGCAAATACAATTCTAGCTGCGGTTAATACATGAAGGATTAAATATACATTCTCTTTATTATCAACAGGGGAGCTTTCTGTGGGCCTGTTTGGGGAGTTTGAATAAACACCTGTAGACTCTTGGTGTGTGTGTGTGTGTGTGTGTGTGTGTGTGTGTGTGTAAGAGGGCAGCATAGTTTGCGCCAGCCTCTACATTCTCCTCCCCCCAGCACTGCTTGCCCTGTGGGAGCATGGAACAACTTCTAGTGGTGAACGTGCAGTTAGCCCAGCCAATGGCCCAGCTCTCCTCCCAGTTGGCCCAAATGCAGGCAGCTGCTTCAGCAGACCCTCAAAGGAAATGCCCAGCATCGCCACCTGATACCTTTGACGGAAATTTGGAGCAGTTTCCCGCATTTCTGGGACAATGCCAGCTCTTCACGTTTTTGAGGCCGGTTGATTTCCAGACAGACTGTGAAAAGGAGGGATTCATCATCCGTCTTTTAACCGACCCAGCGACTCATTGAGCGACTCCACCACTCATGCAGGCCATCCCACCCCTGGATGATTAGCTTCTGCACCCAGGTGCGGGCGATGTTTGGAGACCCAGTGAAAGCCCAAATTGCCTGCTCCTGCCTACTATCTAAGTGGAAAGAATATCTCCTTTTAAATAAAAGAAACATTAACAATTCTTCCAATATCATAATGGTGTTATATCTCATGTTTTTACATTTATTTACCTTCAAATAAAAGCCAAAGGGGCAACTTGGAGCCAATCACCAGGGGACTCGAGTTCTAATCCTTCCTTAGGCATGAAAACTTCCTGGGGGACTTTGGGCAAATCACCAGGAGACTCCTGAGTTCCAATCCCACCTTAGTTCTTATTGAAGGGGGCTGTGAAAGTTGGAAATATTTTCTCAGATTAATTTGGGATACTAGAATTGGGGATTCCTAGAGTGTGAGATGTCCGAGTGTCCAATATTGTGGTGTGTGATGTGATGGAAGAAAGTGAAATTGTGCAAAAATGTCTCTTCCATGTTGAGCAAAGCCATTCATAGACCTAAACATTGATTACCAACTGATCAGCAATCTGTGTGATGGGGAGCAGAAGAGCTTCCATGGGTGCCTCATCCTAGAAACCTCAAAGTCCCCCACCCCCTAATTCAGCCCCTTCTTGGACCTGGATGGATATTATGCAGCATTGAAGGTTTGTGACCTGGTCAATGATGTGGCTGCCTTTAGACAGGATCCCTCCAACCTCCTTCTGGGGAGAGTCTCAAGGTCCCCTTTCTCTGGGCATCTTCTCCAGCCCTTCACAAACAAGACAAGCTTGGAAGAGGACCAGAGAAAACACTTTAGGTAGAAATTGTAGAGTGGGAAATTAAAGGGTGTGAAAACCGCTCTTTTAATTCTTTGGTTGATCAAAGAAAAAAATACAGTGGAAATTTTACACATTTTTTTTATTTACTTTGTTTTTATTAGTTTGCTGTGAAGTTCATACCAAAATAAAAACAATCCCAAACTGAAATCCTAGACAGCTGTTCTGCTGAACACTTTCTGCAAAGGAGGTTTTATCAGGAAATCAAGAAAGAATTATATATTTGATTTCCCTCCCCAGCTGACAGCCAGTCAAACATGGCATTTCACATCATTCTGGCATTCTCAGGGAGAGGATCAGCCAACCATGCTGGTTCTTGGTTCCCACAGCTTCCTTCTGAACTCTTTTCCTGCACTCTCTCTCCATCCCTCTCTCTTTCTCTCTCTCTCACACAGACATACTTTTAGCTGTAGGAACAAGCATTTATTTATTAAATTGATAGACTGAATTATTTTTAAAGGTGTCAAATTCAGTAGCTGTTGCTGAACAGCAAATTACTCTGAATGACTTTCAGCAAGGTTTATTAAGTTGAAAGGGAAGGGAGCTAGAACAATTCAATAATTTCCTATTTTGAAACATATAAATATTTTCTTTGACTACTGCATACTATCTGAATGGAAAGAATATCTCCTTTCAAATAAAATAAACTTTAACAATTCTTCCAATACCATAATGGTATTATATCTCATGCTTTTACATTTATTCTGGCTGTGAGATGCTCCTTTGTGTTCAGGTCTGGCCTCAGAAGGATAATGTAGCACTTGGGGATGAAGATGCAGCCTAGCAGACCAGCACTGGAGGCCAGGATGGAGAAGACCTGAACAGCCACCATGTATTTCCCTTTGGTGCTCAGGTAGGTGGGTACAAAAGTCACCCAGACACTGCAGAAGACCAACATGCTGAAGGTGATCAGCTTGGCTTCGTTGAAGGCCCCAGGCAAATTCCTGGCCAGGAATGCCACCGTGAAGCAGATGGCAGCCAGGAAGCCCATGTAGCTGAGGGTGACGTAGAACATGACAACGGCCCCTTCATTGCATTGCAGGATGATCTCTCCAGGCTGGGAGTGGAGGTCAGAGTCAGGGAAGGGGAGAGAAACTCCCAGCCAGATGGAGCAGATGATAATTTGGACAGCAGAAGAAGAAAGGATGATGGAGTTGGCCAAGCTCTTCCCCAACCATCTCTTCACTCGGTTTCCTGGTTTTGTGGCCAGGAAAGCCAGCACCACCGTGATGGTTTTGGCCAAGAGAGAAGAAATGGCAACTGAGAAGATGATGCTGAAAACCGTTTGTCGGAGAAGGCAGGTGGCTTTCCTTGGTTGACCAATGAAGAGAGAAGGAGATAAGAAGCAAAGCAGGAGGGAGACCAGGAGGATGTAGGAGAGGTCCCGATTGTTGGCTTTGACAAGGGGAGTTTCTCCGTATTTAATGAAGATGATTAAAACAAGGCCTGTGATTAAGAACAAGAGTAGGGCAAAAGAAACTAGGATTATACCAAGATGTTCTACATAAGACAGGAAAGTTATAACTTTGGGGATACATTGGACTCTGTCCTCGTTTGGATATTTATCATCTGGACACTTGATGCATTTTTCCACATCTGAGAAACCAAAAAGCAATTTTCTTTAACATTCTGTCCTTTTATCTTACAGGAAATACCTTCTTTGGATAACAACAGATACCATGGACATTTTCCAAGAACTATTTCTTAATGATTTCATTACAAAGAGCATAAGAAGGATATTTTTAAAAATATATGTGTAGAATCTTCATAGGGAGCTACATTACTAGAAATTATAATGAATCCTATTATCTTTTTAGGCAAACATCCTGAGTCCTGCCACATGGCAGTTAATATACTGGACTTGGAGGATACCTACAGTATCTTTTAACACTTAAAAACAATCTTGAATTAAGGAGAAACTTCCTAATAGTAAGAACACTTAACCAGTGGAACAGCTGGCCTCCAGAGGTTTTGGGTTCTTCAACACTGAATGTTTTAAAGAAGAGACTGGACAGTCACTTGTCTGAAATGGTATAGGTTCTCCTGCTTGAGCAGGGGTAGAAGATCTCCAAGGTCCCTTCCAGCCCTACTCTGATTTATTGATCTACATGACTGCCAGAATATTTGTGCAATGAGTTCCACCCATAACTATCCACAGCACCACATTATGGACCAGTGACACCTTCTCAGTGATCCTCAAGGGGAGGATTCAATATACAGTGAATTGCAAGGTCTTTCAGAAGGTGGACCTAAAACAATTCATCAAGTTACAAAAGAACTCAATTTTTGAATTTATCACACTGACTATATGTTATATTATGTAATATTTGAATGCTATGCAAATGTACACCATGAGTCTGGAGGGGGCGTATACCTACCGCAGTTTGCGGCTGCCACAATTTGTAACCTTCCCCATACCTTTTCCTTTTGCAAAACACCCAAAAACCAATAAAACTTTGTTTTAAAAAAAAAGTTACAAAGAACTCAGGTGTTCCTAGAAAGGTGAATTTAGCAGCACAACTCCAAACTAAAAAGCAGAAGAAATATTTCCTTAAATAGTAGTAAACCTTGCTCAGTCTTCCACCTTCTCCTCCCAACTCTTCCCAGCCCCTCCTTCTAAGTTTTTTTTATTTACTTCGTTTTAAATAATAAATTATACAGGTTAAAAAAAACTGGTGAACTTCAATCTGTCTTTTAACTTGCACTTTCATGAAAATGTTCTGGATGGATCCAGTTCCACAAAGCCTCCCATTTTCTTCAGTGTGACCCACCTTCCTGAGTGGAGAAGGTCCCCTCCGGACAAGGAACACAGTCATAGCAGGAAACTGGCTCTCCTTCTCGAGCCCTCTTGACAAATCCAGGATGACAACTTTCCACACATTTGGACTGAGGCAGGGACTGAGGTGAAGAACAAGGAATGCCAAAGAAATGGTGCTAGGACTCTCCGTCCATGGAAAATGGAGGGAGAAATGGATGGAGACAAGTAGCCTCTGGTCTTCACTGAGGTAAATATGAAATCTCTGACTACTTCTAAACAGATGCAGGAGGTATAACAACTGGCTGATTCTTCATCTACTTCCTCCCTTTTGATTTTGGTATTTAATATTACAATAAAATACTTTTCTACTTTAAATTTTATTAACGGATTGAATTGGAAAAAAATAAGTATGATGATATATGTAAAAGATTTAGGAAACTTTTATTCCATTAGATTGTTTAATATAGAATAAAACTGATGAAGAAAGAAACCTCTGACCAGTAAGATCTTGAAAGGTTTCCATAAAACATGGCAAAGCCCCTCCACTTAGGTCCCATCTGTTAAAGAACTTCCATTAGATGATACCAATGGGCATGGAAGGCCAACCACGCTGGAGACTCTAGGCTTTGCCCACTTGAAATGGGACCTCAGGCTCTGGGAAACAGAGAGAAGACACCAAAATTTATCTCACCTTATTGAGCAACTTTAGCTGTGAAAGAGCATCTTGTTCGATAGAAAGTCTCTGTCTTTTAAAATACGCCAGAATCTCTTTCTTGGCATCCCCCTTGGGGAGAACCAAGGAGCCCAAAATGCCAACATCTGCTGTTATCTCTCCATTTTGATCCAAGTACAGTTTTCTATCAGAAATATTCCAAAATTCATTCTTCTCCAGAAAGGGATGAAACTAGAATGAGAACATCCAGGAATTTGAAAAACAGAAAACTTTGTTTCCACATTGAATCTTTCTTCTACAATTGTCCAATCTCCAAATATGGTTATATAGGGTACAAATACTGCCAATATCTTCATAAGTGAATGAAAAAGTTTGAGAAAAAATTTGTCAATCACATACAGACAAAATATAAAGAAAATATAATCCACACAGTTGGTCAATTATAGGGAACATTCAATAAAACGAACAGAGAAAAAAAAGATGATCCATAAACTCTTTGAAAACAACAGGTTGATTCCCTGAAAGCATGGGTTGATCAAGAAGAAATATTTCAGGCTAATCTTCTCCCTTGTAATCCTGATGGAAAACACCTCCAGATGTGCTAATTCTGCTTTATTGTAATGTGACTTTAACAAAAAATTTAAAATCTGAAAGAACAAATCTCCCACCAACACTTTTCTCAGCCTGAAAAGTTAGGGAGGATCCTTTCTGAATTCCTTTCTCTCCCATTATGCAGCTGCAGGATTCTCTCCTCTTATCTGATCCTTCCCTAGGCAGCCTCTCTTCTCCTCATCCCAAAAGTCATTCTCACATAGCATTACACTTTCTAAATGGATTATGGGAACTCTAGTGATAGAACTGGATTTCAGTAAAGGACTCACAAACATTTTTGGGATGTGATTGGAAACCTGAGGGGTGGTATGATAACTAAATGGATAAAAATTGTCTTTAAAATGTTACTCAAATAATTTTTAACAATTTTAAATCTTTCCTATGAAACCTGAAGGTGATGGATTATAATTTGCCATTGGTCATCAATTTTTCTGTTATTACTATGGTAATTAATACAATCTTAAAGTAAGCTAATTTGATGTGATTTAAGAATATAAAGTCTTTCAACTTAGAAGCTTTATTTGAAACTTTATTTTAAATTTAATTTAAAAAGTTTGATAAAATAACAATGGTTTTTAATCAACTTAAAGGCAATAATCATAAGCAAGCAACAATTGTTGAATAGGGTGGATTGGATGGATGGACTGGAATTTAATTTGCTGCTGGCATCCCTGAAGGAGGAGTCTGGTTTGAAGGCAGGCTTCTTGGAGATGGCTGGAGATGAACTTAGGAGCTTTATTTGAAACTTCATTTAAAAAGTTTTCTAAAACTTGTATCTGCTTTTTAGCTACTAGGACTTGACTAACATAAAATTTATTTATAACATAAAATGGAATAATGATGATGTAATGATGATGTAATGAACAATGGATATATATATAAATTGAAACACTTAATGACTACATGGATTGATAATTAATAATGGAAAATTATATTTGGAGTTGTGGATGATTGAAAATGTTATGGTTAACGGAAAGTAGAAATGTGTAAAATGGGAACTCTTTGACTTAATCCTTATTCTTATCTCTTAGAGATTGGTGATATAATTTTATAAAGATTTATTGTTACCTAATAGATAATTATGGATGTAAGGAAATAAGGGCTGTCATAAATGAAAGAATACCAATGGTAATTTGAACACACAATGCTCAATGAAATGTTTAACTATGTTTAATGGATAATCAGTGACTTTATTCTTAATTGCAAAAACTGCTGCACAAAAACTTGTAACCAAAAAACATGCTTGATGAAATTGTTTTTCTTTTTTTTTCTCCTTGCTCTTGTTCTGTATGTGTTGTTTTGTCCTTTTTAAAGAAAAATTAAAAAAAAGTTTTCTAAAACTTGTATCTGCTTTTTAGCTACTAGGACTTGATTAACAATAGCGTCTCATATAAGAAGATGAATGATGGACTAGAAGAAAGATGAGGGATACCAAACTTGATATGTATGCTTGTGAAAATGATCTCAAAATTGTAGTTAACTGGAAACAGAATCTGAGTCAGCCGGGAGATGTCCATGGAAAGAAGGCAAATGCAGCCATAAGAATCGGAGGAAGTGAATGTTCTGGTTTGGGGAGACCCCAACTCAAGGACCAGTTCCCCTTGCAGGCACCAAGCTTGGAGGAGAATTTGCACACAATCTACTTGAACTTCAGGGAAGGACAAGGAAGCCAAGGAAGAGATCAAAGGAGTTGCTCTTAGCCTTGAGGAAAGACCACAAGGAGAAGAGCTGGAGACCAGGAGGAGTCTGGGAGCCCCTTTTCCAACTGACACAAACTCTCAGTTGGAGAAGGGAGGATACAGCCAGTGGTGGGATTCAGACGGTCTGGCACAGTTCGGGTGAACTGGTAGTAAAAATTCTGCCTGACCACATCCCATCACTCCTTGCCTCTCAGGCCTTGGCTGGTGCCTTAGAGTCATAGCTGCAGCTGCTCTTTGGCTCCCTTGCCTCGACCACATGGCCACGCAGCCCAGCCTCTTTGCCTGTCTTTGCCGTGGCCTCCTGCTCATCTTGGTCTGCTCCTGAATGCTCACCTCAGGCTGCTCCCGACCACTCCAGCAGCGGCCATTCTTCACTTTTTCCCTCTTTCCTTTCCTTTCTCTTTTCCTTTCTCCTTCCCTTCCCATTCCCTCCATTTTTCATCCTTCCCTTCTTTCCCATTTCCTTTTCGTTCCCTCCCCTCCCCTTCCCTCCCCTTCCTTCCTTCCTTCCTTCCTTCCTTCCTTCCTTCCTTCCTTCCTTCCTTCCTTCCTTCCTTCCTTCCATCCTTGGGGTCTGAGGGAGAGTCAGGGGACCCCTTTCCTCTTTGACCCCCTCTCCAACATCTGCTCTGATGGCAATTATGGCTAAAAGGCCTTTGGAAGCTGGGGCTACCCCCTCCCCCTCCCCATTGCAGAAACTCCTCTTGCTGCAGAATTGGCATCTTTCAGATCTTCTTCTCCTGCCCCCCCTCCCCCCTGCACAGTCTCAGTTGCTGCTTGGAGGGGGGGGGATTTCTGGTTTTGCAGGGCTGAGAGGAAAAGGGGAGGGGTGAACAGGCCCTCCAAGGCTGCCCACCCCTTTGTGTTTCTGCAACCAAATTCTACCCCCAAACAGAGGAATACCCCCCCCCCCCGAATACTGCAGGGAAGTTCAGGCTGGGCCCATAACTGGGCATCATGTTGGGGGAGAGGCTGCATCAGGCTGCATCAGCTCTGTGGTGACTGGAGGGAGGGAGGAAAGTTTGGCCAGGTCCAACCGGGGGGGGGGGGGATTGACCAGCTCAGCCAACAGATTTCAATCATCCCTCCTGGCTCACCCGAGCCACTCCAATTTCCCCACTGGCCAGAGGCTCCTCCGGCTAAAACCCCCTCAGTGGACACCCCACGCGGAGTTCAGAATGATACTTCTCCCAAAGAGGTTCTGGGGAACCCATCCACCCCCCTGCTGCCCATTCCAGAGCCCAGAAAACTCCCAGGGAAAGCAGCGCTGCCTCGCTCTCAGGAGTGGGGGAGAGAATGGATGGGAGGAAACAAAAACTTGAGGAAGAGGGAGGGAGATCCAGAGGAAATGGGGAGACGCCCTCACCCCCTTTCTGCCTCCTTTCAGGCGGCCGACAAGGTTGAAAAGCTTCTGATTCCTCACTCTCTTTTTCTTTTTTCTCCCCCCCCTCTCTCTCTTAGGGTCAGAAGGGACCTTGGAAGCCATCTAGTCCAACCCCCTGCTCCAGCTGGAGACGTTATATCCTCTGGATTATTTTGGTGCCTCTAACAGAGAGGAAAATTGCCAGAAAAGGGAAGGAGTTTACTAGGACAAGGCTGCCATGCAGAGGGAGGCAGAGACAGTCCTTGACTTATTACAATTGAGCGCAACATTGTGGTTGCTAAGCAAGAGCGTTGTTAAGTGAGCTTTGCCTCATTTTACTCAATCCATGACATCTCCTGGCTCTACCAGGCATGTGCAGGCTAGGGAAGAACATCTGATGGCCTGTGTAATGTTCTAATGTGCAGAAGTGATAGTTAAATGTGTGCCAGAAAGTGGACTCTGGGTGTGCTATTCCAAACGCAATAATTGAGGTTGACACATACAGTGTATAAAGTAGATAATGTATCTTTTTGTGTGCTTATACACAAACTATATCTTGTAATATATATGTACACATAGGGCATATATACATAGGATTAAATTGTGTATTTTGGATGTTCATTAGTAGTAAATAAATAGACAGGGAAATTGTATCTTGTTGACGCAAGGAGAGGCCAGGCAAGGTACCCCTTGACGTGAGTGATGTCAAGTTGGCTACACCCACCCAATCACATGACCACCAAGCCACGCCCACCCAATCACATGACCACCAAGCCATGGCCACCTAGTCACATGACCACCAAGCCACACACACACCCAGTCACAAGACCACCAAGCCACACCCACCCAATCACATGACCACCAAGCCATGACCACCTGGTCACATGACCACCAAGCCACACCCACCCAGTCACAAGACCACCAAGCCACACCCACCAAGTCACAAGACCACCAAGCCACACCCACCCAGTCACAAGACCACCAAGCCATGCCCACAGAACCAGGAGTAAAAAGATTTTAATCCCACCACTGGATACAACCCTCTTCCAATAACTGACTCCTGTTACACACGAGTGTAAGATCTGCTCACTCTCATTCCAGAGTGTCAGACATGGAAAAAGTGAATTTAGTTACAAGAGAGGAAATTTTAATTGAATGTGTCAGCATATGCTTTGCTACTTGCTTTCGGCTGCCATTGAAACGGGGAGGGGGTGACGTGGTATTTGGGAGGGGAAGCTTTCAGTACAGGAGTGAGTGGAAAAGGGAGGTTTGTTCTCACCATCTACTGTGCATGCTGCAGATAGTGGATTTGCCTCCAAGGTCAACTGTCCGGCATACCAACCTGATGATGCTTTTTGAAGATGTAACCCACATGATTGGACTGTGGGATGGGGTTACCAGGGGGAGGGAGTTGGGTCACATATTGATATCTATGATTACGCACACTTTTGCCTCAGATCTTGCTTTGCTTAGCTGCTATCTACTCATAACCAGTAAAAGTACTCTTAATTCTGAAAAGTGGAGTTGAGTGGTTTCTTTCTTGGTTACTGCGGGAGGCTGCCCTGACAGAATGAGAGGAAAAAATATGATAAAACAATGAGCTGTTTTAAAGCTGAGCCAATAAAGCAAGAAGTCCAGTCTCCTCTTCATGGATCATCTGAGAGCAAAGACTGAGCAGCCATCAGTCAGAGAAGCTTGAACTGGGATTCCTGTAGAGAGGAGGGGTTGGGCTAGATGGTCTCAGGGTTTCCTCCAAATTTGTAAATGTTGTCATGCCACAACACGTACTGTATTTTTTGGAGTATAAGATGCACCGGAGTATAAGACGCACCAAGGTTTTGAAGAGGCTTTTTTTAAAAAAAAGTAGGTAGGTAGGTAGAGGGAGAGAAAGAAAGAGAAATACAGTAGGTAGGTAGGTAGAGAGAGTAGTTAGGTAGGGAGGTAGGGAAGTAGATAAAAGGATAGAGAGAGAGAGAAATAGAGAGAGATAGAGAGATAGAGAAATACAGTAGGTAGGTAGGGATGGAGAGAGGGTAGGTAGGTAGAGGGATAGAGAGAGAGAAATAAAAAGAGATAGAGAGAGAAATACAGTAGGGAGGGAGGGAGAAAGAGAGAGTAGGTAGGTAGGTAGATGTTTCCAGGTGTATTTATCCATGTGCTGGAGAAGGAAATTGCTGACAATCTGCAGCACCTAAGACTTTGTTTCTGCTGGCACAGCATTTGATCAATGTAATTCTCATCAACCAGTTTAAGAGCTTTCTAAGAGGAGGGAAAAAGTTTTTACACTCTGCAAACCTCCCCAAAACAGCCCATTTTTGTGAAAACACGTCCCCCCCCTTTTTAAAAAAATCATGAATAGCCTTGGGGGGGCTTGCAGAGTGCTCCTGGGGCGGTGGCAAAAATGAGCAAAAAATGGCCCGTTTTTCGCAAAAACAAGCCTGTTTTTTGACAAATAAAATTGCATGCATAGCCTTATGGAGGCTTATAGAGTGCTGCTGGGGGTTGGGGGGCAAAAATGGTCCATTTTTTGCTTATTACTGACCTCCCCAGAAGCTCTCAGAAAGCCTCCATAAGGACATGCACGGCCATTTTGGTGAAGGGGCGGGGTTTCGGGAGGCAAAAATTGCTGTATTCGATGTATAAGACGCACCCAGATTTTCAGCCTCTTTTTTGAGGGAAAAAGGTGCGTCTTATATTCTGAAAAATACGGTAACTGTTGTGCTGTTGTTGCTCTAGCCCCACCTAGTGGCCGGGGGCAGATAAGCCTCACTATAAGGTCTGAAGCCAGACTCCATTTTCTGTCAGCCTTTGGAGAAGACGGAAGCAGCCGTTGTGACCGAGACCCCTGGTCATCCGGAGACGCCTCCGTCCCTCACACAGAGCATCGCTGGAGAGGTTCCAGCTGCTTCTTTGCTGGCTGTCAGTTAATGCTGCCTATCTCGTTTTTCTATTTGATTTCCACTCTTTGCATCTCCTCAGTTTCACATGCCCTCTTTTCCCAATAAAGCATCCAGATCCACGCCAGGCTCCCTTTCATTGGAGGAGAATAGGGGGGCTTAGCTGCCTGTCCAGCTGCACATAGACCCACCTGCAATGGGGACGGAAGAAAGGTGGAATTCCACCAGGCTCATCACAAACCCACAAATACAGGAATTTGTTTTTAAAAGAATACAGCATTTTCCAATTAGCAGTGCTAAATATAAAAATGCCATGGTATCTACTCTTTGGAACCATTAATTCCCTGAGTAATTAAGTTGGCCAGATCTGCTGAGAAGGTTCCCCTCCTTCTCCTCTGGATTCCTCCTCCAAAGGATCTAAGATTAATGGATCCATATCGGGACCCCCATACCTGCCATGGCTGCAGCCTTGGAGACTCCAAGATCTTTTCATCCTCCTTCCTTCCCCTCCTCAATCTGGAGGAATAGGCAGAATTCAGGGCTTGGGCCAGAGTCTTTGTGACACTGTAATGTTGGTAGGAATTTGGGGCCCCTAATCTGTCCCTTTTCCTCTGGGTCTCCATTGGGGCTTTCTGGGTGCATCTTCTGCGGCCTTTGACAGAAAAGACATTCTTTGAAAGAGAACAATGAAAATAATGATCTTGAAACTTTACTTCCACAAAGAAATAGGGTTCAAAGGCAGAATCTTTTGGCCTTTCTTTTCCCAGATAACCAAAGTTCCAAATACTATGGATGTATTTGAGAAGTCTGCGCTTGTCTATTGTAACCACTGCAAAATTTGCGAGGATCCAGACTTTCCCCTCAATGGGTCCTGGGAGACGCATAAATGTTAAATGGAAAGGAAGAATTCTGTCCCAAATGGAATCATGTTCTATGAAGTGAACAAAGACGTTGACTTGTCTCCACTTAGAGAGGGAATCCCTGAGGTATGCAGTATATCCAGTTGTTGAGAACAGTTGTGATATAACCACACAAATTCCATTCCTGACAAGCACAGGAGTAAAAGTCCTCATGAAATTCTCTCCCTTTTCTGTGTCTGAAGCAAAGAGGCCAATCAGGGTCCATCTGAAGTGGAGGAGCAGCTGGACAATTGCAGGGTACTGGATTCCTTCTTTGAGGTTCATCTGGTGGAAAAAGGGGAATCGACTTTTATCACTCAGGGCCTCTGAAGCTGTTTCATGATTGATCTGAAAAAGGAATTGAAAGGATTAGAGCCGTGATGGGGAACTTGTGCATGCAGAGCATCCTCTCCCGGCACTCCAGCCGCCCCAGCCCAGCTCCACTAGCATCCACATACAGGCTCACCTTCTGCCGGCCAGCTGGTTTTCGGGCGTTTGTGGATGGCCAAGGCGGGGGACGTATGAGTATGCAGTGGGGTGTGTGTGTGTGCTCACATTTTGCAGGAAACTCCTGTGGGCTGGAAGTGAGTGTGAATGGCCTGTCCCCCCCCCCCCAGTGCTTCCTGACTCAGTTGGAGGCTTCCTTCAGCCTTCAAACAGTTGCAGGTTTTTTTTTTTGGGGGGGGGTTGCTTCCAGGTTGGTGCAGGAGGCTTTCCAGGGCCAAAATAGGGCGTGTAAAGCGCAGGTTCCCCCCCCCCCCAGTTATTCCCGAATTGTGAGCTCTTAGGAAAGTATCCCCTCCTTGTGGGTTGCTAACAGTGGTGGGTTTCAAAAGTTTTAGAACCTCTTCTGTAGGAGTGGCCTGCTTTGTGGGAGTGGCTTGGCAGTTCATGTGACTGGGTGGGAGTGGCTTGGCAGTCATGTGACCGGGAGGGAGCGGCCAAGGCGATGTCAGCATCCCCAGTCAAGATAGAGGTATAAATTACACAGAAAAGAAAGAGGCATCCATACATCAGAATTTAACTTCAAAGCAGTGACAACAACTTAAATTCATTAAATAATAATGTTTGTTAGGGCTATGTACTGTTTTTGAATATATAGGAATGTAAAGCCCACAGCATCTACTTGGTACTTTTTAAAGCAGCGGCACCTTTTTCCTGGATTCATGAACTACCTACTTTAAAGAGTTGTGGGTGGGTACTATATTTACAGTCTTGTATTCTCTTCCGTACTTTGTTTGGAACAGAATCCAAAGTACCATGCAGTCCTAGCATTTGTACTAAAGCTAGGCAAGTTATTTTACAGGGCTCTGAGCTCTCCTCCAGATCTGGTCAATGAAGCAGATGTTCCAAAGTCCTCCCACAACTTTCCAATGCTTTGAAATCCCACCAAATGATTTAGACAGGCCTATTTCGTACTTTCTTTTATATATAGCAATCAGGGTGGTTTTACATATGGTTCACAGGTGGTCTTTTTCCCAAGTACTTAGAGGGCCAAGAACTGCCTTTCCTAGATTGCAGCTTTAACTTCCTTAAATGTTAACACACCTTCAGGCCATTCAAATATAGACTAGCTCTGATCCTGGAACTGTTAGATCTGGGCAACGAGAGACAGACTGCGGACACGTAGTGACTTAACAGCTCTTTATTAGTAGTAGTAATGATCCAGCTTACTCTGTGGTCGGAGGGTTCCCCTTTTATAGGGATCGGGTACGCCCCTCGACCAATCAGAACGATACCTGTTTCCCGCTGTAGCAGCGGACCAGAGGGGAGACTTACTATGATATATGCTAATATCTAACACCCCTCCCCTCCTAGATGGAACGTTGCGGTAGGTAACATAGTCTTTTAGGTATGTGGGTGTTTGTCTTGCTCGTGAGGAGCGTCGTAGTTCGGGCTGGTTAGAAGTGGTTGCAGGATCGGGTGCTTTTCCTGTTTCACGTTCGGGAGGTTTTGTGCCTTCGTTGCTAAGGCGTTCTGGAGTCTGCTCGTTTGCGTTGTCTGGGGTTTGCTCTGCTTCATGCGTGTTTTCTTGTTCCAAGCTTGGTTCGCAGGTGTCGTGGTTTTCTATGATGGGGCTCTCGCGTGGTTGACTTTCTGTAGGCAGGGAAATCTCGTCTTCGTTTCGAAGGTCTGAGTGTGCTAGGCGACCCCGAAGTTGATCGATGTGCCTTTTCCAGTTTCGCCCATCTTCTAGTTCCAGCAAATACGATCGTGGACCCGTGATGCCAATGACCCTTGCCGGCATCCACAATGTTCCCCCTGCATAGTTGTGGGCGTATACTGAATCCCCTATGCTGAAAGACCGAATTTTACTTGTGGAGTCTGGGGGAGCTGTGGCAGAGTAATTTGGGTGAAGACGGTCCAGGTGAGACCGTAGACGGCGGCCCATAAGTAGTTCAGCAGGACTCCTACCCGTCGTTGCGCTTGGGGTAATATGCTGAATTAGGAGGTAATGGTCAATGCGTGTTTGCCAATCACCTGGACCCATCCTAGCGAGGGCCTCTTTTGCGAATCGCACCATTCTCTCCGCCTGTCCGTTTGATGCCGGATGGAATGGCGCGACGAGAGCATGCCGAATTCCCTGACCTGCTAAAAACGTTTCGAAATGCATGGCCGTGAATTGGGGCCCGTTATCGGAGACTAGGAGGTCGGGCAGGCCATGAGTGGCGAAAAGTCGCCGTAAAAACTTAATGACTGCCTCTGCCGTGGTTGAAGTCATTAGGACTACATCTAGCCATTTTGAGTATGCATCCACAACTATAAGGAAAGTCTGACCTTGGAATGGCCCTGCGAAGTCGATGTGTATTCGCGACCAGGGTGCTTTAGGTTTCTCCCATTCTGTGGCGGGCGCTTCCGGGGGTGCTGGTCTCAATTCCTGGCATGGGTCGCAAGTGGCCACCCACTCTTCTATTTCTTTGTCCATGTTTGGCCACCAAACGTAACTTCTTACTAACGCCTTCATTCTAACAATCCCCGGATGACCCACATGTAAAGCCTCTAATACATTCCTACGTAAAACATACGGAATAACAACTCGATCCCCCCACAATAAACAACCTTGTAACACTGAGAGTTCGTCCCGTTTTGACCAAAACATTTTGAATTCCGGGCCCACGTTTCCTTTCGGCCACCCCCTCCAAACCCAAGTTTGAACTTGCTTTATTACATTGTCCTTAGAGGAGAATCTTGCAACGTCGTATGAAGAAACCGGTCCAGAGTCCAAACAGTCAATGAGCAATACCGGTACTTCTGGAGTGGGGTCTGGCAGAATGTCAGGTAATGGGCAACGGCTGAGTGCGTCTGCATGTCCGAGAGTGGAGCCCGGTCGATGAATCAATTTGTATGAATACGCAGCCAGGAAAACAGTCCACCTGGTCATGCGTGGAGAAAGGGAGATCGGGGTGGGGCGGTTTCCCGCCAAAAGTCCCAACAACGGTTTGTGATCTGTAATTAATTCAAAATCGCGGCCGTAGAGGTATTCGTGGAAACGCTTTACTCCAGCTACAGCAGCCAGCGCTTCCCTGTCCATTTGGCTGTAATTCCTTTCGGCCGATGAAAGAGTTCTGGAGTAGAAGGCGATGGGTGCTTCTTTTCCGTCGGGCATCCTGTGGCTGAGGACTGCTCCAACTCCGAAAGGTGATGCGTCGCAGGTCAATACCAGCGGTAGGGTCTGGCTGTGTGAACAAGCAGTGAGTCAGTGGTGAGCAGGCGCTTTACCCTGGCGAAAGCTGCAGCTTCGGATCGTCCCCATTTCCATGGTGCGTTCCTCTGGAGTAGACGGTGTAGTGGCTCAGCAACGGTCGCCTTTTGCCTCAGAAAAACGCTGTAGAAGTTAAGTAATCCGAGGAAAGCCTGCAACTCGGTCTGATTTCGTGGTGTGGGGGCGTCCTGGATCGCCTTGATTTTCTTTGAAGTGGGGTGTATTCCCTGACCATCGATTCTATAACCCAGGAATTCTACGCTAGGCACGTTAATTAGGCATTTTTCCTTTTTAAGGCGGAGACCCTTCTCTCTGATTCTGGCCAAAACAGATCTGACTCTTTTATTTAATTGCTCCTCGTTTGCAGCGGACACCAAGATGTCGTCAAAATAGGGGACGACTCCCGGTATCCCTTGCAAAAGTCGTTCCATGACGCTCTGGAACAATCCTGGGGCAATGCTCACGCCGAATTGTAGCCGGTTGCATTTGAATGCTCCTCTATGCGTCACTATAGTTTGGGCCTCCGCTGTGGCGCTATCAACTGGCAGTTGCTGGTAAGCTTGTGCCATGTCTAACTTAGCAAATACCTTTCCTGGCCCCAACGAGTGCAATAAGTGCTGTACTACAGGCACAGGATATGCGCTCTGTTGTAGCGCGACATTAATTGTGCATTTATAGTCCGCGCAGATGCGGACTGATCCGTCTGGTTTGACTGGGGTCACGATGGGTGTTTCCCAGCGCGCGTGATCTACCGGCTCAAGGATTCCTTGCTCCACTAACTTATCTATTTCCTTATCTATTTTTGGGCGGAGTGCAAAAGGCACTCGTCTCGGTTTAAGTCGGATTGGCGCCACTTTGGGGTCTAAATTGAATGATATTGGTTTACCCACATACTTACCAAGACCGGGGCTGAACATGTCCTCGAACTCCTTAAAAATCTGATCAGCGCTGCTGCTGTTTCTCACGGCGTTGATTCCGGTGACTTCTAACCCCAGGGCTTCAAACCAATCAAGCCCCAGAAGGTTCTGTAATGGCGCGCTGGCGATGGTCACGGGCAGCTGGGCTTCGATGTCCTTGAAACGGATGTGGAATGTGCCTTGGCCCACGATGGGGACTTGGTTCCCCTGGTAGTCTCGCAGTAGGACGTCTGGAGCGCGGAGTTGGCTCTTTCTGAGGCTAGGGATAGCCTGTTTCATGGATGCCCATGAAATAATCGTCAGGGTCGATCCTGTGTCAACTTCTAGCTCGCAGGGTGAGCCCTCCAAGAGGACTGTGACTCTCAGCCTTTTTGGTCGCTTAGGGCGGACCTGATGTATTATGGTGAGATACGTTCGCAACTCCTCTCTCTGGGTCAACTCTATCTCATCATCTACATCCTGAAAATACTCTCGTTGAGCGTCTTGATAGAACGCTCTTTCAGCTCTTTGTGTGTATTCTCTCTGGGGATACGCTCGCTCAGCTCCTTGTGAGTAATCTCTCTGGGGATACGCTCGCTCAGCTCTTTGGGAATTTTCTCTCTGGGTATACACTTGTGGATTTCTCTCTGGGCGCCCTTTCTGATTCCGCCAAACCCCTGGGTTGGGCTTCTGTTGGCGGTATATGGGTGGCTGCCATGAGGCAGGGACTCCGCTCTGGCACACCCGTGCGATGTGCCCAAGTTTGTTGCAGTGCGAACAAACAACGTTCCTGAACCTACAAGTAGACCTGGGGTGATTTCCTCCGCAACTTGCGCAGGGCGGCAAACGGGATCCGGGTCTCCCCCCAGGCCTCATGTGACTGCTCCGCATCATGTGACTGTCCTCGAACTCGGAATTCTCGTAGTCGGGGCTTGTGTCCTCGTAGTGTACTCTGGTTTGCCTCGGTGCTGGCTGGTTTACGTTGGCCCCTCGTTGTATGGTCACCGATGATTTCTCTGCTGACTCTGACGCTCTTGCTTCGTTCAGCGCTATCTGTAGGGTTAAATTCGGGTTTGCCAACAGCTTCTTTTGTAGAGAAATGTCTCTTAACCCACAGATGAGCTGCACTAAGATGTGCTCGTCCAGATCCCTGAACTCGCAGTGAGTTGCTGCTTTTCGTAGGGCTGCAACATATTGATTGATGGATTCTCCCGCCTTCTGGTTCCTCGTGTTGAATTCCTTGCGGCAGACATGGCGGGAAGGTTTTGGCGCGTAATGAGTTTGCAGGGCCTGTTGCAACGCCGTCCACGATACTGCCTGTATTGGAGTAGGCGCGGTGAGGTCTCTGGCCGTATTGAAGACTTCCTTTCCACAGTAGCCGAGGAAGATGTTTTTCTTCCTCGCGTCGGTGATCCCCGTGTATTCGTTTGCTTCGAGGAAACACTCGAAACGAATCATGAAGGCTTCCCATTCGTCGTTTGCTGGGTCGAAAGGAGCGCGGGGAGCGTGCATCGCCATCTTCTCTGTTTGAATTTGCCGCGCTGCGGTGATCTGAGGTGGCTGCCGGAATTTCTGCCGAATTCCTGGGCTGGATCAAATCCGGAGATTCTGGAGGTAGCGTTCTTCGTCCTATCTGCCTCTCGATCCCACCCTCGTCGCCAATGTTAGATCTGGGCAACGAGAGACAGACTGCGGACACGTAGTGACTTAACAGCTCTTTA
This sequence comes from Natrix helvetica, assembly GCF_964273705.1. Lineage (NCBI taxonomy): Eukaryota > Metazoa > Chordata > Lepidosauria > Squamata > Natricidae > Natrix > Natrix helvetica. The sequence continues at coordinate 134,878,632 of NC_138551.1, forward strand.
TTAGTAGTAGTAATGATCCAGCTTACTCTGTGGTCGGAGGGTTCCCCTTTTATAGGGATCGGGTACGCCCCTCGACCAATCAGAACGATACCTGTTTCCCGCTGTAGCAGCGGACCAGAGGGGAGACTTACTACGATATATGCTAATATCTAACAGGAACCATATCACATGCTTTATATATTAGTATCATAATCAATGTAATCATTATTGCTAAAAAAAATAGGCAGCAGTTAGAGTAGTTTGTAACAAAACATGGGCAATAAACAAGAAGTTGATTCACCACCACCACCCCTGTTTTAGCTTGTTTCTGTCTTATCTAATATTTTCCTGCAATTCTTCCATAATCCAGACTACTAAAAAGAGTTCTACATAATTAGCCTTTTAAAATAAGCTTGATGTCCAATAGATTTCCTACTTATTAATATGAACAGGTTCTGGCCTGTTGCTTAAAAAAATAAATCCATACCACAATCTACAGGAAAATGCAGTCTGTAAGTATAATTTCTTTTGTCCTACTACTAACACCACTACACATAACCACCATACAAAAGGCTAGTAAGATTATTTGTAGAACAGTGTGCTCTCTCACACTTGCCTTTGTTGTTTAAACCACTTTGTAGAGTATAATATACAATATACTGTGTATGTAGAGGGGAAACTACTTGGATTGGCCATCCTCTTAAAATCTATGTTTATCAGTACCTGTCCCTGCATAAAGAGGCTCAAGGAAAGATAATCAATTTCTTATTGGATTTGGAAGTACTTAGAAGTAGCAAAAGTTCCCACTGCTTTCCAGTGTCTCAAAAGCCCATCACAAAGGCGAGAGTCCATCCTTCTGCTTCTCAGTGCAGAAATCCCTAATATGTTCCAGTAGATTTCAAAAGCATCACTTGGAAGCAGAAACAGCCAATGTGGACCCTCAAGAGTAGTCACTGCTATATAAGGTTTCTTTAGTGCTGTGAGCTATACAATATAAAGTTTCTGCACACTGCTATCAAGCAATTTAAGCAGGAATATACCTCTGAGTAAACAGGTATTTTGCTTATGGCATTTGTACTTTACTGCAACAAGCAAGCACTCGCCCTCTAAATAAGTTAGACAGTCATAATATTGAAACTTGATAAGTGTTCTTAACAAGAAATTCACAATGGTAGCATCACACATACATTCCAAAAATACTTATGATATTTGCACAACCACCTGCTTTGCAATTCTTGTCTTCTTAACTGATGGGAGACTGAAACCCAATAAATATATCACCAATAAAAAAAAATAGTATGTTGGAGTATTGAAAAACTCAGGCAAATGGAAAAATGCAAAGAAAAAATATTGGACTTCCTGCTAAGAAGTAACATTTTAAATATAGTATGCACAATCCTTCAGTTAAATTATTGCTGAACAATTTATAATAGTTGCATTACAATATTATTCTAAGATATTTGCCACTACTACCCTACTTCCTAGATGTTCACTATTGTCTCCCCTCCCCCAGATTTAAGGGCATGTGAAATAGTTTTGATGAAAGTTGCATGATATGAAACTTCTCTCCTTTGAAATGTTTGGTTTTAATTCTCCAATGAATCAAAAGGAATGTTTCACGCTTCCTTGTTACACAGCATTTGTTTTAGCTTTCCATAGCTCTCCCCAAAACCAACCAAGGAAGATAAAACCACAGAAATCTAATACTGTTGTGCACAGCTTTGCACTAAATTATCTGTATAGTAAGCTAAAAATAGTTTAAGATTATAATTAGCCCACCTGTTTCCCCCATTAACATGCAAATACATTTTTCTTGTTCAGAGACTGCATGAGAGATTTGCCAGTCCTTGCAAAATATCACATTAAATCCACATAACTACTCAAGTTTGTTTTCAGTATGCGCAAGGAAGGAGCAGGCACAATTTATATATAGTATGCACAATTCTTTTAGTTGAATTATTGCTGAACAATTTATAATGGTTGCATCACAATATTATTCTAAGATATTTGCTACTACTACCCTACTTCCTAGATCAGGCATGTCCAAAGTGCGGCCCGGGGGCCAAATGCGGCCCTTTTTCAAATTGCAAGCGGCCCGCAGTCTCTTCTCCCCACCGGAGTTATTTGTTTAGTTTTTCATAAAATACCGTATTTTTCGAAGTATAAAGATGCATCTTTTTCCCCTCAAAAAAGAGGCTAAAAATCTGGGTGCATCTTATACACTGAATACAGCATTTTTTGCCTCCCAAAACTCCGCCCCCTTCACCAAAATGGCTGTCCATAGCCTTTAGGAGGTTTTCAGAGTGATCCTGGGGGCTGCGGAGGGCATAAATGAGCAAAAAACGGGCCATTTTTTGCTCAACTTTGCCCTCCCTAGCCCCCAGGAGCACTCTAGAAGCCTGTTAAAGGCTATTCATGCCCTTTTAAAAAAAGGCCCATTTTTGTGAAAAATGGGCCATTTTTTGGGAGAGTGCAAAAACTTTTTTTTAAATTTGCCTCTTCAAAATCTTGGTGCGTCTCATACTCTGAAAAATACGGTACTTAATTCGCATTTAATGTTAAGGGTTCAAAGAATGTCAGGCTGAATGATCGGCCCCACACATTTTCACCTCACCAAATCTGGCCCTCCTTGCAAAAAGTTTGGACACCCCTGTCCTAGATGTTCACTATTGTCTCTCTCTCGCCCCCCCCCCCCCCTGATTTAAGGGCATGTGAAATAGTTTTGTGAAAGTTGCATGATATGAAACTTCTCTCTAAGTGAAGCACTGACCTCTTAGCCAGGTAAGTTTGTTTTTTTTAAAGGAAGGGGGCACTATGAGCTGGAGGAACAGGAGAGCCACTTACCTCCCCCCCATTGAACTTTGCTAAACGGGGTGCCCCACTCCATCTTTTGCCCAAAAAATAAAAGCAGGAAGGAGAGCTGGTGCTTACCTGGAGAGAGCCACATCGCTCGGGGCCGTGCAGGTCTGACCATCCATTTCTCTTTAAGATGGCTGGTAAACTCCAGGTCAAAGTCCGGCGGAGGCAGGAATGGAAAAACGACACCAACTACTCCCTTGCAAGAGGAGCGAAGGAAACCGCCTGGGTCTCTGATCCCGACTCACCTGTCTGGAGCCGCCGAAAGTTTTAGACTCTGTTGGTGGTGCTGGTTTCCCGTGACTTCGGCATCCCTGAAAGGCGACTCCGCATTCTCCCTTTCCTTCTCCCCTCCTCCCTTCAAAAGCTGTGAGGTGCTTTCTTAGCACCGGTTGTCCAGCTGGCACAGCCCTGCATGCTTGCCTCCTCCTCCCTCCTCCTCCTCCTCCTCCTCCCTCCACAAAGATTCTTCTCTCCTTCCTGGAGCTCAGTGGGAGCAGGGCACAAGGGTTGGGAGGCTTCTTTTGGTAAACTTCACCGGGAAGGGAGGCGGGAAACCAGTCGGGGGGGGCATCCTGGAACTTGCCTAGGAGGCTGGCCGCTCTGCGCAACCTACCTCCTGCTGCCTCCCTGCTTTGCTGGCGGCCAGGCCTCCTACTCCTAAGCAAGTTCGTGGAGGTCCTAGGAGGCCGGCCACACCGTGCAAGCTACCCCCCACGAGTGGCAACGTAAAGGGCAGGGGGAGTGAGTGAGGGGGGCCAGGGCAGGCATTCTGGTACTGTCCCACAGGACGAAGGGGTTATAACACGTACAGTAGATTTCAGGAACCTCTTCTACCATACCGATTAGAACTGGGAACAACCCATCCCTGGTTGCAAACAGCTATTTCCAGTAAATAGGACAAAGCAAGTGGGGAAAATAGTTTCCTTTGCTATATTTCCAGTCTGAATTAGACCATGGCAGGGTCCCTATGGAAGAGCTCTTGTAAGGATAATTATGTATTCATAATAAAGCAACTAACTTAGCTCTGCTCTTAAATGCTAAAGCTGTTGTACATAAAAAACAGAGGAGCTCTGATCAACTACCAGAGCCATCATTTTGACAGTTTTGCTGTCCTGTAGTCTTTCCCCATGAAATGTAAGCATGGAATAAACTGAGCCTGGTTTGTCCTCAGTCTTTTCAGTGGCCACAAACTACTAGTAAAAGTGCCATTTGATCACAAGGCAAGGAATGTTTCCCCTTTTGAATTGGAGCATCCAAGAAGGGACAGAAAAGACCAAGAAAAATAACGAAAGAGGGGAAGAGAGCAAGGAAGCAAAAAGAAGGAAAGAGCGGAAGGAAGAATGAAGAGGAAAGGAAAAAGAAGGGAAGGAAGGAGATTATAAGGAGAGAGAGTGAAGATGTGAGGTAAATTCTGCCTTAGCACTTGATCACCAGCAGCCCGGCTGCATTTTACCATCCCCTTGTCCTCTCCTCCTGACCTCTCCTGGTGGTCTCCCAAACTATCATTGAGTATGCTTTGGTTACAAAGCTAGGTCTCGTAAGGAGAGAGAATGCGCCTCCCTCTGACCCACATACTTTGCCCTCCTGCACTCACCATGGGCAACCAAGGAGAGTGAGCACAGCAGCAGTGGGAGCTGGCCATGCCCAACATGGCCTCCAAGTCAACCACAATGGGGCCCTCATTGAAATTGAGGTTGACACCCCTGGACTAACAGATGACCTGAGTGCTGCATGTGTTGCTCTCAAACTTACAAAGTATGAGTCAAGGTTAGAAAAATTATCAGCTTGCATTCAACAGCAAAGGTCACATTAATCAAAAGCATACCAAATGCAAATGTTTACCTTTCAATAAAAAGGTGTTTGTATCATTGAAAGCGCTTTTATTGTGGGTTTCTTTTCAGAGAAAAGATGTTAATCAGGGGTGAGTTGTTTTTAGAAACTAAAACCTCATTATTCAGGTTAAATTGCCGTGTTGGCACTCTGAGATAAATAAGTGGGTTTTGTGTTGCGGTTTGGGCATTCGGTCTCTAAAAGGTTTGCCATCACTGCATTAGAGCATACACAGAGTGGAACCTAATTCAGCTTTTGTTAAATTGCTGTTGAGAGAAGCTCCATTGTAACCTAACGTGCCAACTACATAGATAAAACTTCTAGGCGAATTGCCAAGCTTAGCCTAGCAAAGTAACTTCTTGTGAAAAGTAAAATGTTGATTCTGCCAAGTAGCCTTGCTTGTACCTTAAAATGTGTGTTCAGCATTCCCTAACAAAGCTAAGAGTTATACTCCCAAAAATGGATTTCTTTTCCCTTCTTCAGTCTATGGTTTTCAGAGCGCTGACAAAAAAAAAAATTAATTTGTGTGATATCAAATTATGTCTCTATAACAATGACGTTCTGTGCAAGCTATAAGATGTTTGGAAAAGTTTTTGGCACATGCCTGTTTCTCTCTCTCTGCCTGCTCTGTTAAGGTGGGAGACACAAAGGTCATCCAGTCTTTTGCTTTCTGCAGAAATAAAAGCTGATAATCCATAGCTTCATCTTCAGAGTTTCACTGGACTTATCAGATTCTGAGCTGCATTCAAAAACCTTACACAATGAAGAATGCTGTGTTATATTTGGGGTCAGATCAAGTCCAAACTATTATATTTTAATAAATCCAATCTTGTTCTCATGAAGGCATTAGAATAATTAAAGACAAAATATTAGCAAGATTGTATTTAAAGAGTGGAAAATAATAAATAAATTAAAAAACTATAAACAATATAAATCATATTACTATATCTCACCCCTACAATTTATTGCAATTAGATTAACATGTGCAAATGCCAACTGAAGTATTCTATTCCAATAAAGCGCCTACTATAATTTTTGAGGATTGCTGCATATTTTAATGCTTCTAAGGCCCAGATTCTTTGTGGAGGAATCTTTTTAGCTTCTCCAGTTGTACAAGAAACAGGGAGACCTCAGTTCCTCATACAATTTGTCTGTAGTAGAATCCAAGATTGGTCTTTAATTGAAGTTTTGTTTGTTCTAACAGCCACAATTTTCAGAGTCTGTTAGTTTCCATAGATTAAATTTTATGCCAATACCCATATTTTCTGATTTTAGACAAAGTAGAAATTGTGTAAATTCCCAAATCAGCTCTGAGGGGCAGCAGCTGGAGTCCTTTTGTCCACCCCAAGATACTCTTCGGAGGCTGTGATTGGGTTGGTTCTGCTGGTGGTTTCTCTCTGAAGCCCCAAACATCAGATTGATGTAAGAACATGGGGGAAACCTTGGCCTCATATACTTTAATAATTGGGGCTGAGGAAGCTGGAGAGCTATGAGGTTTTCTTTTAAGCACCACTTTCACTCATGTCTTTGATCTAACTGAGCTCCTTTGATGATGAGGGAGCCAAGATTCAGTCTCAGAGAAAACAACCCCAGGTAAGGAAAGGTCTTACTTGCTCTATTGGCTGACCATCTATGGCTAGGATGTCATTTCCCAAAGACCATAACTTTTGAACTTGATTTACCGGTATTAATTATCAGATAATTATTATGAGAAAAGAACCCAAGTCTTCCTCACAGGGTATATAATCCAATGTGTAAGTATGATAATATAGCAGTGTAAATCAGCATGTTCCAATAGGTATTTAGCATGCTAAGCATATGTACCCATAACAGAACTTATCACAAAATAAAAGGGTTGGAAAGGATCCTTGAGGTCTTCTAGTCCAACCCCCTGCTCAAGAAGGAGACCCTATACCAGGGGTCCTCAAACTACGTCCCACGGGCCGGATACAGGCCACTGAAGCCATTAATCCGGCCCACGTGGGACCATGAGGCTGCCCCGCCCAAATCACCCCACCCACTTGCCAGTCCCCACCCACCGGCTGAGTGCAGGCCTTCCCTTCGCAAGCCCCACGGACTGAAACTGCAAAGTAAGACCAAAGCTTTTGGCTGGCAGAGTACTTCTGGGGGCTGGGGAGGCCAAAATGGGATGCATGGAGGCCCCAGGAGGGGAAATGGTGCCCTCTGCTTCAGATTCTTAGCTTGGGCTAAGTGGAACGCAAAGCCATGTTGACTGGCACGCGTGGCCTTGCCCGTTGCTCTTCCGGGCTTCTTATGTGCAAGTGAGCACGACGATCAGCTGGCCTTTACATGCGTGGCAGTGCCAGGAACTGGAAGAGGAGCTGGCTGATGCGCATGTATGGACCAACATGCACACTGGTCAACTCCTCTTCCAAATTGCATCCCTGACAAGAGCACTTGGTGCCAAAAGGGTTTGCCATCCATGCCCTATTCCAAGGGTGGTTTTACCAAGGCATTATAAAAAGGTACCAATACTTCTCGTGATTTGGATTCTATCCTTCTCTTGATGCAGCCTAGAATTGCAAAGGCTTTTTTTGGCTGCTGCCACACATTGTTGGCTCACATTTGAGAGATTGTCCACTAAGATTCCAAGATCCCTCTCACAGTTACTGCTATTGAGCCAGGTTTCACCTAATCTGTTCCTGTACATTTGGTTTTTCTAGCCTCAGTGTAATACTCAGGGGTTGCCACAAAGAAGAGGGAGTCAAACTATTTTCCAAGGCACCTGAGGGTAGAACAAGAAGCAATGGGTGGAAACTAATCAAGGAGAGAAGCAACTTAGATGTTGGATAGCCATTTGTCTGAAACGATATAGGGTTTCGTGCCTAGGCAGGGGGTTGGACTAGAAGACCTCCAAGGTACCTTCCAACTCTGCTATTGTATTACTTTATTTTTCTCTATACTGAATTTCCCTTTGTTAGATAGGCCCAGGGTTCAAGTCCATCTAGATCCATCTGGATCTTGAGCCTATCTTCTGGGCTGTTGGCTATTCCGGTCAGTTTAGTGCCATCTCTAAATTTGATGAGTTCCCCATCTATCCCTCATCCAAACCATTGATGGAGATGTTGAAGAGGACTGGGCCTAAAAAGAAACCTTGGGGTCCCCCCACTGCTTGTTTCCCTTATGTAGATGTAGTTCCACTGAGGACCACAGGCTGAGTCCATCTGGGGGAAATGCTGTCTATCCCACATATTTTTAGCTTACCAAGAAGTAGATGGTGGTTTACTTTGTCAAAGCCTTTCTAAAATCCAAGTACTGGAAACTATGTGCAGTGCATTTCACTGGTCCACTAATTTAGTAATTTTTGTCAAAGAATGAAATCACATTTATTTATGATCTGTGTTTGGATCCTTCATTCGTTGAAGTAAGTTGTCAATATGAAGAGAGAATAACAAGGGTTCAAATATGCATCCTTCCCTTCCTCCTTGGTAAGTATCAATCCTTCTTCTCATTGCTCTACTGAGCCCAAACCTCCCTCTCAAACAAGGACCTGGAGAAAGAGCCTGGATCAGGGCCAACAGGTGGAGCTCCATTTTGAGGGCAATCAATTTCCTACATAATATTTCTCTGTTAATTATGACAAATGCACTAACATCTAGAAAGCCAGCAAAATCGTGTTTTACTTTGCTGATATAGATTAGATATTTCAAGACAAGTTTGTTACCAATATTAGATTATTGACATGCAATATTTCTTATAAAATCTATATAGCTATTCACTACCTAAAACCTTCTGTTTCTTCTGCAAGGAATGCATTTTTCTCAAGTTTAACTAAGAGGATCCAGGCCTACATTTCAGCCACAATATCTGCTAGTCTATTTGGTCTATAATTGCTAGACTCCTTTTTATTCCACTTTTTAAACAGATAAAATGCTACTATTGCCAACTTCAATCCGACTTGATATTATTTATATGTGGAAATGAAGATGCCAATAGAGGCCCCAACAACCAGGGATATTTTTTGATCATTTAAATAGTTGGTAGAATGTCTTCTCCAGGGAATGTATTGCTTGCATTTCAGGCCTTTTATGATTAATCTGAACATGAACGTAATGGGATAAAATATTGACTTTTTTGCTAATATGGAGAAAAGCAGCTCTTGCATCCCATGGAGAAGACATGATTGCATCTATTGCTCACCCACCACCACCCACCCCTCACTTTACCAGATGGAGAAAAACACACACAAACCTGTGGGACTTTGTAGGTGCCTCCTAAGGTTGACATCTGGATGGAGATGTCCCTGGCAGCTGCATCAAAAAGAACCAGGAGGTTCTCCTTCCTTCCACAGCCGTAGTTGGGGACATTGGCTTCTCCAGTGGAGAGAATTTCCAGCAAGGCATCTGAAGTGCGGAAAGTGCTCCAATAGTTGTCATGGAGGTTGTAGCCAAGTGTGAGATTGTGCAGGAGCTGGGAATTCTTGTTGACCGTTTGAATGTTGAAAATTAATCTTAAGGCACCTGGAAAACCATAAGCATCCCTATTGTAAAAAAAAAATGTTATTATAATGGGCAGCAACAAATACTTTTAAAAAATATATAATCCCCCAGAAGCCAACTGAGCCTTAAGCCAACATTGATCCAAAAGCAATGATCAGTTATACAAATATGGAAATGGGCTGAGGTACAGCAACTACGACTGGTTCCACCACTACTTTAAATAAAATTCATTATTCAAGTGACAAATTAAGGATTGAACTGAGAGAGGAAAATAATCTGCAGCCCTTTCAGCTTTTTTTCAGACCCATTTTTGGATTTGTCTTTTTCACAAAATCAGACAAAAGAGAGAGATCCCCCAATGCAGGAATAAATGAAAATAAAAAACAGAAAACAAGGAGAGTGTTAGAATGGAGGGAGTCCAACTCCATCACCCTGAATTACTTACGGATCATGGAAAACCAACTGTAGAGAAGGAGCCACATTGAAAAGCAACTTTATATTAAATCTTTTCACTCCACTGGTGACTATACCAATGAGATGGTCTCCTGGGCTGTAAAAGCTCTGTGGTTGTTTTCCATCCTGGTTCTCCAAACTCTGTGGGCATTTCATTCTCAGCTTCTCAGAGCCTGGATGGGAGAAAAGCAGCATCAGAAGCAGAAGCAGCAGGAGATCCATCATTCATGGGGTGAATCAATGAATCCCTTTTCTGTTTCTAAAGAAGAATTAGAAGAATTCAAAGGACTCTCACAAGGTGGAATATGAGCCAGTGTCTTTCCTGATTCAAACACAGAGAAACTCTCAGCTTCACCTGGAAAGGAGAGAGACAGATATTCAAGAGCACAGACCCTGCCTGTCTCTAAACTCCATATTTCTCTGCCCAAAGTCTCCCCTGGAGGATTCGGCCAAAGAGCAGAGCTGAAACTTTTATCATAATTCTCCCTCTCAGGAGGGAACCCTGGATAATTCAACTAGTTCTTGGACTCAAAGGTTGTTGGGAAATTCTCTGGAGGGAAATGAAAGGGAAATAATCCCCATGTGATTCATAATAATAGAGGAAGAGTTGGAATTAAATTCATCATCTAGAATTGAGAGTTTTGGGGTGTCCATGGTTGAAACTGGCCCCAGAGGGAATACACGGCACCTGTGGCTGAAGACAAAAATAAATGTGACATTTGTTAGCATTGTGGTTAAAGAGAAAATCCCAGGGGTCAGTTAATTCCTGAGCAAGTCACAGATCTGAAAAAGCTCCTGCTCAGCAGCAGCCAAAATTTATTTTATTTTGAAAGATGATGCTCAAGGACATTGCACAAAAGGGCTGATGCAATAGTGCAGCCAGTTTCTAAGTGAAAAAATTAGTTACCAGAAGTTTGCAGAGTTAAAAAAAAAAATCAGAGAAGGGGGGGGGGGTTAGAAAAAAACCAAGTGAAAAGAGATGGAGAAATCAAGGCTGCGAAGGCTAGGGGAGAGGGAGCGGTTAACAAATCCAATTAAAGTAAAGTAAAGTAAAGTAAGAAAGAAGGGAGGAAGGAGGGAGGGAGGGAGGGAGGAAGGAAGGAAGGAAGGAAGGAAGGAAGGAAGGAAGGAAGGAAGGAAGGAAGGAAGAAGGGAGGGAGGAATGGGGAAAGGGGAGCTCAGGATCCTTGTGTTGCAGATGAAAAAGCTGATCTGCAAAATCCAACTTCCATCTTCAGAGACCCAGGAATGCAGAAACCCATATCCCATGTTCCCCTGCCACCCTTTCCCATGCAGAGGCCAGGCAAGGGGCTCTTGCAGGGATAACAATACAATACAATACAATACAATACAATACAATACAATACAATACAATACAATACAATACAATAGTAGAGTTGGAAGGGAACTTGGAGGTCTTCTAGTCCAATCCCCTGCCTAGGCAGAAAACCCTATACCGTTTCAGACAAATGGCTATCCAACATCTTCTTAAAGACTTCCAGTGTTGGGGCATTCACAACTCCTGGAGGCAAGCTGTTCCACTGATTAATTGTTCTAACTGTCAGGAAATTTCTCCTCAGTTCTAAGTTGCTTCTCTCCTTGATTAGTTTCCACCCATTGCTTCTTGTTCTACCCTCAGGTGCCTTGGAAAATAGTTTGACTCCCTCTTCTTTGTGGCAACCCCTGAGATATTGGAACAATGCTATCATGTCTCCCCTAGTCCTTCTTTCTCTTAAGCTAAACATACCCAGTTCCTGCAACCGTTCTTCATCTGTTTTAGTCTCCAGTCCCCTAATCATCTTTGTTGCTCTTCTCTGCACTCTTTCTAGAGTCTCCACATCTTTTTTACATTGTGGCGACCAGAACTGAATGCAGTATTCCAAGTGTGGCCTCACCAAGGCATTATAAAGCGGCATCAACACTTCACGTGATCTTGATTCTATCCCTCTGTTGATGCAGCCTAGGACTGCGTTGACTTTTTTGGCAGCTGCTGCACACTGCTGGCTCATATTTAAATGGTTGTCCACTAGGACTCCAAGATCCCTTTCACAGTTACTACTACTGAGCAAGGTACCACCTATACTGTACCTGTGCATTCCATATTTTTTTAAAACAAAGTTTTATTGGTTTTTTGGTGTTTTACAAAAAGGAAAAGGTATGGGGAAAGTTACAAATTGTGGCAGCCGCAAACTGCGGTAGGTATACCCCCCCTCCAGACTCATGGTGTACATTTGCATAACATTAAAATATTACATAATAACATACAGTCAGTGTGGTAGGTTCATTAATAATTTCAATCAGTTTGTGTCATGTGAATTTTCTTACTATTTGTGTGATCTGAGCTTTCTTGATGTCGCCCCATCTCCCCCCGTTGGCAGTGCTCCGGCCCCTCCCGTGTCTTGTACATCTACTGGGATATCTTCTGGTTTTTCTAGAAGTAATTTATTTTTTTCCATAAAGGCCTGTGCCTCTATGGGTGAATTAATTCTGACTCTTGTCTCCTCCCAGAATATTAACATACCTTCAGGCAGCAACCAACGAAACCACACCCCCATCTGTTATAATTTATTCGCCAATTGCGAATAATATTTTCTTTTCTCCCTCACTTTCTTGGGGATCTGTTTCAGTATGGTTATCTCCTTATCTTTGTATATCAGGGCTTGTCCCCTTTGTGTATTCAGAATTTCATCTCTTGTGCTTTTCCTAAGAAATTGTGTACCTCCCTGGGGACATTGTGTGTTCTAGCATATGCAGAGTTCACTCTATAAACCAGGTCTATTTCCCACCCCATCTGTTGTTTTTCTTTCTGAATATACTCAGCTAGAATAGTTGTCATAATGTCCCTTATGTTTTCATCATCTGTCTCCATCACATTTTGAAACCTAAGATAAAAAGACATTCTCTCAAACTCATTTTCAGTTGTTGGGTGTCAAGCTCTTTGTTTCCCTTCTCCACTAGATCCAGTCTCTGTGAGTTCTTATTAATTTTTTCCTGGTTCCCTCTAATTTCTTCTTTCATGTCCTTTAGCTGTTTCTTTATTTCCTCTTGTCCCTGTAGAATTTGCTGAAACATTTGTTGAAACTCCAAGTCCATAGTTTTAGCTTGTTTAAAGGCTGTCAGTGTTGATTGGGTGCTTGGACTTGAGGTTGCAGATGTCGGGGCAGAGGCAGCAAAGCCAGACTTTCCAGGAGGTGGTCTTTTAGATGTCGTTGTTAGTGATAAAGGGTCCAGTCAATATAGAGAGGGATCAATCAGAGTGGTAGAGCAGCCAAGGGAGTCCGGGGGGTAGAGAGACCAGGCAGAAGGGAACTCTCTAATCACCCTGGCAGGGAACAGACGTTTTTCACTCCAGAAAGTTCAAAAGCAAACAATCCACAAGAGAGTTATCCAAATAGCACGGAGACAAAGACCGGAAGCCTGAAGCTAAGAGGTGGAGTCAAGTTCAGCTTTCATGAAGACAACGGAAATGTGCCATCTTGCCCTGCCAACTTCGGGTACTGAGGCAACAAAGTTTTCAAAGTTCAAAGTTCCCAAAGATCACATTTTCTTAAAGCCTAAGGGTTTAAGTCTGAAGATCCATTTAGTTGGAGTGTGACCTCTTTGGTTTGGCTCTCCCCCTCCTCCTTCCCTGGGGCTACGAGCACTTTTGTTTTTAGCCGCTTGTCCAATGGAGGGGGGAAATCCCCCTCCCCTCCAGCCGCACTTCTCCAAGTTAAACAAAAGTTCCAATTAACACAACTGACAAGTTTTAGGATTGGTAATAGGTACGAAGGGAGTCTACGCCTCACCGTACCGCCGCTGCATCCTTCAACTGTCTTTTTTTCTTCCGGACAGCCTCACAGCGAAGACGCTTCAGCGCACCTCCCCTTCGCGCTCCTCGGTGCCTGGAGCGAAGCGAGAGCCCCCCGACGGCCGCCGCCGATGCAGGGGTCCTCCTGCCGCGCCGCTCCTCCGGCAGAACGCCTCTCCAGGGTGTCCTGTGCCCCCCAAGAAGTGGGGAGCCCACCAGGGATGCGTGGGGCGGGTAGTCTCTGCCCGTCGCCGTCAGCCGCCGGAACCGGAAGTCTGTGCATTCCATTTTTGTTGCCTAAATGTAGAACCTTACTCTTTTCACCATTGAATTTCATTTTATTAGATAGTGCCCAATGTTCAAGTTTGTCAAGATCCTTCTGTATCTTAAGCCTGTCTTCTGGAGTGTTGGCTATTCCTGCCAGCTTGGTGTCATCTGCAAATTTGATGAGTTCCCCATGTATTCCCTCATCCAAATCATTGATGAAGATGTTGAAGAGTACTGGGCCTAAAACAGGGCCTTGGGGTACTCCACTGCATACTTCCCTCCATGTAGATGCAGTTCCATTGAGGACTACCCGTTGAGTGCGGTTGGTCAGCCAGTTACGAATCCATCTGATGGTGATGCTGTCTAACCCACTTTTTCTACTTTATCTAGTAGTAGGTTATGGTCTACCTTATCAAAAGCCTTACTGAAGTCCAAGTAAACTATACCAACGGCATTCCTCTGGTCCACTAATTTTGTCACATTATCAAAGAATGCAATAAGATTAGTCTGGCATGATCTGTTTTTGACAAATCCATGTTGGCTTTTGGCTATTACTTTGTTTGCTTCTAGGTGTTCGCAAATTCGTTGCTTTATTATTTTTTCCATAATCTTTCCTGGTATTGAGGTCAGGTTGATAGGTCTGTAGTTTCCTGGATCTAATTTTTTCCCTTTTTTGAAGATGGGAACCACATCAGCTCTTTTCCAGTCCTCTGGTAGTTCCCCAGTGTTCCATGATCTCTGAAAGATATAATTCAGTGGTTCTGAGATCTCGTCTGCTAGTTCCTTCAGAACCCTGGGTTGTAATCCATCCGGTCCTGGTGATTTGAACTCGTCTAGGGTAGACAGGTGCTCACTTACCATTTTCTTCCCTATTTCAATTTGTATTCCTAATCTGATTTTTGTGGTGCTGCTTTTGATAGGTTGGACTGTTTTATCCCTTTGTGTAAAGACAGATGCAAAACATGAGTTAAATAGTTCTGCTTTCTCCCTGTTGCTTGTCACCTTCTTGCCACTTTCTCCTAGCAATGGACCAATTGTTTCCTTAACTTTTTTCTTGTTTTTAACATGTTGGAAGAAGCTTTTTTTGTTAATTTTTACTTTTGTGGCAAGCCTTTCTTCATTGTGAGCCTTAGCTTTCCTCACTTCATCTTTACAGGCTTGGGCTATTTGCTGATATTCTGCCTTAGTTATGTCCCCCTCCTTCCACTTTTTATACTTACCTTTTTTGTCTTTCAGTTTGTCAGATAGTTCTTTATGCAGCCATGCTGGTTTCTTTTGGGAGCTGTTATTTTTCTTCTTCATTGGTATTGTGCTAGACTGGGCTTTTGTAAACTCATTTTTCAAAATTTCCCAAGCTTCTTGAGTTGTTTTCCCCTTGACGATTCTCATCCATGGAATTTTTCCCAAGCTCTCTCTAAGTTTTTTGAAATTAGCTTCCTTAAAGTCCAAGACTCTAGTTTGACTTTGTTCTACTACTTGTGTTTGGATAATGTTGAATTCCAATATTGCATGGTCACTTGCCCCGAGGGTTCCTATGGCTTCAACACCTTCTATCATTTCCTCTCTGTTAGTGAGAATTAAGTCCAATATGGCTGATCCCCTTGTTCCCTTCTCTACATTTTGGAAAACAAAGTTGTCTGCTAGGTTTGTTAGGAACCTGTTGGATCTTCCACTTGGTGCAGAGTTTGTTTCCCAGTTGATGTCAGGGTAGTTAAAATCTCCCATTGCTATTGTGGTGTGCTTCCTACATACCTTAGTTAGCTGACTAGCAAAAAGTTCATCTACTTCCTCTGCTTAGTTCGGTGGCCTGTAGTATAGACCTATGGCAATGTCATTTCCCCCACAACCTTTAATATTGACCCAAATGCATTCAAGATTGTTCTCATCATTGTTGTGCTCTGTTTCTGTAGAGACGTAGTTATTTCTTATATATAGTGCAACTCCACCTCCTCTTTTATTTGGTCTATTTCTTTTAAATAATTTAAATCCTTCTAGCTGTATGTTCCATTTGTCGGTTTCATCCCACCAAGCTTCTGTAATGGCAACAATATCATATCTGCCCTCATTTACTTGAATTTCTAATTCGCCCTGTTTATTCCTCATACTCTGTGCATTGGTGTATAGACATTTGAGTCCATTTTGATTGACCTTGTGTTTACTGTCTACATAACCTGTGTTATGCCTGACTGCCCCTATTTTCTTGCCACTTGTATGATTCAGGCACATGGTATGGCAATCACTATTAAATGCTTGGTTTTGCTTGACAGCAGGAGCGATAATCTTACCCACACATACATCTATGTTACATGCACTTATAACCCTATGGATTTTAGTTTGCTGGGGACAGAAATGTTTTGTATCTATTAATTCTCTGTCCCCGCTCTTCAGTTTAAATGTTTATCAAGAAAATCTGTGAATTTAATGCTAAGTAACTCAGTCCCTTTCTTGGATGGGTGCAACCCATCTCTTTTGTACAGTTTTTCATTGGACCAGCTACAGGCATCATGACTAATAAAATCAAAGCCTTCCCTTTTACACCACTCCTTTAGCCAAACATTAAACTCTGCTACACGCTGGCCCTTACCTTTTTGTTCCTTATATACAGGTAAAACCTCTGAAAAGATAAGCCTACAACCCATACTATTAAGTTCATACCCCAAGTTCTGGAAATCATTCTGCACAGAAAGTACATCTTTCTGGGACAGATCATTAGTGCCAAGATGTATAATAGCATCAACGTCACAATTCTTACTTGCATTCTTGACTATCTTAAGAATACGTCTCTTGTCTCTGCTGGCAGTAGCACCTGGCAGACACCTGACCTCTTTTAAAACCTCCATATCCTCTCCTAAATTTACATCCCTTACGATTGAATCACCAACCAGAAGGTGACTTCTCTTTCTACATACCTTGATCTTCTTCTGCGACTGATGTGTGATACCTGGTTCCCCATTTTGCATTTCCGAAGAAGGTTCTTCGTTTTGGACCACGATCCCCTGCTTATTTGAGTCATCATTATCACAACTACCTTGATCTATCTCTTTAGTGTCCCCATTAAGGTCAGCAAGGGCACTATATCTGTTTTGCTGGGTCACAGCAAAACTTCAGGAAGGTTCAAATGATATGGAGTTTAAGGGCCCCCACCTCTGTGACCTCTTTGTCTCTGTTGCTAGACAGGACTCTGCCCAGCTGAATGGGGAGCTCATCTTGGGAGGAGGAAGCTGGGGAGCCTCCTGTTGGGGAAGGGAAGCAGATCTACAAAATCCCCTTCCAGGTTCCATCTTCTGAGTCCTGGGAAGGGGTGAGATCATATCCCATGTTGCACTGCCACCTCTTTCCATACATGGGGCACACAGGGGAAAGCAAAGCCCAGACCCACAGAGAAGGCCCAGGAAGGCCAGGAAGGAGGAGGGGATCTGGGGCAATCCCGGGAAGAGACTATCCTGGTTTATGCGTCCCAGGGTTGAGTGTTGAGGGGACGCAGCCCCTGCGGTTTCTCCAGCCTCGCTTGGGCTCCGTGTCTTTCCAGGAGAGGCTCCTGTGGGGGAGAAGCCATGCAGGACTGGGTCTTCCAAGGGGGATCGAGCATTGCCTGGGAGGAAAAGGCGGCCAGTCTCACCCTGGAAGGGAGCCTCCATGACTCTGAGGAAGATGGGGGTCCCCCATGGACCCTCCAGAATGGTCTGAAGATGGTAACCTCATTCTGAGAACAAGATACAGACTTGAGGAGATCATTGGTTATTGACTGATTTTGTGTAGTGCACAAACCATGATTTCTTATGGCCATCAGAAGTGAAATATCCCATGCTTAATTGGACTGACATATAACCCCAAAGACCCTGATCCTGGTTTGGAAGCCATCCTGGTTGGTTCTTATTACTCGCTAAGTGTTGTGGCCCACCAGTGGTCAGCAGAGCTGGCAGCAGATTCGGACAGTGAGGAGGTTGGGGAGGAACATGGGCCAGTCCTGGAGTCTGGGGAAGGCTTGGACGAGGGCTCTGCATCGGAGGCAGAGAGGGGGCCAAGGCCATCTGGTAGTTATTTGCTGCCTCCGGAGCCTCCGGAGCCTGACATCAGCAAGGCAGAAGAACAACGGGAGCCTGTTCCCAGTGTGTGCATGTGCAGAGCTGCCGATGCTGCACACTGCTGGCTCATATTTAACTGGTTGCCCACCAAGATCCCCCTCACAGTCACTGCTATGAAGCCTGGTTTCACCCAGTTTATATGTCTAGTTTTGGTTTTTCTTACTTTACTTTTCTCTACATTGAATTTCATGTTGTTAGATAGGACCCAGTCTTCAAGTCTGTCAAGACCCATCTGGATCTTGAGCCTATCTTCTAGGGTGTTGGCTATTCCTGCCAGCTTAGTATCATCTCCACATTTGGTAAGTTCCCCTTGTAGTCCCTCATCCAAGTCATTTATGAAGACATTGAAGAGCCTAAGACGGAACCTCGTGGTTCCCCACTGCTTACGTCCCTCCATGTAGACGCAGATCCATTATTGGTCTACAGTTGGAAACAAATAACTTGTTGGACTGTCGTTCAAGTGTGCAAAGGTAGACCAAAGTTTGAGAAAGCAAAACTGTTTATTGCTTCTCTCAGAAACGGTTTTCACAGACCGCAGGGGTGGTTGTGGTCGTTGAACCTTCTCCATTTCTACGGAAAGAAAAAACTGGGAATTCTGGAGTGAGTCGCCTCTTCTCCTAGATGTTGTCAAGTTGGAAGGGTTGAGGGAGTTTGCGATACACCCAATCTCCTGCTTGCCACTGTTCACATGGTGCAGCCACAGGCAGTCCATTCTGGTCAAGATGTAGTGTGACTCATTCCCCAGGTTTTCTCCACCCACGTCTCCTGGACTCCAGGCTCATGCTAGCCCAATGTGTTGGGCAAAGAACCGGTTGCAAAATAACCATTAAGGGGATGGAGAGAAGATAGCGGATCTCATAGAAAATCCTATTTTGCAGGACAGGAGCAACTGGTTCTGACCGAGGCTTCCTTAGAAAGCAAGAAGCAAAGTCTTGGTCCCTGAAAAACCTTTTCTTTACACGACTGTGAATTCCTGTGAAAAGGCGTTTTTGGAAAGGGAACAGCGGAAATAATGCTTGTGAAACTGGCGGTCGACAAAGAAACTACCCTCAAATGCATGATCTTTGGGGCTTTTTTTCAACTGTGGAAGAAAGCTCCAAATACTATGGAAATGTATTTATTATTTATTATATAATAATGTGCTTTTCCATTTCACATATTCCCAGGAATGACATTCCCGACTTTAGGGGGTGGTGCTCATCTTCGTTTCAAAGCCAAAGAGCCAGTGCTGTCCGAAGACATCTCCATGGTCATGTGGCTGGCATGACTCAATGCCAAAGGCACATGGGACTCTGTTCCCTTCCCACAAAAGGTGGTTCCTATTTTTCTACTGCACTTTTTACGTGCTTTCAAACTGCTAGGTGGGCAGAAGCTGGGACAAATCACGGGAGCTCACTCTGTTATGTGGCGCTAGGGATTTGAACCGCCGAACTGCCGAACTTTCTGATTGACAAACTCAGCATCTTAGCCACTGAGCCACCGTGTCCTGTACAGATGTAGAACATGCAACATCTAGCTGGAGGGTTTAAATTATTCGAAAGAAACGTATCTGTTGGGGATGTAACCCTAGGCTTGGCTTGGCAATGTATATAAGCTATGATTACTTTACTGTTACTGTAAATGCTTAAGAAATGTAATTGGTTTGTTACCTCAATGCAGCCATAAGAGGGAGCCAGAATGGCTGTTAGCTCTCTGTTTGTTAGACACTGGTCG
Source organism: Natrix helvetica (assembly GCF_964273705.1). Lineage (NCBI taxonomy): Eukaryota > Metazoa > Chordata > Lepidosauria > Squamata > Natricidae > Natrix > Natrix helvetica. The sequence continues at coordinate 134,898,068 of NC_138551.1, forward strand.
GTGTATACTGAGGTATTGTGGTTTGCTACTGTTAGCTACTTTGAGTGTTAGACTGATTATTTTGATAACTGAATTACTGAACCGTGTATGACTTGGACTGTTAACCGGACTCTGAATACCTCTATATTTCTACATAGTAAACTACTATATTTTTATACTATTCAGTGTCTCTGTATGCTGGTTTGTGCGTGTTATTCCATATCACTCTCATTACACTTCTCTGCATACTCACTCTCCTAATGGGGAGCTCAATTGCTTAACAGTATGTAATCAAAGAGATGGCAGATTTGCGTTTTATAGAAGAAGTAGCTACACTTCATTAGAGATGCAGGAAAAAAGGATGAAGGCTTCCTTGAATCCCTTTGGGTTACTATAAAAGGGGAAAGGAATGACATTGCCATAGGTGTATTCTACAGACCCCCCTCTCCAAACAGAGGAAACCTCAACACTGATTTGGATTCTATCCCTGCCTGCAATTTTCCTCGCAGCTTGGCAACAGAATCGGAAGGGAGGGGGTGGAAGCCCAGGGGGGAAGGACTCAAGAGAGCCAGCCACACCCTGTGGAAGTTCATTCACTTCAAGGTTATGTTACGGGTCCTCTTTAAACGGCACAGGCTGTTTTCCAAAACACAAAGATTGTGTTGGATTGGCAAACAATGGACAGCGGGAAAAGGAGAACTTTACCTACGCAGCTGCCTGTGGCCACCTTTAGAATTGGCTTCACTTCATCTGTACCAGGGGTGGGTTCCGGCAGGCTCAACTGCCAGTTCGCTTGTGCACGCCTCGTGCACGCCTCTCACACGTATGCTTTATGCATGCTGCACAGGCATGCGCAATGCAAGAAAAATGCTTCTGTGCATGTGCAAAAGTGAAAAACAAGATGGTGGAGCCTATGGCACCACCAGGAGAACCAGTTCGAGGGCGTGGCAGGCCTGAGTCGCTGCTGGTTCCAGCGACCCAGGCCACCAAACCACTACGTCTGCGGCCGAACCAGTCTGAACCAGTAGGAATCCACCACTGGTCTGTAACTATATGGATCTAAGTAAAATTATACTTTTGGTAAAATTATGTCCCAGGAGGTCGTGTGTCCCCCCCCCACATATGCTACTTGGATGGTTGACAGGAGATAAATGACAATTTTGCTAATAGGTTAACTAAGATATGCAGCAGAAAGCACACTCTAATAGTAATGGGGGACTTTAACTTTCTTGACAAGAACTGGGACAGACACATTTGTCTCCTAGATGTAGAGGAGGGAAGTAGAGCATACAGGATTAAATTCTCATTCACGTTTTCATTTAATTTGAGGTCTATTTCAGTGAATGACTCACGGTAATTATTTCTTTCTCAGTGAATATTCAATTATACAGAGGTAAGTACAATTCACGTTTTATTAAACAGTTTTTAATGGTGTTTTTTTTACTTCATCGCAAGTATATTGAACAGATATTGAATCTTGTGTTGAATTTTTATTTAAAGAAATGCTAGACATTAAAATAGACAACAATTGTCTCTTTGAAGAAATTAGAAGACTGAATGTATATTTAAATTCTGAAAAATAAATACAATGGGAAAATCAACATGTTGAAATTGATAAAAGATGGGTGGATATTTTCAGCCATTTCAAAAATGAACATATTCCATGTGAACATTTATTTATACTTGTTCAATTTACGTTGTGCTGCCCTGGAACTAATGCAGCAGTTGAAAGAGTTTTTTTCAATTGCCAATGATTTTTCGACAAGTGAGAAATCGAGATTGAATGTTGATACTCTAGCTGCAGCACTTGCCGTAAAATTCAATATGAAGGATATTTCTTGTTCAGATATTTCCAATATATTGTTAGAAGATGATACATTGACAAAAAATATTAATTCAATGGAAAAGTACTCATTTAAATAATAATTAACAGGCATGTAAGCATAATTACAATATAAAATGTTGCAAATGTTTTTATTATGCATATATCATATTTTAGTGTATTATTGTTGCAATGAATAAAATATTTCTTTTATTTACGATATATTTTTTCCAATTTATTTGTCCTCCTTTTCATTGTAAGAAAGTTGGTCACCTTAGTTTTACAGTTGACCCAACTTGCCATGCCAGCCACTCTGAGAATGGGCAGGTCACCCCTGTGACACACATTATGTGAGCGTGTCGATAGAAGCATTTCAGCCGTGCCCTGGCACACGCAAAAATGGCCTTGTTCTCGATTTTGCTCTGGAACGGACAAATGGCTCCTTCTAACCATCCATCATAAGCCAGGATAAGAAAAGGAGAAGGAGGCCCATTCATATAACACAACTGAATCGGTTCAGAGCAATGTGAGGTCAGTCTGGGCTGAAGAGGCAGTTGGAGATTGTGGACTTTGGGCTCCAGTCCCAGAAATCTCTTTATTTTAAATGATTTATAGAGCCACCCATCCCACATTAATGACATACCAGACTCCAGACTCACATAGCACTAGAAGCTTGATTTTGATTTGGGAATTTCTCTCCCTTCAATTGCTGGGGTGAGATTTTTATTTCAGAAATAGGAAAGCTTACACATTTTTTAAAATTAAAGAGAAATTCTAAATTCTTTCAACCAGAGCAGAAAGAAATGTTAACACTATATCTAGTTTAGCTATTTTCTATAAGCTGTTTGACAACACTGTATTCTTTAATGTCCAATTTCCCTTCATCTTCCCATCTTTCTGCCCTGCGTCTCCAATAGATTTGCTTAAGGCTGAATTTTTATCATTCTATGCTTTTAATTGCTGTATATCTCATGGATCACCCTCTAGGGAGCTAAACAACTTTTTCTACTGAGTTTGATCATTTTTTCATTGTTCACTCTTTATTTTTCTTCTGTCAGACTACATTTTACTTGGTTTTTTAAAATATATTTTAAAATATTCCTTCGTTTCCTCTGACCCTTCCCTCCCTCTAATTCTGAGCTTCATCTGAGCAGGGTTTCCTAAAAGAAAGCAGATTTCGCATTCAAATCCTCCGGTTGTCAAGGAAGACAAAAATCCCGCCCTCCCTCTCTTTAGGGGTTGCCTCTATTCCTGGCCCGCCCCCTTCATGATGACAACCCTGTAGCCAATCAAATGGGGGGAGGGGGGAAGAGGGGTTGCCTGGGAGCTTCCCTGCCCTCAGCCTGATGGAGAAGAGGCTGAAGAAGCCAAGCCAAAGGGGGGGGGGTCAAATAAAGAGCAACATTCAAAGCTTTGGGGATGATGAGAAAAAGGCAAAAAACCCCAGAATTGCAGAGGGGGGGGGGCTTAAGCTCCCTCCCCAGAAAAGGCTGCAATGAAGAGGGTCTCCTCAGCTGGGGGATGTGGGGGCTCTGCAGGGGCCACAGGGACCCCCATCTTCCTCAGAGTCACAGAGGGTCCCCTCCAGAGTGAGGCTGGCTGCCTTTTCCTCCCGGACAACCCTGGATCCCCCTTGGAAGACCCAGCCCTGCATGGCTTCTCCCCGACAGGAGCTTCTCCTGGAAAGACACGGAGCCCAAGCGAGGCTGGAGAAACCCCCAACATTCAACCCTGGGATCCATAAACCAGGTTGGTCTTATCCCAGGAATGCCCCACATCCCCTCCTCCTTCCTGGCCATCCTGGGCTTTCTCCGTGGGTCTGGGCTTTGCTTTCCCCTGGGTGCCCCATACATAGAAAGAGGTGGCCGTGCAACATGGGATATGGTCTCCCCCTTCCCAAGACCCAGAAGATGGAACCTGGAGGGGGATTTTGCAGATCTGCTTCCCTTCCCCAACATGAGGCTCTCCAGCTTCTTCCTCCTAAGTGGGGCTCCCCACTCAGCCGGGCAGAGTCTGGCATCCCTGCAAGAGCTCCCTTGCCTGGCCTCTCCATGGGAAAGGGTGGCAAGGGAACATGGGATATGAGCTTCTGCATTCCTGGGATGGAAGTTGGATTTTGTAGATCAGCTTTTTCATCTATAACACTAGAGTCCTGAGCTCCCCTTCACCCCCTCCCCTCCTCATCTGGGGTGAGGGGCAGACTTGATTTCTCCATCTCTTTCACTTGTTTTTTTCCTAACTTGTGTGTGTGTTTGTGTGTGTGTGTGTGTGTGTGTGTGTGTGTGTGATTTTTTTTAACTCTGCAAACTTCTGGTATCCACTTTTTCACTAAAGTTGATTTTGTTCTTGGAGTCTGGCCACACTATTTCATCAGCCCTTTTGTGTGGTGCCTTTGAGCATTAGCTTTCAAAATAAAGTACATTTTGGCTCCAACTCAGCAGGCAGCTATTTTAGGTCTATTTTCATGCTCTGGCATAAACAGGCCTCTGGGATTTTCTCCTTAACCACTATGCCAACAAATGTCACATTTCTTTTTATCTTCAGCCACAGGTGCCGTGTATTTCCTCTGGGGCATGGAGACCCCAAACCTCTCAATTCTAGATGATGGATTTAATTCCATCTCTGCCCCTGTTATTATGAATTACATGGGGATTGTTTCCCTTTCATTTCCCTCTACAGAATTTCCCAACAACCTTTGAGTCCAAGAACTAGTTGAATTATCCTGGGATCCCTCCTGAGAGGGAGAATTATGATAAAAGTTTCAGCTCTGCTCTTTGGCCGAATCCTCCAGGGGAGACTTTGGGCAGAGAAATATGGAGTTTTGGGACAGGCAGGGTCTGTGCTCTTGAATGTCCGTCTCTCTCCTTTCCAGATGAAGCTGAGTGTTTCTCTGTGTTTCAATCAGGAAAGACACTGGATCATATTCCACCTTGTGAGAGTCCTTTGAATTCTTCTGATTCTTATTTAGAAACAGAAAGGAGATGGATTGATTTGCCCCATGAATGATGGAGCTCCTTCTGCTTCTGATGCTGCTAGTGTCCCATCCAGTCTCTTGGAAGCTGAGAATGAAATGTCCGCTGAGTTTGAAGCACCAGGATGGAAAACAACCAAGGAGCTTTTACAGCCCAGGAGACCATCTCATCGGTATAGTCATCAGTGGAGAGGAAAAATTGCATATAAAGTTGCTTTTCAATGTGGCTCCTTCTATTCAGTTTGCTTTACATGATTCGTAAGTCATTCAGGCTGCTGGAGTTGCACTCCCTCCATTCTAACACTCTCCTTCTTTTCTGTTTTTTATTTTTCATTTATTCCTATATTGGGGGATATGTCTAATTTCCTAAATGATTTTGATTTCCATGGCGTCTCTCTTTTGTCTGATTTTGTGAAAGAGACTCAAAAAGGGGTCTGAAAAAAAAGCTGAAAGGGCTGCAGATTATTTTCCTCTCTCAGTTCAATCCTTAATTTGTCACTTGAATAATGAATTTTATTTAAAGTAGTGGTTGAACCACTTGTAGTTGCCATATCTCAGCCAATTTCCATATTTGGGTAACTGATCATTGGTTTTGGATCAATGTTGGCTTAAGGCTTAATAGGCTTGTGGAGGATTATATATATTATATATGACAAAGTATTTGTTGTTGCTGTTAATTATAACATTTTTTTTTTACAATAGGAGTTATGATAAATTTTTATATAGCTTAGGATTCATTTTCAACATTCAGACGGTCAACAAGATTTCCCAGTTCCTGCACAATCTCACAATTGGTTACAACCTCCATGACAACCATTTGAGCACTTTCCGCACTTCAGATGCCTTGCTGGACATTTTGTCCACTGGAGAAGTCAATGTCCCCAACTACAGCTGTGGAAAGAAGGAGAACCTTCTGGCTCTTCTTGATGGAGCTAGAAGAGCCATCTCAATCCAGATGTCAACATTAGGAGGCACCTACAAAGTCCCACAGGTCTGTCTGTGTTTTTCTCCATCTGGTAAAGTGAGGGGTGGGTGGTGGTGGGTGAGCAATAGATGCAATCATGTCTGATCCATGGAATTCAAGAGCTGCTTTTCTCCATATTAGTAAAAATGTCTATATTTCACCCCATTATGTTCATGTTTTTTTTTTTTGGTTTTTTAAAACATTTATAAGGAAAAGGGTAAGTGGAATGGTTACAAATTTTGGCAGTTGCAAGTGTGGCAGACGCCTCCTCCCTCCAAACTCATAGGTTACATCTAAATATCAAACATTAATACATAATGATAAAAAATCAGCATATTAATTCTAGAAAAAATAATTTTCAATCAATTTATATAATTATGATATATAGTCTAGATATAATTTCATTATTACTTTCAGTCTGTTTATAACATTGTGGTTTTCTTATTCATTTTTGTGATCTGAGCTTTCTTAGTGTTTCCCCTTCACCCCCCGCTGGCAGAGCTCCGGCCCCTCCCGTGTCCTGTGTGACCGTTGTGGTATCTTCTGTTTTTTCTAGGTTCGCTTTATTTTTTTCCATAAAGGCCTGTGCCTCTATGGGTGTGTTGATTCTAATTCTTGTCTCCTCCCAGAATATCAGCATACCTTCAGGCATCAACCATCTAAACCACACCCCCTTCTGGTATAGTTTATTCGCCAATTGCGAATAGCTTTTTCTTTTTTCCCTAATTTTTTTGGGAATCTGCTTCAGAATGGTTATCTCCCTGTCGTGGTATGTCAGTGTTTGCCCACTTTGTACATCCAGAATTTCATCTCTTGTGGTTTTCCTAAGGAATTTAATATGAACCTCCCTGGGTACATTGTGTGTTCTGGCATATGCTGAGTTCACTCTATAGACCAGATCTATTTCCCATTCCATCTGCTGTTTATCTTTGTGTATGTATTCAGCTAGAATATTAGTCATAATGTCCCTTATGTTTTCCCCATCTGCTTCTATTACATTTTGAAATCTAAGATAAAAGGACATTCTCTCAAACTCTGTTTTCATTTGTTGGATATCAAGTTCTTTGTTCCCCTTCTGTAAAGCCTCTACCCCCCCTTTCGCCTCCGCCACCCCACCCTCCACAAGGTCCAATCTCTGTGAGTTCTTATAAATTTGAACTTGATTCTCTTTAATTTCATCTTTCATTTCCCTTAGCTGTTTCTTAATTTCCTCCTGGCCTTGTAAGATTTGTTGAAGCATTTGTTGAAAGTCTATCTCTGTAGTCTTAGGTTGCATCAGTTCTGTTATCTTTGACTGTGTGGCTGGGCTGGATGTTGCAGATGTTGGAGCAGAAGTGGCAAAGCCAGGTTTTCCAGGAGGTGGTCTTTTTGGAGACATGGTTTATAAAACAGAGAGATCAGTCAGTGTAGGAACTGGGCAGCTGGAGAAGTAGAGCAGGCAGGCGGGTCCAGAAGGCAGAGGATCCAGACAGGTGGGAGTTTCTTTAATCACTCTAGCAATAGATGAAAGTTTTTTCTCCAAAGAGTTCAGAAAATAGCAATCCACAAGAGATTCCTCTGGGCGACTCGGAGACAAAGACCGGAAGCCTGAATTTTAAAGGTGGAGTCAGGTTTCACAGTTCATGAAGACAACGGAAGTGAGCCATCTTGCCCTGCCAGCTTTGGGCTCAGAGGCATAGAAAATTTTAAAGTTCAAAAAGTTCTCAGGTCATCAATAAGTTCTGGATCTAAGTCCCATGAAACGCACTTTAACTGGGGTGAGGCATCGTTAGTTGGCTCTCCCCCCTCCTCCTTCCCCAGGGGGCGAGAGCAGAATTTTAACAAGCCGCTTGTCCAAGGGGGGGGAATCCCCCTCCCCTCTAGCCGCTCCTCAAAGAGTAACTCCAAAAGATTAACTTTTAAAAGTACTGAAAAGCCTTTCAATTCAAAAGTAAGGGGATGAAGAGAGGAAGCATCTCACCGCACCGCCGCTGCTTCCTTCAGTTTTGCATTCTCCGATCGGCATGGGGCGAGACGCAGGCGCGTCCTCCAAAACTGCTCCCCGGTGCCTGGAGCAAAGCGGAAAAGCCCCCACCAGCCGCCGCCGGTGCCAGAGCCTTCCGCGAGCCGCTCCTTCGGCAGGGCGCCTCTTCGGGGCGTCCTGTGCCCCCCCGAAGACGGGGGAAGCCCACCGAAGAGCGGGAGCGGGCAAAGTCCTTGCCCGTCGCCGTAGCCGCCGGAACCGGAAGTCCCCATTATGTTCATGTTGAGATTAATCATAAAAGGCCTGAAATACAAGCAATACATTCCCTGCATAAGACATTCTACCAACTGACTGATAAAAAAAATATCCCAGATGGTTTGGGACCTCTTAGCATCTTCATTTTCACATATAAAAAATGTCTTCCCTATCCAGTCAGATTAAAATTGGCAGTAGTAGCATTTTATCTATCCAAAAAGTGGAATAAAAGGACTGTAGCAATTATAGGTCAAATAGACTAGCATATATTGTGGCTAAAATTTATGCCATGATCCTCTTAGTTAAACTTGAGAAAAATGCATTCCTTACAGAAGAATCAGAAGGTTTTAGGTAGTGAACAGCTATATAGATTTTATAATAAATATTGCATGTCAATAATCTAATATTGCTAACAGATTTGTCTTGAAATATCTCATCTATATCACTGAAGTGAAACACAGTTTGCTGGCTTTCTAGATGCTAGTTCATTTGTCGTAATTAACAGAGAAATATTATGTAGGAAATTGATTGCCCTCAAAATGGAGCTCAGCCTGTTGGCCCTGATCCAGGCTCTTTCTCCAGGTCCTTGTTTGAGAGGGAGGTTTGGGCTCAATGGAGCAATTAGAAGAAGGATTGATACTTACCAAGGAGGAAGGGAAGGATGCATATTTGAACCCTTGTTATTCAGTCTAGATATTGACAACTTACTTCAACAAATGAAGGATCCAAACACAGATCATGAATAAATGTTATTTCACTCTTTAACAAAAATTACTAAATTAGTGGACCAGCGAAATGCAGTGCATATAGTTTCCAGTACTTGGATTTTAGAAAGGCTTTGACAAAGTAAACCACTATCTACTTCTTCGAAAGCTAAAAATATATGGGATAGATAGCATCACCCCCAGATGGAACTACATCTACATGGAGGGAAAGAAGGAGTGGGGGACCCCAAGGTTCTATCTTAGGCCCAATACTCTTCAACATTTTCATCAATGATTTGGATGAGGGATAGATGGGGAACTCATCAAATTTACAGGTGACACTAAACTGGCAGGAATAGCCAACACCCCAGAAGATAGGCTCACAATCCAGATTTAGATAGACTTGAACCCTGGACCTACCTAAGAAAATGATATTCAATGTAGAGAAAAGTAAAGTCTTACACTGAGGCTAGAAAAACCAAATGCAGAGGTACAGATTAGGTGAAACCTGGCTCAATAGCAGGAATTGTGAGAGGGATCTTGGAATCTTATTGGACAATCTCTCAAATGTGAGCCAGCAATGTGTGGCAGCAGCCAAAAAAAGCCATTGCAATCCTAGGCTGCATGAACAGAAGGATAGAATCCAAATCACGTGAAGTATTGGTACTGCTTTATAATCCCTTGGTAAAACTACCCTTGGAATAGTGCATGGATGGAGACCCTTTTCAGCACCAAGTGCTCTTGTCGGGACGCAATCTGGAAGAGGAGTTGCCCAGCGTACATGCCAGTGCGTACATGTGCACCAGGCAGCTCCTCTTCCGGTTTCTGGCACACACCCACATGACAATCAGATGGTTGGTGCGAATGCACTTGCAGAAACCGGAAGACCAGCGCTTCCAGTTCCTGGCACTACTGTACACACAGAGGCCAGCTGATTGTTGCACACACATGCACACTAGAAACCCGGAAGAGCAACGGGCAAGGCCACGTATGCCAGGTGACATGGCTCTATGTTCCACTCAGCCCGAGCTAAGAAGCTGAGGCAGAGGGCACCATTTTCCCCTCCTGGGGCCTCTGTGCATCCCATTTTTGGCTTCCCCAGTCCCCAGAAGTACTCTGCCAGCCAAAAACTTTGGTCTTCCTTTGCAGCTTCAGTCCGTGGGGCTTGCGAAGGTAAGGCCTGCGCTCAGCTGGTGGGTGGGGGCTGGAGGGTGGGCGGGGTGATTTGGGCGGGGCAGCGTCGCGGTCCCATGTGGGCCGGATGAATGGCTTCAGTGGGCTATATCTGGCCTGTGGGCCGTAGTTTGAGGACCCCTGGTATAGGGTCTCCTTCTTGAGCAGAGGGTTGGACTAGAAGACCTCAAAGGTCCTTTCCAAACCTTTTATTTTGTTATAAGTTCTGTTATAGGTTCATATGTTTAGCATGCTAAATACCTATTGGAACATATCATAATTATCTGATAATTAATAAATCAAGGTCAAAAGTTATGGTCTTTGGGAAATGACATCCTAGCCATAGATGGTCAGCCAATAGAGCAAGTAAGACCTTTCTTTACCTGGGGTTGTTTTCTCTGAGACTGAATCTTGCCTCCCTTATCATCAAAGGAGCTCAGTTAGATCAAAGACAAGAGTGAAAGTGGTGCTTAAAAGAAAACCTCATAGCTCTCCAGCTTCCTCAGCCCCAATTATTGAAGTATATGAGGCCAAGGTTTCCCCCATGTTCTTACATCAGTCTGATGTTTGGGGCTTCAGAGAGAAACCACCAGCAGAACCAACCCAATCACAGCCTCCGAGGAGTATCTTGGAGTGGACAAAAGGACTCCAGCTGCTGCCCCTCAGAGCTGATTTGGGAATTTACACAATTTCTGCTTTGTCTAAAATCAGAAAATATGGGTATTGGCATTAAATTTAATCTATGCAAACTGACAGACTCCAAAAATTGTGGCTGTTAGAACAGAAAAAATTTCAATTAAAGACCAATTTTGGATTGTATTATTGACAAATTGTATGAGGAACTGAGGTCTCCCTGTTTCTTGTACAACTGGAGAAGAAGCTAAAAAGATTCCTCCACAAAGAATGTGGGATATAGAAGCATTAAAAGATGCAGCAATCCTCAAAATTATAGTAGGCCCTTTATTGGAATAGAATACCTCAGTTGGCATTTGCACATGTTAATCTAATTGAAATAAATTTTAGGGGTGAGATACAGTGATTTGATTTACATTGTTTATAGTTTTTTAATTTATTAATTATTTTCCACTTTTACAATACAATCTTGCTAATATTCTGCCTTTAAAATTTTAAACAATGTCTAATTAACAAATGATTCTGATGCTTTCATGAGAACAAGATTGGATTTATTAAAATCTAATATTGTGGACTTGATCTGACCCCAAATATAACACAGCATTCTTCATTGTGTAAGGTTTTTGAATGCAGCTCAGAATCTGATAAGTCCAGTGAAACTCTGAAGACGAAGCTATGGATTATCAGCTTCTATTTCTGCAGAAAGCAAAAGACTGGATGACCTTTTTGTCTCCCACCTTAACAGAGCAGGCAGAGAGAGAAAAACAGGCACACACCAAAAACTTCTCCAAACATCTTACAGCTCACATAGCTTGCACAGAACGTCATTGCTATGGAAACATAAATTGATGTCACACAAATTCTTTTTCCTTCCCTTTTCATTCTTCCTTCCCCTCTTTCCTTCTTTTAGCTGCCTTGTTCTCTTCCCCTCATTCCTTCTTTTTCTTTGTCTTTCCTGTCCCTTCTTGGATGCTCCAATGCAAAAGGGGAAACATTCCTTGCCTTGTGATCAAATGCCACTTTTGCTAGTAGTTTGTGGCCGCTTAAAAGACCAAGAACAAACCAGGCTCAGTTTATTCCATGCTTGCATTTCATGGGGACAGACTACAGTACAACAAAACTGTCAAAATGATGGCTCTGGTAGTTGATCAGAGCTTATCTGTTTTTTATGTACAACAGCTTTAGCATTTAAGAACAGAGCTAAGTTAGTTGCTTTTCTATTCATACATAATGATCTTTGAAAGATCTCTTCTGTAGGGACCCTGCCATGGTCTAATTCAGACTGGAAATATAGCAAAGGAAACTATTTTCCCCACTTGCTTTGTCCTGTTTACCCCACTGGAAATAGCTGTTTGCAATCAGGGGTGGGTTGTTCCCAGTTCTAATCGGTACGGTAGAAGAGCTTCCTGAAATCTATGACACTCAGCTGTACATATCTACCCCGAACCACCCCAACGAGGCCGTCGAAATGATGTCCCGGTGCCTGGGGGCCGTACGGGTCTGGATGGGCAGTAACAGACTCAAGCTCAACCCCTCCAAGACAGAGTGGCTGTGGTTACCGGCGCCCCGGTTCAACCAGTGGGTTCCATCACTGGCCATCGGGGGCGAACAGCTGGCCCCCATGGAGCGGGCATGCAATTTGGGCGTCCTCCTGGATGCCCGGCTGTCAATGGATGACCATGTGACGGCCGTGGCAAGGGGGGCGTTCCACCAGGTTCGCCTGGTGCGCCAATTGCACCCCCTATTGGACCAGAGCACCCTGCACACAGTCACCCATGCGCTAGTGACGTCCCGACTAGACTATTGCAATGCTCTCTACATGAGGCTTCCCTTGAGATGCACCCGAAGGCTGCAGTTGGTCCAGAACGTGGCCGCGCGGGCAATTATGGGAGGTACTAGATACTCTCATGTAACACCTCTCCTGCGCGGGCTGCACTGGCTACCTGTGGCTTTTCGGGTGCGTTTCAAGGTGTTGACTATCATCTTTAAAGCACTCCATGGCACAGGACCTAGCTACTTGCGGGATCGCATCCTGCCCCATACATCCCTGCGGCCAATTCGCTCTCACAGGGAGGGACTTCTCTGGATGTCGTCCACTAGGCAGTGCCAGCGGGCGACGCCCAGGAGTAGGGCCTTCTCTGTGATGGACCTGACCCTCTGGAATGACCTCCCCCCCGATATTAGAACAACTACCGATCTGCGCTCCTTCCGTAAGAAACTTAAGACCATCCTGTTCAACTTAGCTGGCCTGGCCTAACTGTAGTTTTGTGTCCCTCTAGCCTGTATTTTAAATTTTTAGGGGTAGGTTTTTTAGGTTGTTTTAATTTTTAACTATACTGTACAGCCTATTATTTAATCTGTTTTTATGGGTATCTAAAAATATTTAATTTTTGTATGCTGTTTTATTTCTGGTCTGCACACCGCCCCGAATCCCTTCGGGGAGAGGGGGCGGTCTATAAATTTAATAAAATTAAAAATTAAAATTAAATTACCATACGTTTTATAACCCCTTTGTCTTGTGGGACAGTACCAGAATGCGTGCCCCGGCCCCCTCGCGCGCTCCCCCTGCCCGTTACGTCGCTGCTCGTGGCGGGTAGGTTGCACGGCGTGGCAGGCCTCCTAGGACCTTGCTTAGAGTAGGAGTCCTGGCTGCCCGCAAAGCACGGGGGCAGCAGGAGGTAGGTTGCGCAGAGCGGCCAGCCTCCTAGGCAAGTTGCAGGACGTCCACCCCCCCCAACTGGTTCCCTGCCTCCATTCCCAGTGAAATTTTCCAAGGTGTGGTTTCAAAAGTGGCCTCCCAACCCTTGTGCCCGGCTCCCACTGAGCTCCGGGAAGGAGGAGAAGAGTCTTTGGGGAATGAGGAGGAAGAGGAGGAGGGAGGAGGAGGAGGCAAGCATGCGGGGCCGTGCCAGCTGGGCAACCGGTGCTAAGAAAACACCTCACAGCTTTTGAAGGGAAGAGAGAAGGAAAGCTAGAAGGCAGAGTCGCCTTTCAGGGATGCCGAAGCCGTGGGAAACCAGCACCGCCATCAGAGTCTAAAGCTTCCGGTGGCTCCAGACAGGTGAGTCAGGATCAGAGACCCAGGGGGTTTCCTTCGCTCCCCTTGCAAGGGAGTAGTAGACATCGTTTTTGCATTCCTGCCTCTGCCGGACTTTGACCTGGAGTTTACCAGCTGTCTTAAAGAGGCTGGACAGTCAGACCTGCGCAGCCCCGAGCGATGTGGCTCTCTCCAGATAAGCACCCGCTCTCTTTCCTGCTTTTTTTTGTCACCGAGGGGCAAAAGGCGGAGTGGGCACCCCATTTAGCAAAGTTCAACAGGGGGGGAGGTAAGTGGCTCTCCTGTTCCTCCACCTCGTAGTGCCCCCTTTCTTAAAAAAAACAAACTTACCTGGCTAAGAGGTCAGTGGTTTACTTAGGGGAGCTCTGGGGATGATGGGTCTCATGGAAGCGGTGACCAGCTGCCCTCAGGAGGGCAAGGAGAACAGTCTCTTTGCTTTTGCTGTGGTTTGACTGGGAATGGCAAGTCTGGCTGAACTTTTAGGGGAGAAGAGTCTCTGAATAGTTACGCTGGATAAACATGCATAGAGTTGTGTGGTTGCACCTTACTTGAAAAGTACAAGATACAAAGACCCCAAACCAGCTGGGTTTATTCCTAAGTAAGGTTCGGTTTTCTGTGAGTTGTGGAAACTGGGAAGATTTATTCTGAATGCCCCCAAATCTTGAGGCTTGAGTGAGGAAGTAATTATTATTTCTTTAAAGGTTGGGGGGGGATAGGAAAATCTGCACTTGATTGAAAGCAAAGATAAGTTAGCAACCCTTGGCGGAGAGGAATGTGATTATGGTATGCTGTGTTGGTGGAATAATAATTCACCTTACAAAGCATTCCTGTTTGCTTGGGAAAAACAGTACACCTTAGCTCTGTGAAGGGCAAGTCAGCTCAACTTGATGTAAGAATGAAAGGTTATTGTTGGACTTCTAATTGTTGAAAGATAGTGCCTGCTCCTTCCTTGCGCATGCTAAAAACAAACTTGAGTAGTTATGTGGATTTAATGTGATATTTTGCAAGGACTGGGAAATCTCTCATGCAGTCTCTAAACAAGAAAAATGTATTTGCATGTTAATGGGGGAAACAGGTGGGCTAATTATAATCTTAAACTATTTTTGGCTTACTATACAGATAATTTAGTGCAAAGCCGGGCACAACAGTATTAGATTTCTGTGGTTTTATCTTCCTTGGTTGGTTTTGGGGACAGCTATGGAAAGCTAAAACAAATGCTGTGTAACAAGGAAGCGTGAAACATTCCTTGTGATTCATTGGAGAATTAAAACCAAACATTTCAAAGGAGAGAAGTTTCATATCATGCAACTTTCATCAAAACTATTTCACATGCCCTTAAATCGGGGTGGGGGTGGGGGTGGGGGGAGACAATAGTGAATATTTAGGACGTAGGGTAGTAGTGGCAAATATCTTAGAATAATATTGTGCTGCAACTATTATAAATTGTTCAGCAATAATTTAACTAAAAGAATTGTGCATACTATATGTAAATTGTTACTTCTTAGCAGGAAGTCTAATATTTTTTCTTTGCATTTTTCCATTTGGCTTTTCAGTACTCCAACATACTATTTTTTTTTATTGGGAATATTGAGTTTCAGTCTCCCATCAGTTAAGAAGACAAGAACTGCAAAGCAGGTGGTTGTGCAAATATCATAAGTATTTTTGGAATGTATGTTTGATGCTACCATTGTGAATTTCTTGTTAAGAACACTTATCAAGTTTTAATATTATGACTGTCTAACTTATTTAGAGGGCGAGTGCTTGCTTGTTGCAGTAAAGTACAAATGCCATAGGCAAAATACCTGTTTATTCAGAGGTATATTTCGGCTTAAATTGCTTGATGGCAGTATGCAGAAACTTTAAATTGTATAGCTCACAGCACTAAAGAAACCTTATATAGCAGTGACTACTCTTGAGGGTCCACATTGGCTGTTTCTGCTTCCATGTGATGCTTTTGAAATCTACTGGAACATATTAGGGATTTCTGCACTGAGAAGCAGAAGGATGGACTCTCACCTTTATGATGGGCTTTTGAGACACTGGAAAGCAGTGGGAACCTTTGCTATTTCTAAGTACTTCCAAGTCCAATAAGAAATTAATCATCTTTCCTTGAGCCTCTTTATGCAGGGACAGGTGCTGATAAAGCCTTCAAAGAAATGTAAACAATGTGTGTGTGTGTGTGTGTGTGTGTGTGTGTGTGTGTTTGGGGGGGTTGTTTCTGTTGTGTAAAATTGGAATATAACTTATTGGCCCTGTATTTTGAGGGTGGAGGGAAGTTGTAGAAGCTGAAATGCAGTTGGGACAGACTAGGGAGTCCTATGTTTTCTCCCTTTTACATTTTCAGAGCTTATATACAGTATAAAGAGTTAACAGTTGCACCGATTGTACTTTATGTTTGTGTACACAAAACAAAGAACAGATAGTTCAGCACATGTCAGCCTGTCAATCTGAAAATACTCTGAAACAAATAGGTATTGTTTTTGGTGCACATAATTCCAAGCCCAAGATCTTAAGAGGGTGGCCAATCCAAGTAGTTTCCCCTCTACATATACAGTATATTGTATATTATATACAAACTGGTTTAAACAACAAAGGCAAGTGTGAGAGAGCACACTGTTCTGCAAATAATCTTACTAGCCTTTTGTATGGTGCTTATGTGTAGTGTTGTTAGTAGTAGCACAAAAGAAATTATACTTACAGACTGCATTTTCCTGTAGATTGTGGTATGGATTTATTTTTTTAAGTAACAGGCCAGAACCTGTTCATATTAATAAGTAGGAAATCTGTTGGACATCAAACTTATTTTAGAAGGCTAATTATGTAGAACTCTTTTTAGTAGTCTGGATTATGAAAGGATTGCAGGAAAATATTAGATAAGACAGAAACAAGCTAAAATAGGGGTGGTGGTGGTGAATCAACTTCTTGTTTATTGCCCATGTTTTGTTACAAACTACTCTAACTGCTGCCTGTTATTTTAGCAATAATGATTACATTGATTATGATATTAACATATAAAGCATGTGATATGGTTCCAGGATCAGAGCTAGTCTATATTTGAATGGCCTGAAGGTGTGTTAACATTCAAGGAAGCTAAAGCTGCAATCTAGGAAAGCCAGTTCTTGGCCCTCTAAGTACTTGGAAAATAGACCACCTGTGAACCATATGTAAAACCACCCTGATTGCCATATAGAAGAAAGTATGAAATAGGCCTGTCTAAATCATTTGGTGGGATTTCCAAGCATTGGAAAGTTGTGGGAGGACTTTGGAATATTTGCTTCATTGACCAGATCTGGAGGAGAGCTCAGAGCCCTGTAAAATAACTTGCCTAGCTTTAGTACAAATGCTAGGACTGCATGGTACTTTGGATTCTGTTCCAAACAAAGTACTGAAGAGAATACAAGACTGTAAATATAGTACCCACCCACTACTCTTTAAAGTAGATATTTCATGAATCCAGGAAAAAGTTGCCGCTGCTTTAAAAAGTACCAAGTAGATGCTGTGGGCTTTGCATTCCTAAATATTCAAAAACAGTGCATAGCCCTAACAAACATTATTATTTAATGAATTTAAGTTGTTGCCATTGCTTTGAAGTTAAATTCAGATGTATGGATGCCTCTTTCCTTTCTTTTTAATTTAATTTTATTTAATTTATAGACTGCCCCTCTCTCCCCAAAGGGACTCGGGGCGGTGTACAGATCACAATAAAACAATATACAAACTTAAATAATTATAAATACCCATTAAAACAAATTATATGATAGGCTGTACAATATAGTTAAAAATTAAAACAACCTATAAAATCTATCCCTAAACATTTAAGATTTAAAATACAGGCTAGAGGGACACAAAAGCTACAGTTAGGCCAGGCCAGCTAAATTAAACAGGTGGGTCTTTAGTTTATTACGGAAGGAGCGGAGATCGGTCGTTATTCTAATGTCGGGGGGGAGATCATTCCAGAGGGTCGGGCCCATCACAGAGAAGGCCCTACTCCTGGGCGTCGCCCGCTGGCACTGCCTAGTGGACGGCACCCGGAGGAGTCCCTCCCTGTGAGAGCGAATTGGCCGCAGGGATGTATGGGGCAGGATGCGATCCCGTAGGTAGCTAGGTCCTGAGCCATGGAGCGCTTTAAAGATGATAGTCAATACCTTGAAACGCACCCGAAAAGCTACAGGTAGCCAGTGCAGCCCGCGCAGGAGAGGTGTTACATGGGAGTATCTGGTACCTCCCATAATTGCCCGCGCGGCCGCGTTCTGGACCAACTGCAGCCTTCGGGTGCATCTCAAGGGAAGCCCCATGTAGAGAGCATTGCAATAGTCCAGTCGGGACGTCACCAGTGCATGGGTGACTGTGCGCAGGGCGCCCCGGTCCAATAGGGGGCACAATTGGCGCACCAAGCGAACCGGGTGGAACGCCCCCCTTGCCACGGCCGTCACATGGTCATCCATTGACAGCCGGGCATCCAGGAGGACGCCAAAAATTGCGCGCCCGCTCCACGGGGGCCAGCTGTTCGCCCCCGATGGCCAGTGATGGAACCCACTGGTTCAACCGGGGCGCCGGTAACCACAGCCACTCCGTCTTGGAGGGGTTGAGTTTGAGTCTGTTGCTGCCCATCCAGACCCGTACGGCCTCCAGGCACCGGGACATCATTTCGACGGCCTCGTTGGGGTGGTTCGGGGTAGATATGTACAGCTGAGTATCGTCAGCGTACAGATGGTACTCAACCCCAAAACCGCGAATGATCTCACCCAGCGGCTTCATATATATGTTGAACAGGAGAGGCGAGAGGACCGACCCCTGCGGCACTCCACAAGTGAGCGGCCTCAGGGTCGATCTCTGCCCCCCGTCAGCACACATTGCACTCGGCCAGAGAGGTAGGAAGAGAACCACTGCAAAACGGTACCCCTCACCCCCAACCCCTCTAGACGGCGCAATAGGATACCATGGTCGATGGTATCAAAAGCAGCCGAGAGATCTAATAGGACCAGGATGGAGGAGCAACCCCCATCTCTGGCCCTCCAGAGATCATCCACCAACACGACCAAAGCCGTCTCCGTGCTGTGGCCGGGCCGGAAACCGGACTGGCGCGGGTCTAGATAATCAATTTCATCCAAGTGGCGTGGGAACTGTTGTGCCACCACACTCTCTACAACCTTTGCCAAAAAGCAAAGGTTGGAGACAGGATGATAGTTAGCTAATATAGCTGGATCCAGGGAAGGCTTCTTGAGTAGGGGCCTCACCACCACCTCTTTTAAGACGGCTGGCAAGAACCCCTCTCTCAAGGAGGCGTTGACTAACTCCTGGAGCCAGCCTCTTGTCACCTCCCAGGATGCCAGTACAAGCCAGGAGGGACACGGGTCCAGTAAACTTGTGGTGGCTCGCAGTCGACCACGCAACCTGTCCATATCTTCGGCAGTAACAGAGTCAAACTCCTCCCAAGATGGTCCCTCAAGACTCGCCTCTGGCGTCCCTCCTAGACCACTGCAGGGGACCCACTCACTGCGGATCTGAGAGATTTTGTCCCGCAGATATTCCCCAAATTCCTCTGCTCTACCCTGCAAAGGGGCTTCCCGCGGCCTCTGTGAAAGGAGGGAGCGGGTCATGCGGAACAGGGCGGCAGGGCGGTTTTCTGTGTAATTTATACCTCTATCTTGACTGGGAATGCTGACATCGTCTTGGCCACTCCCTCCCGGTCACATGACTGCAAGGCCACTCCCATCCAGTCACATGACTACCAAGCTACTCCCACAAAACAGGCCACACCTACAGAAGAGGTTCTAAAAAATTTTGAAACCCACCACTGTTAGCAACCCACAAGGAGGGGATTCTTTCCTAAGAGCTCACAATTCGGGAATAACGGGGGAAAAAACCCTGCACTTTCCATGCCCCATTTTGGCCCTGGAAAGCCTCCTGCACCAACCTGGAAGCAACCCCCCCCCAAAAAAACCCTTAAACTGTTTGAAGCCTGAAGGAAGCCTCCAACTGAGCCAGGAAGCACTGGGGGGGGGAGGCCATTCACACTCCCTTCCCACCCGCCGGAGTTTCCTGCAATACGTGAGCGCTCCCCCCCCACTGCATACTCATGCGTCCCCCGCCCTGACCCTCCACAAAGCCCCAAAAACCAGCTGGCTGGCAGGAGTTGCGCCTGCATGTGGATGCTAGTGGAGCTGAGCTGGCGCGGCTGGAGTGCCAGGAGAGGACGCTCTGCATGCCACAGGTTCCCCATCACGGCTCTAATCCTTTCAATTCCTTTTTCAGATCAATCTTGCAACAGCTTCAGAGGCTCTGGGTGATAAAAGTCGATTCCCCTTTTACCACCAGATGGTCCCCAAAGAAGGATTCCAGAACCCAGCAATTGTCCAGCTGCTCCTCCATTTTAGATGGACCCTGATTGGCCTCTTTGCTCCAGACACAGAAAAGGGAGAGAATTTCATGAGGAGTTTCCCTCCTGTGCTTGTCAGGAATGGAATTTGTGTGGTTATATCACAACTGTTCTCAAAGATTGGATATACTGCACACCTCAGGGATTCCCTCTCTAAGTGGAGACAAGTCAACGTCTTTGTTCACTTCATAGAATATGATTCCATTTGGGACAGAATTCTTCCTTTCCATTTAACACTTATGCGTTTGCCAGGACCCATTGAGGGGAAAGTCTGGATCCTCACAAATTTTGCACGGTATGAAATAAACAAGCGCAGACTTCTCAAATACATCCATAGTATTTGGAGGTTTGGTTATCTGGAAAAAGAAAGGCCAAGGGATGATGCCTTTAAACCCTTTTTCTTTGTGAAAGAAAAGTTTCAAGATCATTATTTTCATTGTTCTCTTTCAAAGAATGTCTTTTCTGTCAAAGGCAGAAGATGCATCCAGAAAGCCCCACTGGAGACCCAGGGGAAATGGGACAGAAAAGGGGCGCAACATGCCTACCACCATTACAGTCTCATAAAGACTCTGGCCCAGGCCATGAATGCTGCCTATTCCTCCAGATCGAGAAGGAAGGAGGATGAAAAGATCTTGGGGTCTCCAAGGCTGCAGCCATGGCAGGTATGGGGGTCCCGATATGGATCTATTAATCTTAGATCCTTTGGAGGAGGAATCCAGGGGAGAAGGAGGGGACCCAACAGGAGAAAAAGGTATCCCCTGACTCTCCCTCAGACCCCAAGGAAGGAAGGAAGGGAGGGAGGGAGGGAGGGAGGGAGAGAGGGAGGGAAAGGAAATGGGAAAGAAGGAAAGGATGAAAAACGGAGGGAATGGGAAAGGAAGGAAAAAGGAAAAGAGAAAGGAAAAGAAAGAGGGAAAAGGTGAAGAATGGCCGCTGCTGGAGTTGTCGGGATCAGCCTGAGGTGGGCATTTGGGAGCAGACCAAGACGAGCAGGAGGCCACGGCAAAGACAGGCAACCAGGCTGGGCTGCATGGACACGTGGTCGAGGCAAGGGAGCCAAAGAGCAGTTGCAGCTATGACTCTAAGACACCAGCCAAGGCCTGCGAGGCAAGTAGTGGTGGGGAGAGGCGTGGCCAGGCAGAATTTTTACTACCAGTTCGCCCGAACTGGGCCGGGCCAGCTGAATCCCACCACTGGCTGTATCCTCCTTTCTCCAACCGAGAGATTCTGTGAGTTGGAAAAGGGGCTCCCAGACTCCTCCTGGTCTTCAGCTCTTTTCCTTGTTGTCTTTCCTCAAGGCTAAGAGCAGCTCCTTTCAACTCTTCCTTGGCTTCATTGTCCTTCCCTGAAGTTCACGTAGACTTTGTGCAAATTCTCCTCCACGTGTGATGCCTGCAAGGGGACCTGGTCCTTGAGTTGGGGTCTCCCCAAACTAGAACGTTCACTTCCTCAGATTCTTATGGTTGCATTTGCCTTCTTTCCATGAACATCTCTCTGCTGACTCAGATTCTGTTTCCAGTTAACAACGATTTTTAGATCATTTTCACAAACATACATATCAAATTTTATATCCCTCATTTTTCTTCCAGTTCATCATTAATCTTCTTATATGAGACTCTATTGTTAGTCAAGTCCTAGTAGCTAAAAAGCAGATATTTTTTTACTGTGTGCTAATCATAAATATTGTTTATTCCTTTATAAAATTTTATTTTATTCCAAAAGGTAAAATACAAGTTTTGGAAAATTTTTGAATGAAGTTTCAAATAAGGCTCCTAAGTTGAAAGACTTTATATTCTTTAAATCACATCAAATTTGGTTACTTTAAAATAGTTTTAATGACCATATTAATGGCAACATAAAAAAATTGAAGATCAATGGCAAATTGTTATCCATCACATTCAGGTTTTATGGAAAGATTAAAAAGGGTTAAACATTATTTGAGTTTCATTTTGAAGACAGTTTTTATCCACTTTCATACCAATCCTTAGATTTCCAACCATATCACAAAAATTGCTTGTGAGTCCTTTACTGAAATCCAGTTCTATCACCAGAGTTCCCATAATCTACTTAGGAAGTGTGATGATATGTGTGAATGACTTTTGGGATGAGGGGAAGAGAGGCTGCATAGGGAAGGATCAGAGAAGAGGGGAGAATCCTGCAGCTGCATAATGGGAGAGAAAGAAACTCAGAAAGGATCCTCACTAACTTTTCAAGCTGACAAAAGAGTTGATGGGAGATTTGTTCTTTCAAATTTTCAAAATTGTGTTAATGTCGCATTGCAATTAATTAGAATTAGCACATCTGGAGATAATTTCCATCAGGATGACCAGGGAGAAGATTAGCTTGACAGGTTTCTTCTTGATCAACCCATGCTTTCTGGGAATCTATCTGTTGTTTTCAAACGGTTTATGGATCATCTTTTTTTATATGTTCATTTTATTTGTCATCTGCTCTAGAATGTTCTTTATAATTGAACAATTGTGTCCATTATATTTTCTCTATATTTTGTCAGTATATGATTGACATTTTTTTCTCAAACTTTTTCAAACTAATTAAGATAATGGGCAGTATTTGTATCCTATTTAACCATATTTGGAGATTAGGCAATTGTAGAAGAAAGATTCAATGTGGAATAAGAAACAAAGTTTTCTGCTTTTCAAATTCCTGGATTTTCCTATTCTAGTTTCATCCGTTTCTGAAGAAGAATGAATTTTGGAATATTTCTCAGAGAAAACTGTACTTGGACCAAAATGGAGAGATAACAGCAGATCTGAGCATTGACAGCTTCTTGGTTCTTGTTGCCAAGAGAAAGACTTTGGCGTATTTTGAAAGACAGAGACTTTCTATCGACCAAGATGCTCTTTCATGGCTAAAGTTGCTCAATAAGGTGGGAGAAATGTTGGTGTCCTTTCTCTGTTTCCAAAGCCTGAGGTCCCATTTCAAGTGGGCAAAGCCTAGAGTCTCCAGGGTGGTTGGCCTTCCATGCCAGTTGCTGTCATCTAATGGAAGTTCTACAACAGATGGGACCTAAGTGGAGGGGCTTTGCCATGTTTTATGGAAACCTTTCAAGATCTTACTGGTCAGAAGTTTCTTTTTTCATCATATTAATTTCATAATAAAAATCTAATGGAATAAATGTTTCCTAAATCTTTTACAATAAATTTTATTCTCAGTTTTAATATGAATCATCATATGTACATCTTTTTTCAATTCCATCCCTCCTGACTTTATTAGACTTTATTAGTAGAAAAGTACTTTATTGTAATGTTAAATGCCAAAAGCAAAAGGGAGGAACTACGTGAAGAATCTACCAGTACTTAGTTATACCTCCTGTATCTTCTTAGAAGTCAAATATTTCATATTTACTTACATGAAGACCAGAGGCTATTTGGCTAATGTCAGTGTCTATCTCTATTTTCCATGAATGTTGACTACTAACACATTTTCTTTGGCATTCCTTGTTCTTCGTCTCAGTCCCTGCCTCAGTCCAGATGTGTGGAAAGTTGTCATCCTGGATTTGTCAAGAGGGCTCGAGAAGGAGAGCCAGTTTGCTGCTATGACTGTGTTCCTTGCCCGGAGGGGACCTTCTCCACTCAGGAAGGTGGGTCACATTGAGGAAAATGGGAGGCTTTGTGGAACTGTATCCATCTAAACATTTTCATGGAAGTGCAAGTTAAAAGACACAAGCTCACCTTTTTTTTTTAACCTGCATAATTTCTTATCTAACAGGAAATAAATCAAAAAGACTTTGAAGGAGGGTGTTAGCGGTATCTCCATTGGGAGATACCCAAAATAGTGCAGCGGAATGTACAGCTAGAGAAAAAGAATGTTGCTAGTAGAAAAAACACACGAATAGAGTTTCAGACATTGCTAGTAAAAACAAGTAGCTTTACTAATAATAATTGCTTCACAAGCAGTGATAGTAGATATATGTCCAAACACAATTCAAAGAACAAACAATTGCTTACAGTCGCAGTTCATGTTCCAGTCATCAAGCGAGCAAGTAGTTATCAAGCATAGGACAAGCAGAGAGAGAGAGTGAGCTCTCTTGATTGCCTCTTATTGTAAAGTTAATTACAGCTGGTAAGTACATTCACCCATTTAAAGCAACAACAACCATTTGTTATTGTATATAGATATATATTGCCTACCCAACACTAGGAGTATGCTCCCAACATTCTCCCCTTTGGGTAGCCAATATATATTCACAATTTCAGTCCATATCGTTCACAATTTTCTTTATGTTTAATTGCACCCTGGGCCTTTGTGAAATGGTCGGCTATATTATCCTCTGACATACAGTATGTTAATTCCACTAGCTTATTTTTAATACTCTCCCATACATTTAATAGCGCAAATCTGTATGCTTCATTCTAGTTTTAACTGCCAAATTAGTAGCCATTTGAATAGAATAGCTGCTTGGTTGTCCTCATATATGGTAATAGAATCATTTACTTCTATTCCTAGATCAATCAAAAACAATAAATTATATCAGTACATTGTAGTGATAGACATGAAAATTGTGCTTCCATAGTAGACAGAGTCAGATGTTTCTGCCTAAAAGATCTCCATCCTACTAATGCCTTACCCAAAAATACAGCTATTCCTGACGTTGACTTTCTTGTGTCTATATCTGTAGCAAAGCTCGCATCAGCATATGTGGTCAGCTTTAGCTCCTCATTAGGTTCAAGGTATAATGCATAGTGCATCATACCTTAAAATCCTTTTTACAGCCTGCCAATGCCTCTCAGTTGGGTCTGAATTATACCTAGCTAATTGGTTTACATAGTTCCATCTTGAATTGTTTCAACCAATTGTTTATTTTATCCGTCTGTGATATTTTAAACCCTCCCCTGGTTTTATCAATCCTTAATCCTAAATACTGACGTATTTCACTCAGATCTTTTATGGTGAAATGTTTCTTCAACTGTTCCGTTATATTAATAGCCTCTTGTTCTGTCTTAGTTAACAATGCTATATTGTCGGTAAATAAAAGAAGTAATGAAACTTTTCCATCCCTTTCCATTCTAAACAGACATGGATCAGCTAAACCAGCTTTAAATCCGATGCTAGTTAAAGCATTGACTACACACTGGTTCCACTCATAACCAGACTGTTTTAAGCCATAAAGACTCTTCTTCAGAAGCCAACATTCAGACGTGTCATTGTCTTTGATTCCTGCTGGTTTTTTTCATATAGATCGTGTGTTGTAATGGTGCATGTAGATAAGCTGTTTCTACATCTAAGTGTTTAATCAAATACTTATTTTTTGCAGCCCAAACTAAAGCGGCTCTAAGTGTAGTGGATTTCAGACTAGGTGCGAACACTTCACCGTAATCTGTGGCTGTTTGGTCAAAACCCTGTGCCACTAGCCTAGCCTTAATATGTTATGGCTCCGTCTACTCCAGTTTTTATTTTATATTTCCACTTACTACCGATTGTTATCTTACCTGGAGGTAAATCAGTGTTTTCATATACTTTCATATTCTGCAAAGACTTAAGCTCTTTAGTCATTGCAGTTCTCCATTCCTTTTGATCTTCTAGAGGAAATGTGGTCAATTCATGGTAGGTTGCAGGAACTTTGTTAATCTGAAAAGCCATAGTTGCCTGATACCTATCAGGTGGCTTAGTTACTTGTGTAGAACGACTTGGTAACCCAGAACTTATTACCGGACTTTCTATTTTTACTTGTTCCTTCTCTACTATTCCCTCTTCAGTAGACAACTCATTTTTATTATTCAATGCTGGTTTCTCATCATCTTCATGAGTGCTAGGCTTGGTTTCTATAATCACTTCATTATTTGGATCTAACCTTTTCCACCCTATATGTTCCATAAATTTGGCATTTGCACTGCTAACAACCTTTGTTGATCCTTTTTGCCAGAATCTGTAGGACCTGGGGTTAGAATTATAGCCAATAAAATTAGCTGTTGAGCTCTTTCCTGTCCTTTATGTCATAATTGCGAGGGAATATGAACCCATGCTGGAGTTCCAAATATATGTATGTAACTGAGGTCTGGTTTTTTTGCCCTACCATCTGGTAAACGGTATTTCACCAGTTGTGGTGTTAATTACGTTGTTTAAAATATGATTTCCACACATCATCACCTCACGCCACAATGATTCAGGCAATCCAGCATCAGCCAGCATCGTTCTAACCATAGATTGCAATGTCTGCCCTCTTCTCTCCACAAATGCATTATGCTGTGGGTGATAAGGTGCAGAACATTTATGTTGTATACCAGCCTTTTGAAACATAGTTGTAAAATTGGAGTTTATGAATTCTGTACCATTATCAGTCACTACGGTGATAATCTTATGATTTGTTTTCCTCTCTACAAATTTAACCCAATTAGTGAACCGTTGAAATGTTTCTGTTTTGTTCTTTAACAAAAAACAAAAACCATATCTGGAATAGTGGTCTAAAATGCTTAGTACATAACAGGCACCCCCCAAACTAGGTTTCATTGGCCCTATTAAGTCTGCAAATACCACTTCTAGTGGTTTCTTGGTCTTAAACCCATTTAACCTATTAGCCGGAGTAGCTCTACTCTTCTGTTCATTACAAATATTACAATTTATATATTGACTGCATGGCTTTATCTTCACTCCATCAACTAACTTCACTGTTTCTTGCAACATTTTGAAACTGATATGTCCCATTCGCCTCTGCATTAAATGAATACATTCATTGTGGGGTTTAACATTCGAATACACAGAATTAACAACATAGGAATCAGACATTACATATAACCCATCTTATAGCTTAGCAGTAACCTTAATACCCCCTTTTTCAATAAAACAATTATCCCCTTTAAATGTTACAATGTAGCCATGATTAACCAAAACTCCAACTGAAAGCCAATTAAACCTAATTTGTGGTACATATAACATATGCAATGTTTCGGCAATACATGGACATTTAGCAATACCTTCACCCGATACCTTTAGCCTCCACCCATTCGCTAAAGAAACATGTTGTTTACTTGTGACCAACTTTACAAAGTTGTTTCTCTCTTTAGTAATGCACATCGACGCCCCACTGTCAATAATCCACAAATTGTGGTTAAATGATGCATTATTATCTATAGTCACATTAATCTCATGTTTTCTAGATTGTAGAGGTTTCTGTGGTCTTGACTTTTTGCAAAACCTGGCAATGTGACCCTTCTTATCACAATTATAACAGCATTTTACAGTATATACATAATTAGGTAAATCACTACTCTTGGCGTCCTCTCTCTTAACTGTTTTCTATCTTCTCTTCTTCTAGACTCTTCCAGCAGGTGGGAGGAGGGGGTTGCAGACTGGGCAAGCTTTACTAACAACAGAGGAAACATCTCCCCTGCTGATGGATTCAAAGTCCAGACATCACAGGGTTCATTCCAAGTTCTCTGTCTGCCTCTTGCAGAGTTTATTCTTTTTATACAGTTTTCACAAGCAAAGCAAAGAGCATATAGCAACAGCATCTTATTGGTGCATTCTCCTTGTCAATCTCTAAGAACATCCCAGCCAGGATAGAGTCTTACATATCTAGATGATGTCTGGCACTGCTAATTAGGTGAGCTCATAGGAATCTGAGGTAACCAGCTACTGAGATCATGGTAGTGTGCTGCGCATGTCTGTGCGTAACCTTTCCTCCATTCCTACACCCTGCTTTCTAGTCTGGATATGTGCTGCTAAGTTCACCTTTCTAGGAAGATCTGAATTCTTTGAAACTTGATGAATTGTTTTAGGTCCACCTTGTGAAAGACCTTGCAATTCACTGTATATTCGATCCTCCCCTTGAGGATCACTGAGAAGGTGTCACTGGTCCATAATGTGGTGCTGTGGATAGTTATGGGAGGGGGACTCATTACACAAATATTCTGCCTGTCATGTAGATCAATCAATCAGTAGAGAGCTGGAAGGGACCTTGGAGGTTTTCTAGTCATATCTCTCAAGCAGGAGACCCGATACCATTTCAGACAAGTGACTGTCCAGTCTCTCCTTAAAAACTTCCAATGTTGAAGCACCCACAGCTTCTGAAGGCCAGCTGTTCCACTGGTTAATTGTTCTCACTGTTAGGAAATTTCTCCTGAATTCCAGCTTACTTCCAGATGTTAAAAGATACTGTAGATTTCCTCTAAGTCCAGTATAATAACTGCCATATGGCAGGACACAAGATGTTTGCCTAAAAAGATTATATGATTCATTATTAACCTCTAATAATATAGCTTCCTATGAGTTACATTACACCAGAAATAATTAACACCCTGGGAATTTCCTCAACTTCATATACCTAGCTACTTTTTTAAAAGATTACATCCTTTTTATGCTAGTTTTAACAAAAAATAAAAGGACAGAATTTTAAAGAAAATTAATTTTTGGTTTCTCAGATGCAGAAAAATGCACCAATTGTCCAGATGATAAATATCCAAATGTGGACAAAGTCCAATGTATCCCCAAAGTTGTAACTTTCATGTCTTATGAAGAACATCTGAGCATCATCCTGGTCTCTTTTGCCCTACTCTTCTTCCTAACTACAGGCCTTGTTTTAATCATCTTCATTAAACACCGAGAAACACCCCTTGTCAAAGCCAACAACCGCGACCTCTCCTACATCCTCCTAGTCTCCCTCCTGCTTTGCTTCTTGTCTTCTTCTCTCTTCATTGGTCAACCAAGGAAAGCCACCTGCCTTCTCCGACAAACGGTCTTCAGCATCATCTTCTCTGTTGCTGTTTCTTCTCTCTTGGCCAAAACCATCACGGTGGTGCTGGCCTTCCTGGCTACAAAACCAGGAAATCGGGTGAAGAGATGGTTGGGGAAGAGCTTGGCCAACTCCATCATCCTTTCTTCTTCTGCTGTCCAAATTATCATCTGCTTCATCTGG
Source organism: Natrix helvetica (assembly GCF_964273705.1). Taxonomy (NCBI): domain Eukaryota; kingdom Metazoa; phylum Chordata; class Lepidosauria; order Squamata; family Natricidae; genus Natrix; species Natrix helvetica. Next base: position 134,926,841 of record NC_138551.1, read on the forward strand.
CTGGGAGTTTCTCCCCCCTTCCCTGACTCTGACCTCCGCTCCCAGCATGGAGAGATCATCCTGCAATGCAACGAAGGGGCCGATGTCATGTTCTACATCACCCTCAGCTACATGGGCTTCTTGGCTGCCATCTGCTTCACGGTGGCTTTCCTGGCCAGGAATCTGCCTGGGGCCTTCAACGAAGCCAAGCTGATCACCTTCAGCATGCTGGTCTTCTGCAGTGTCTGGGTGACTTTTGTGCCCACCTACCTGAGCACCAAAGGGAAATACATGGTGGCTGTGCAGGTCTTCTCCATCCTGGCCTCCAGTGCTGGTCTGCTAGGCTGCATCTTCATCCCCAAGTGCTACATTATCCTCCTGAGGCCAGACCTGAACACAAAGGAGCATCTCACAGCCAGAACAAATGTGTAAATGTGAGACTGAGGAATTTCAACTTTTAACATGTTCCACAGTCTAAACCAGTAATTCTTAATCTTTTTTTTTTTGGCCATGCTCCACCTAAGCATCTTTAAAATCCTGATCCCCCCTCCCTCCTGTGACATATAATTCTTACTTTACTCAAAGAGTGAACTTTACTCACGCGGAGGAAGCTTAAAAGGTCATTAAATTGGTTTATACAAGATTCAAATTTCTTCCATTAAAAATCAAATTGCCCCCATGTGGAGCATGGGCCCCACGTTGGGAGCCACTGGTCTGAACATAGAAAATGGCCCAATCTGTTCTGCATGCATGAGTGGGCCAACTCTTTTTCTTGAAATAAATCAAGGGTGTGTGGAAGGTTGTGAGGAGACAATTTTTTTTGGAGAAATGGCATGTTGGGAAGACAGAAATAAAGACGGAATGTATGGAGCAACGTTGATGCCCTCATTTCTCAGTACATTTCACCCAAATTGTTTTTATTTACACAATAACTCTTTCTTGAGATTAGCAACAATACAAGGGTGGGAAGGTAACTTGAACTCTCACTAATTATGAATATTCAAGCTTACATCTATTAAATAAACTATGCACCTGTATGATTGTCATTTTCTCCTCCTTTCCAGGAACGTACAATTTGTGTGCATGCTTTTGTCTGTAAGGTTTCCTCTCACTATTTTATGGAGGGAAATTCCTCCAGTGGAGACTGAATAAATAAATCCACTGAGCTTGGATTATTGGGTTTTTGGGTCCTGCGTTTGATTCCACAGAAACTGGTGTCAGCAGTGGGATTCACAGTCTTAGATCTGCCACCAAGGACAGCAGATGGGAACCACTATGCTAGGATGAGTGTTGTGAGATTGATCCCATATGACCCTTCCTGATGCCCCATAAAGGCCCCATTGAGGAGCTTCTGGGAGGCCACAGTCTGTGCCTGAGAGTCTGTTGTGGCTGGGGAGGCTTGAAGAGGGTTTGTGGTCCCTTCCATCCCAATTCGCAGCCTCTCTGGCCCTGCTGCGACCTCAGCTGAGCAACGGAGGCTGGAGGTGTCCAGGAACCGAGGGGGAATTTGGCTTTGGGGACAGGATCAGTGTGACCTTTCCATGTGGAAGAACGGAGACTGACCCAGAGACTCTGTCCTAACCCCCTTTTTCCTATTGTCTGAATGGAGGAATTCAGCTGATCCTAGGCAGGGAGGGCAGTGGATGATGGGGCTCAGGAAGACTCTGCTTGGGGAAGGAACCTTTCCCAAAGAAACAGAGAAACCGGCTGTGTCCCAGGGCTGGGAGGGGGTCTGGGGTCCTCACTGGTGCCTCCACAGGAAGCGAAAAAAGGAATGAGAGAAAATGGAAGGGATGATTTTAAAAAAAACTCTTCCTCCCTGGTGAGAAGAGAAATTCCTGGATCTGCACACGGCCAGGACAGATTCCATGCAAACAGAAGCAGGAAAGTCCGTTTTTATTTTTGTTAGATTTTTCCCCATTGTTTTATTATTTTTTCAACTACCTAAAAGAGGTGAACATGTCCAACTCGTCTTCCTCTTCCTCCTCTTTTCCCCACAACAATCACCCTGTGAGGTGGGCTTGTCTGAAAGAGAGCATCTGTCCCGAGGTCAGCAAACAAGCTTTCAGGGCTAAGGCAGGACTCGAACTCAGGATCTCCTGTTTCCTAGTCTGCTGCCTTAACCCTTGTCAATGTTAAAGCAAGGTGGATTTTGGGCAAAGGTCCTGCTGGTCACCACTGCCACCTTATCTTCCAGCAGGACCCCAAGTTTCCCCCTGGGTCCTTCTGGGGTAGAGCAGCCCCATCCGAGAGCAAAGGAGAGAAACTCCTGGACACAGAGAGCCCCTCCCTCCCCCAGTCACAGCCCCTCCCTCCTGCCAGGGTTCAGCTGAAACTTACTGACTGTAGGGGGCAGCATAGAGTCTGGCCCTGAATTCCTAGCTGGGCCCTGGGAATTGAAATCAGAGCCTCCTGGTGATTGGCTCAAAGTCCCCAGCTGCCTTTGATGCCTAAGGCGGAACTAGAACTCAGAGTCACTTACTGATTGGGACAAAGTCACTAAGGGGCCCCACCTAATTTTCTTCATAGCAAGATAGGGTGGCCACTGCCCTCTTCTCAATCTACCCCTGGCATTTCCTGGTGGTCTCCCATCCCTGCTTAAATCCCGGCCTGCTTAAGCTTCTCCAAACCATCCTGCTATTGCATCCTATGGGTAGTCCTCGACCTACGACCAGAATTGGGACCAAAAATGCCATTGCTAAGCTAGGCAGTCATTAAGTGAGTTGTGCTGAATTTTACAATGTTTATTGCCACAGTTGTTAAATGAATCATTGCAGTTGTTGAGTGAATCCTGCAGTCACGAAACAAACACCATTTCGCCCACTGATTTTACTTGTTCTAAATCCATGTTGATTGCCAGGCACCCAAGTGGCGACTATGTGCTGCACTAGTCGTAAGTATGAGGACCCATCATAAAGCGCTTTATTCAATGGCTGTGGAACTTGGAACAGTCGCTAAATGAATGCATGTAAATTGAGGACTATGTGTAGGATACTTAGAGAATGTATATAATTGGATCCATTGTTTCTTCAGGCACTTTCTCACAAGGCCTTTTAAAGAAGAAGAATATTTTATGCATATTTCCCTTTCATCATCTGGGGAGGTGCAGGAAAACCTGGATTCTCTGGATCTCTAATACCAGATTCCAGATCCAAGGGACAAGACTCCCAATCTGCAAGACTCCCAAGAGCAGCACAGTTTTCTCAAGCAGACAGTGGATCAACTTCACAACAGAAGACCTGCAGAAAACTCTGCTGGACAACAAAGGAAGCTTGGACCAAGCCAACACGATGACCCACCAGTTAGAGTTAGAGAAAGAATCTTTGGTGAAGAACTCCAGAAAGAAATGTCTGAGGTTACTACCCAAGTGGCCATCCTCAAACTTGAGAAGGCTGCCTTACAATCTTTGAGAAGCTCCTCAAAGAGGCCTGGAACCTTCTTAAGAACTCAAGAAGCACCTCTAGAGTCTGCAGCATGAACTGGCTGAGGTGGACCAAAGTTCCACTTTGTGGAGAAAAGCCACTGAAGCAGAAAGTCACCATTCTTCAGAATGTGAGGGGAAATGAGAAGAAGCAACTCAACAATCTTCAGCAGCAGCAGATCTGTGTTTACCAGGCCAGAATGGAAGACCTGCAGAAAACTCTGGAGGACAACAGAGAAGGATTGACCCATGTCAGAATGGCCATCCAGGAATTACAGCTACAGAACAGGTGTTTGGAGAAAGACAGGGAAGATCTCCACAGGGAGGTCACCAGCCAAGTGGCCTCCTTCAGAAATGACGTTGGCACTCCTGAGTGAACAGCACATGGGACAACCTTGCTGACACTCTCTCTCCCCAGACCTGAATGGAGGAATGGCTGCCTTTTACCCATTTGAAAGAGAAAAGAGATTCTTCCCCTCCCTTCCCTTGACTTGCCACCCAGTGTGCCAGGGGACTCGGGGGGGGGGGGGGGAGAGAGAGAGAGACAGACAGACCCCAAGTTCCCGCTGGCTGTGGGGCTGCACCTCCCTTTCACTCATCCACTGCAGCCCCACTCCATGCTGGATGGGGGGGGGTGTAAAAGGAAGGGATGGCATGAACCCCCTTGAGCTGGGGGCCCCCTCCCCCAAGACTGAACATATTCCCCCTCCCTCTCTTTTCTCTCAGCACAGAACTCTCTCTTCCATCAGGTGAAGTCAAGGGAGACTCTGCCCGGAGACTGATGACGCTACAGTAGCGAGAATTCCTATTGGTCCGCTGGAGCTTCATTGGATCCTGGGAAAATGCGATTCACTGGTTTTAGTCTGCATTTCTCTGCACATTCCGCGTTTCTCAGGCATTGCGTCGTCTAAAAGGCCCGTTCTGGGCTCGGCAGCGGGTGTGTGTATCTCCCCGGCCTGATGCTCCCAACCCCTGAGGAGGAATCTGGAAGGGGGTGGAGCATTTGTCTCGGATTTTGGAGGTGGGAGGGCCGGGCCAGAACTAGAGGCAGCACCAATGAGAATTCTCCCTTCTTCAGCGTCATCGGTCTCCGGGCAGAGTCCCTTGGGGCTTCAGCTGAAGGAGGAGAGCCAGTTCTGCGGAGGAAGGGAGAGGTGGGGAAAGTGGGAGGGGGGATCTTGGCCTGAAGAACCAACTGGGGCTTCTTCTCTGCTTGGAACGCTCTCCTGCACTGGGGGAAGTCAAGGGAGACTCTGCCCAGAGACTGATGATGCTAACCCGAAGTTCGAGGAAGCCTCAGGAGGGAGGTGAGGGGGCACACCGAGGCAATTCAGCCGGTTGGCCGAACTGCTCATACAATTAACAAGCAGTTTTAGGGAACCCGTGGGAACTGGCTGAATACCTCCCCTACCTGGTTCCATATTGGCCAAGTGATACGTCCCTCCCGCCTGCTTGTGGGCAGACCAGAGGCATCTTGGGGTGGGGGGTGTCAGTGTGGATTTTGGACTGATCTTGGTCTGGTTCATCAAAGCTTTTTTACCTGCTTAAAATGGAATTTGCAAAGGGATCCGAGTGGCAACCAGAAGCCATTCTGAAACCTCAGGCTGACTCCTGATCCACCCACAATCTCTGTGGTTGGAAAGCAGAAGACTTTCCATGGGTGCCTCTTGCTAGAAACCTGGATGTCCCCCCCCCCCTTATTCCTCCTCCTCTTCCTCCTTGGACCTGGATGAATAGGCGGCATTGAACGCTCTCATGCCCCAATCCAGAGCATTTGGTCAATTTGATTTACTGGGAATGTTCCGGTTCAAAAAGATTCTGTCCTACAAAGTGGGAACCCAGAAGTCAAAAGTTACAATTTGTTGTAGTTTAACTCATCAAAGGAAAGTAGAAAGGAAAGTTTACCTGGATAGAACAGAAAGTCAGTTATATAAGCTAAACAGAATAACCGAATCGCAGAACAACAGCCTTGGAAGGGACCTTGGAGGTCGTCTAGTCCAACCCCCTGCTCAAGCAGAGAACCCTCCACCATTTCAGAATAGTCGCTCTCCAATCTCTTCTTAAAGACCTCCAGTGTTGGGGCATCCACAACCTCTGGTGTCATTTCACTACTTAATTCTTCTAACTGTCAGGAAATTCCTCCTTAGTTCTAGGTTGCTTCTCTCTTTGATTAGTTTCCACCCTTTGCTTCTTTTTCCTGCCTTCTGGTGCTTTGGAGAATAGGTGGAGCTCCTCTTCTTTGGGGCAGCCCCTCAAATATTGGGAGACTGTTTTTCAGATCCCCCCTTAGTCCTTCTTTTCACTGGACCAGAGAGACCCAATTCCTGCAACTGTTCTTAGTATGTCTCCAGCCTTCTTAATCCTCTTTGTTGCTCTTCTCTGCCCTCTTTCTAGAGTCTCAACATCTGTTTTTCATGGTGGCGACCAAAACTGGATGCAGGATTCCAAGTGGGTTCCTACCAAGGCCTTGTAGAGCGGTATTAGCACCTCTTGTGACCTTGAGCCTCTGTTAATGCAGCCTAGGACTGTGTGGGCTTTTTTGGCAGTTGCAGCACAAGGTTGGCCAAAGTGTCATTTGTTGATTTAGGACGTGAATGAAAAAAAAAAAGAAGTCATAAGGTTACTTAAGAGTCCACAAAGAGAGAGACCACATGCTAATTAAGACGGAAGGAATTCTTTGCATGGAAGAGAAGAAACTATGGGCATCCCATTATCTAAGCATAGTCCTCCTTGGCAAGGAAAAATAGCTTATCTTACAGGTAGGGAATCTTATAATGTATCAATAGTACAGGTGCTCCCCGACTTACGACACTTCATTTAGTGACCAATCAAAGTTACAATGGCACTGAGAAAAAGAGACTAATGACATGATCGAAATTAGGACACTTGGCAACTGATTCATATTTATGACGGTCACAGCGTCCCGGGCTAAGATGATCGATCCCCTTTTGCGACCTTCTGGCAAGCAAAGTCAATGTGGAAGCCAGATTCTCTTAACAACCATAGTATTCACTTAACAACTGCAATGATTCACTTAACAACTGCGCCAAGAAAGGTCGTAAATGGGGCAGAACCCGCTTAACAAACATCTCGGTTAGTTGCATAAATTTTGGGCTCAATTGTGGTCGTAAGTCCACAATTATTTACCTGAACACACCGTTGATCCTAAGGATATTTAGCCTGAAATGTGTGCGATTAAATTTTTCATATCTCATCCAATCTTTCTTTGGCTCTCCGTCTCCCCATTCCCACTCCTGGTTCGCCCTCCCCAAATACCATGATTGCATCATTGCAGTGTCACCTAGCAACATAAATTTTGGGCTCAATTGCGATAGTTAGTGGAGGACTACAGGTTTTCCCTTATTTTTTTTATCCCTTGTGGATTTTCTAATCAAAATGCAATTAGCCAAACAATAATCTAATAATCCCATTTCCGAGAGGAAAAGCATTCTCGGTCCCAGCCTCAAAGTCATTGCCATCCTTTCATTGCCTTGGCAAGAGAGAAAAATAAGGCCAATCAAGACCCAAAGAAACCCTGGGCTACTTAGCAAGAGCAACAGCATCAGGACCCCCATGTGGTGGGCACTACAAAGTCCCCCGAATCCAAGAGAGCTGAGGGAGGGGGCAGGAGGCCAGTCGAGGGGAATCTCCCACCCCTTGCTAGAGGCTCGGCTCCCCTGCAGCCATCCAGCAACCGCTCAGTTAGGGCATCCTAAGGGTGGGAGGTCTGTGTGGGGAGGAGGGCAGCCCCCCTGCCACACCTCTAGCAAGGACGGAGGGGAGGGTCACAGGGCTCTGCACCATTGACCCAAACAACAGAAATAGGCAGGAATCAGGTGGGAAGAAGCGAGGAGGCAGGACGGCCGGAGCACCTGTTTTGCCAGACTTCCTAAGATGCCTGCCGGGATCCCTGCGGTGTCTCCCTTTTGTCTCCTCTCCTTGTCTTCATCTGCTCCATCCAGAACAGCCCCAAAGGAGGGAAAGGGGCCCTGCCAGAGCCACCTGTCAGAGGGGTAAGGCAGAGCATCCCAGGTGTTTCTATTTACCCTTCCAGTCTTCTTCCTTAAGGGAGAATTCCATAGCCTTCCCTTCCCTCTCCTTGTCCTTTCCTTGTCTCTGTGCTACCAAACCTTTCCTTCCCAGCAGGGTGGGAGCTCTGTCCATGAGGCACACCTGTGGCCTGAAAGGTAATCTTCCTCCCCCCCCCATGCAGAGGTGGAAGAGCAGCAAGAGAGTTGGAAGGGACCTCAGAGGTCTTCTAGTCCAACCCCCTTGCTCAAACAGGAGACCCTGCACCATTTCAGACAGGTGGCTGTCCAATTTCTCCTTGAAAACCTCCAGTGATGGAGCACCTGCAATTTCTGGTGGCAAGCTGTTCCACTGGTTAATTGTCCTCACTGTCAGGAAATTTTTCCTTAATTCTAGGTTGCTTCTGTCCTTGATTAGTTTCCACCCATTGCTTCTAATCCTGTCTACTTTGGAACACCCCCCTTTCTTTGTGACAGCCCCTCAAATACTGGAAGACCTCTATCATGTCACGCCAGGGCCTTCTCTAGACAAGCCACACCCAATCCCTGCAACCGTTCTTCACATGTTTTAGGCCTATGTCATTTAGCCATTTGGCCACGTCATGCGTGCAAATTCATTGGAAAAGTCAGTGATGCTAGGAATGGTTAGTGGAAGAAGCTGAAGGGGAAGCAAAGAACAGGTTGGCTTGATAACATCAATCTGACCCAACAGTGGGGGCTTCCCAGGGCACCATGGAAAGCAATGGCCTACAGGTGTTGGACACGACTGAACAGGAGTTCTCTGAACAAAAACTGAAAATAATCTCTCGTCCTGCAGATGTGATCAAAGTTGACACAGTGGGAGCACAGAATCCTTTAGCCACAATTTCCACCGGTGTAATTTCCTGGATGAAAGATTTCCTAGCTGTCAGACGGCTTCAAGCTGGGATTCAAAGGTTTCCAAATTATAATAGAATAGAGTAGAATAGACTAGAATAGAATAGAATACAGCTGGAGGGGACCTTGGAGGTCTTCTAGTCCAACCCCCTGCTCAAGCAGGAGAACCTATGTACCATCTCAAGACAAGTGACCGTCCAGTCTCTTCTCCGAAACCTCCAATGATGGAGCAGCCCCAACTTCTGGTGACCAGCTGTTCCACTGGTTAATTGTCCTCACTGTCAGGAAGTTTCCCTTTAATTCTAGGTTGTTTTTCCTCTTTGTTTAGTTTCCATCCATTGTTTCTTGTCCTACTCTCCGGTGCTTTGGAGAATAATTTGACCCCCCTCTTCTTTTGTGGCAGCCCCTCAAATACTGGAATACGGCTATCATGTCACCTGAATCCCTCCTTTCTTTAGACCAGCCAGGCCCAGAAAAGAATATTTTTTTAAAAAAACATGGGAGATTGATCCTCTGAGGTGGCCAAGCCTCCAGGTTGAGCAGCAGTCTACCTTCAATGCTTTGGGATTTAGCAGTGGGAAGGAGCCTGGGCTCCTTAGCAGGAACTGATGCCTCCAGGTGTTCGTCCTCCCTGTTTCATTTCTCCTTATCCTTTTCAGTGGACCCCTTGTGGCCATGGCAACAGAGGGAATTGCTTCGGGCCGAACTCTGTTGCCCAGAAAATGCCCCAGATGCTTTGGTGGGCCTGCAGCCAGGCTGAGTTGCCAGAAGGAGGCGCCGTTCCCATTTCCCTGCCAGGATCCTGGGAGGCCCTGAGGGGGATGAGGCTGAGGCCTTTGCTGCAATGGCGATATCTTTGGACGGAGAACCAGGGGTGGGAAAGGGGAGACGGAGAGCCAAAGAACGACCAGACGAGATAGAAATATACCATATTTATCGGCGTATAACACGCACAGGCGTATAACACGCACCTTCATTTTAAGAGGGAAATTTCAGGAAAAAAATTTAAATTTCAAATAAAGAACTTTGAAGCAAAATAAGGGTAGCTCAGAACTCTTCAGAACCCGCTGAAACCTTGTTGCCTGCATGGGAAGCCGTCCTCGCTGCCCCTTTCGTTGCTTTCCCATTCAGCAGCAAGGCTTAACCGGGGTGAAAGCGCAGCTGCCTGAATGGGAAAGCAGCGAAAGGGGCTGCGTTTTTACCCCGCTGAAGCCTTGCTGCTGAATGGGGGCACGGCTGACGGATGTATATAATATTATAATATTATAATATTATAATATTATAATATTATAATATTATAATATTATAATATTATAATATTATAATATTATAATATTATAATATTATAATATTATAATATTATAATATTATAATATTATAATATTATAATATTATAATATTATAATATTATAATATTATAATATTATAATATTATAATATTATATATATATATATATATATATATATATATATATATATATATATATATATATATATATATATATATATATATACATATATATATATATATATATACATGTTGTATTTGTTATATATTATATAATATTATATACTATTATTTCATGAAGAGAGGTGAGGCTCTGCCTCCCCTGCCCGCACGTCCCTGGTGTATACGGTACTTGTTAATACTGTAAAAACATGGCTTCTTAACATTATATCGGCGTATAACACGCATACATCATTTGCCCCCTATTTTTCGGGGGGAAAAGTGCGTGTTATACGCTGATAAATACGGTATTTCATTGCACAGATTTCGGGCTAAATACCATTATGATCAATGGTGTGTACAGGTAGTCCTCGACTTACGACCACTATTGAACCCAAATGTTATGTAACTAATCGAGATGTTTGTTCAGTGAGTTTTTCCCCATTTACGACCGTTCTTCCTGCAGTTGTTAAGTGAATCACTGAGGTTGTTAAATTAGTAATACGGTTGTTAAGTGGATAAGGCTTCCCCATCGGTTCTGCTTGTCAGATGGCAGCAAAAGGAGATCACGTGACCCCAGGACACGGCAACTGTCATAAATATCCGAATTTTGATCATGTGACCACAGGGATGCTGCAGCGGTCACAAGTGTGAAAAATGATCATAAGTCAGTTTTTTCAATCCCGTTGTAACTTTGAATGGTCGCTAAATGAACTCTTGTAAGTTGATAAATACCTGTAGTATTTTTAAGGATGTGGAAAGAAAAACAGCTTAAGAAGAACAAACCTGTTCAACCCCTCTCCACCCAGTGAGGGCAACACACACACACACACACACACACACACACACACACACACAAATGGCACAGAAGAAATTGATCTTTCTATTTTTATGGTGACTATGATCATGATTGATCACTTCTTTTTTTATGTACAATGAGAGCTTATGCACCGAAGACAAATTCCTTGTCTGTCCAATCACACTTGGCCAATAAAGAATTCTCTCTTTTCTTCTCTTCTCTTTTCTTCTCTTCTCTTCTCTTCTCTTCTCTTCTCTTCTCTTCTCTTCTCTTCTCTTCTGCTCCGCTCCAGTCCAGTCCAGTCTGATACAGTCCATATTTTCTATTCTATTCTATTCTATTCTATTCTATTCTATTCTATTCTATATTCCTATTCCTATTCCTATAACTATTTATATTCTATCCCATCCTATTCCAGTCTATATTCCTTATTCTATTCTATTTATTCTATTCCTATTCCTAATCTATCCTATCCTATCCTATCTTACTCTATATTCCTTATTCTATTCTATTTATTCTATTCCTATCCTATTCCTATTCTATTCTATTCCACAGGAGACCAGAGCAATTAGTAATCTTTGCAGCCTCTCTTTATCCCTTAATGCAGAGGTTCCCAATCTTTTTCGGTTTGCGGCTCCCATAACACTTCGGATTTTTTCTGCGGCTCCCTTAATAGGTACATCCGATTTTTTTTAAATTTTTGACTTTTTAAGGATTTGGAAATCTACTTTTTAGTTCGTTAAGGTTAGGTTAATTGAAAAATAAATTAAACACGAGCTTTAAATTCACAATTTATTGAACATCGTTTAATGATTTAAAATTATGAGCGCCGGCCACACACACACCACTTGTTGCCGTGCAAGGTGAGCGCTGCTGGGGAGAAATCAGGGGGGGAGGGGGGAGAAGACCATCCCTAGCAGAAGATTGTTTTCTTCTCCCCCTCCCAGATTTCTCCCCAGCAGCGCTGGTCTCGCACGGCAACAAGCGGTGTGTGTGTGTGTGTGTGTGTGTGTGTGTGTGTGTGTGTGTGTGTAACGGGCTGGATGGGACCGATCACCTGAGAGGCTGGCAAAGAAGTCTTCCCCACTGCCGCGAAAAGGCAGGGATAGTGGCCAGCGCTCATTTCCCTTCCTGCTCATCGCGGCTTGCTCCCTTGCCACTTTCAGCTAAGCAGGGCAGGCGGGGCCTGGGCTGCAACCAGCAGGGAGGGGGTGGTAATGCTCCGTCCTGCCGGGGCGGCGGCGGCAAAAAGTAAGGGAAGTGTTAGATATTAACATATATCGAGGCAAGTCTCCTCTCTGGTCCGCTGCTACAGCGGGAAACAGGTATTGTTCTGATTGGTCGAGGGGCGTACCTGATCCCTATAAAAGGGGAACCCTCCGACCACAGAGCAAGCTGGATCACTACTACTATTAATAAAGAGCTGATAAGTCACTCCGTGTCCGTAATCTGTTCTCTCGTTGCCCCGATCTAACATTGGCGACGAGGGTGGGATCGAGAGACAGATAGGACGAAGAACGCTACCTCCAGAATCTCCGGATTTGATCCAGCCTAGGAATTTGGCAGAAATTCCGGCAGCCATCTCAGGTCACCGCAGCGCGGCAAATTCAAACGAGAGAAGATGCCGATGCACACTCCCCCCGCTCCATTCGACCCAGCGAACGACGAATGGGAAGCCTTCATGATTCGTTTCGAGTGTTTTCTCGAAGCGAACGAATACACGGGGATCACCGACACCTGGAAGAAAAACATCTTCCTCGGCTACTGCGGAAAAGAAGTCTTCAACACGGCCAGAGACCTCACCGCGCCTACTCCAATACAGGCAGTATCGTGGACGGCGTTGCAACAGGCTCTACAAACTCATTACGCGCCAAAACCTTCCCGCCATGTTTGCCGCAAGGAATTCAACACGCGGAACCAGAAGGCGGGAGAATCCATCAATCAATATGTTGCAGCCCTGCGTAAAGCAGCAACTCACTGCGAGTTCAGGGATCTGGACGAGCACATCTTAGCGCAGCTCATCTGTGGGTTAAGAGACATTTCACTACAAAAGAAGCTGTTGGCAAACCCGAATTTAACCCTACAGATAGCGCTAAACGAAGCAAGAGCGTCAGAGTCAGCAGAGAAATCATCGGTAACCATACAACGAGGTTTCAGCGTAAACCAGCCAGCACCAAGGCAGACCAGAGTGCACTACGAGGACACAAGCCCCGACTACGAGGATCCCGAGTTCGAGGACAGTCACCTGATGCAGAGCAGTCACTTGAGGCCTGGGTGGAGACCCGGATCCCATTTGCCGCCCTGCGCAAGCTGCGGAGGGAATCACCCCAGGTCTACTTGTAGGTTCAGGAACGTTGTTTGTTCGCACTGCAACAAACTTGGGCACATCGCACGAGTGTGCCGGAGCGGAGTCCCTGCCTCACGGCAGCCACCCATGTACCGCCAACAGAAGCCCAACCCAGGGGCTTGGCGGAATCAAAAAGGGCGCCCAGAGAGAAATCCACAAGTGTTTACCCAGAGAGAAAGTTCCCAAAGAGCTGAGCGAGCGTATCCCCAGAGAGATTACTCACAAGGAGCTGAGCGAGAGTATCCCCAGAGAGACTACACGCAAAGAGCTGAGAGAGCGTTCTATCAAGACGCTCAACGAGAGTATTTTCAGGATATAGATGGTGAGACAGAGTTGACCCAGAGAGAGGAGTTGCGAACGTATCTCACCACGATAAATCAGGTCCGCCCCAAGCGGCCCAAAAGGCTGAGAGTCACAGTCCTCTTGGAGGGTTCACCTTGCGAGCTAGAAGTTGACACAGGATCAACCCTGACGATCATTTCATGGGCATCCATGAAACAGGCTATCCCTAGCCTCAGAAAGAGCCAACTACGCGCTCCAGACGTCCTGCTACGAGACTACCAGGGGAACCAAGTCCCCATCGTGGGCCAAGGCACATTCCAGATCCGTTTCAAGGACATCGTAGCCCAGCTGCCCGTGACCATCGCCAGCGCGCCATTACAGAACCTTCTGGGGCTTGATTGGTTTGAAGCCCTGGGGTTAGAAGTCACCGGAATCAACGCCGTGGAAAACAGCAGCGCTGAACAGATTTTTAAGGAGTTCGAGGATGTGTTCAGCCCCGGTCTTGGTAAGTATGTGGGTAAACCGATATCATTCAATTTAGACCCCAAAGTGGCGCCAATCCGACTTAAACCGAGACGAGTGCCTTTTGCACTCCGCCCAAAAATAGATAAGGAAATAGATAAGTTAGTGGAGCAAGGAATCCTTGAGCCAGTGGATCACGCGCGCTGGGAAACACCCATCGTGACCCCAGTCAAACCAGACGGGTCAGTCCGCATCTGCGCGGACTATAAATGCACAATTAATGTCGCGCTACAACAGAGCGCATATCCTGTGCCTGTAGTACAGCACTTATTGCACTCGGGGCCAGGAAAGGTATTTGCTAAATTAGACATGGCACAAGCTTACCAGCAATTGCCAGTTGATAGCGCCACAGCGGAGGCCCAAACTATAGTGACGCATAGAGGAGCATTCAAATGAAACCGGCTACAATTCGGTGTGAGTATTGCCCCAGGATTGTTCCAGAGCGTCATGGAACGACTTTTGCAAGGGATACCGGGAGTCGTCCCCTATTTTGATGACATCTTGGTGTCCGCTGCAAACGAGGAGCAATTAAATAAAAGAGTCAGAACTGTTTTGGCCAGAATCAGAGAAAAGGGTCTCCGCCTCAAAAAGGAAAAATGCCAAATTAACGTGCCTAGCGTAGAATTCCTGGGTTATAGAATCGATGGTCAGGGAATACACCCCACTTCAAAGAAAATTAAGGCGATCCAGGACGCTCCCACACCACGAAATCAGACCGAGTTGCAGGCCTTCCTCGGACTACTTAACTTCTACAGCGTTTTTCTGAGGCAGAAGGCGACCGTTGCTGAGCCACTACACCGTCTACTCCAGAGGAACGCACCATGGAAATGGGGACGATCCGAAGCTGCAGCTTTCACCGGGGTAAAGCGCCTGCTCACCACTGACTCACTGCTTGTCCAATACAGCCAGACCTTACCGCTGGTATTGACCTGCGACGCATCACCCTTCGGAGTTGGAGCAGTCCTCAGCCACAGGATGCCCGACGGAAAAGAAGCACCCATCGCCTTCTACTCCAGGACTCTTTCATCGGCCGAAAGGAATTACAGCCAAATGGACAGGGAAGCACTGGCTGCTGTAGCTGGAGTAAAACGTTTCCACGAATACCTCTACGGCCGCGATTTTGAACTGATTATGGATCACAAACCGCTGTTGGGACTTTTGGCGGGAAACCGCCCCACTCCGGTCTCCCTTTCTCCACGCATGACCAGGTGGACTGTTTTCCTGGCTGCGTACTCATACAAATTGATTCATCGACCGGGCTCCACTCTCGGACACGCAGACGCACTCAGCCGTTGCCCATTACCTGACATTCTGCCAGACCCCACTGCAGAAGTACCGGTATTGCTCATTGACTGTTTGGACTCTGGACCGGTTTCTTCATACGACGTTGCAAGGTTCTCCTCTAAAGACAATTTAATAAAGCAAGTTCAAACTTGGGTTTGGAGGGGGTGGCTGAAGGGAAATGTGGGCCCGGAATTCAAAGTGTTTTGGTCAAAACGGGACGAACTCTCAGTGTTACAAGGTTGCTTATTGTGGGGGGATCGAGTTGTTATTCCGTATGCTTTACGTAGGAATGTATTAGATGCTTTACATGTGGGTCATCCGGGGATTGTTAGGATGAAGGCGTTAGCAAGAAGTTACATTTGGTGGCCAAACATGGACAAAGAAATAGAGGAGTGGATGGCCACTTGCGACCCATGCCAGGAATCGAGACCAGCACCCCCGGAAGCGCCCGCCACAGAATGGGAGAAACCTAAAGCACCCTGGTCGCGAATACACATCGACTTCGCAGGGCCATTCCAAGGTCAGACTTTCCTTATAGTTGTGGATGCATACTCAAAATGGCTAGAAGTAGTCCTAATGACTTCAACCACGGCAGAGGCAGTCATTAAGGTTCTACGGCGACTTTTCGCCACCCATGGCCTGCCCGACCTCCTGGTCTCCGATAACGGGCCCCAGTTCACGGCCATGCAATTTGAGACATATCTAGCAGGTCAGGGAATTCGGCACGCCCTCGTCGCGCCATTCCATCCGGCATCAAATGGACAGGCGGAGAGAATGGTGCGATTCACAAAAGAGGCCCTCGCTAGGATGGGTCCAGGTGATTGGCAAACACACATTGACCATTACCTCTTAATTCAGCATATTACCCCTAGCGCAACGACGGGTAGGAGCCCCGCTGAACTACTCATGGGCCGCCGTTTACGGTCTCACCTGGACCGTCTTCACCCAAATTACTCTGCCACAGCTCCCCCAGACTCCACAAGCAAAATTCGGTCTTTTAGCATAGGGGATTCCGTATACGCCCACAACTATGCAGGGGGACCATTGTGGATGCCAGCAAAGATCATTGGCATCACGGGTCCACGATCGTATCTGCTGGAGCTGGAAGATGGGCGGAACTGGAAAAGGCACATCGATCAACTTCGGGGTCGCCTAGCACACTCAGACCTTCGAAACGAAGACGAGATTTTCCTGCCTACAGAAAGTCAGCCACGCGAGAGCCCCATCATAGAAAACTACGACACCGGCGAACCAAGCTCGGAACAAGAAAGCAAGCACGAAGCAGAGCAACCCCCAGACAACGCAACCGAGCAGACTCCGGAACGCCCCAGCTACGAGGGCACGAAACCTTCAGAACGTGGAACAGGAAAAGCATCCGATCCTGCAACCACTTCTGACCAACCAGAACTACGACGCTCCTCCCGAGTAAGGCAACCCCCAACATACCTAAAAGACTATGTTACGTACCGCAACGTTCCGTCTAGGAGGGGAGGGGTGTTAGATATTAAGATATATCGAGGCAAGTCTCCTCTCTGGTCCGCTGCTACAGCGGGAAACAGGTATCGTTCTGATTGGTCGAGGGGCGTACCCGATCCCTATAAAAGGGGAACCCTCCGACCACAGAGCAAGCTGGATCACTACTACTATTAATAAAGAGCTGATAAGTCACTCCGTGTCCGTAGTCTGTTCTCTCGTTGCCCCGATCTAATAGGAAGCGAATGCCAGCCAGCATCTCTGCCTTCTTCCTCCGAGCGCCGCTTCTTTGCCAGCCTCTCAGCTGATCGGTCCCAGCCAGACCCCCATTACGCACACGCACACACACACTTTGCTGCCGCGTGAGGCGAGCGCTGCCAGGGAGAGATCAGGGGGAGGCGAGGGGGGGAGAAGGCATCCCTAGCAGAAGTTTGTGTACTTCTCCCCCTCCTGCTGATTTCTCCCCGGCAGCGCTAGTTGAATATTTGAATATTAATTAATTGAATATTTCGCGGCGCCCTTATGACGATAGCGCGGCTCCCCAGGGAGCCGCGGCGCACACTTTGGGAATCACTGCCTTAATGTATTTTATTTAATAACTCAGTCATTGGATCGATTGCAGTCACTGAATGAGAAGCACTTGAATCCACCTTTTCTCTCTCTGTCATGACCAGCTTTTTCAGCTCCCTAGGAAAACTGATAATTCTTTAGAGGTAATCCTCTACTCACGACTACAATTGAGCCTGAAATTTATGTTATTGAATGTTAACTGAGTTTTGCTCCATTTTAGAACTTTTCTCGCCTCCGTTTATTTATTTATTATTTATTAAATGTCTGCTGCACGGTTGTTGTTAAGTGAATCATTGCAATTAATAAGCTAGTAACAAGGCGGTTAAGCAAATCTGGCTTCCCCATTGACTTTGCTTAACAACTGTCTTGCTTAGCAACAGAAATTTGGGGCTCAGTTGTGGTCGTAAGTTCAGGACTACCTCTATGCTGCCTAGAGAATTCTGGGAGTTGATGTCCACCCATCTTAAAGTGGTCAAGGTTGAGGAACACTGACTTAGTCCCAGAGGGGGAATATTTTCCATCAGTGGGGGATGTTGGAATTCATTGTTGGAATCCCAAAGGTGCTTCTGCCCCCCCCAAGAGGCAACTGGACTTTCTGGTTTTTCTTTGAAAATGTTTTGCTTTTCATCCAAGAAGCTTCATCAGCTCTGACTGGATGGTGGGGAATGGAAGGATTAATATAAGTATCAATCCTTCCATTCCCCACCATCCAGTCAGAGTTGAAGAAGCTTCTTGGATGAGAAGTGAAGTGAAGAAAAACCAGAAAGTCCAGTTGCCTCTTGGCGGGGGTGGGGGGGAACCTTTGGGACAACCGTGATCTGGATACCTCCAAAGGCATTGTTGGAATGTATTTTTATGCAACAACTACAGTAGTATTTAGCCAGTAGAGTGTTTAGAAGTTTGGAACGATGGTATATACTCCATGCTCTTTTGTTCTGAGTTTCCTGTTTTCTGTTACAGTTAGATAATTGAGCAGTAAAGCACATGGTGATTGTACTCTGTTTGTTCTGTGGTGCTTTATACACACAGAATTTCTACCCAGGGACTATCCTAATCTCACCAGAGTGAGTTGCTTCTAAAACCCCGCAAACAACGGCTAGGGAAAGCTTTGTTTGTCTTGCCTACCTGCCTGGGACTTACCCAGGAGGCATCGTGGCAGTGCCAAAACGTAACGGCTTCTTCTCCTTCCCATCCTTTCATAGCCATCTGCATCAGAGATCCCAGCTGCAACTAAAAGGATAGCGACAGAGAACAGATGTAACCTGAGGGCCACAGAGGATGGACTTTGTAATACTTGAAATGTGGCTATTGTAATACTGTTTTCTTGTATTTTAAATTTGCTTTTTCAATTGTATTGCTCATCATTTCACATAACCTTCAAGAAAAAGCCTCTCTTTCAGGAACCAGGACTGGCAGGGGAGCATTCAATACATTGTACACAACAGTTTCATTTTTAGCTGTTCTCAAGCCTCCACGAAAGAAGAAAATAGTCCAGGCCAACCTTGAGCAACAACTACAGTAGTACGCGCTGAGGATGTATTTTTTCCAACCCCGTTTTGATGTTTTCCCTTTTCAAATGTTTCTTTTACTTTATTCAGAATACAATTCTTTTTTCTATGGCAATGCTTTCATTCCTATGATGTAACTGAACAGATGATTACCGTATTTTTCACACTATAAGGCGCTCCAGACTATAAGACAGCCCTAGCTTTTGGGGAGGAAAACAAGGAAAAAGATTCTGCTTCTGCCTCCCAGCAAACAGCCTGGTCAGCTTCAGTACAGTGTGATTTAGCATGAGCAGCTGATTGGCAGTTGGATCAGCCTCGTTCCAGGCGGCAGTGATTCGCTGCCTGTAACAGGCCAAAAATGGGATGCACAGAGGTTGAAAATGGGACGTGTGGAGGCCAAAAATATGACATATGGAGGCTAAAAATGGGGTGCATGGAGGTGGCAATAGGCTGTGGCAGTGATAGGCTGCAACAGCAGTGATGGGCGGCAATGATCCCCGCAGCCTGGAACAGTGGTATTTCGGGAGGCTGATCCAACCACCAATCAGCTGCTGGTGCTAAATCAGTCTGTGCTGAAGCTGACCAGGCTGTTTGCTGTTTGCTGTAAGGAGGCAAATTGCTGGGAGGCAGAGTCCAAAGGGTGGGGGCTGACAGGTGGGCAGGGCTTCAGCAACATTCACTCTATAAGACGCACAGACATTTCCATCCATTTGGGGGCGGGGCGTCTGATAGACCGAATAATACGGTATTTCTAAACCAATTTTGCTTTGAAGTCTTTTGTGGTACAAACTATAAAAGCAAATGAAATCCATTTCTGGAGGTTCCCCCTTTTCATAGGGAGAACACACTTTATCAGAGTAATAAATTGCTCTTAAGTGAACTTCCGATTTGATTGTGTATTGGAAAAAATAAACTTGAGGCAGAATCTAAGGCCAGATTTGGCCATTGATAAGTTCTGGGTGATTGAAGGGAGGCCTGGGTGACTTCAAACAGCTCTTTATTTACTGTGAGGCAACTGAACTCCCTGGCTGACACAGCTCCTTTTATAGGAAACTGCTCAGCCAAACAGCCAATCAGGAGAGAGTATTTTCCCGCTCCAACAGAGAACCAGACAGAAAACTTCAACTGACAACTATATACAATACATAACACCCCTTCCCACCAAGATGGAGCATTATGGTGATTAAAATAACAACATATGTAGTCTTTTAGGTAGGCAAGGCAGTGATGTGTCCGTCCCAACCTACAAGGTTCCATCTCAAGACCAGTAGCTCCAGAGCCTTGACTAGTCAGAGTGGCTGCTTCAGGTATAGCTTGCGGCGGCAGCAAGGGCTCGGTTCCTGGTGCTTCCAACACAAGAGGAACCGTCTGTCACTCACCACAGTCCCTTGTCGGTACTGTTATTTGTGGTGGCAGAGTCTCTTCTGGCTAGCGACAGACAGAGGTTCCGAGGCAGCCATGCAGTTGGTCGATGTGGCGGCGCCACAACCTGCCATCTTTGAGTGCCACGCTGTAGGAACGCAGCCCAATGATGTCCACTACACAGGCAGGAATCTAGGAAGAGCCCCCGGCATAGTTGTGGGCATAGACAAGGTCACCCAGTGAGAATAACCGGAGCTGGTTGGTCAAGTCTGCAGGAGTTGTCCAAGGAGTAATCCGCATGCAGCAGGTCCAAGTTGGTCTGCAGGCGGCAACCCATTAAGAGTTTGGCCAAACTCCTGTTGGTGGTGGAGCTTGGTGTGACGTGCTGGACCAAGAAGTACTCAGCTATCCGTGTTTGCCAATCCCCCCGGCCCATCCTTGCCAGTGCTTCCTTTGTTGATCGGACCATCCGCTCAGCCTGCCTGTTGCTAGCAGGATGGAATGGAGTAATCAGGGCATGATGAATGCCATGACCCACCAGGAGCTTGAACTGCCTTGATGTGAGCTGTGACCCATTGTCCAAAACGAGGACATCTGGCAGTCCATGAGTCGCAAATAGCCTTTTAAGAGCCCTGATCATGGCGTCCAAGGTGGTCGATGTCATGAGTCCCACCTCAAGCCACTTTGAGTAGCCATCCACAATCACCATAAAAGTCTGTCCATGAAAAAGCCCCGCAAATTCAATATGCTCCCTCGACCAAGGTGTCTTGGTTGCTTCCCACTCGCGTGCTGGGGTGGAAGGGGGCTGGCCTTGACTCTTGGCAAGGCTGATAAGATGCGACCCAATCGGTGATGCCCTTGTCTAAGTTGGGCCACCAGGCATAACTGCGGGCAAGTGCCTTCATCCGCATGATGCCTGGCTGGCCTAGAGGAAGAGCTGCCCAAACTGGCCACCACAGCTTCTGGGGTACCACCACACGACTCCCCCAGAGTAGGCAGCCCCCTTGAGCGAACAACTCATGTTGCTGGGTGTGGAAGGGAGGGAACTCTGTGCTGACTGGCCCCTTCAGCCACCCCCTCCACACCCAGTTGAGCACTTGGGTGATGACATGGTCCTTGGTGGAGTGTGCAGAAATCTCCGATGCCAAAATAGGACCAGATGGCAGGTCTTCCATTAATAAAACAGATGATGCTGGAACCGGATCCCCCACAACCATCATCACAACCTGAAAAATGTCCTCACAGTTACGGCCATCGCAACATTCTCACAGTCTCATGATCAACCTTTGGGCCTTTGGCAGCCAGCGTGTATTTGCCAGGGTTGCCGTCCTTCGGTCGTGTGGCCTCCATTGGCCACTTTCCCAGCTGGCTCCCAACAAACGGAGTCAATGGGAGATGCCTGTTTTCCTTAAGGATCTCGGGGTTCCTTCCACAACTGCAGTGGTTTCTTTACCATCTGGGGCACAAGAGGTTGAAAAATTGGCTGTGACTCACTGAAGGACAGTCCTTTGGATGGAATCATCTGGGGTCTTCTGCTTGAGCAGTGGGTTGGGCTAGATGACCTTCAAGGTCCCCTCCAGCTCTATTCTGATTGAATCTTAAGGGCAGGAGCCTAGTTGTCAAAAACTGCCCTGAGGACAACAGGTCGTCCTCGACTTACAATGATTTATTTAGTGATGGAAGTTACAACAACACTGAGAAAAATGACTCAGGACCAATTTTCACACCTACGACCGCTGCAACACCCCCTGGTCACATGATCAAAACTCAGGCACTTGGGAACTGGCATGTATTTATGACAGTTGCCGTACCTTAGGGTCATGGGATCACTATAAGATTTGCTTAACGACCCCTTGAGTTACTTAACGAAACTGTGCCAAGCAACTGTGGCAAAAAGGTTGTAAAATGAGACAGAACTTACTTAGCAACAGAAATTGTGGTCATAAGTGGAGGACTACCTGTATTGCCTCATAGTCCATTCTAATTTATATTCAGAGACATTCAGGATCCCATAATTAGAACTTCCCCTTTCTTCTCCCTTCTGCTCGCTTCCTGGGAGCCGGGAGCAAAGTCCTTCTGAAGGGGTTATTTCTGGGGCTTCTGGGGCTGGAAGCAGCCTGAGATGACTGAGGGGAACCCACCGGATCAGGTCTCCAAAGGTTGCACGGCTGGGCTTCTCACATTGGAGAGAGAGAGAGAGACCCTCTTTCTTTCCTCTGATGGAGTTTGAGACACAGCCCATCTCCTACTTGCAACTATTCACCTGGTGCAGCTACAAGGAGCCCAATCTCCTCAGGATGCAGTCTGACTCTCCTGTGGGGTTTCTCCACCCACATCTTCTGGACTCCAGTCTCAACCTGGCCCGTGCATTGGGGAAAAGAACCGGCTGTTTCTGCTGCCTTTATCACCCAAAAAACAGGATGGAGACAGGATGGTGGATCTCATGGAAAAGCCTCTTTCACAGGGCAGGAGCAGCTATGGGAAAGGTGAACTAAGTAGGTCTCCTTGGATGAGAACATCTAAGCAAGAGGACCTGGAGACCCACACCTTCTCTGGCTTGGTGGGATGGCCAATGGTTCTCATGGAGATTATCAAATAACATGGTAGTTGGAGCTTGGCTCCCATAGAATCTATCTTACCACTTTTCCTATTCATTCTCTCACACATACACTTTTAGTGCTGTCCATAGGAATCTTTTTTTAAAAACGTTTTTTAAAAGGTGTCAAATTCATTGGCAGTTGGTGAACAACAAATTCCTCTGAATGACTTTCACAGAGTTCTCAAGATTTATTGAGGTGAAAACAGTGGTGGGTTTCAAATTTTTTTGGAACCTACTCTGTGGGTGTGGCCTCCTTTGTGGGAGTGGCTTGCCGACCATGTGACCTGGTGGGAGTGGCTTGCCGACCATGTGACCTGGTGGGAGTGGCTTGCCGACCATGTGACCTGGTGGGAGTGGCTTGCCGACCATGTGACCTGGTGGGAGTGGCTTGCCGACCATGTGACCTGGTGGGAGTGGCTTGCCGACCATGTGACCTGGTGGGAGTGGTCAAGATGATGTCATTGAATTCTTTGCCACAATGGGTGAACTACAATAAGACTAAAATAAGTACAAAAACAATAAAAGAGCTACTTACAGAAGGAGGATGACTGTTCTTGCCAGCCTTCAGTATCACGGACTCCAGTGAATGGGCTGCACAAAGTAAACACACAGAAATGAACTCTTTCATTGCCAGTTTGGGATGAAACAAGCACACAAAAGAATAGAAAAGGAAAATTACTGTCCTTTTTTGCGTCTTCTGCACCACCTTGCTCCAACAACCTGCATAAAGACAGACAGAGAAAGCAAGACCTTAATTGCATGCACTGCATTAGGATGAAACAAGCACACAAAAGAATAGAAAAGGAAAATTACTGTCCTTTTTTGCGTCTTCTGCACCACCTTGCTCCAACAACCTGCATAAAGACAGACAGAGAAAGCAAGACCTTAATTGCATGCACTGCATTAGGATGAAACAAGCACACAAAAGAATAGAAAAGGAAAATTACTGTCCTTTTTTGCGTCTTCTGCACCACCTTGCTCCAACAACCTGCATAAAGACAGACAGAGAAAGCAAGACCTTAATTGCATGCACTGCATTAGGATGAAACAAGCACACAAAAGAATAGAAAAGGAAAATTACTGTCCTTTTTTGTGTCTTCTGCACCACCTTGCTCCAACAACCTGCATAAAGACAGACACAGGAAGCAAGACCTTAATTGCTTGCACTTCACCATCTCAAGCATGAACACAGCACAGACCACACCACTCAGCCAGCATTAAACTCAGCTACTTACAGAGAAGAGATGACCAGCTTGCCCGTCTTCTGCACACCACCTTTTCAATGGAAGCGTATTGAAATACCTGCATAAAGAAAGACACAGGAAGCAAGACCTTAATTGCTTGCACTTCACCATCTCAAGCATGAACACAGCACAGACCACACCACTCAGCCAGCATTAAACTCAGCTACTTACAGAGGAGAGATGACCAGCTTGCCCGTCTTCTGCACACCACCTTTTCAATGGAAGCGTATTGAAATACCTGCATAAAGAAAGACACAGGAAGCAAGACCTTAATTGCTTGCACTTCACCATCTCAAGCATGAACACAGCACAGACCACACCACTCAGCCAGCAATAAACTCAGCTACTTACAGAGGAGAGATGACCAGCTTGCCCGTCTTCTGCACACCACCTTTTCAATGGAAGCCCAAAATACCTGCATAAAGAAAGACACAGGAAGCAAGACCTTAATTGCTTGCACTTCACCATCTCAAGCATGAACACAGCACAGACCACACCACTCAGCCAGCAATAAACTCAGCTACTTATAGAGGAGAGATGACCAGCTTGCCCGTCTTCTGCACACCACCTTTTCAATGGAAGCCCAAAATACCTGCATAAAGAAAGACACAGGAAGCAAGACCTTAATTGCTTGCACTTCACCATCTCAAGCATGAACACAGCACAGACCACACCACTCAGCCAGCAATAAACTCAGCTACTTACAGAGGAGAGATGACCAGCTTGCCCGTCTTCTGCACACCACCTTTTCAATGGAAGCCCAAAATACCTGCATAAAGAAAGACACAGGAAGCAAGACCTTAATTGCTTGCACTTCACCATCTCAAGCATGAACACAGCACAGACCACACCACTCAGCCAGCAATAAACTCAGCTACTTACAGAGGAGAGATGACCAGCTTGCCCGTCTTCTGCACACCACCTTTTCAATGGAAGCCCAAAATACCTGCATAAAGAAAGACACAGGAAGCAAGACCTTAATTGCTTGCACTTCACCATCTCAAGCATGAACACAGCACAGACCACACCACTCAGCCAGCATTAAACTCAGCTACTTACAGAGGAGAGATGACCAGCTTGCCCGTCTTCTGCACACCACCTTTTCAATGGAAGCCCAAAATACCTGCATAAAGAAAGACACAGGAAGCAAGACCTTAATTGCTTGCACTTCACCATCTCAAGCATGAACACAGCACAGACCACACCACTCAGCCAGCATTAAACTCAGCTACTTACAGAGGAGAGATGACCAGCTTGCCCGTCTTCTGCACACCACCTTTTCAATGGAAGCCCAAAATACCTGCATAAAGAAAGACACAGGAAGCAAGACCTTAATTGCTTGCACTTCACCATCTCAAGCATGAACACAGCACAGACCACACCACTCAGCCAGCATTAAACTCAGCTACTTACAGAGGAGAGATGACCAGCTTGCCCGTCTTCTGCACACCACCTTTTCAATGGAAGCCCAAAATACCTGCATAAAGAAAGACACAGGAAGCAAGACCTTAATTGCTTGCACTTCACCATCTCAAGCATGAACACAGCACAGACCACACCACTCAGCCAGCAATAAACTCAGCTACTTACAGAGGAGAGATGACCAGCTTGCCCGTCTTCTGCACACCACCTTTTCAATGGAAGCCCAAAATACCTGCATAAAGAAAGACACAGGAAGCAAGACCTTAATTGCTTGCACTTGCACCTTACATAAGAATAGCACAATGAAAGAGATACACTCAAGTACTTACTTGTTTTATTGCTTTTCTGGTTGTTGATATCTCCATAGTGTCCTTAGGCTTCCAGATTCTTCTGTTGCAGCTTTCTTCGTCTTCACCCGTGGATCATCAGCTGTGTGGTGGTGCGCTCTGAGCCAAGCTTTCACTGTCGGAATTGGGTCCCATCTCTCAACAGGTATGCCAACAACACTTATCACCATCAGATTACTTATGTTTTGTACAGTTAGGCGTGTTCTTTGTTCCGAACATATGAGGTTCATTTTTGAGAACCCCCTTTCCGCCTCTGCTGAACTAACAGCAATTGTTCTGACAATATCTCTAGCTTTCCGGATATTGCCAGGAATTTTGTACTTCTGTGGATTTTTCTTTACATTTTCCAAAAAATCTCTGTAGTCGTTAATGTTAATGTTGTGATTAAAAATATTGCCAAATGCATCCAATGCTTGCTCTGCCTCAGCCCATGGAACGACTACATCTTCAATGTGCCAGTAATCTGGCTCCAGATAAGTGATAAAGTGCAATTTGTTTGGTGTTGGCAATAGGCTACCTGTTCTTAGATGGTCGCAATCCATCAGCCTTTTCTTTAAATTGGTGATGATGCTTTCCACAAGTATTCCACGAGGAAGGGCAACAAATCGGTGATTTGGAGCTAACTTGATGTTTTGGAAGGCTTCTGTTTTTAGCAATTCCACAAGTTCGTTTTCAAATTTACCCTTACCCCGTCTAAGGTTTTCCAAAGAATCGATTGACCGCAATACTAACTTTTGGGCCATGACGATATTTGTCTCTCTCCCCTGTAGAGCATTTGACAGCCAAGAAATCTCAGTTAGGATGTCGATCATCAGGGCCAAATCCTGCAAAAAGTTTAAATTTTCAAAACGGGAAGCCATGCCCGGGAACCTTTCATTTCCCTGAAAAAACTGATGTAGCGCTGGATAAGCACGCCACACAGCCATGGTTGCCCTTAAACTACAGGCAACCCATCTTGGTCCCAAAACTCTGCCAATCTTCACAATTTCTATGCCCAATTGTTCAGAGATTTGGAAGAGCTCATTCTGGCTCTTGCAGGATTTGTGGAAGGTGGTGTGTACTTTGTCCAGGAAGATCTTGAAATGGTTGATCTGCTTCACTTCTCTTATTGCATCATCCAGCACAAGTTGCAGGCGGTGGTTCAGGCAGTGCCAGATGATGATGTTTGGGAACTCTTGAGCTATTCTGGCGCTGACTCCAGATTTTCTTCCAAGCATAACGTTGGCACCATCGGAGCAGAAAGCAATTAAATTCTTGCATAGATATCCGGTGGTAAATCCAACTCTATGCAAGCTTTCCATTGCTGCAGAAAATATGGTCTCTGCATCTTGTCTCTGTAATTCCAGAAGCTCAACGAAGATGGTTGCTGGGCACTCTGGATCCTCAACTTTAACGAAAACTATCAGCACTGCTCTCATTGAAAGTGTTGAGGCTTCATCAATAATTAGACACACCTACAGAAGAGATGGGAAGAAGATCGCAGGGTCGGTTTTATGGATAAAGAAGTGGAACTGATTAAGCAGATAAAAGAGACTGGTCCAAAACAAGTTAAAAGAATATATAATGTACTGTTAGAAAGAGACTCAGAAAGTGAATTGGTTAAGGATTGTATGATTAAATGGGCTCAGAATTTTGGTGAAGTGGTTATGTTGGAAACGTGGGAAAAAATATGGGTTCAGAATGTTAAATTTACACAGTCACAGAATTTAAGGGAGAATTTTTATAAAATGTTTTACAGATGGTATTTAGATCCTAAAAAATTATCATGCATGTACCCAAATGTTCAACCAAAATGTTGGAGATGCGGGTGTCTAGATGCTACCTTTTTAGGGTGGAGGGTGGGGCAATATATATGTATGAATAAATTATAAGATGGGATTAATGAAACATTGTTATGCTAGGAGAAATTTATATTAAGAGTTATAGATGTTAAATTACATCACAATTACATTACAAAACTCTTTTAATAAAAAAATAATAATTAGACACACCTTTCGATTATTTGCAATAATCCTTGAAAACACAGTGGTCTTGATTTGGTTTGCAATGAATTCAACGATTTTCACTGCAGATCTCCGTGAATGCAAGCCAACTCCCACATCCACTCCAACTGTATTGAGCAAATTTACTTGTGCTTCGATGTCTGAGAAGGGATTACATCTTTGCGCCAGATCGTAAACGGTGGTAAATATTGTGCAAGTAGTGGATAAATGTTTCTCAGTTGACTTATCCACGGATTTGGTCAAAGCCTCCTGCTCCCGTTGCTTACTGGTCTCCACGCAAATAAGGTGGGCTTTTGATTGAAAATGTTCCTTTAATTTTTTTCGGAGTGATGCTTGTTGTACATCCTTGCTTTTCCCTGCTGGTGCCACCTGGAAATGTTTCCACTCTTTGGAAACATGAATACCTTGCTCTAACGAGAACATGGGTTTTGCACAGTACTCACAACCCAGCTTCTTGTCGGATACTGCCAGTCCATCATACTTGTCCTTGAAGTTACTGTATTGCTGCAAATTCCAGCAATCAGGAAGTTGTGGAACTACAGTGGAGTCGATGGACTTGCTGCTTTCGCCGGCCTCAACTGGTGGTAGTGGTTGTGCTGGTGGTGCTGGTAGTGGTGCTGGTGCTGGTGGTGGTGCTGGTGGTGCTGGTGGTGGTGGTGGTGCTGGTGGTGCTGGTGCTGGTGGTGGTGCCTGTTTTGGATCAGCTGATTCCTCAACTCTTGGTTTTTTGGAGAAGAAAGCAGTCAAACTCTGTTGCCTCTTCATTATGCTAAGTAATACTAACTGCCTGCCAAAGAAATAAAACAATATTGGACTGAGGGTTGTAAGCTGAGGACTACAGGTAACAGAAGGGACCTCTGCTTTCAACCAACAATGTATAGTCTTTTCAGGAAGGATGAGAAACAGGAAAGATATAGTCTTCAGTTCAAGAATGAATGTCATAGGTAGATTTAGTTCTCAGTTCCAAAAAACAAGAATATATGCAAGTAGCTATTCAGAAGTTAGTGGTTAGAAGCAATGGTAAAGCAAGATATGGAATTAAAACCAGAAATATTTTGTTGGCTATTTGAAAGGGAGTACAATATATATTTAATTTTACACATGTTAGCAGCTGCTGGAATTGTGTTTGCACAACAGTGGAAAAACAGAGTTATGAAAATGAATAAATATTACAATGTGCAGGAATAAATAAATTGACAATTAAAATCAAGAAGTCTTAGAATACTTTGTCACATGGGATTTGTTTTAGCAATTGCTAATTAACGGAAACAGAAAAAAGTATGAAAGAAAACAATAATTAAGCCTACTCTCGCAGCATTACACACCCACACCCATACAAACTATGACAGTGCCAGGAAAATCCAAAAAATAATATCCCCTCCCCCCCCCAAAAAAAGACTGCAAATGAAACCAGCTATTTTTTCCCTAACCCTAAGGACAGGAAAGACAAAGCCACTGGAATAAATATTATCAAGACATTGTGGGAAATTATAAAGGACAGTGCCATGAAGCTCACAGAGCCATCAACCACCTCAGAATTACCTAACAAGGAGGGTGAAACACACTAAATCTGCCTTGCACCTGGCCTGCCCATAGAAAAGCAGCCACTCTGAGGCACATAAACCTGGTCTGAACACTTTTAAGCAACATAGTGCATCACAAAGAAAACATTTGGAAAAACTCCAACATAGTGCATCACAAAGAAAACATTTGGAAAAACTCCAAACAAATAAATAAATTATTACAGTAATTTCAACTTATAAACAATAAAAAATAAAAATTCCCAAAAAATAATTAGAAAAAAAATCTATAAATAAAAAAAAATTTTTTGTTAAGTATTCCACCAGCAAAAATTTATACTGCAAGGTAGTGTATCAGCCAAGGTATACTGTTACCATAATTCCACCAGCAATAACTTATACTGTAACTATTTTAAGTTATACTGTTACTGTTATTTCACCAGCAATGTTTTAGATTTTAACCATTTCAAACTATTCCACATACAATTAAAAGGGAACCATTTAAAAAATATTCCATACACCAAAAATTGCAATAAAACTATTTTTAAAAAATCTATGCACAATACATTTTAAAGCATTGAGTATATAATATTTTTAAATTGTTTACTTTAATTTATTGGGGAAAGATTCTTTTTTTAAATAGTCTAAGACAATTTAAAAAAAGGATCTGCCACATAAAATTAAAAGGGAACCATTTTAAAAATATTCCATACACCAAAAATTGCAATAAAACTATTTTTAAAAAATCTATGCACAATACATTTTAAAGCATTGAGTATATAATATTTTTAAATTGTTTACTTTAATTTATTGGGGAAAGATTCTTTTTTTAAATAGTCTAAGACAATTTAAAAAAAGATCCACACACAATAAATTGAAGTAGACCATTTAAAAATATTCTATGCTAAATACTTTTAAATAAAACTATTTTAAAACAATTCTTAAATAAAATATATTTTAAAATACATTTTTAAAAAAAGAAAAAAAAACCAGGTCACTTACCAGCAGGCAGAATCAGCAGCACTCCGATGTGATGGAACAGACTCCGGACTCCGATGCGATGGATGGCGAGACTGGCTGGCAGCAGGAAAGGTAAGACACCTGGAGAAGAAATCGAGTAAAGTTTAGTAAAGACATCGCCTGGCAGGCTTAGCTAGCTAGCCAGGCGAGGCTGGAGAAGGGGGGGGCTTTTGGCCGTGGGGCGTATGCGAGGCCGCGGCTTTCGTTAGGAAAGGCCGCCGCCGCCGCCGCTCACCCGCCTTCGGCCAGATCGGCCACACGAGGTCCCGGCTTTTGCGAGGGAAGGCCAAAGAAATGTTACTCCTTTTTGCAAATGTTTTATTTGTGATGCAATATGTTGCTTTTAAGTGTACAGGTTGGTGCATGGTTTATGTGTCTCAAAATGGCTTCTTTTCTATGGGCAGGCCAGGTTGGTGCAAGGCAGCTTTGCCAGATTTTGTGTGTTTCTGTGTGATACCTGGTTGTTTAGGTAATTGTGAGGTGGTTGCTGGTTCTGTGAGCTTCCTGGCACTGTCCGTTATAATTTCTCACAATGCCTTGATGGTTTTTATTCCTGTGGCTTTGTCTTTCCTGTCCTTCGGGTTAGGGAAAAAAACTGGTTTCATCTGCAGTCTTTTGGGGGGAAATTGTTGGTTTTTGGTGTTTTCCTGGCACTGTCATAGTTTGTGTATGTGGGTGTGTAACGTCCCACAGTTATCTACACATTAATAATGATCAAGTACTAATAATATTTCCTTATACATTTTAGTGACCTTTCCTTACATAATTGGTGTTTTCTTTCCTACTTTTAGATTTCTAATTGATGTTTCTGTTACTTAGCAATTGATAAAACAAATCCCACGTGAAAAAGTATTTGAAGCCTTCTTGATTTTAATTGTCAATTTATTCATTCCTGCACATTCTAATATTTATTCATTTTCATATCTTTGTTTTTTTCCACTGTTGTGCAAACACAATTCCAACAACTGTTAACATGAGTAAAATTAAATATGTATTTATTCCCTTTGAAATACAAATAGTAAGTAGTAAGCTACTTACCTTCTGTAAGTAGCTCTTTTATTGTTTTGTGTACTCATTTTAATCTTATTTAAGTAGTAAGTGCACAAAATAATAAATTTCCTTTTTTATATCTTCTTTTTGTAGATCATCCATTGGGGCAAAGAATTCAGTGACATCGTCTTGGCCACTCCCACCCGGTCACATGGCCGGCAAGCCACTCCTGCCTGGTCACATGGCTGGCAAGCCACCCCCACTTGGTCACATGGCCAGCAAGCCACTCCCACCCAGTCACATGGCCAGCAAGCCACTCCCACAAAGGAGGCCACACCTACAGAGTAGGTTCCAAAAAATTTTGAAACCCACCACTGCTTCCAACTCTCTAAGACTGTTACGGTTCCTTGTGCTTGATGAGGAATGTTTGGGGGGGGGGGGCTCCCCATAGGCTGAGAGCCAGAGGGGTTGAATGGGATGTTTGCTAGTTTCTTTATAGGGTGAGAGTCGGGTCTGGTATGGAGTGGATGTGCTTGTCTGACCGGTGGGAGAGGCCATCTATGGGGTGGTATGGGGTGTATGCATGAGAGGGGGAAGCGAAAGTACAGGTAGATGTTAGGCATGGCCTCCTCCTTCTCTTGCTTCCCACTGAGAGGCTCTGGAGCAGCAGGAGCTTCTGCCTGCCCCCGAGACCCTCCACCCAGCCCTGTCCTCCCGTTCTGCCCCCCTGCTCCCCCGAGGCCTCTCCTGGGGACCCCTGGGCTCCCCTTCAGCTTCTGGCTGCTCTCCTCTCCCCTCCTCTCCTGCAGGCTGTTCGGCCCCTGACTCCTCAGCCCATTTGGCTGCTCAGTTCCAACTCCCAGATCTGGCTCTGGCCAGACTCACCTGGCACACGAAGTAGCAAGTCCTCCACCCCACCTCCCTCCCTCTCTCCCCCAATCCTCCCTCATCTCCTGGATAGACAGTTGGACACAGACTCCTTCGATGCTCTTTCTATGGAGATATTAGAAAGAAACATATCCTCCCAATAACCGATAGGCATCCTGGCCATTCCGACATTGCTTAGCTCCAGTGGCTGCTTAAGGCCGAACAGACTGTGGTTGCAGCAAAGGTGGCTGGATTCTCCTCAGCAGCACTGGGGATCCATGGGAAACACGGGATTAATCCACCATAGCTATTTTACA
This sequence comes from Natrix helvetica, assembly GCF_964273705.1. Lineage (NCBI taxonomy): Eukaryota > Metazoa > Chordata > Lepidosauria > Squamata > Natricidae > Natrix > Natrix helvetica. The sequence goes on from NC_138551.1 coordinate 134,959,068, forward strand.
CAAGTGATGTAGGAAACCCTTTTGCATTACTACTCCTTTGCCTTTTAGTATTTAATGGCTACGGGCCTCACAGGTTAAGGACTGATGTTATAGTATTGTTAGGCCATGTGAAACTGACAGATTGGATGCCCAATTGTGATTTTAATATAGATTTCATCTGTGGTTTATTATTTCATTCTAGAATTTTAACTGGATATTCCTTGAGTGTTTTTATTTGTTCTGGTCTTTGATTGTAATAAACTTGATTTGATTTAATACAATTCCATTTACCAAGAAGGGGACCTAAAAAGACATATGACAGACTTGACTGTTCCCCATGTAGTGAATACTTTCCTCAGATAAAGGAACAATGTATGTGTCTTCAAGGAATTCACCATCACACTCAGGTTGCAGTTATCACATTTAAACAAATAGGACCATTAATTAATTAATTAGTGGACAGGGGCCTTCTACCTGTGGGTTCTTGGCTATTGAGACTCCATCAGTTGTGGATAATGAATGAGAACAGCCTGCCCCAATCTGGTGGCCTCCGGATGTTAATTCATGCATCCTCGTGATTCATGCTTGGCAACAAATAAGGCCACCTTCCTCCGAGAAGGGAGACCCAGGTGTGTTTGCCAACACTGGTGCGGCTCCATTTGTAGACCGGAGACCGAACCTTTGATGTTGTGTCTGTTGCTGCTGCAGCCCTGGGAGACCTAGAATAAAAGGGGACCTCAACATTGTGACCAGATCCTCGGACTTCCACTTGGACCGGTAGCTCCCAGTCATTGCCCAGGCCCCTCTCCTCTTGTAGGTCACCTCAGTTATCTGGATCCTGATAGAGAGAGCACAGAAATGGCCTCTCTGCCTTTTGGCCTCCAACCTTGGAAGGGGAAATTTGTGGGCCAGATTCCTCAAGGAAATCCTGCTGTTCCTTGCAGCTTCTGAACAGTTACTTAACGATGTCAACTGGGCTTTGGCTATTATAACTATGGGTATCCTTTACGGAAACTGCTGCATCAACCTTTATATCTTGCATATATAAAGAATTTCTGAACTGTGTGTGTGTGTGTGTGTATGTCTGTCTGTCTGTCTGTCTGTGTCTTGTGGCACAATGGTCTTTTTTGTATACTTACCTTTGATTCTTCTTTCTATTCTAGCTTAATTCAAGAAATGTAAAACTAATAATTATTAAATTTCAGTTGCCAGAGATGACAAACACTGGATTAAACAGTATAGAAACCCCACAATTTGGTTCCTTTGGGTTTACGTCCTCATGGTTTACATCCTCATGTCTTGCCTGAATCCTGTCCGCAAATCGCACACGAATGGATGACCTCCAGGAGCCTCCTTCTCCGTTCCATCATCTGGCAGGTGCATCAACTACAATTCCAAGAAGGCCAAGGGCTGGATGGACTATAGGAAAGAAGCATCCACGATGATGCAATCAAAGCTCTGCTGGGAATTCTGGGAGTTGTAGTTGAACCTATCAGAAATGGCCAAGCTGGGGAAAGCCACCCCAGGGACAGATTAAGAGACCTCCTGGATTCCCTCCTGGATATCTACTCTATGTTTGCACCCAGGAGTTCTTTCCCCTCTCCCACTTCCTGCCTCCTTCCTCAGTTCCAGGAAAGAGGAAGAATCCCCTGCAATGAGTCATCCTGATTGGCAGCCTCCCACTTGTGGGTCTTCTCCTTCCTTTGCTGCTCTGAAGAAGCCGCTCAGAAGAAACCTCCAACCCTTCACAAAAGGCCAACAAGGAAGATGGGATCAACCTAAGATTTGCTTAATGACCACGCTCATTTGCTTAACAACTGTGGTAAACAGGTTGTAAAATGAGACAGAACTTACTTAAGAACTGCCTTGCTTAGCTACAGAAATTGTGGTCATAAGTGGAGGACTACCTTGATTGCCTGATGGTCCATTGGAATTTATCTCCAGAGATGTTCAGGATCTCGTAACCAGAACTTCCTCTTTATTCTCCCTTCTGCTCACTTCCTGGGAGCCTGGAGCAAAGTCCTTCTAAAGGGCTTATTTCTGGGGATGGAAGCAGCCTGAGATGACTGAGGGGAACCCACCAGATCAGGCCTTCAAAGGTTGCACTGCTGGGCTTCCCACCATGGAGAGAGGGAGACTCTCTTTCTTTCCTCTGATAGAGTTTGAGACACAGCCGATCTCCTGCTTGCAGCCATTCACCTGGTGTAGCCACAAGGAGCCCAATCTGCTCAGTATGCAGTCTGACTCTCCTGTGGGATTTCTCTACCCACATCTTCTGGGCTCCAGTCTCAACCTGGCCTATGCATTGGGGAAAAGAACCAGCTGTTTACAGTGTCCTTATCACCCAATAAGGGGATGGAGACAGGATGATGGATCTCATAGAGAAGCTTCTTTCACAGGACAGGAGTAACTATGGAAAGGTGAGCTAACTAGGTCTCATTGGGTGAGAACATCTAAACATCTGGCTTGGTGGGATGGCCATTGGTTCTCATGGAGATTATCAAACAACATAGTTGGAGCTTGGCTCCCACATCTTACCATTTTTCCTATTCATTCTTTCAGACAAACACTTTTAGTTGCTGTTGGTATGAAGAATTGATCAAATGATTTCTTCAAAGGTGTCAAATTCATTGGCAGTTGCTGAACTACACATTTCTCTGAATGATATTCGCAGAGTTCTCTTTAGCAAGATTTATTGAGATGAAAGGGAAGGGACTGGATCCCCCTGCAAATTCCCCCCCTTGCTTTTCTCCCAGAGATTCTGAGAGATTCTCTTCAGATCATGATCTGTCTGATCTCGGTCCGTCTCTGGAGTTGGAGGGTCTTCCTGGCCAGGCTTCCCTCTTCCTTCCCTGCACTGATTATTGTGGTCCTTGGATTCACATCTGGGGCTGTTTCTCTTCCCACCCAGGAGGATTTTTTTTCTTTTATCATCCCTCCAATTTCACACCTTCTCATTCTTTTGAGGCCTATGGAAACACAAATGAGGGCACAAGACCCCCTCCCAGCCGTGGGTCACAGTGGGTTTATCTATTCCTTCCTTCCCCAAGCAGAGTCTACCTGAGTCCCATCATCCACTTCCCTCCCTGCCTAGGATCATCTGAATTCCTCCATTCAGACAGCAGAAAAGGGGGAGTTTGAACAGAGCTTCCAGGTCATTCTCTGTTCATCCATATTGACCTCTCCAAAACCAACCCCCCCCCTCAGACACCTCCAGCCAATGCTTAGCTGAGCTCACAGCAAGGCCAGGGCGGCTGAGAATTGGGATGGAACCACAAACACTCCACAAACCTCCCCAGCCACAACAGACTTTTAGAAGCATACCATGGACTCACACACACTCCTAGACACTGCCTTTATGTGGCCTCAAGAAGGGACATGGGATCAATCTGACAACCCTCACCCTATAAGGGTTCCTCAGCTGTTGTCCCTGATGGCAGATATAAGATTGTGAATCCCACTCCTGACACCAATTTTTGTGGAATCAAACACAGGAAGACCGAAAAAACCAATAATCCAGGCTCATTGCAGTTGTTATTGATTCAGTGCCCACTGGAGAAATTTCCCCCCAGAACACAGCAGGACAGATTCCCACAGATAAAAGGATGCACTCATATTTATACATTTCTGGAAAGGAGGACAAAATGATAATCATAAATAGGCATATCTAATAGATGATATAACCATGAATATTCATAATTAGCACACTTCAAGTTCATGCTCACTCACAGTTACTATCCTCAAGAAAGAGACATCGTCTAAATAAAAGGAAATTATCAGTTGTATTGCCACAGCAGTTTGGCTAAAAAGTATTGAGGAATGAGGGCATTGACCCTTTCTTTCTATCTTGTTAATGCATTCTCATTCCTCCAACAAATCAGTTTCCTCACAATCTTCCAGCACTTTATTTATTTGAATAAAAATCATTGCCCCACTCATGTATGAAGAATAGTTTGGAGTTGAAATTCCTCTGTTTCACATTTCCACATTTCTTCTAGTCATAAGCTAAAATAGGGAGATACAAGAATTCCAGTCATTCAAACATTTCCCATTTGGAAATATACATATATGGTTTTCTTTGATTCCTGCATACTATCTCAGTGGAAATAATGCCTTTTTTCAAATAAAAGTAATGTTTGCAATACTTTAAATAACATGGTATTATATGTCATGTTTTTACATTGATTCAGGAAAGCCAGCACCACCGTGACGGTTTTGGCCAAGAGAGAAGAAACGGCAACTGAGAAGATGGTGCTGAAGACCGTTTGTCGGAGAAGGCAGGTGGCTTTCCTTGGTTGACCAATGAAGAGAGAAGGAGACAAGAAGCAAAGCAGGAGGGATACCAGGAGGATGTAGGAGAGGTCCCGGTTGTTGGCTTTGACGATGGGAGTTTCCCTGTATTTAATGAAGATGATTAAAACAAGGCCTGTGGTTAGGAGGAAGAGCAGGGCAAAGGAGACCAGGATGATGCTCAGAAGTTCTTCATAAGACAGGAAGGTTATAACTTTAGGGATACATTGGATTCTGGACTCATTTGGGCATTTGTCATCGGACATTTGGTGCATTTGTCGGTATCTGAGAAAAGTAGAAAGCAATATTTCTTTAGCATCCTTTCCTTTGCACTTCAAGAAATACCTTCTTGGGACAAAAGCTGATAAAGGGAACATTTTCTAAGATGCATTGCTTAACAATTCCACATAAAATATTAAGTATATCATTCTATAAAACTTATATACCTAATGAAATTGGGTTATGTCCTAAGAAATTGTGCATTTTGAATAAACAAGAAAATAGTTGAGCTTCAATCTTTTTTTTAATCTGCACTTTCATCAAAATTTCTGGCTAAGTTCATTTCCACTAGGCCTTCCTTTTCTCCGGTGTCGGAACGCAGTCATATCAGCAAACTGGCTCTCCTTCTCGAGCCCTCTTGACAAATCCAGGATGACAATTTTCCACACATTTGGACTCAGGCAGGGACTGAGGAGAAAAACAAGGATAACAGATTAACAGAGTTGGAATGGACCTTGTAGGTCCTTTAGTCCAATGCCCCCACTCAAGCAGGAAACCCTACCCCATTTCTGACAGATGACAGTTCAGTCTCTTCTTGAAAGCTTCCAGGGATGAAACTCCCACAACTTCTGTTCCATTAGTTGATTGTTCTCACTGTCAGAAAGCTCCCCCCTATTTCTAGGTTGAATCTCTCCTTGGTCAGTTTCCATCCATTATTCCTTGGCTGGCATTCAGAAACATTAGCTAAGTATTTTCTGAACTTCACTTAGGTGAATATGAAATCTCTGATTCATTTTAAGCAGACACAGGATATATAACAATGGCAGCTTCTTCATTTAGTTCCTCCCTTTGGCTTGTGGCATATTTGGCAGGATGTAATTGAGGAAAGATTTAAGTATTAAGAAAGAAGCAGTGGCTTCTTCCTCATGGCTGTATTAATATTTATTTTTTACTATTCATTTATTATGATGGTGTACTCATAGTAAATTTTAGAATCAATTTATTGTTACAGATTTATTAAGTTATTATTATTTTAAATCTGTTAAAATAGAATAAAGCTGATGAAGAGAAAAAACCGTCTGACCAGTAGGATCTGGAAAAGTGGGGAAAGGTGAAGCAAAAGCATCTCCCACTTAAATACAAAGGAAAAGTTCCTTAGAAATTAAGGCTGTCAACTTTAAAAGCAATGTTCTTTGTTGATTTGTAAAATGGCCTGCAGGTTGAGTCTTCCTCTGATGAGCTCCTTGTCCTGCCCTCAGGCTCAGGCATTATGGAGAATAAATAGATGCCCTCTTCTATGTTGGAAGAAGCCTCTCTCCTCAGCCTTCTTTTCCTAGAGGGTAAACATACCTAGTTTCCTTAGCCATTTAGTGATTTAGCCTCCAGATCAACCAGGAAGCAACCTGGGATTAAGGAGAAACTTCCTAACCGTGAGAACAATGAACCAGTGGAACAGCTTGACTCCTGAGGTTGTGGGTGCTTCATCAATGGAGGTCAGTTGTCTGAAATGGTATGCGATCTCCTGCTTGAGCAGTGGGTTGGACTAGAACATCTCGAAGGCCCCTCCCAGCTCTATTCTGATTGATTGAAATCCTAAACTGTCAGCAGCATCCCAAGTTGGGCATGGCTAAATCAGCATTAAAAATGTTTCAGGCTGCAGCATGTAAAGGATACCTTGATCAATAGTATGGAAGCCTTACAAGCGATCTAAGAAGACTCTATGTGTTCTGTTCCCAATATTCAATTCTCTTTGAAGGTCTTCCCCTTAATGATCAAACTTACCCAACTTGAAATAGGTTCAACAGCTTTCAAAAATAAAGAAAGGATTTATTTATTTCACCCAACTTGTTGAGCAACTTGAGCCGTAAAAGAGCATCTTGGCTGATAATAAGTCTCTCTCTTTGAAAACTCCCCAGCTGCTCTTTAATGGCATCCTTCTTATGGAAAGTAACCCAGCTTATGATATTCAAATCTGCAGCTACATCTCCATTTTGATCCAAGTACAGTTTCTTCTTGGAAAGATTGCAAAATTCACTCATCTCCAGAAACAGTTGGAACTGGAATAGAAACACCCTTGAAGGTTAAAAGCAGGAAGCTTGGTTTCTTACCACTCATGGTCTTTTCACATGTGAATCTTTCACCTAGAGTTGTCTAATTTGCAAATTTTGTGAATTGGGAAATAAGTGTTATCCCTGTCTTCAAAACTGACAAAAGTTCAGCAAAATTTGTCAATCATATATTGAAAAACTACATTTGTATTGATGAAATATCATTGACCAGATTTCTCTATGAAAGAGAATATTTTAGAACAGACTACAAATAAATTGAACAAAGAAACAAACAAAGAGATTATTTGTAAACTCCTTGGGAAAAACAGGGGGATTACCAGAAAACGTGAATTTGTCAAGAAGAAAGTTGCCAGGCTAATCTTCTCCCAGGTACACCAGGTAGGAAACACAACCACATGAGGTGACTCGACTTTATTGGAAGGCCACATCAAGACAATCTCGCAAGTCTGAAAGTTTAAATCTCCCACCAACCCTTTTTCAAGCCTGGAGAATTACACAAGATGTAAAAAAAAAAATTATGACAGAGAAGGAGGTGGCTGGATGGAGTCACCGAAGCAGTCGGTGTGAGCTTAAATGGACTCCAGATGATGGTAGAGGACAGGAAGGCCTGGAGGAACATTGTCCATGGGGTCGCTGTGAATACATTACAGTTGCAGTAGTTTGGTTCAGGCTTTGTTGAAGCTGAAACGCAAGTAGGCCCTGAGAATGTAACCTTTAACATAGTGCTTGCACAGGATATTGGCTGACCACAGTATCTGAATAACCGTTTACTTAGCTTAACATACCGTTTGCATAGGATGTTGGTTAACCACAGATATCTGACTGTTTGACTGTTATATGGCAGGTGTTAGGCCACCTTTTGCCGTGACGCAGTTGTTATTTGCTTCTTGTGGAAAATTATTGAAATGTATTTTCTTGTATGTGTCCACTCCCCCGCCCTTGCAAAACTATGCAATAAAAGGGTTTGTGCAGAACATGTCAGGAGGAATGTAGCTTTACACCCTCCAGGCACTTTGTGCTTGCCCACCTCGAGCTAACTCTTTGTGTGGTGTCTTGATTTGCGGCCTCCGTCCACGAGTGGACCCCCTAAATTCCCGGTGAGGACCGGGGTTCGTTCTCCCACCCAAGGGAGAACCCTGAAGGCCCAGACAGATGAATCCGGACTCGAGTGTGTTGCAGATCTCGCTGCGACAGGTCGCGATGGGTCAGACATAACTAACAACAACAACAAAGTTCTAAAAAACTTTTTTTTGGCTGGCCAGTTATGCAGTTGGGAGCTTCTCTGCCTTATCTGATTATTCCCGGGGCAGCATTTCCACCCCTTGTCCCCAAAAATCATTTATTGTTTTTTAGGTATTTATTTCTATCCTGTCTTTACTATTTTTACCATTAACTGAAGTCGGCAAACATATCAAACACACCCTCCTCTTCTTATTTTATACACAACAACATTGTGAGGAGGGTTGTGGCTGAGACAGTGTGACTAGTCGAAAGTCGCCCAGCTGGCTTTCACAGCTAAGGCAGGACTTGAACTCAGGATCTCCAACTTTCTATCCTGATGAAGATGTTGGTATTATATTATATTTGCACATGTCATTACACTTCCTTAATAGTTTGTGGAAATGCTGGTGATGTAAAGATTTCAGCAAAGTAGTAACAACCTACTTGCTGATAACTAATTAATTGAGATCATTAATTTCAATGTCCCTCATAAAACTGGGAATTTATGAATAACAATTAGTCCTTGATCATCTATTTTTCTATATTGTCATCCCTAACTGTTGACTTTCATTTATTAATTTTAAAACAATTATTAGCACAGTAGGAACCAACTCTTCTCAACAACCCGTTGAAACTATAAAAGTAATATCATAACATCAGCAAAGAGGCATTTATCTCCTAAGGCATGCTTACTTCATGCCTTGATTTTGACATCTTTTCATTCATTTTTAAAACTTTTCTCCCCCCCTCTCCCCCTCTCCTTCCTTCCTTCTTGTGTTCATTCCATGGGGTGAGAGGCAGCCTTGATTTCATTTTATCTAACCTCTCTCTTCCCCCCTCCCTCCCTCTCTCATTTTTTTTTAACTCTGCAAAATTCTGGTAACTAGTTTTTCAATAAAGTTGATTTTGTTTTTGGAGACAGGCCATACTATAGCATCAGCCCTTTTGTGTGGTGCCCTTGAGCATTAGCTTTCAAAATAAAGTACATTTTGGTTCCAACTCAGCTGCCAACTATTTCAGTTCTGTGATATGCTCTGGCATTAACTGGTCCCTGGAGTTTTGTTTTTTATCACTATGCCAACAAATCTCAGATTTATTTGTTTCTTCAGCCACAGGTGCTGTGTATTCCCTCTGGGCTCAGTTTCAAGCATGGAGACCCCAAATCTCTCAATTCTAGATGATGGCTTTAATTCGATATCTGCCCCTGTTATTATGAATCACATGGGGATTATTTCCCTTTCATTTCCCTCCAGAGAATTTCCCAACAATTTTTGAGTCCAAGAACTGGTTGAATTATCCAGGGATCCCTCCTGAGAGGGAGAATTATGATAAAAGTTTCAGCTCTGCTCTTTGGCCGAATCCTCCAGGGGAGACTTTGGGCAGAGAAATATGGAGTTTTGGGACAGGCAGGGTCTGTGCTCTTGAATGTCCGTCTCTCTCCTTTCCAGATGAAGCTGAGTGTTTCTCTGTGTTTCAATCAGGAAAGACACTGGATCATATTCCACCTTGTGAGAGTCCTTTGAATCCTTCAAATTATTCTTAAAAGATTCATTGATTCACCCCTTGAATTATGGACCTCCTGCTTCTGCTTCTGATGCTGCTGGTGTCCCATCCAGTCTCTGGGAAGCTGAGAATGAAATGCCCGGAGAGTTTGGAGCACCAGGATGGAAAACGACCACAGAGCTTTTATAGGCCAGGAGACCATCTCATCGGTATAGTCCTAAGTGGAAATGAAAAATTGCATACAAAGTTGCTTTTCAACGTGGCTCCTTCTCTTCAGTTGGTTTTTCGTGATCTGTAAGTCATTCAGGGTGATAGAGTTGCACTCCCTCCATTCTAACACTCTCCTTCTTTTCTGTTTTTATTTTTCATTTATTCCTATATTGGAGATTATGTCTAATGTCCGCAATGATTTTGATTTCCATGGCTTCTCTCTTTTGTCTGATTTTGTGAAATAAACTCAAATCGAAAAATAGGCCTGAAAAAAGCTGAAAGGGCTGCAGGTTATTTTCCTCTCTCAGTTTAATCCTTAATTTATCACTTGAATAATCAATTTTATTTAAAGTAGTGGTGGAACCAGTTGTAGTTGCTGTACCTCTGCCCATTTCCATATTTGTATAACTGATCATTGCTTTTGGATCAATGTTGGCTTAAGGCTCAGTAGGCTTTTGGAGGCTTATATATTTTTAAAAAGTATTTGTTGCTTCCCATTATAATAACATTTTTTTTTACAATAGGGATATTTATGGTTTTCCAGGTGCCTTAAGATTCATTTTCAACATTCAAATGGTCAACAAGAATTCCCAGCTCCTGCACAATCTCACACTTGGCTACAACCTCCATGCCAACTATTGGAGCACTTTCCACACTTCAGATGCCTTGCTGGACATTCTCTCCACTGGAGAAGCCAATGTCCCCAACTACGGCTGTGGAAGGAAGGAGAACCTTCTGGCTCTTCTTGATGGAGCTGGAAAGGACATCTCCATCCAGATGTCAACATTAGGAGGCACCTACAAAGTCCCACAGGTTTGTGTGTGTTTTTCTCTCTCTGGTAAAGTGAGGGGTAGGTGGTGGTGGGTGAGCAATAGATCCAATCATGTCTTCTCCATGGAATTCGAAATCTGCTTTTCTCCATATTAGCAAAAAAGTCAATATTTTACCCCATTAGGTTCATGTTGAGATTAATCATAAAAGGCATGAAATGCAAGCAATACATTCCCCGGAGAAGACATTCTACCAACTATTTAACTGATCAAAAAATATCCCTGGCTGTTGGGGTCTCTATTGGCATCTTCATTTTCACATATAAATAATATCCAGTCGGATTGAAGTTGGCAATAGTAGCGTTTTATGTATCTAAAAAGTGGAATAAAAAGGACTCTAGCAATTATAGGCCAAATAGACTAGCAGATATTGTGGCTGAAATGTATGCCTGGATCCTCTTAGTTAAACTTGAGAAAAATGCATTCCTTGCAGAAGAAACAGAAGGTTTTAGGTAGTGAATAGCTATATAGATTTGATAAGAAATATTGCATGTCAATAATCTAATATTGGTAACAAATTTGTCTTGAAATATCTAATCTATATCAACGAAGAAAACACGGTTTTGCTGGCTTTCTAAATGTTAGTGCATTTGTCATAATTAACAGAGAAATATTATATAGGAAATTGATTGCCCTCAAAATGGAGCTCCACCTGTTAGTCCTAATCCAGGCTCTTTCTCCAGGTCCTTGTTTGAGAGGGAGGTTGGAGCTCAATGGAGCAATGAGAAGAAGGATTGATACTTACCAAGGAGGAAGGGAAGGATGCATATTTGAACCCTTGTTATTCTCTCTTCTTATTGACAATTTACTTCAACTAATGAAGGATCCAAAAATCATCATAAATAAATGTTATTTCTTTCTTTGCCAAAAATTACTAAATTAGTGGACCAGTGAAATGCAGTGCACATAGTTTCCAGTACTTGGATTTTAGAAAGGCTTTGACAAAGTAAACCACTATCTACTTCTTGGTAAGCTAAAAATATGTGGGATAGACAGCATCACCCCCAGATGGACTCAGCCTGTGGTCCTCAGTGGAACTACATCTGCATGGAGGGAAACAAGCAGTGGGGGACCCCAAGGTTCCATTTTAGGCCCAGTCCTCTTCAGCATCTTCATCAAGGGTTTGGATGAGGGATAGATGGGGAACTCATCAAATTTACAGATGACACTAAACTGACCGGAATAGCCAACAGCCCAGAAGATAGGCTCAAGATCCAGGTGGATCTAGATGGACTTGAACCCTGGGCCTATCTAACAAAAGGAAATTCAGTAAAGAGAAAAGTAAAGTAATACAATAGCAGAGTTGGAAGGGACCTTGAAGGTCTTCTAGTCCAACCCCCTCCCTAGGCAGGAAACCCTATACCAGCGATGGCGAACCTTTTTTGGCTCGCGTGCCACAAGTGGGGGGAGCGCGGGGGGGGTCGTGTGCGGGCGTGCCGCACCCATAATGCAACCCGCCCCCAGTGCGCATGCGCGCACAACGCGCCCATTTTTGCATGATTTTTTCACCTTCCCCAGGCTCCAGAGGCTTTATAGGAGCCTGGGGAGGGCGAAAAGAGCCCCCCCGCCCCCCCAGAGGCTTCAGGGAACGTCCGGAGGCTTCCCTGAAGCCTTCGGAACACTTAAAACCTCCCCGCCACCCCCGGAGGTTTCAGGGAACGTCCGGAGGCTTCCCTGAAGCCTTCGGGACACTTAAAACCTCCCCGCCACCCCCGGAGGTTTCAGGGAATGTCCGGAGGCTTCCCTGAAGCCTTCGGGACACTTAAAACCTCCCCGCCACCCCCGGAGGTTTCAGGGAACGTCATCGCAAGGATTAAGGCGAAAGGGGGCGGGGGCGGGGAAAGCGAAGGGGGCTTTGCATGATTTTTTCACCTTCCCCAGGCTCCAGAGGCTTTATAGGAGCCTGGGGAGGGCGAAAAGAGCCTCCCCCGCCCCCCCGGAGGCTTCACGGAACGCTCGAACGCGGCGCCGGGGCCCGGCAGGCAGCGAACGAGTCGGAGCCTGCCGACTGGAGGAAGAGGGTGAGAGGGGGGTCCTGTGAACGGCGGCAGCAGCAGCGACAATAGTCGCAACTCGGCTGCCTGCCGCCTTTCCCCTCCTTTGTCTCCCAGCCGGGGCGGCCAGCCGGCAAGTTACGACTATTGTCGCCGCTGCTGCCCCCGTTCACAGGACCCGCCTCTCACCCTCTTCCTCCAGTCGGCAGGCTCCGACTCGTTCGCTGCCTGCCGGGCCCCGGCGCCGCGTTCGAGCCGGTGGGGGAAAGGAGGAGGAGAATATTGTGTCCAGGCAGATGACGTCAGGGAGTTCCCTCTGACTGCCGGCATCTGCGCTAGCAACAGCCAGGTCGCGTCTGATTGGCTAAGACGCGACCTGGCTGAGAGCGGGGAAACTCTGGCTTGGGGATTGGCTGGTTCGTCTGACAGCTTCGTATAAATAGCTGTCAGACGAACCCTGCATTGATTCTCTCCTGTATTCTGTATAAACTGTTGTGTTCAATAAAGTCTGTTGGATTCACCTCACGACTCCGCTCGCCTTCCGTGCATATTTAACACTGGCGACGAAGGTGGGATCCAGCCGCTAACCCACCAAGTGTTCCATCTTGGCACTATCGCACCGGCGACCCGTTCCTGGCTGACCTAGCTCGTTCCAGAGGAGACCATGTCGGCAATGCCAACCTTCGTTCCGTTTGGCTGCGACGGCGAGACTTGGGAAGCGTTCATGGAGCGCTTCGAGTGCTACCTAATAGCTAACGGCCGTCGCGATGTTCCAGACGACGAGAAGTGCAGTTTCTTCTTGAGCTGCTGCGGCACGCCAATGTTTAGCGCCGCTCGCTCATTAGCCACCCCACGGCCAGTCCATTCTCTGGACTGGGCTACTTTAACCGAGCGTCTTCAGCGCCATTACACCCCCACTCCATCCTGGGTGGTGAGGCACTACGCTTTCCGGCGTTGTGTCCAGAAGCCGGAGGAGTCGGTGAGCCAGTTCCTCCAGTCGCTTCGCACCGCGGCGATGAGGTGCGAGTTCGCCGACCTCGATCGCAACCTCACGGAGCAATTTGTCAGCGGCGTAAAAGATCTGCGCCTTCGCCGGCAGCTCCTGTCACAAGCGGACATCACGCTGACCGGGGCCATCGAGCAGGCAAGGGCGGCTGAACTCTCTGACGAGTCGATGGCGGAGATGTTCAACCTGCCGCCCCCACCAGGCCGCACCTGCCTGGTGGACGAACTAGTTCCTTTGCCTAATGACTATCCTGAGGAGGGAGCGGTGGCGCGCATTGGCCAGTCCGCTAGAAGACGCGTCCCTCAGCGAGCCCGGGAAGCTGTGGCCGTTTGCCTTGGCTGCGGAGGCAACCACGACCGTTCGGGTTGCCCCTTTAAAGCCGCAGTTTGCCGCCGCTGCCTCAAGAAGGGACATTTGGCCCAGGTCTGCCGAGCTCAGCTTCCCTTGCCACAGCGATCAGAGGACGTCCCGACCACAGCCGCCGTTAAACAGCGACCTGGAGGCCGGGCTGGACGACAGCAGCAGCAGCAGCAGCAGCAGCAGCAGCAGCAGCAGCAGCCTTCGCGCGGAGGCTGCTACGCCGTGGACGCTGACTTCCACGCCAACCCCGCAGAGTTGGCCTACCACACGGGTGCAGGTGCGGAGCGCATCAAGGCGTCGCTCCTCATAGAGGGCTCCCCCTGCACCATGGAGGTGGACTCGGGGTCATCCCGATCCCTTTTGTCTTGGACAGAGTTCTCCCGCCTCTGTCCAGGCATCTCAAAGACTCAGCTTGCCTCTCCAGACGCAACCCTACGGGACTACCAGGGGACTCTAATTCCTACCCTGGGTTGTCACCTGGTGCGGGTGGAATACGGGGACTATTCGGGGTGCCTTCCCCTACTAGTCGTAGAAAAGCCTTTGCCGGCCCTCCTGGGCCTTGACTGGTTCCCGGCACTTGGCCTATCAGTGCACGGGATTAGACAAGTGGTGGCCACGCCTCCCGACGTGGCCGACGTCCTTGTCAGATTTTCTGATGTTTTTGATGGACAGATTGGGGCGTATAAGGGCACGCCCATCTCCTTGAACCTAGACCCCCAGGTTGCCCCCATTAGGCTGAAGGCCCGGAGGGTGCCTTTCGCCTTGAGGGCAAAGGTTGATGCGGAGCTTGACAAGCTCGTCGCGCAGGGAGTCTTGGAGCCGGTGGATTACTCCAAGTGGGAGACCCCTTTGGTCATCCCAGTTAAGGCGGATGGGTCCATTCGCCTCTGCGCCGACTATAAATCCACCATCAACCTTGCCCTCCAGGCGAACCCCTATCCAGTTCCGGTAGTGCAGCACTTGCTCCACTCTTTGGGGCAGGGCTGCATCTTTGCGAAGCTGGATATGGCGCAGGCCTACCAGCAGCTCCCGGTGGATGACGAGGCGGTGGCTGCGCAGACCGTCGTCACCCACCGTGGAGCTTTCCGTTGCCGCCGCTTGCAATTCGGCGTTTCCGTAGCCCCGGGGATCTTCCAGAGCCTCATGGAGCGGCTGCTCCATGGGCTCCCTGGCGTGGTTCCGTATTTCGATGACGTCCTGATCGCCGCCAGCAGCCGATCGGGCCTCATCGAAGTACTAGAGAAGGTCCTCGAGCGTTTCAGGGGCTCGGGTTTAAAATTAAAGCGCAGCAAATGCTCATTTGCTGTGCCTCGGGTTGATTTCCTGGGATTCACAATTGACACCCAAGGAATTCACCCCACCCCTTCAAAAGTAGCAGCCATCAGGAACGCCCCCACACCTGCCTCCAAGACGGAGCTGCAGGCGTTCTTTGGCTTGCTCAACTTTTATGCGCCTTTTCTGCCGCATAAGGCGTCACTAGCCGAGCCGCTGCATCGGTTGCTCGACCGATCGACGGCCTGGCGCTGGGGCAGCCGCGAAGCGCATGCGTTCGCGGCTGTCAAAGACTTGCTGACGTCAGAGGCAGTCCTCGTTCAATATTCGGACAAACTGCCTTTGACTCTTGCTTGTGACGCCTCCCCCGTGGGTTTGGGGGCGGTCCTGAGCCATGTGCTGCCCAATGGCTCAGAGGCCCCCATAGCCTTTTATTCCCGGACACTGACTTCTGCAGAACGCAACTACAGCCAGATCGACAAGGAGGCTCTGGCTGCAGTGTCAGGGATTAAAAGGTTCCACGATTACCTCTATGGTCGGCACTTTACTTTGTTCACCGACCATAAGCCACTCCTTGGGCTTTTGGCAGGTAACAAGCCGACCCCTCCCATTCTTTCACCGTGCATGACCAGGTGGACAGAGTTCCTAGCTGCATACAGCTATACTCTGCTCTACCGCCCGGGCAAGCATATAGGGCACGCTGATGCCCTCAGCCGCTGCCCCCTGCCCGTGGCTGACCCCCCGACAGTGCCTTGCCTGTCGGTCTTAGCCATTGCTGATTTGGCTCTGCCACTCTCTTCCGGAGAGGTGGCCTCAAAGTCTAGGGCTGACCCTGACCTGTCCCAGGTCATGCTTTGGGTCCAAAGGGGCTGGCCTGAGGGTCCAGTGCCAGAGCACCTTCGTCCCTTCAAGGCCAGGCAGCTGGAGCTGGCACTTCACAGTGGGTGCCTCCTGTGGGGTGACAGGGTGGTTATTCCACCCAGCCTGCGCCATCAGGTGTTATCTCGCCTTCATGAGGCCCACCCGGGCATAGTGCGCATGAAATGCCTGGCGCGCAGCTATGTCTGGTGGCCTCGCATTGATGACGAGATAGCCGCCTGGGTGGCCGGCTGCTCCCCCTGCCAGCATTCCCGACCGGCGCCACCGGCAGCCGCTCCTAGGGAATGGGAATTGCCCCGAGAACCTTGGTCCCGCCTCCACGTAGATTTCGCGGGGCCCTTCCGAGGCCAGGTCTTCATGGTGCTGGTGGATGCATATTCGCGCTGGGTGGAGCTCATCCTCATGAGGTCCACCACAGCCGAGGCCACGATCAGGGAACTGACTAGGCTTTTCGCCACCCATGGCGTGCCGGACGTCATTGTCTCTGATAACGGGCCTCAATTTGCATCCACCGCGTTCCAGCTGTTCCTGGCCTCTCAGGGCATCCGCCATGCCCCAGTCGCCCCATACCATCCAGCTAGTAATGGCCGGGCGGAACGGGCGGTTCGCTCGGCCAAGGAGGCGTTAAGCAGGATGGATGGGGCAGACTGGCCATCAAGGGTGGCTGCTTACCTATTGGTACAGCATGCCACTCCTTGCCCCCTCACCGGGAAGTCTCCAGCTGAGCTGCTGATGGGCCGGCCATCGACGTCACTGCGCCTGAGCCCTCCAACGTTCCGTTCCCTGGTGCCCTTCCACCAGAATTGAATCGCCCGGTCCGGCTGCCCAGGGCCTTCCCGTCCTCGGACGCCGCCTCCCGGCCATCCAGTGTTGAGGGTGGGCCGCCCATTAGGCGTCAGCCTCCCGGTTTCCAAATGGCCTTCCCCGAGTCAGGCCAGGCCTACCAAGAACTGCCCTGCTCAAGCCCGCCTTCGGCCGCGCCCCCTCGGCCCTGCCTACCTGGGCCTTGTCGTCCTCCGTCTGGGGTGGGCCTCCAAGATGGCGCCCGGAGCTCCACTCCCTTGCGGGAGGAGCTTCGACGGACACCACCTCCCTCTCCGGCGCCTCCTGTCGAACTGAGGCGTTCTGGGCGGGTCCGATGCCGCCCAGACTATTTACGTGACTACGTTTGTGCGTCACCTGCACATGCGCAGTCACTGGGGGGGAAGGAGTATTGTGTCCAGGCAGATGACGTCAGGGAGTTCCCTCTGACTGCCGGCATCTGCGCTAGCAACAGCCAGGTCGCGTCTGATTGGCTAAGACGCGACCTGGCTGAGAGCGGGGAAACTCTGGCTTGGGGATTGGCTGGTTCGTCTGACAGCTTCGTATAAATAGCTGTCAGATGAACCCTGCATTGATTCTCTCCTGTATTCTGTATAAACTGTTGTGTTCAATAAAGTCTGTTGGATTCACCTCACGACTCCGCTCGCCTTCCGTGCATATTTAACAGAGAAGGAGGACAACAAAGCCCCCTTCGCTTTCCCCGCCCCCTTTCGCCTTAATCCTTGCGATGGCGCGGCTAGAGGAGGAGGAGGAGGAGGCGAGGGCGGCGTCCTAGTGGCGGTGGCGGCGGCGGTGGCAGCGATGTGAAGGCCGGGCGCAAGGACGCCGAGCCTGATGCGCCGCGCAGTGGAGGCGATCCGGGCCCGGGCGTGGAAACGCACGTCTCGTGCCTGTTCAGGGACCGTCCCGAGGCTTCCCTGAAGCCTTCAGAGCGCTTAAAACGACCATCCGAGCAACCCGGAAGTCACTTCCGGGTTGCTCGGAGGTTGGTTTTAAGTGTTCCGAAGGCTTCAGGAAAGCCTCGGGACGTTCCCTGAAGCCTCCGGGGGGGCGGGGGAGGCTCTTTTCGCCCTTCCCAGGCTCCTATAAAGCCTCTGGAGCCTGGGGAAGGCGAAAAATAGCTTTTAAAAAGGTGAACTCAGCTGGCCAGCGCGCGCAGGCGCGCTGGCCAGCTGACAGGGCAGCGCCTCGCGTGCCCTGACAAATGGCTCCGCGTGCCACTTGTGGCACGCGTGCCATAGGTTCGCCATCACGGCCCTATACCATTTCAGACAAATGGCTATCCAACGTCTTCTTAAAGATTTCCACAACTTCTGGAGGCAAGCTGTTCCACTGATTAATTGTTCTAACTGTCAGGAAATTTCTCCTCAGTTCTAAGTTGCTTCTCTCCTTGATTAGTTTCCACCCATTGCTTCTTGTTCTACCCTCAGGTTCCTTGGAAAATAGTTTGACTCCCTCTTCTTTGTGGGAACCCCTGAGTCTTACACTGAGGCTAGAAAACCCAAATGTACAGGTACAGATTACGTGAAACCTGGCTCAATAGCAGGAACTGTGAAAGGGATCTTGGAATCTTAGAGGACAATCTCTCAAATGTGAGCTAACAATGTGTGGCAGCAGCCAAAAAAAGCCACTGCAATCCTAGGCTGCATCAATAGAAGGATAGAATCCAAATCACGAGAAGTATTGGTACCATTTTATAATGCCTTGATAAAACCACCCTTGGAATAGGACATTGATGGTGAACCCTTTTGGCACAAAGTGCTCTTGTCAGGGATGCAATCTGGAAGAGGAGTTGACCAGTGTGCATGCCACTGCGCATATGTGCACCAGGCAGCTCCTCTTCCAGTTCCTGGCACTGCCACGCATGTAAAGGCCAGCTGATCGTCATGCTCACATGCACACAAGAAACCCGGAAGAGCAACGGGCAAGGCCACGCGTGCCAGTCAACATGGCTTTCCGTTCCACTTAGCCCAAGCTAAGAATCTGAAGCAGAGGGCACCATTTCCCCTCCTGGGGCCTCCATGCATCCCATTTTTGGCCTCTCCAGACCCGAGAAGCACTCTGCCGGCCAAAAGCTTTGGTCTTACTTTGCAGTTTCAGTCCGTGGGGCTTGCGAAGGGAAGGTGTGCTCTCAGCCAGTTGGTGGGGGCTGGCAAGTGGGCGGGGTGATTTGGGCGGGGCAGCCTCATGGTCCCACGTGGGCTGAATTAATGGCTTCAGTGGCCTGTATCCAGCCCATGGGATGTAGTTTGAGGACCCCTGGTATAGGGTCTCCTTCTTGAGCAGGGGGTTGGACTAGAAGACCTCAAAGATCCTTTCCAACCCTTTTATTTTGTGATAAGTTCTGTTATGGGTACATATGTTTAGCATGCTAAATACGTATTGGAACATGCTGATTTACACTGTGATATTATCATACTTACACATTGGATTATATACCCTGTGAGGAAGACTTGGGTTCTTTTCTCATAATAATTATCTGATAATTAATACCGGTAAATCAAGTTCAAATGTTATAGTCTTTGGGAAATGACATCCTAGCCATAGATGGTCAGCCAATAGAGCAAGTAAGACCTTTCCTTACCTGGGGCAGTTTTCTCTGAGACTGAATCTTGGCTCCCTCATCATCAAAGGAGCTCAGTTAGATCAAAGACATGAGTGAAAGTGGTGCTTAGATGAAAACCTCAGAGCTCTCCAGCTTCCTCAGCCCCAATTATTGAAGTATATGAGGCCAAGGTTTCCCCCATGTTCTTATATCAATCTTATGTTTGGGGCTTCAGAGAGAAACCACCAGCAGAACCAACCCAATCGCAGCCTCCGAGGAGTATCTTGGGGTGGACAAAAGGACTCCAGCTGCTGCCCCTCAGAGCTGATTTGGGAATTTACACAATTTCTACTTTGTCTAAAATGAGAAAATATGGGTATTGGCATGAAATTTAATCTATGGAAACTAACAGACTCTGAAAATTGTGGCTGTTAGAACAGACAAAACTTCAATTAAAGACCAATCTTGGATTCTACTGCTGACAAATTGTATGAGGAACTGAGGTCTCCCTGTTTCTTGTACAACTGGAGAAGAAGCTAAAAAGATTTCTCCACAAAGAATCTGGGTCTTAGAAGCATTAAAATATGCAGCAATCCTCAAAAATTATAGTAGGCCCTTTATTGGAATAGAATACTTCAGTTGGCATTTGCACATGTTAATCTAATTGCAATAAATTGTAGGGGTGAGATACAGTAATATGACTTACATTGTTTATAGTTTTTAAATTTATTTATTATTTTCCACTTTTATAATACAATCTTGCTAATATTCTGTCTTTAATATTTTAAACAATGTCTAATTAACAAATTATTCTAATGCCTTCATGAGAACAAGATTTGATTTATTAAAATATAATAGTTTGGACTTGATTTGACCCCAAATATAACACAGCATTCTTCATTGTGCAAGGTTTTTGAATGCAGCTCAGAATCTGACTTGTCCAGTGAAACTCTGAAGACGAAGCTATGGATTATCAGCTTTTATTTCTGCCTCCCACCTTAACAGAGCAGGCAGAGAGAGAAAAACAGGCATGTGCCAAAAACCTTTCCAAACATCTTATAGCTTGCACAGAACGTCATTGCTATAGAAACATCATTTGATATCACACAAATTTCACGATTTTTGTCAACGCTCTGAAAACCATAGACTGTAGAAGGGAAAAGAAATCCATTTTGGGGAGTATAACTCATAGCTTTGTTAGGGAATGCTGAACACACATTTTAAGGTACAAGCAAGGCTACTTGGCAGATTCCACATTCTACTTTTCACAAGATGTTACTTTGCTAGGCTAAGCTTGGCAATTTGCCTAGAAGTTTTATCTATGTAGTTGGCAAGTTAAGTTACAATGGAGCTTCTCTCAACAGAAATTTAACAGAAGCTGAATTAGGTTACACTCTGTGTATGCTCTAATGCAGTGATGGCAAAACTTTTAGAGACCGAATGCCCAAACCGCAACCGAAAACCCACTTACTTATCTCGGTGTGCCAACATGGCAATTTAACCTGAATAATGAGGTTTTAATTTAGAAAAACAACTCATATGTGATTAACGTCTTTTCTCTGAAAAAAAAACCCACAATAACAGCGCTTTCAATGATACAAACACCTTTTTATTGAAAGGTAAACGTTTGCATTTGGCATGCTTTTGATTAATGTGACCTTTGCTGTTGAATGCACACTGATAATTTTTCTAACCTTGACTCATACTTTGTAAGTTTGAGAGCAACACATGCAGCACTCAGGTCATCTGTTAGTCCAGGGGTGTCTCTTTTGCAGAGTCAGGGATCCAGAAACTTTCATTCTCGGGGGTGGGTGGTTTAAAGTGGTTACCTGCAGGTCTCCTGCTCCTCCCCTCCCCCCAACTACTTTCCACTTATCTACTTAATGAGGCTTCTTTGTCTCAAGGAGCAGCAAATGGGGCCAGACAGAGACAGGCAATCCAAGTGTGTGTGTCAGGGAAAGCATACTTCAGCCAAGGCACCCAAACTGCTGCCAATGGTGTGGGCGACAGCTGAGCATGCAAATGGGGCCAGACAGAGACAGGGAGGGTAAGAGAGTAATCTCTCTCTGTGTGTGTGTGTGTGTGTCAGAGAAAGTGTGCTTCAGCCAGGGCACCCAAACTGGTGTGGCCGACACCTGAGGAGGGAGGCCGGGTGTGTGTGTACTTTCATCCCCATTCAAACAGGGCCTCTTTTTTCCTCCCCATCACAGTTGGGGCATTAAGGTTGCTGCCACCTAAGCACCAGGATTGCCCCCTCCCCAGCCACCAGCCAGCCCCACCTGACCTGCTCCCTGCCGGCTCCTGCAAAGCCTCGCCATTCTCCTCCTCCTCCTCTTCTTCGTGTCGTCCTCCTCCTCCGCCCAAGTGGCAGTGGGCTCCACGGGACAGGTTTTCATTTCTGCCCTGGGGCAGAAAACTCTGGTGGGCTGGAAGTGAGTGTGAATGGCCTGGCTCTCCAGTGCTTCCTGGGTCAGTTGGAGGCTTCCTTCAGCCTTCAAACAGTTGCAGGGCTTGTTTGGGGTTTTTTGCTTCCAGGTCTCGCCTTTGAAGGCTGTTTGAAGGCTAAAGGAAGCCTCCAACTGAGCCAGGAAGCACTGGGGGGGGGGGAGGGGAGACCATCCACACTCAATTCCAGCCAGGAGAGTTTCCTGGGGAACGTGAGTGCCCCCCCCCCCCACTGCATATTCACGCGTCCCCTGCCCTGGCCCTCCACAAAGGCCCGAAAACCAGCTGACTGGCAGGAGGTGTGCCTGCATGTGGATGCTAGTGGAGCTGGGCTGGGGCGGCTGGGGTGCCAGGAGAGGACGCTCTGCATGCCACAGGTTCCCCATCACTTCTCTAATCCTTTCAATTCCTTTTCCAGATCAATCATGCAGAAGCTTCAGAGGCTCTGAGTGATAAAAGTCGATTCCCCTTTTTCCACCCATTGCGCCCCAAAGAAGGAATCCAGTACCCAGCAATTGTCCAGCTGCTCCTCCACTTCAGGTGGACCCTGATTGGCCTCTTTGCTTCAGATACAGAAAAGGGAGAGAATTTCATGAGGACTTTTACTCCTGTGCTTGTCAGGAATGGAATTTGTGCTGTTATATCACAACTGTTCTCAAAGACTGGATATACTGCATACCTCAGGGATTCCCTATCTAAGTGGAGACAAGTCAACGTCTTTGTTCACTTCATGGAATTGGATTTCATTTGGGACAGAATTCTTCCTTTCCATTTAACATTTATGCGTCTCCCAGGACCCATTGAGGGGAAAGTCTGGATCCTCACAAATTTTACATGGTATGAAATGGACAAGCGCAGACTTCTCAAATACATCCATAGTGTTTGGAAATTTAGTTATCTGCCAAAAGAAATTTCAACAAATTCTGCCTATAAACCCCATTTCTTTGTGGAAGAAAAGTTTCAAGATCATTATTATCATTGTTCTCTTTCAAAGAATGTCTTTTCTGTCAAAGGCCGCAGAAGATGCACCCAGAAAGCCCCACTGGAGACCCAGAGGAAAAGGGACAGAATAAGGGTCCCAAATCACTACCAATCTTACAGTCACACGAAGACTCTGGCCCAGGCCCTGAATGCTGCATATTCCTCCAGATGGAGGAGGGGAAGGAAGGAGGGAGAAAAGATGTTGGGGTCCCCAAGGCTGCAGCCATGGCAGGTATGGGGGTCCCGATATGGATCCATTAATCTTAGATCCTTTAGAGGAGGAATCCAGAGGAGAAGGAGGGGAACCATCTCAACAGATCTGGCCAATTTAATTACTCAGGGAATTAATGGTTCCAAAGAGTAGATACCATGGCATTTTTACATTTAGCACTGCTAATTGGAAAATACTGTATTCTTTTTAAAATGAATTCCCGTATTTGTGGGTTTGTGATTAGCCTGGTGGAATTCCACCTTTCTTCCATCCCCATTGCAAGTGGGTCTGTGTGCAGCTGGACAGGCAGCTAAGCCCCCCTATTCTCCCCCAATGAAAGGGAGCCTGGCGTGGATCTGGATGCTTTATTGGGAGAAGAGGGCAGGTGAAACTGAGGAGATGCAAAGAGTGGAAATCAAATAGAAAGACCAGATAGGCAGCATTAACTAAGAGCCAGCAAAGAAGCAGCTGGAACCTCTCCAGCGATGCTCCGTGTGAGGGAGGGAGGCGTCTCCGGATGACCAGGGGTCTCGGTCACAATGGCTGCTTCCGTCTTCTCCAAAGGCTGACAGAAAATGGAATCTGGCTTCAGACCTTATAGTGAGGCTTATTTGCCCCCGGCCACTAGGTGGGGCTAGAGCAACAACAGCACAACAGTTACCGTATTTTTCAGAATATAAGATGCACCCTTTTCCCTCAAAAAAGAGGCTGAAAATCTGGGTGCGTCTTATACATCGAATACAGCATTTTTTGCCTCCCGAAGCCCCACCCCTTCACCAAAATAGCCGTACATATCTTTATGGAGGCTTTCAGAAAGCTCCTGGGGGCTGGGGAGGGCAGTAAGGAGCAAGAAATGGCCCGTGTTCGCCCCCCCCAACCCCCAGCAGCACTCTATAAGCCTCCATAAGGCTATGCATGCAATTTTTTTGACAAAAAACAGGCTTGTTTTTGAGAAAAACCTGGCATTTTTTGATCATTTTTGCCCACCCCCCAGGAGCACTCTTCAAGCCCCCCAAGGCTATTCATGACTTTTTTTAAAAAGGGGGGGCGTTTTCACAAAAACAGGCTGTTTTGGGGAGCTTTGCAGAGTGTAAAAACTTTTTTTCCCCCGTTGGAAAGCTCTTTAACTGGTTGATGAGAATTACATTGATCAAGGGCTTTGCCAGCAGAAACAAAGTCTTAGGTGCTGCAGATTGTCAACGATTTCCTTCTCTAGCACATAGATAAATACACCTGGAAACATCTACCTATCCACCTACTCTCTCTCCCTCCCTTCCTCCCTACTGTATTTCTCCCTCTATCTCTTTCTATTTCTCTCTCTATCCCTCTACCTACCTACTGTATTTCTCTATCTCTATATCTCTCTATTTCTCTCTATCTCTATCCCTTTATCTACCTCCCTTCCTCCCTACCTAATTACTCTCTCTCTCCCTACCTACTGTATTTCTCTCTCTTCCTCTCCCTCTATCTACCTATCTACTTTTTAAAAGAAAATTACCTCTTCAAATCCTTGGTGCGTCTTATACTCCGAAAAATACGGTACATGTTGTGGCATGACAACCTTTATAAATTGGGAGGAGACCCTGAGACCATCTAGCCCAACCCCCTCCTCTCTGCAGGAATCCCAGTTCAAGCTTTTCTGACTGATGGCTGCTCATTCTTTGCTCTCAGACGATCCATGAAGAGGAGAATGAACTTCTCTGCTTTACTGGCTCAGCTCTAAAACAGCTCATCCTTTTATCATATTTTTTTTCTCTCATTCAGTTAAAATCTCCTCTCTTGTAACTGAATTCACTTTTTCCATATCTGACACTCTGGAATAAGAGTGAGCGGATCTTACACTTGTGTGTAACAGGAGTCAGTTATTGGAAGAGGGTTGTATCCAGTGGTGGGATTCAAATGTTTTTACTCCTGGTTCTGTGGGCATGGCTTGGTCTTGTGACTGGGTGGGTGTGGCTTGGTGGTTATGTGATTGGGTGGGTGTAGCCAACTTGACATCATTCATGTCAAGGGGTACCTTGCCTGGCGTCTCTTTGCGTCAACAAGATACAATTTCCCTGTCTATTTATTTACTACTAATGAACATCCAAAATACACAATTTAATCCTATGTATATATGCCATATGTGTACATACATATTACAAGGTATAGTGTGTGTATAGGCACACAAAAAGATACATTATCTACTTTATACACTGTATGTGTATGTACACACACACACACATACACACACACAGCTCTTCAAAAACTATACACATTCAACCTCACTTATTGCATTTGGAAAAACACACCCAGAGTCCACTTTCTGCCACACATTTAACTATCACTTCTGCACATTAGAACATTACACAGGCCTTCAGATGTTCTTCCCTAGCCTGCACATGACTGATAGAGCCAGGAGATGTCATGGATTGAGTAAAATGTGGCAAAGCTCACTTAACAATGCTCTTGCGTTTGGGTTCCCCAGAACTTCTTTTTGAGAAGCGTCATTCTGAACTCCGTGTTGGGGGGCATGTGTGTGGGGTGTCCACTGAGGGGCTTTTAGCCAGAGGCGCCTCTGGCCAGGGGGGAAATTGGAGTGGCTCGGATGAGCCAGGAGGGATGATTGAAATCTTTTGGCTGAGCTGGTCAATCACCCCCCCCCCCCCCAGTTGGACCTGGCCGAACTTTCCTCCCTCCCTCCGGTCACCGCGGAGCTGCTGCAGCCTCTCCCCCAACACGCTGCCCAGTTATGGGCCCAACTTGCTTTTCCCTGCAGTATTTGGGGGGGGGGGAGTGTTCCTCTGTTTGGGGGTAGAATATTGGCTGCAGAAAGGCAAAGGGGTGTGCAGCCTTGGAGGGCCTGTTCACCCTTCCCCTTTTCCTCTCAGCCCTGCAAAACCAGAAATTTCCCCCCCTCCAAACAGCAACTGAGACTGTGCAGGGGGGAGGAGGGGGACAGGAGAACAGGATCTGAAAGATCCCAATTCTGCAACAAGAGGAGTTTTTGCAATGGGGAGGGGGAGGGAGTAGCCCCAGCTTCCAAAGGCCTTTTAGCCATAATTGCCATCAGAGCAGATGTTGGGGAGGGGGTGAAGGAGGAAAGGGGTCCCCTGACTCTCCCTCAGACGCCAAGGAAGGAAGGAAGGAAGGGGAGGGGAGGGGAGGGGAAGGGGAAGGTAGGGATGGGAAAGGAAATGGAAAAGAAGGAAAGGATGAAAAACGGAGGGAATGGGAAGGTAAGGAAAAAGGAAAAGAGAAAGGAAAGGAAAGAGGGAAAAGGTGAAGAATGGCAGCTGCTGGAGTGGTCAGGAGCAGCCTGAGATGGGCATTTGGGAGGAGACCAAGACAAGCAGGAGGCCACGGCAAAGACAGGCAAACAGGCTGGGCTGTGTGGCCACGTGGTTGAGGCAAGGGAGCCAAAGAGCAGCTGCAGCAATGACTCTAAGGCACCAGCCAAGGCTTGTGAGGCAAGGAGTGGTGGGGAGAGACGTGGCCAGGCAGAATTTTTACTATCGGTTCACTCAAACCGGGCCGGACCGTCTGAATCCCACCACTGGCTGTATCCTCCCTTCCCCAACCGAGAGATTGTTTCAATTTCACGTAGATTGTGTGCAAATTCTCCTCCACGTGTGATGCCTGCAAGGGGACCTGGTCCTTGAGTTGGGGTCTCCCCAAACCAGAACGTTCACTTCCTCAGATTCTTATGGCTGCATTTGCCTTCTTTCCATGAACATCTCCCAGCTGACTCAGATTCTGTTTCCAGTTAACTATGATTTTGAGCTCCCCCCGCTTCTTTTGATGCCTTTTCGGGCTTTTCCTTTCTGCCTCCTTGCAAGGCTCTCCTCGGCATCAGGGCTGCCTTTTTCATCGCGACGAGCCCCGCTGCTTTCTGGGGGGTGAGGGGAGCTGTTGCCTTTCTTACTCCGAGGAAGCCTGCAGAGCCTCGCAAGGATCTCTTTCGGCTTCGCTTCTATGCTGGACCTTTAGCCTGCTCTTCCTCTTCTCTATACAGCAATCGCCTACTCATTACAATGCCTCCCGCGAGTTTGGTCTTATTTTGTCTTGACTAGAGCAAAAGCTGGCGCGCCTCCACCCCCTTCCCGCCCCGCCGGCGGCAATAGTCATTACTATTACAATGCTTGGTGTGAAACAAAATTTTATACCGATTTTTAATCGAAAATTAGGGGGTGCGCATTATACACGTGTGCGCGTTATACTCGAATAAATACGGTATCTATTGGACTTGTCATCTATCTGCTGTATATAAAAAACATAGTTAACAGGCAATCCAACAATAAAGTTAAATTTCAAAACTTCAAAATTGTCTGTTATCTGCTATTGTATTTAACTCACGGAAAATTTCTACCACAGACCAACACAATCATTACCTCTGATCTATCCATAATCTGTCCAGGATTAAACATCTTTGTTTGATTCTTATAATAAAAACACATTTGCTTAAAATTTTAATTAGAATCTTTCCCAACAACTGCTGTCCATTCCCCAAAGTTATAGGATGTCCTGTAAATGCAAACACAACTCTTAAGACTTGTTTTCCAGTTAAATATGACAAGTCCATTCCCCAATCTCCCTCAATGTTCTTGAAAGAACCATTTCATCAGTCATCCGTTCGGTCCACTTTGAGTCTTCAGGGTCCATGGCCTCTCCAGCCATCTCCAAGCAGCCTCCCTTCAAACCAGACTCCTCCTTCAGGGATGCCAGCAGCCAGTTAAGTTCAAGTCCATCCATCCAATCCATCCTATTCAACAATTCTTGCTTCCCTTTATCACCTTTAAGTTGATTTAAAACCATTGTTATTTTATCAAACTTTTAAAATGAAGTTTCAAATAAGGCTTCTAAGTTGAAAGACTTTATATTCTTTAAATCACATCAAATTAGCTTACTCTAAGATCCTATTAATTACCGTATTAATGACAACATAGTATAATTGATGACCAAAGGCAAATTTGTATCCATCACTTTTAGGTTTCATAAGAAAGATTAAAAGGGGTTAAAAATTATTTGAGTATCATTTTGAAGACAGTTTTTATCCACTTAGTTATCATACCATCTACCCCTCAGGTTTCTAATCCTATCGCAAAATTATTTCTGAGTCCTTTACTGAAATCCAGTTCTATCACCAGTTCCCATAATCTATTGAGGAAGTGTAATGATATGTGAGAATGACTTTTGGGATGAGGGGAAGAGAGGCTGCCTAGGGAAGGATCAGCTAAGAGGGGAGAATCCTGCAGCTGCATAATGGGAGAGAAAGAAACTCAGGATCCTCACTAACTTTTCAGACTGAGAAAAGAGCTGGTGGGAGAGTTGTTCTTTCAGATCTGCAAAAAATTTTTTAATGTCGTATTACAATCAAGTAGAATTAGCACATTTAGAGATGTTTTCCATCAGGATGACCAGGGAGAAGATTAGCCTGACAACTTTCTTCTTGATCAACCCATGCTTTCTGGGAATCAATTTGTTGTTTTCAAAGAGTTTATGGATCATCTTTTTTTTCTCTGTTCATTTTATTTGCCATTTGCTCTAGAATGTTCCCTGTAATTGACCAATTGTGTCAATTATATTTTCTTTATATTTTGTCACTAAATGATTGACAAATTTTTCTCAAACTTTTTCATTCACTTATGAAGATAATGGCAGTATTTGTATCCTATTTAACCATATTTGGAGATTAGACAATTGTAGAAGAAAGATTCAATGTGGGATAAGAAACAAAGTTTTCTGCTTTTCAAATTCCTGGATGTTCCCATTCTAGTTTCATCCCTTTCTGGAGAAGAATGAATTTTGGAATATTTCCAACTTTAAACTATACTTGGGCCAAAATGGAGAGATAACAGCAGATCTATTTATTGTCAGCTTCTTGGTTCTCCCCAAGAAGGAAGCCGAGGGTCCCAAGATGGAGAGTCTGGCGTTTTTTATAAGACAGAGACTTTATATCAGCCAAGATGCTCTTTCAGGGCTAAAGTTACTCAATAAGGTGAGATAAATGTTGGTGTCTTTTCTCTGTTTTCCAAAGCCTGACGTCCCATTTCAAGTGGGCAGAGCCTAGAGTCTCCAGGGTGGTTGGCATCCCATGCCAGTTGGTGTCATCTAATGGAAGTTCTTCAACAGACAGGACCTAAGTGGAGGGGTTTTGCCATGTTTTATGGAAATCTTTCAAGATCTTAATGGTCAGAGGTTTCTTTCTTCATCACAGTTTTATTCTTTATTGAAAAATCTAATGGAATAGAAATTTCCTAAATCTTTTACAATGAATTTTATTCTCAGTTTTAATATGAATATATCATCATATGTAAATCTTTTTTCAATTCCATCTCTGCTGACTTTATTAAGTAAAAAGTACTTTATTGTAATGTTAAATGCCAAAAGCAAAAGGGAGGAACTAAATGAAGAATCTGCCAGTAGTTAGTTATACCTCCTGCATCTTCTTAGTAGTAGTCAGGTATTTCATATTTACTTGCATGAAGACCAGAGGCTATTTGGCTAATGTCAGTATCTATCTCTATTTTCCATGAATGTTGACTACTAACACATTTTCTTTGGCATTCCTCATTTTTCTTCTCAGTCCCTGCCTCAGTCCAACTGTGCGGAAAGTTGTCATCCTGGATTTGTCAAGAGGGCTCGAGAAGGAGAGCCAGTTTGCTGCTATGACTGCGTTCCTTGTCCGGAGGGGACCTTCTCCACTCAGGAAGGTGGGTCACACTGAGGAAAATGGGAGGCTTTGTTTAACTGGATCCATCCAGAACATTTTCATGAAAGTGCAAGTTAAAAGACACAAGCTCACCTTTCTTAATTTTTAATATGCACAATTTCTTATCTAAAAGGAAGTAAATCAAAAAGTCTTTGAAGGAGGGGCTGGGAGGAGATGGGGGGAGGGGTGGCCGACTGGGCAAGCTTTACTAACAGCAGTGGAAACATCTCTCCTGCTTTCTAGTCTGGATATGTGCTGCTAAGTTCACCTTTCTAGGAAGATCTGAGTTCTTTGAAACTTGATGAATTGTTTTAGGTCCACCTTCTGAAAGACCTTGCAATTCACTGTATATTGGATCCTCCCCTTGAGGATCACTGAAAAGGTGTCACTGGTCCATAATGTAGTGCTGTGGATAGTTATGGTGGCAACTCATGCACAAATATTCTGCCAGTCATGTAGATCGATCGATCAATCAATCAATCAATCAATCAATCAATCAATCAATCAGAGTAGAGCTGGAAAGGACCTTGGAGGTCTTCTAGTGCTACCCCTTGCTCAAGCAGGAGACCTGATACCATTTCAGACAAGTGACTGTCCAGTCTCTTCTTAAAAACATCTAATGTTGAAGCACCCACAACTTCTGGAGGCCAGCTGTTCCACTGGTTAATTGTTGTCACTGTTAGGAACTTTCTCCTGAATTCCATATAGCTTCCAGATGTTACAAGATACTGTAGGTATCCTCTAAGTCCAGGATATTAATTGCCATGTGGCAGGACTCTAAATATTTGTATGAAAAGATTATATGATTCATTATTAATCTGTAATAATGTAGCTTCCTATGAATTACATTACACCAGAAATAATTCTCACCCTAGGACAGTGATGGCGAACCTTTTTTTAACGGCATGCCAGAATTGCACGCGTGTGCGCTATTGCACGGACCCGCGTGCCCATTCAATTTCCCACCCAACTGCGTTTGTGCAGGTTACCCCCGCGCATGCGCATGCAACCACTCCCCAGGCTCCGGAGGCTTTCCTGAAGCCATGTCCGAGTTCTGGTGGGCTGGAGGAGGCTTTTTCTGCTTCAGGAGATGGTGCTTGTGAGCCTCGGGGCTCCTGGGCGGCCCATGTACGCAGGGCACTAGGCTGACTCCGGTTGCAAAATGTCAGAAAATTCCCCATTTTGCAAGGCAGCTCTCAAAGAGAATGAAGCGGGCGCGGGTGCTTCTTCCATTCTTACAATGAGTAGTAAGGGAAGTGAGCACCGGCCAATATCCCTGCCTCCTTCCTCCGAGAGCTCGCACGGCAGCATGCGGTGTGTGTGTGGGTGGGTGTAAGGGAGGCTGGCAAAGAAGCCTTAGTTTTCCCACTGCCGCAGCTCTCGGGGGATGGAGGCAGGGATACTGGCGGTTGCTCGCCTCGCGTGGCAGCAAGCGACGTGTGTGTGTGTGTGTGTGTGTGTGTGTAAGGGAGGCTACCAAAGAAGCCTCGGGAAGCGAGTGCCCACCAGTATCCCTGCCTCCTTCCTCCGAGAGCTCGCAAGGCAGTGGTCTCACACACATACACACACACACACACACAAACGCGCAAGGGAGAGGGAGAGGCTGGCAAAGAAGCCTTGGATTCCCCATTGCAGCGGTTCTCGGGGGAAGGAGGCAAGGGTAGTGGCCAGCGCTCGCTTCCCAAGGCTTCTTTGCTAGCTGCCCTTACACACACACACACACACACTGCCGTGCGAGGGAGAGGCTGGCGAAGAAGCCTTGGATTCCCCACTGCCGCCACTCTCGGGGTAAGGAGGCAGGGACATTGGCCGGCGCTCGCCTCATGTGGCAGCAAGCGGTGTGTGTGTGTGTGTGTGTGTTTGTGTGTAAGGGAGGCTAGCAAAGAAGCCTTGGGAAGCGAGTGCCCACCAGTATCCCTGCCTCCTTCCCCCAACAGCCGCTGCAATGGGGAATCCAAGGCTTCTTTGCCAGCATCTCCCTCTCCCTCTCCGCCACGGCTGCTTCCTTCTCTTTGAGAGCCACCTTGCAAAACGGGGTGTTTTCTGACATTTTGCAAGGCGGCTCTCAAAGAGAAGGAACCGACCACCAGCACTACTCAGGGAACTCGGCCTGTGGAGTCTGGAGTTCCAGGGGGAAGGAAACTCCGCCGCAGCCCACTCCCCATGTGAGGGGTTCCCCCCATCCATCCATGGCTTCTGCCTCTTGCTCCACTTCCTTGCCAGTGGTAAGCGGCGCCATGGTCGAGGAGCAGGCAGGTGGCTGGGTGGGAAGCCAGTGGGCTGCTTTGGAGCCTGAAGCCCCACGGAGCTGGCATGAGAGGCATGTGGGCCTGAGTGAAAAGCAGCATCTTCCTCCAGTGGGGGCGGGGGCTGTGCCTTTGCAGAAAGGGAGCGGGTGCATGTGCAGCAGCCCCGGGCCGCAGCATCGTCGCTGCCGCCTCTCTCAGCCCCATCCCAGCGTCTGCGTTTTCACCAAGGGCCGCCTACTGGCCTGGCTAGACGCTGATCTCAGAAGACTAGCGGGCATAGGGATCCGCTGGTAAGACCATGTGGAAGGCAGGGAAGCATGGCAGGGCCGTGGGGAAGGGGTAGCTAGCTAAGCCACGACTCGCAGTCTTAACTAACATGGGCGCAGCTCTTCAGGCAGGCAAGCTGCAGAGTACAGACTGGGTGGGGCGGGACAAGCTGTGACCAGTTTGGGGGCGAAAAGGCCTCCCCTGGCCCTCCGGAAATATGAAAAACCAGTTAGCCGGCACGCGCATACGAGTCAGAGCTGAAGTCTGGTGTGCCACTCAATATGGCTCCACGTGCCACCTGTGGCACGGGTGCCATAGGTTCGCCATCACGGCCTTAGGACTTTCCTCAACTTCATATACCTAGCTACTTTTTAAAAAAGTACATCCTTCTTATGCTTTTTTAAATGAAAAATAAAAGGAACGAAATATTAAAGAAAATTGATTTTTGGCTTCTCAGATGCAGAAAAATGCACCAAGTGTCCAGATGACAAATATCCAAATGAGGCCAGAGTCCAATGTATCCCCAAAGTTGTTACCTTCCTGTCTTTTGAAGAACATCTGGGCATCATCCTGGTCTCTTTTGCCTTACTATTGTTCCTAACTACAGGCCTTGTTTTAATTATCTTCATTAAATATGGAGAAACTCCCATTGTCAAAGCCAACAATCGGGACCTCTCCTACATCCTCCTGGTCTCCCTCCTGCTTTGCTTCTTGTCGTCTTCTCTCTTCATTGGTCAACCAAGGAAAGCCACCTGCCTTCTCCGACAAACGGTCTTCAGCATCATCTTCTCAGTTGCCATTTCTTCTCTCTTGGCCAAAACCATCATGGTGGTGCTGGCTTTCCTGGCCACAAAACCAGGAAACCGAGCAAAGAGATGGTTGGGGAAGAGCTTGGCCAACTCCATCATCCTTTCTTCTTCTGCTGTCCAAATTTTCATCTGCTCCCTCTGGCTGGGAGTTTCTCCTCCCTTCCCTGACTCTGACCTCCACTCCCAGCCTGGAGAGATCATCCTGCAATGCAACGAAGGGGCTGTTGTCATGTTCTACGTCACCCTCAGCTACATGGGCTTCCTGGCTGCCATTTGCTTCACGGTGGCTTTCCTGGCCAGGAATCTGCCTGGGGCCTTCAACGAAGCCAAGCTGATCACCTTCAGCATGCTGGTCTTCTGCAGTGTCTGGGTGACTTTTGTGCCCACCTACCTGAGCACCAAAGGGAAATACATGGTGGCTGTTCAGGCCTTCTCCATCCTGGCCTCCAGTGCTGGTCTGCTGGGCTGCATCTTCATCCCCAAGTGCTACATTATCCTTCTGAGGCCAGACCTGAACACAAAGGAGCATCTCACAGCCAGAACAAATGTAAAAACATGAGATATAATACCATTATGATATTGGAAGAATTGTTAAAGTTTATTTTATTTGAAAGGAGATATTCTTTCCATTTAGATAGTATGCAGGTGTCAAAGAAAATATTTATATGTTTCAAAATAGGAAATTATTGAATTGTTCTAGCTCCCTTCCCTTTTAATTTAATAAACCTTGCTGAAAGCCATTCAGAGGAATTTGCTGTTCAGGAACAGCTACTGAATTTGACACCTTTAAAAATATTTCAGCCACTTGTTCCTACAGCTAAAAAAGTGTGTGTGTGTGTGTGTGTGTGTGTGTGTGTGTGAGAGAGAGAGAGAGAGAGAGAGAGACAGAGACAGAGACAGAGACAGAGAGACAGAGAGAGAGACAGAGAGAGAGACAGAGAGAGAGAGACAGAGAGACAGAGAGAGCAGGAAAAGAGTTCAGGAGGAAGCTGTGGGAACCAAGAACCAGCATGGTTGCCTGATCCTCTCCCTGAGAATGCCAGAATGATGTGAGATGCCATGTTTGACTGGCTGTCAGCTGGGGAGGGAAATCGAATATATAATTCTTTCTTGATTTCCTGATAAAACCTCCTTTGCAGAAAGTGTTCAGCAGAACAGCTGTCTGGGATTTCAGTTTGGGATTGTTTTTATTTTGGTAGGAACTTCACAGCAAAATAATAAAAAACAAAGTAAATGAAAAAAAGTGTAAAATTTCCACTGTATTTTTTTGCTTTGATCAACCAGTGAATTAAAATAGCGGTTTTCACACCCTTTAATACCCCTCTCTACAATTTCTACCTAAAGCATTTTCTCTGGTCCTCTTCCAAGCTTGTCTTGTCTGTGAAGGGCTGGAGAAGATGCCCAGAGAAAGGGGACCTTGAGACTCTCCCCAGGAAGAGGTTGGAGGGATCCTGTCTAAAGGCAGCCCCATCATTGACCAGGTCACAAACCTTCAATGCTGCATAATATCCATCCAGGTCCAAGAAGGGGCTGAATTAGGGGGTGGGGGACTTTGAGGTTTCTAGGATGAGGCACCCATGGAAGCTCTTCTGCTCCCCATCACACAGATTGCTGATCAGTTGGTAATCAATGTTTAAGTCTATGAATGGCTCCTAATTGGGAATAGGATCCCTTTGCAATTTCATTTTAAGGAGGTAAGAAAAGATCTGATTGACCAGAAGGTCAGTCTAAGATTCACAGGGACCACACAGAGGCCTCTGGTTCTCCCACAAGCAGAAGAAGGCAGAGACGTATGGCTTTGTTCAACATGGAACAGACATTCTTGCACAATTTCACTTTCTTCCATCACACACCACAATATTGGACACTCGGACATCTCACACTCTAAGAATCCCCAATTCTGGTATCCCAAATTAATCTGAGAAAATATTTCCAACTTTCACAGCCCCATTCAATAAGAACTAAGGTGTGAATGGAACTCAGGAGTCTGCTGGTGATTGGCCCAAAGTCCCCCAGGAAGTTTTCATGCCTAAGGGAGGATTAGAACTTGAGTCCCCTGGTGATTGGCTCCAAGTCGCCCCTTTGGTTTTTATTTGAAGGTAAATAACTGTAAAAACATGAGATATAACACCATTATGATATTGGAAGAATTGTTAATGTTTCTTTTATTTGAAAGGAGATATTCTTTCCACTTAGATAGTAGGCAGGAGCCAAAGAAAAACAAATCTACTTGTTTCAGAATGGGAAATGATTGAATGGCTGTACTTCTTGTATCTCCCTATTCAACTCAATAAATCTTGCTAAAGAGAACTCTGGGAAAGTCATTCAGAGGAATGTAATATTCAGCAACTACCAATGAACCAGACACCTTATGAAAAATAATTGAGGCACTTGTTCCTACTGACAGAAACTAAAAGTTTGTGTATGTGAGAGAGAGAGAGTGAGATCCTAAGGTAAGAGGAGAGCTGTAGGAGCCCTGCTCTAACCGTGTTGTTGGATCATCTCCATGAAAAGCCTTGGAATGGCAGAATGACCTGGAATGCAGGGATTGACCTGCTCTCCATCACTATTATGTCCTCCTTTCTTGATTTCCTGATAAAACCCCTTTCACAGAAAGCATCCACCGGAACAGCTGTCTTAGGTTTCACTTGGAGTTTGTTATTATTTAAGTATCTACCTTTTAGAAATCCCCACTCTATTTTTTCCTTCCTCATCCAGAGAATGAAAATAGCAACAACTAACACTATTCCGGCCCTTTAATTTCCCACTCTATAATTTGTCCATAAAGCCTTTTCCTGCATTCAATGCCGCCTATTCATCCAGGTCAAGAAGGGGAGGGGGAGTAACGGGGATGGGGGGGCACATCCAGGTTTCTAGCAAGAGGCACCCATGGAAAGTCTTCTGCCTTCCAACCACAGAGATTGTGGGTGGATGAGGAGTCAGCCTGAGGTTTCAGAATGGCTTCTGATTGCCACTCGGGTCACTTTGCAAATTCCATTTTAAGCAGGTAGAAAAGGTTTGATGGATCAGACTGAGGTCAGTCTAAAATCCACGCTGATCCCCCAGATGCCTCTGGTCTGCCAACAAGCAAGGAGAGGGACGTATCACTTGGCCCAACATGGAACCAGGTAGGGGTGGAATTCAGACAATTCCCACAGGTTCCCTAAAATGGATTGTTAATTGTATGAGCTGTTCGGCCAACTGGCTGAATTGTCTCGGCCTGCCCCCCCAACCCCCTCCTGAGGATGGTGTGTTCCCCCCATGAGAAAACGACCTGTCTCAAGATCCCATGGACCTCTTTGGCTCAGCCAGTCCAGTTGCCCGGTGGCTCTCTCTCTACGCAAAGCGAAGGAATCGCAGAAACTCTGCAGAGCCCAGAATGGGGCTTCCTCGAACTTCGGGATTCGGAGGGTCCAGAAAGGAGGAGGACCAATGGGAACTCTCCCTTCTTCAGCGTCATCGGTCTCCAGGCAGAGTCTCCCTCGACTTCACCCAGTGCAGGAGAGCGTTCCAAGCAGAGAAGAAGCCCCAGTAGGTTCTTCAGGCCAAGATCCCCCCTCCCACTTTTCCCGCCTCTCTCTCTCCGCAGAACTGGCTTTCCTCCTTCAGCTGAAGCCCCAAAGGACTCTGCCCGGAGACCGATGACGCTGAAGAAGGGAGAATTCTCATTGGTGCTGCCTCTAGTTCTGGCCCGGCCCTCCCACCTCCAAAATCTGAGACAAACGCTCCACACCCCTTCTAGATTCCTCCTCTGGGGCTGGAAGCATCAGGCCAGGGAGATACACGCACACGCTCCGGGGCCCAGAAGGGGCCTTCAGACGATGCAATGCCTGAGAAACGCGGGATGTGCAGAAAAATGCAGGCTACAACCAGCGAATCGTGTTTTCCCAGGATCCGGTGAAGCCCCAGCGGACCAATACGAATTCTCCCTTCTGTAGCGTCATCAGTCTCCAGGCACAATCAGGGTTGAGGGGCCGAAAATCGGAAGGGGCTGATTCGTCCAGACATTCTGAGCAGGAGAGACTCGTGTTTGAAGGAAGGAAATCACGTTTTTCTTCCGTGAAGCGAAGCGGTGCCTGTCCAGAGAGAGCCCAGCAGAGGATTCCCCTGGGAAGGGGTGGGTGGGTGGAAGCTGGGGAGAGGATCCAGCAGGATTAGATCCCTGAGCCTCTTCCTGGTTTACCTGAGGGCTTTCTGTAGCTTGCTTTCGGATTTGGGGGTTTCTGTGACCCCCAAGTCTTCCCCGGCTATGGGGTGCGCCTCACCTCTTCTCATCCAGCACAGCGCCTCTTCCTATGACAGAAACCTTCATCTCTGAACTGAAACGTGTGAATCGGCAGTTCTGAATTGGGGGAAGGAAGATTTGATCTTGGACTTTGGAGGTGAGAGGGGCCAGAACCAGCGGCAGTACCAATGGGAATTCTCCCTGCTTGAGCGTCATCGGTCTCCGGGCAGAATCCTTTGTGGCTTCACCTGAAGGAGGAGGATTCGTGGCAGAGAGAGAAGGGGAGAAATTGGAAAGGGGGATCCGTTCAGTATTGAGGGGGGCTACAGCTCAAGGGGGGTTCATGGCAGCCCTAGACGGGACCCTCCCCTTTCTTTGCTCTCTTCACGCGTCTCAGCCAGGGATTCCTGCTTCCCCCCTTCTTATTTCCCCCCATTGACATCCACAACAGCAATTCTTGAACCCAAAATCCATTTGGACTTTCACTGGGTCTCCAAACATCGCCTGCACCTGGGTGCAGAACCTAGCCATCCAGGGGTGGGATGGCCTGCATGAGCGGTGGAGTCGCCCAATGAGCTGCTGGCCTGGTCAAAAGACGGATGATGAATCCCTCCTTTTCACAGTCTGTCTGGAAATCAACCCACCTCAAACACGTGAAGAGCTGGCATTGTCCCAGAAATGCCGGGAACCGCTGCAAAGTTCTGTCAAAGGTATCAGGCAGCGATGCTGGGCATTTCCTTCGAGGGTCTGCTGAAGCAGCTGCCTGCATTTGGGCAGCTGGCTTTGATCCCCTCACCCTCCCCAGGCACCCCTCGCCGCCCCCGCTCCTTCGCGCCCAGGTCGGGCAAGGCCACCACGGCAGGAGGTCTGCCTGAGCCCCCTGCCCTCCGCCTTGGCTTGCGGATGCCCTTCTGGGGTCGGTGGGAGCGCAGCGGGCGAGAGAGGAGCCAGAGCGCCTGGAGGGGCTTCCTGCCAGCCGGGCTGCAGGGAGGCGCAGCTGCCTGGAGCATCCCCTGGGCTAAGCAGGGATGTGGAGGGTCTCCTCTGGATGGGCGACCAGGGCGAGCGCTGCGGAAAAGCCAGCCGGCAGGGAAGCCTGTTTCCCCCAAAGAAAAGCCTCCCCTTCGCTTCCCCACCAACCCTTCTCAAAATCCCGCCTCCTCCTTTCCCTTCGTTCTGCCCCGCAGTTC
This sequence comes from Natrix helvetica, assembly GCF_964273705.1. NCBI lineage: Eukaryota > Metazoa > Chordata > Lepidosauria > Squamata > Natricidae > Natrix > Natrix helvetica. The sequence continues at coordinate 134,997,335 of NC_138551.1, forward strand.
CCAAACTCCCCCCTATTAGGAGAGCTCATCCACCCCCTGCTAGTCTAGCCTCGCTGCCTCGCCCTTCCCACAGGGGGCGCTCTTCCTTCCCATTGGTCCCACTTAGACTCCCTCTGCCGCCCCCGCAGCCAAAGGACTCCGCAGCGCCGGAGAGGCTCCAGTTCCCCGCTCGCTCTTTGTACTCCAATCCCGCCGTTTGCGGACTCAGCCAGCGGAGCTGAAGGGCGAGAAGGAAGCTGGGAAGGCGCAGAGCTGCCCTTGGTGGTGGCCTTTCAGCTCCCCCGTCACAGGATGCTCTTCCTTCCTCCCGTCCCTCTTTTCAGCCTGGCTCTCCCTCGGGATCCCCCTCTCCTCCACTCTGCCGTGGAGCTCCATCTAGCCGGGGATGATGGATCTGGCCGGGGAGGATGAAAGCTCCCAGGATTTTGCCTTGGTTGCTGAGTTAGATTACCTGGCTGGGTTTAAGCGCCTTAACTGGAGAAGCCTCCGCCTGACCGACTCAAAATTTCAGAGCTCAAATCAATGAGAAGCTTCTGGGCACGTATTGATTTCTCCCCCCCCCCCCCCCATCTTTCCCTCCCATGCTCTTTTCCTCCCCATCAGCTGCCCCCAAGTACCTGGAGTCTCTTTGTGACGTCTCTTATTACGCAGCCCTTACGCAGCAGAGCAAAACCCACCCAGCGAGGCTAGCTCAACAAAATCCCCGGGAGCCTCAATCAGCCCCGGGAAGAGCGAGGACGCAGCCGCCGTTGGAGGAAAAGGGATTCAGAGGGACGGCCAAATGGAGAAGAAAGGCGGCGTCCTCTGACCACGGAGCTCTTTGACCATCAGGAAGGGCTGGTCGGCCAATTCCCTGAGCGGCCCTTCTCCTCCTTGACTCTGAGCACAAACGGCTTGGAGCTGGAACCGGAGCCTCTCCGGGGCTGCGGAGTCCTTTGGCGAGGGCAGCAGAGGCTGCGGGGGCGGCAGAGGGAGCCTCGGTGGGGCTGAACCCTTTGAACGGAGGAAGAGCGCGCCCTGTGGGAAGAGCGAGGCAGAGATGAGGCTAGACTGGCGGGGGGGGGGGGGGGCAAGAGGCCTGGGAGCGGTTAGAGTTTCGGGACTGTCGGGCACAGCGAAGGGAAAGGAGGGGCTGGGATTTTGAGAAGGGGGGCAAATGCAGAAAGCCCCGCTTTTCTCTGGGTGAAAGAGGGAGGGGAACACCTGCTGGTTGGCTTCCAGAGTGAGACCCTCCGCATCCCTGCTGAGCCCCGGAGACACTGCAGCCGCTCCGGGAGAATCTCCGTGGTTCTTTGGCCCCTTGAACTCTGCAGTCGCTGCTTCCTATTGCCGCCTCCTCCCCTCCCCCCACCTAGCCTTCCTGTCCCCGGACACAAAAGGCTCCTTCGGCAGCTCAATCTCCCAGCTCCCCCGCTTACACAAATATACGTATACTCCCCTTGCCTGTCCCGCACACAGGGGTAGCTGGAACAAGGCACGCCAGCCACACACACCCCGACCGTGAAGCCATTGCCCCTCTTTGGAGAGGATCCGGAGGACGCAACCTTCCCCTGCGGTCGCCCCTTCAACCTCTCACTCGCGGAGATGAGCCGCCTTCCGCCACAAATCAGTTCCCACTCACCCCTGCCGATTTTCTCATCTTCCAATAATCCCTGCTTTTTTAAAAAAGTGATTATGTGATTAAACAACATCTTCGTAAACAGGGCGCAGATCAACAAATAAGAAGCGAGGGGACGAGTAAGAGAAGTATTCGAATCCCCCTTTCTTTTCTTTTCTTTTTTTCTCTTTTCTTTTTTTCTCTTCTCTTCTTTTTTCTTCTCTTCTCTGGATCCTCCTCGTATTCCAGGCAAGGAATAACGGATGGAAATTGATCGATTCAACCTGATTAAAACATAGGAAGAACCAACCCAGGAACTGGGCATGGCTAGTCTAGCGAAGAGAAGGACCAGGGGAGACACGAGAGCAGTCTTCCAATATTTGAGGCTGCCACAGAGAGGAGGGGGTCAAGCTATTTTCCAAAGCACCTGAAGCCCAAACAAGGAATAATGGATGGAAACTGAAAGAGGAGAGATTCAATCTGGAAATGAGGAGAAAGTTTCTGACAATGAGAATAATCAAACAATGGAACAGAAGTTGTGGGAGCTTTATCTCTGGAAGCTGTCAAGAAGAGACTGGACTGCCATTTGTCAGAAACGTGTAGGGTACCTTGCTTGGGGGGTTGGATTAGATGACCTCCAAGGTCCCTTCCAACTCTGTTATTATTCATCTTCCCAAATCCTGCTTGAAGGTTTCCTTCTGGGTCTTTGGAGGCCCCTTCCCCTCCACCCTTGTGCGCATACACACCCCTGTGCAGAAGGGGCCACCGAGGCAGGGCTGCCCATTGCCAAAATGGAAGTGGCCGACAGAGTCGCCTGGGCTTCAGACCGACTGTGGACAGCAACGTCTGGGGAAGGTAAAGGTTCATCTCCCTGGAGGAAGAGGTAGAAGGCAACGCCTCTCCAGATTCAGGCGGGCCGACGACACGCGTCTTTTGTTGGGGTTGGGGTGGTTCCTCCCCATCCGGACCTTTGCAGCCTCCAGGCACCTTGTAAGCCCCAGAGGGAGCAGCGTTGCACGTTTTCCTAGACGCCAAATATTGAGGTTGAGAAAATTGGGGGGGGGGGAGTTGATTGACTGCACAGCGTGGCGGGTCCTCCATGGGTGGGAGATCGAAGGGGCCACGGAAACGGGGGCTGCGATTCCTCTCCCAAGAGCAGCGGGGGTTGGGCAGTGCAGGGCAAGGACGAGGAGGTCGGTGGTGTGTGTGTGTGTGTGTGTGTGTGCGTGCGTGCGTGTTGCTGGTCCGTGGCTGGTGTGGCTCATCACCTGCATTTTGGCAAAGGAAGCCCCTTCTCGGTGGCGCCTTCCGTCCTCCTCCTTCCTCTCCCAGAGGGAAACTTCAGTCCGGGTTTGGGGAGATCCAGATCCAGAGAAGCAAAGACAGCGGGATCCACTCATTGCTCTTCTGAATCCATCTTAGTGTGGAGGGTTGTGTCTTCATCACAGCTGTGCAAAGGCTGACCGTTAACTTCTGGGACCAGCGATTGGCCCAGAGGCCCCCAGCTGACTTTCACGCAGAAGGTGGGATTCAAACCAGGAATATCTCTGTTTTTAGGCTGCTCAGCCATGGTGGTGCAGTGGTAAAGGGACAATACAGAGTGAAGTATTGCAAGCGCCTTTTGCTGACTGACTGCAATTTGGCAGTTCAAATCGCACCAGGCTGAAGGTTGACTCAGCCTTCCATCCTTCCGAAGTGGGTAAAATGAGGACCCAGATTGCTGTGGGCAAGAGGCTGACTCTGTAAACCGCTTAGAGAGGGCTGTGAAGCTGCATATAAGTCTAAGAGCTATTGCTATTCTTTGACCACTAGGCCCCCCGCAGGCAGACTCAGCCCGGGAAGAGTAAGCAGCCCCTCCCCACAGAAGCGCCAGGCAGGGGGTCGAGGCTTCCCGGAAGGTCTGGCTCTGCCCGGTTAGGAACCCCGCCCCCGAGTCGCCTCTGATTGTGACCTGAGCGGCCTTCACACCCAGCGCAGAGACCGAATCTTCCTCCGAAGGGAGCCGCCAAGAAGCAGGCTGGGCAATGGAGCTCAGCCCAGGGAGGGGAGTTTTCGCAGCCCCCGCAAAAAGGGCCCGATCCCCTCAGGGGAAGACCAGGCGCAGCTGCTCGGTTGACAGGTGACGTCACCGCCTTTCTGGGCCATTTAGGCTTGAGTTGCGCTCCAGAGGGAACCCCACACCTGGCAAAAGACCCAACTAGCCCCCCCCCCCCACTGCTCCGTGGACCTTTGGAAGCCACTTAAGAAAGGGAGGGGTTTCCTCCCCTTCCCCTCTTCTTTTTTTCTGCTTAGTATTTTTATTTTATTTTATCACTTTCACTTTCTGGGCCCCGTCCTCTCGGCCTGAGCCCCCCTCCCCCTCCCACTGCTTTGGCCCGCAGAATCCCCCTCCCCTCGGGGCTGGCCGAGAGCCTCTCCGGGAAGCCGGCAGGGGGGAGCGCAGCGGGCGAGGAAGCAGCGAGCGCCTGCATCACCTTCCTCCCAGCCCAGCTGTAGGGACGGAGGGCTCAGCGGGCAGCTCTGTGCCTCTTCCCTCCTGCCCCGTTGGAGCTCAGATGCTGCGGGAGCCCCGCCGAAGAGGATGCCCAGGGGAGTAGGGCGGGGAATGGGGCGGCCCAGATCCGAGAGCGGGAGAGCCTCCCCGGGAGGGCTCCGTGAGGCTTGAGCCGAAGCGGGGCTTCTAAGCGGCAGCTTCAACCGATGCCCCCACCCCCACCCCACCAGAGGCGGCCAGCCGGGCAGGCGAGGAGGATGGCGGCAGAGAAGGGGTTCTCCGGGGCGGCAGATCCACCAGCGCTGGGCTCTTCGCCCTTCGCCGAGGTTGCAGCCTTGAGGGCTGGGGAGAAGGGGATTGGGGGAAAAGAATAGACTGCTTGAGGGGTCCTTAACTCCCAATAAGGGGACGGAGGGGGGATGAAGGATCTGGTAGAAGACCTTCTTTCCCAAGGGAGGGGCAGCTGCGGGAAAGGGCTGCTGACGGGGTCTCTAAGCGAGGGAGCCTTCAGGGACGCCCCTACCCCTTGGTGTGGTGAGTTCTGATGAAGATTATCCTATAACTCTTGGAGCATGGATCCTGCAGCTTCCATCTTACCTCTTTTCCTTCTCTCTCTCTCTCTCTCTCTCTCACACACACACACACACAAATCTATACTTTCAGCCACTGTCAGTAAGAATAAATGGGTCCGATTATTTTCCATAAACTGCCTGGATCTTGGGAATTGCTGAATATTAAATGGCTCTGAATGACTTTCACAGAGTTCTCTTTAGCTGGATTTATTGGGATGAATAGGGAGATACACTGTCAAGTCGAAAACAAATACAAATATTATTCTTTTTGACTGGAATAGATCAGCCAATGGGGAATCTTTGGATAGCTGAAACTTAGCATTTGTTTGTGTGGGGCCATAAGAGACAGCTTGGAGTCTGGGCATGGCTGAGACTTCCTGAACTATATATGAGTTGGTTTGGCCTCTAATGAGAGTCTCTGTACAATATATTAGCCTCTCTATCTGTCTATGCTGCAATGACTTCCTACTATGAATATTGCTTCTGTGTCCCTGACACTGTATGCTGAATTCTGCTGTATGGTATTGTATATAGTCTTATATATAAAGAGAAGTTAATGAATCCCGCTGAATCAGTTTCCTGTGTGTTCTTTCTGGGTTTGATTGCTGCAACAAACTCTGACACATATTATTTAAGTGCTTTCTTCATATAAAAGGAACTTTTAAAATTCTTTAAATATTCTAATGGATTATGTCTCGTGTTTTAATATTTTTCCTGGCTGTAAGCTGCTCCTTTGTGTTCAGGTCTGGCCTCAGAAGGATAATGTAGCACTTGGGGATGAAGATGCAGACCAGCAGACCAGCACTGGAGGCCAGGATGGAGAAGACCTGAACAGCCACCATGTATTTCCCTTTGGTGCTCAGGTAGGTGGGCACAAAAGTCACCCAGACACTGCAGAAGACCAGCATGCTGAAGGTGATCAGCTTGGCTTCGTTGAAGGCCCCAGGCAGATTCCTGGCCAGGAAAGCCACCGTGAAGCAGATGGCAGCCAGGAAGCCCATGTAGCTGAGGGTGACGTAGAACATGACAACAGCCCCTTCGTTGCATTGCAAGATGATCTCTTTTTTAATTGAAAAAGTTTTATACAAACAAATTTTCCCCCTTTTAAACCCCCCACCATACAATGTAAATCACATACAGATACTATGCCCCTCCCCTCCCCCCAACCCCCCCAAAAATTTCTCATTCAAATATTATACCAAATATTTTACCCCCTCCCCTCCCCCCGTCTTAAAGTAGATTACTCATTCACATATTGTACCCCCTCCCCTCACCTCCCAACAATCATAATATAAGTTTCTCTTAAAGTAACAATAGCCCATTAATCCCATCTTCTAAGTTAGTTAAACATATATAAATCATAATATAAATTTCTCTTAAAATAACAATATTTCATTAATCCCATCTTCTAGTTTAATTATGCTTATATATTACCCCACCCTCCACCCTAACCCACCCCCACCTCCCACTCAACCCCCCCCCCCTGACTATACACCACTCTAACAATTCCAAGCATCCCATGTATTATTTACTCTGATCATCTATCAGTCTAAACATTCTTACCTAAAGGCTACATAATAACTCCTAGTCTGGTATTTATTCTGTATATAAACTTTAGCTGTGAAAGAGTTTCTTGGTTGATAGAAAGTCTCTGTCTCTCAAAATGCACCAGAAACTCTTTCTTGTCCTCCTTGGGGAGAACCAAGAAGTCCCAAATGAACAGATCTGCTTTCATCTCTCCATTGTGGTCCAAGTACAGTTCAATATGGGAAATATTGAGAAACTCGTTCTTCTCCAGAAAGGAATGAAACTAAAATGGGAACATCCAGGAATTTGAAAAACAAAAAACTTTGTTTCTTATCCCACATTGAATCTTTCTTCTACAATTGTCTAAACTCCAAATATGGTTAAATAGGATACAAATATTGCCATTATCTTCATAAGTGAATGAAAAAGTTTGAGAAAAATTTGTCAATCACATACTGACAAAATATAGAGAAAATATAATTGACACAATTGGTCAATTATAGGGAACATTCTAGATCAAATGGCAAATAAAATGACAGAGAGAAAAAAGATGATCTATAAATTCTTTGAAAACAACAGGTAGATTCCCAGAAAGCATGCGTTGATCAAGAAGAAAGTTGTTAGGCTAAATGTTAACCCCTTTTAATCTTTCCTATGAAACCTAAAGGTGATGGATACAAATTTGCCTTTGGTCATCAATTTTTCTATGTTGTTATTAATAAAGTCATTAATACGATCTTAGAATAAGCTAATTTCATATGATTAAAAGAATATAAAGTCTTTCAGCTTAGAAGCCTTATTTGTAACTTCATCTAAAAAGTTTTCCAAAACTTGTATTTTACCTTTATGAATAAAATAAAATTTGATAAAATTTTATTGATTAGCACACAGAGAAGGGTGCATAAGTAAAAAGCAGCAGAAAAATATAGAGTCTCATATACGAATATGAATGGTGGAAGAAAGATGAGGGATAACAAACTTGATATGTATGTGTGAAAATGATCTCAAAATTGTAGTTAGCTGGAAACAGAGTATGAGTCAGCAGGTTGATGTCCATGGAAAGAAGCCATAAGAATCCCAGGAAGTGAACGTTCTGGTTTGGGGAGACCCCAACTCAAGGACCAGGTCCCCTTGCAGGCACCAAGCTTGGAGGAGAATTTGTACAAAATCTACGTGAACTTCAGTGAAGGACAAGGAAGCCAAGGAAGAGTTGAAAGGAGCTGCTCTTAGCCTTGAGGAAACACAACAAGGAGAAGAGCTGAAGATCAGGAGAAGTCTGGGAGCCCCCTTTCCAATTGAAACAATCTCTCGGTTGGAGAAGGGAGGATACAGCCAGTGGTGGGATTCAGCCGGTCCGGCCCAGTTCAAGGCCACGCCCCACCCCACCACTACTTTCCTTGGCTGCCTTGGCTGGTGCCTTAAGAATCATAGTTGATAGCTGCAGCTGCTCTTTGGCTCCCTTGCCTCAACATATGGCCATGCAGCCCAGCTGTTTGCCTGACTTTGCCATTATCTCCTGCTTGTCTTGGCCTGCTCCTGAATGCCCACCTCAGGCTGCTCCCGACAGCTCCAGCAGCAGAACAGTAATGTGTTGCATCCACTCTTCACCGTTTTCCTCTTTCTTTTTCTTTCCCTTTCCCTTTCCCATTCCTTTCCCTTCCCTCCCCCTCCCCATCCCTCTCCCCCTCCCTTCCCCTTCCTTCCTTCCTTCCTTCCTTCCTTCCTTCCTTCCTTCCTTCCTTCCTTCCTTCCTTCCTTCCTTCCTTCCTTCCTGGGGATCTGAGGGAGAGGCAAGGGGACCCGTTCCTCCTTGCCCCATCTCCCCAACATCTGCTCTGATGGCAATTATGGCTTCCCATCAGGCTGCGGTCCCTTCCCTTCACTGCGGAGGGAGGGAGGAAAGTTTGGCCAGGTCCAACTAGGGGGGAGTTTGACCCACTGCGCGAACATATTTCAATCATCCCTCCTGGCTCCGCCGAGCCACTCCAATTTCCCCCATGGCCAGAGGCGCCTCTGGCTAAACGCCCCTCAGCGGACAACCCACGCACACGCCTCCCAACATGGTCAGCCAGGGCGACGGGGCCATCGGGAAAGCAGTGCTGGGTTCAGAGCTACGCTTCTCCCAAAAAGTTCTGGGGAGCCCAAGCCCCTCTCTGACCTTTGCAGAGCCCAGAAAACTCCCAGGCAAAGCAGCACTGCCTCACTCTCAGGAGGGGGGGGGAGAATGGATGGGAGGAAAGGAAACGATTGGGGAAGAGGAAGGGAGATCCAGAGGAAATGGGGAGAGGCTCCCTCCTTGTTTCTGCCTCCTCCCAAGTGGCCAACAATGTTGAAAAGCTTCTGATTCCTCTCTCAATGAGAGAGAGAGAGAGAGAGAGAGAGAGAGAGAGAGAGAGAGAGAGAGAGAGAGAGAGAGAGAGAGAGAGAGAGAATGAAATAGTGTGTGTACGAGAGAGAGAGAGAGAGAGAGAGAGAGAGAGAGAGAGAGAGAGAGAGAGAGAGAGAGAGAGAGAGTGCAATGGCTGGTTTCATCCAAAGGGTTTTTTGTTTCAGGTGGGTCTCCCAGCTTTGGAAGGAGGAAAGGAAGGGAGAGGAAGAGAGAGATAAGAGAGAGTCAAGAAAGAAAAGAAGAAAGAAAGGGGAAAGAGAGGAGAAAGAAAGAAAGAGGGAGGGATGGGGGGAAAGAATGAAAGAGAGGGAGGGAGGAGAAAGTGATTGAGATATAGGTGGAGGGAGAGAGGGAGGGAGGGGGAGAAAAAAATGAGGAAGGAAGGCTTCAGAAGATTCTTTGAAACAGCACAGCAATCTAGGATTGGAAGGGATCTCGGAGATCATCTAGTCCAACCCCCTGCTCCAGTTAGGAGACCTGATATCCTCTGGATTATTTTGGTGCCTCTAACAGAGGGGGAAATTGCCAGAAAAGGGAAGGAATTTAGTCGGACAAGGCTGCCATGCAGAGGAAGGCAGAGATAGTCCTTGACTTATGACAATTGAGACCAACATTTTGGTTGCGAAGGAAGAGGGTTGTTAAGTGAGTTTTGAAACATTTTAATCCATGACGTCTCCTGGCTCCAACAGTCATGTGCAGGCTAGGGAAGAACATCTGAAGGCCTGTGTAATGTTCTAATGTGCAGAAGTTAGAGTTAAATGTGTTGCAGAAAGTGGACTTTGGGTGTGTTTTTCTAAAAGCAGTAAATGAGGTTGAATGTGTATAGTTTTAGAAGAGGTATTTGTGTGTGTGTGTGTGTGTGTGTTTGTGTGTACACATACACATACAGTATATATCAGCGATGGTGAACCTTTTTTGGCTCGTGTGCCACAAGTGGGGGGAGCCCAGGGGGGTCGTGTGTGGGCGTGCCGCACCCATAATGCAACGCGCGATCCCCCAGTGCACATGCGCGCACAACCCCCCCATTTTTACATGCTTTTTTCACCCTCCCCAGGCTCCAGAGGCTTTATAGGAGCCTGGGGAGGGCGAAAAGACCCCCCCCGGAGGCTTCAGGGACCGTCCGGAGGCTTCTCTGAAGCCTTTGGAGCGCTTAAAACCACCCTCCGAGCAAACCGGAAGTGACTTCCGGGTTGCTCGGAGGGTCGTTTTAAGCACTCCGAAGGTTTCAGGGAAGCCTCCGGATGGTCCCTGAAGCCTCCGGGGGGGAGGCTTTTTTCGCCCTCCCTAGGCTCCTATAAAGCCTCTGGAGCCTGGGGAAAGCGAAAAATAGCTTTTAAAAAGGTGAACTCAGCTGGCCAGCGCGCGCATGTGCGCTGGCCAGCTGACAGGGCAGCGCCTTGCGTGCCCTGACAAATGGCTCCATGTGCCACTTGTGGCACGCGTGCCACAGGTTCGCCATCACGGGTATATATAGTAGATAATGTATCTTTTTGTGTGCCTATAAACCACTGGTTCTAAAATTTTTTTAGAACCTCTTCTGTAGGTGTGGCCTGCTTTGTGGGAGTAGCTTGTTGGCCATGTGACTGAGTGGGAGTGGCTTGGCAGTCATGTGACTGGGTGGGCGTGGCCAACTTGCAAAATGTGGTGAAACTCACTTAACAACGTTCTTGCTTAGGTTGGCTCAGAAACTCTGGCATTTGAAGCACGCAAGTCTTAAAGCTGTCAAGTTACAAGACCCTTGCACCCCTAAGCCTTTAGAAAAAAAACCCAGGGGTGTTCAAACTTGACAGCTTTAAGACTTGTGGACTTCAACTCCCAGAATTCCTCCCTCACTCTTCATCTTGATGATGTGCGGATGGGCGGGGGGTGGGAGCTGGAACTGATTCTAAACGGCATTGTAGATTTGTGGAACCTCTTCTATAGAAGAGGTTAGAATTGGCAGGAACCCACCTCTGCTAACTATATTTCCTTTTTGAACTTTTTGAACTTTCTTTTTTATTCTTTTATTTTGAGAATAAGGGAAGTAAGGGAAAGTGAAAGAGAACACTGCCACCTAGAGGTCTGGAAACATTGTTTTCTTCTTCATGTATGAGTGTTTAGAGGAAAATTAAGACCTGGAACTACACTTCAAAGACTTTGAGTCTGTTTATGAAATGATAGTGGAATGAGCATGGAGATTTGTTTATTCAGGTGCTCTTTTGGGATACTATCAGCACGTGGGGCTTGGGTTTGAAAGAAAGTTTGGAAACTGAAGAAAGAAGTCTGTTGTGATCTTGAAAAAAGAACTGTTAATTTTATCTGGAATCAACATAAAGAGTCTTGGATTTTACATAGTGGCAGTGTTTCCCCCCCCCCCCCTTTTTTTTTTTTTCCTTTTCCACTCTTTTACTTTCCCTCTCATTTAGCTATTGCCAGCTGGTTGAGGCTTGCTGCAAAAGAAGTTTGACTCTTTTCCCCCCTCTCTTTTTAAAGAGGAAGTGTCTCCTATTTGCCTTTTCCTTCCTATTTTTTGGGATGCATATAGAGACACTTATTTTTTTTTCTTATTTTTTTCTGTTGGATTTTGTTATTCCACTCCGCTAAATTGAATTAAAGGCAAATAAGAAGACTTTTTCCTTTTTTCCCTCTTTTTCTTTCTTTTTTCTTTTTTCTCCCTCCTTTTTTCTTGTTCTAGGGTTACTTGGGATTACAATTGCCTTCCATATAAGTGGATCAAGGTACAGAAGAATTGGAAGACTTCGTATTTCTCAACTAGATCAACCCTTTGAAAATGAGTAAAAAGATATCGACCGTCGGTTCTGCAATACCAACTTCCTCTTCTTCACCATCTGGAGGACAAAGTTCAATACAAATGATGTTGCAACAGCAAAAGGACAAGGATAAGGAAGTGACACTCCAGACGATTATGCAAGGAATACAAAAAATACAGGTGAGAACAGAAAATATTGAGAAAAGAATAGAAAACATAGAAAAAAGAGCAGAGAGCATTGAACAAAAAACAGGGAAAACAGATGAAAAAATTGAGAATATTCACCAAATGATGAAATATGAGGAAGGACTTCAAAAAATTGAAGAAAAATATGAGCAAAGAGATAAGAAAATTGGAGAAGAACTATAGACCTATTTCTCTACCTAATTCAGACTATAAGATATTTGCCTCAATACTGGCAGAACGACTCAAAAATATTTAAACAATTTTATTCAGCCTGATCAATATGGGTTTTTACCAAAGAGACAAATTAAAGATAATATGAGAATAATTCTGGACACTCTGGAATACTATGAGGCACATCCTGAAAAACAAATGGCTTTTTATGTTTTTAGATGCACAGAAAGCCTTTGACAATGTGAACTGGTGATTTATGTTGTTACAGCTGGAACAGATGGGCTTTGGTAAGAAATTTACCCAAGCCATACAAACTATATGCCATAAAGAAACAGCAAAGATAATGATAAATGGAGAATTGTCAGATTCTATTGAAATAAAGAAAGGGACGAGACAAGGTTGTCCACTATCACCTCTGTTGTTCATCTTAACATTAGAAGCCCTAAATAGAAGCATCAGAGAAGAAAAAGACATAAAAGGAATGAAAATTAAAAAGGAAGAATATAAATTGCAGGCATTTTCAGATGACCTGGTCTTCATCTTAGAGGACCCACTAGAAACTGCACCTAAATTGATAGAAAAAATAGAGAAATATGGAAAAGTAGCAGGTTTGAAAATAAATAAAGATAAAACAAAGATTTTGACAAAGAACATGTTATTAAGACAAAAGGAAGAATTGGCGGAAGCTTTGAAGATGCAAGTCATGAATGAGGTCAAGTATTTGGGGATATATTTGACAGCAAGACAGCAAGACTTAAAGAGAACAATTACCATAAACTTAAACAACAGATTGCGACAGATTTGGCAAAATGGGGAAATTTACAACAATCAATAACAGGGAGAATATCAACAATCAAGATGAACGTACTACCCAGGATTTTATATTTGCTCCAGGCAATTCCAATTAGACTAGGAAAAGATTATTTTGATGATTTAAACAAAATAGCATTTAAGAATATTTGGCAGGGAAAGAAAGCGAGAATAAAAATTGTTACAAGATGCTAGAATAAGAGGAGGATTTGGACTACCTAACGGAATTATATTATCAGGCAATAAGTTTGATGTGGGTTAAGGAATGGATAACATTAAGAAATTCTAGATTATTGACTGTAGAAGGACATGATTTGTTGTTGGGATGGCACGCTTTCCTATGGTACAAGGGAAGTAAAACGCAGGGGTATTTTAGAAGACATTATATATGTGAGGCTCTGCTATTAAATTGGGAGAAGATTAAAAGGCAACATTATTTAAAAATTCCAGTCTGGTTATCAACTATTGAAGTTTTCATATCCAATTACATACAAAAAGGAACGAACAGATATGGTGAAATATTGAATGCAAAGAGTGAACTTAAATCTATGCAAGAACTGGAACAGCAGGGTATAAAGATGAATTGATTTTCATATGTGCAAATACATTCTAGATATGATAAAGATCTTAAAATGAAAGGTTTCCATGATAAAATGACTGAGTTAGATAAAATTTTGATGGGTACTGATGAAAAGGTAATTTAAAAACTATATGGATATTTATTAGAAGTTAAGCTAGAAGAACAACAATTTAAAGAATCTGATTGCTTGGGGAAAAATTTTTGGACATGGGATTGACTTAGAGAATTGGCAGAAATTGTGGTCTCAAAATCATAAAATGACAATGTCAACAGCATATAAAGAAAATTTGTACATGATGTTTTACAGGTGGCACCTATCCCCGACGAGAATAGCAAGGATGTTCAAGAATAAATGGGAAAAGTGTTGGAAATGTCATCAGATACTGGATTCATATTACCATATGTGGTGGACGTGCATAGAAGCTAAAAGATATCGGACTAAAATCCACACCTTGTTGGAAAAAATGATACAAAAACATATAGACTTTAAACCAGAAATCTTTTTATTGAGAATTATACCGGAAACATACAATAGAGAATTGAAATACTTGATTGTAAATGTATTAACGGCAGCTAGAATTGTATTTGCTAAAAATTGCAAAAATGAGAAAATACCAACACAGGAGGAAGTTATTTACAAAATAATGGAATGTGCTGAAATAAGTAAATTGATATTTGAAATTAGAGAACAAGAAGATAAACAATTTTATAAGACATGAGATTTATTTTATCAATGGTTAGATTAAAAAAAAACATGGAAATTAAAGATATTAGAAAGTGTTATCAATACAAGAATAATATAATGATACTGAATATAATATAAAGATATATTATTATTGGATAGATTGAAGATGATGTAATGAATTGTTATAATATAAATGATCCCAATATTAAGTACAGCTCATTGAAAATGAAGGAATAAATAGTGATAGTCAAACAAATAACGTACAATGATAACAATGTATATAAATATCCGGGAGTAGAAGGCGAGGCCCAGGCGCAGCAGGAGAGGTCCGGAAGCAGCAAGTGGGTACGGTCCAGGAGTAGCAGGTGAGGCCCAGGTGCATCAGGTGAGTCTGAAAGCAACAGGTGAGGCCCAGGAGCAGCAGGTGAGGTCTGGGAGCATAGAGTCCAACCTTGTGTATCCATCCTTGCTAAACGGCGGCAGGAGCAGGAAGTTAAAGCTCCTCTACTGTAAGGTCACCTGCATGGGGAAAATAGGTGAGTCAAAGGAAGGAAGGAAGGTGGCAAATGGAAGGGAAGCCCATGCCTGTCAACAAAAACGAGGAGCCCTGAAGGACGCAGAGACTTTACAGTTGAATCTTTGGCTATGTTTTTGGAAACCACAAAAGGGACATCCTCAAATTCCGATAATAATTGAATCCAGATTTTTGTTGAATTTTAAGATAATTTTTATAATAGTTGCTAAGTGAATCCCCTGCTCCTAAAACAAATAATGTGGTTATGTCCAATTCCAGATTATGCAAAGATAAGTTTTGTGATCTCTTTTTTTTTTTTGCCAAGAGAGCAACAAAGAACATTGCAAAACATGATCCCACAACCACAAGATGCTACAACTGGTCGTACGTGGCCAAGTGCCCAATATGTGCTCAAAGGACTGCAGTTGTAGCTTTGATGACAGGTCATAAGTACCATTTTTTTCCCAGTGTGTCTTAAGTTTGAACAGTTGTTAAATGACAGGTTGAAAATTGAGGAGTACCCGAAGACCACTTGGGATACAATGTGGGGCTTCTTGTCTTTCATGTGATGACACTGACACACACACACACACACACACAAAGAGAGAGGGGGGGGAGGGAGAGAGAGACCTTAATGTTTCAAAAGAAAGTTACCTTCATTGATGAATCGGTCCTCATCTTCAGGCAGCTGAATTCCCACCGGAAAGTGCGGGAACGCCTGCTGGGCTTCAGTGAGCTGCAAGAGACAGAAAGAAGCCCATCGTCCTGTGGCCAAAGTGTCTGGCAGAGCCATTCCCTGTCTTCCCTTGGGCCCATCCATACAGGAATCGGCACCAAGACATCCCGCTCAGGGATTCCCTAGTCCACCATCAGGGGAAATGCAAGGAAAAAGGACCCCTGCCTCCCTGTCCTTTCCTCCCAAGGGAGAGGTTTAATGAGGAGGGGGTCCCAAACACAGTAGAGGACCCAAAGTTTACAAGCTGATCCTCAGTTGGCTACATACGTTGATGGTGCTTTGATGGGCTGCACAGGAGAGAAGCTGCTTCCATGCATAGGAGAAGCACGGCCAGCCGTGTTCTTCAAAGTGCTGTGGAATTGGAGGAAAAAAGATCCTTTTGATTGGAACATCAGGGTGAAAACACACACGTGCAATTTAGGCTCCATTCTTTAGGCCTTTAAATCCACCCTCTCCAGTGGTGGGATTCAAAATAATTCACTACCGGTTCTGTGGCGGTGGCAGGGGAAGGAAAATCCCCATTCCCTCCCCACTCTCAAAATTTCCGCTCCCGGTTCTCCAGAACCTGCCGGAACCGGCTGAATGCCACCTCTGGCCCTCTCCCACTATGGCTACACCCAGCTTCTTCAATCCCAGGCCCTTTGGATTTGGCTGGGCACTTCAAGGAAAAGGCCATGGAAACACTTTGGGTCTCTCATCTACAATTCTGGCCCTGGAGCATTGCAGGTAAAGCTCTTTGTGAAGAGGTCCCTACATGAAGGGGAACCTCTCTTGGGACAAGCCCAATTCCCTGGATCCTTGATGCCTGTCCTCAAGAACAACCCTCCCTCCCCACTTAGATTATGTCCAAATATTGGAACCTTTCCCTGGAATTTGTATAACGCCTGATTCTGTGGATGTCTGCACTGGCCCAATTTTCACAGGCTCCCAACCTTCCTTTCACCCACCCCTTCCAGGATCCCTACCAGTCCCAGTTTGGCTTTAGGGAGGCTGCTAGGCCCAAAATTGAGCGGGGGCACGGGGGGGGGGGGCATTTTGGCTCCCAGCAGGCTTCTGGGAGGCCTGCAAGGCCCAAAATAGAGTGGGGGGGGGCATTTTGGCTTCCAGCAGGCTTCAGGGAGGCCGGCAAGGCCCAATTAAGAGTGGGGGGGGGAGATTTTGGCTCCCAGCAGGCTTCAGTGAGGCCGGCAAGGCCCAATTAAGAGTGGGGGGGAGATTTTGGCTCCCAGCAGGCTTCAGTGAGTCCCGCAAGGCCCAAAACAGAGGGGGGGGGGGCATTTTTACTCCCAGCAGGCTTCAGGGAGTCCTGCAAGGCCCAAAATAGAATGGGGGGGGGGATTTTGGCTCCCAGCAGGCTTCAGTGAGTCCTGCAACGCCCAAAATAGAGGGGGGGGGCATTTTGGCTTCCAGCAGGCTTCAGGGAGGCCGGCAACGCCCAAAATAGAGTGTGTGGGGGATTTTGGCTCCCAGCAGGCTTCAGTGAGGCCTGCAAGGCCCAAAATAGAGTGGGGGGGGGGCATTTTGGCTTCCAGCAGGCTTCAGGGAGGCCGGCAAGGCCCAAAATAGAGTGGGGCGGGGGATTTTGGCTCCCAGCAGGCTTCAGTGAGGCCTGCAAGGCCCAAAATAGAGGGTGGGGGGGCATTTTGACTCCCAGCAGGCTTCAGGGAGGCCTGCAAGGCCCAAAATAGAGGGTGGGGGGCATTTTGGCTTCCAGCAGGCTTCAGGGAGGCCAGAAAGGCCCAAAATAGAGTGGGGGAGGATTTTGGCTCCCAGCAGGCTTCAGTGAGGCCTGCAAGGCCCGAAATAGAGTGGGGGGGGGCATTTTTACTCCCAGCAGGCTTCAGTGAGGCCTGCAAGGCCCAAAATAGAGGGGGGGCATTTTGGCTCCCAGCAGGCTTCAGTGAGGCCAGCAAGGCCCAAAAAAGAGTGGGGGGGGGCATTTTGGCTTCCAGCAGGCTTCAGGGAGGCCGCCAAGGCCCAAAATAGAGTGGGGGGGGGAATTTTGGCTCCCAGCAGGCTTCAGTGAGACCTGCAAGGCCCAAAATAGAGGGTGGGGGGCATTTTGGCTTCCAGCAGGCTTCAGGGAGGCCGGCAAGGCCCAAAATAGAGTGGGGGAGGATTTTGGCTCCCAGCAGGCTTCAGTGAGGCCTGCAAGGCCCGAAATAGAGTGGGGGGGGGGCATTTTTACTCCCAGCAGGCTTCAGTGAGGCCTGCAAGGCCCAAAATAGAGGGGGAGCATTTTGGCTCCCAGCAGGCTTCAGTGAGGCCAGCAAGGCCCAAAAAAGAGTGGGGGGGGGGCATTTTGGCTTCCAGCAGGCTTCAGGGAGGCCGCCAAGGCCCAAAATAGAGTGGGGGGGGGAATTTTGGCTCCCAGCAGGCTTCAGTGAGACCTGCAAGGACCAAAATAGAGGGCGGGGCATTTTGGCTTCCAGCAGGCTTCAGGGAGGCCTGCAAGGCCCAAAATAGAGTGGGGGGGGGATTTTGGCTCCCAGCAGGCTTCAGTGAGGCCTGCAAAGCCCAAAATAGAGGGTGGGGGGGCATTTTGACTCCCAGCAGGCTTCAGGGAGGCCTGCAAGGCCCAAAATAGAGTGGGAGGGGGCATTTTGGCTCCCAGCAGGCTTCAGTGAGGCCTGCAAGGCCCAAAATAGAGTGGTGGGGGGCATTTTGGCTTCCAGCAGGCTTCAGGGAGGCCGGCAAGGCCCAAAATAGAGTGGGGGGGGATTTTGGCTCCCAGCAGGCTTCAGTGAGGCCTGCAAGGCCCAAAATAGAGGGTGGGGGGGGCATTTTGACTCCCAGCAGGCTTCAGGGAGGCCTGCAAGGCCCAAAATAGAGTGTGGCGGATGGGGCCCCCGGGCCCATTTTGGCTCCCAGCAGGCTTCAGGGAGGCCTGCAAGGCCCAAAATAGAGGGGGGGCATTTTGACTCCCAGCAGGCTTCAGTGAGGCCTGCAAAGCCCAAAATAGAGCATGGTGGATGGGGGGGAGCATTGTGGTTCCCAACAGAGTTCAGGGAGGCCTACTAGGCCCAAAATAGAGCGGGGGGGGGGGGCTGGGCCCATTTTAGTTCCCAGCAGGCTTCTGGGAGGCCTGCAAAGCCCATAATAGAGTGTGGGTGTGTGTGACATTTTGGCTCCCAGCAGGCTTCAGGGAGGCCTGCAAGGCCCAAAATAGAGTGGGAGGGGGCATTTTGGCTCCCAGCAGGCTTCAGTGAGGCCTGCAAGGCCCAAAATAGAGTGGTGGGGGGCATTTTGGCTTCCAGCAGGCTTCAGGGAGGCCGGCAAGGCCCAAAATAGAGTGGGGGGGGATTTTGGCTCCCAGCAGGCTTCAGTGAGGCCTGCAAGGCCCAAAATAGAGGGTGGGGGGGGGCATTTTGACTCCCAGCAGGCTTCAGGGAGGCCTGCAAGGCCCAAAATAGAGTGTGGCGGATGGGGCCCCCGGGCCCATTTTGGCTCCCAGCAGGCTTCAGGGAGGCCTGCAAGGCCCAAAATAGAGGGGGGGCATTTTGACTCCCAGCAGGCTTCAGTGAGGCCTGCAAAGCCCAAAATAGAGCATGGTGGATGGGGGGGAGCATTGTGGTTCCCAACAGAGTTCAGGGAGGCCTACTAGGCCCAAAATAGAGCGGGGGGGGGGGGCTGGGCCCATTTTAGTTCCCAGCAGGCTTCTGGGAGGCCTGCAAAGCCCATAATAGAGTGTGGGTGTGTGTGACATTTTGGCTCCCAGCAGGCTTCAGGGAGGCCTACTAGGCCCAAAATGGAGTGTGGGGGTGGGGGATCCCGGGCCGATTTTGGTTCCCAGCAAACTTCAGGGAGGCGTGCTAGGCCCAAATTATAGGGTGGAGGGAGGCTAGCAAGCCTCCCTGCAGGCCCCTGGAAATAAAAGTGTGTGTGTGTGGGGGGGGGGGGGGGCTTCAAGAAAGAAAGAAAGAAATCCTCACCGTTTGGGGATCCCCAGGTGCATGGAGCAGAGAGTTCTGCAAACTTGGCAACTTTAAGACTTGTGGACTTCAACTCCCAGAATTAAGCTCTGTTGGCTGGAGAATTCTGGGAGTTGAAGTCCACAAGTCTTAAAGTTGCCAAGTTTGCAGACCTCTGGCATGGAGTTGAGAGCTTATTGAAAGTGTGGCTAGCTATCCTTGCTCAAGCTAAGCTAATCAATAGTGGAAGGGAGGAAGGGAAGGGAGAAAAAGGGAAGGGAAAGTGAATGTGATATGGATGGATGGATAGAAGGAGGGAGGGAGAGAGAGAAAAAGGAGAGGAAGGAAGAACCACAAACCTGGCACTAGAGGTTTGCTTCAGAGGATGCTTTGAAACAGAACAGCAATCCAGGGCTGGAAGGGACCTCAGAGGACATCTAGTCCAACCCCCCGCTGTAGCAGGAGACTTTATATCATCTTGGTTATTTTAGTGCCTCTAACGCAGAGGAGAAATTCCCAGAAGTAGTCAGGCATTACTCCCCACCTGATAATAGTTCAATTATTTTAATTTTTATTTCCCGTGTTCCTTTCTTTATAAGATAATGTACATCTACTGTAAGTGTTCATACATGTAATGATGGTACATTTTATTTATTTAGTTATAAAATTGAATTCACGTTTAATTATTGAAAATACACCTCAGTGTTTCCAATTCCCAAATCAATAATAGTAGATGCATTTGGAATTTCAGTTTCTTTAAAGTTACTACAACAGTATCAGTGTGAACACTTGTAATGGGGATTACCTGGGCAGAGGGGGGCGGGGGAAGGAATCAGAATACTGTCTTCTATTAATGCATGATTTGAAAAGCACTTGCCAATGCTGGATGTTTAATTAAGGGGTTATCTAATTCAGAGTGGATAGTTAACTTTGAGTGCTTAAGCAATTGTTTAAATAAGCTCAGTTTAAGAGATAACAGCATATCTTCTGTAAAAAAAATCAGTTCATATACTGAACTTTGCTATTAAGCATTTAAAGGGTTATCTCTTGAGTTGTAATCTTGTGGCTGATACCTGAAAATAGGACCTAATCATTCAGACCCAAAAAGCTATACATTAAGGTTTATTTAGATAAGTGGAGTGCATAGCTTTGTTTACTCTAAACAAAATGGAGTAAATGATTGATAATATAGTTAGTATGTACTTGGATCATATTCTATTTTTGTAATTATTGCAGATGAAACCTTAAAAACTGCTGCTGTAATTCTTTCATTTCTGGTAATATTTCCTAATCTTAACTATGTGCAGTTAAATATTTCTTGTTGCATTTTAATCTGTGGAGACAGGACAGAAAGATGCAGCCGGAGTCATCTTCTGAGGACCCTTTATATTACTGTATTTTTGGTATTAGGTGAAGATTACGAAAAGTTATTATGAAAAATTGCAACCCATTTCTTCTTTTCTCTTTCTATTCTAAAGGAGACACACCATAGTTTGTTAGCCATGGAAATAACTGCATCTAAACCATGTCTGACTCATCAGTTTAATTCCACATTTTCCTTCAAATTGAGAGTTAGAAAATACATTTCCTATCACATTTTGAACACTTGGCTTCAAAGATTAGATCCATCTTCTGATAAGGACCACTCTATTGGTTGTCATATCCAGAACACTTATTTGCCAATAAGCTAGATCTCCTCCACATAGAAGGGCTAACGATAACAATAACACTAATAATGATAATGAAAAAAAAATTCAGCAGTATCACCTTCTGCCTAGCAGTACATATAACAGCCCCTTTTCCCTTAGATGTTGCTGCTGCAAATAAACAAAACAGAGAAACGGCACCAAGGCTTACAGAAACAACAAAGGGAGGCTCCCGGGTATTATTTGTGGAAAACAGTATGCTTTATTATTAGACTATTCTCCTCAAGTTTTTTTTATTTGCAAAGCAAAGATGTATATGAAGATCTGCAATGGGGTTTAATTCAGCTGTTTACATACTACACTAAATTATGTGTTCTACATTTTCTTTTCTTCCCTTCAATTGAGTCTGATTCTTGGTCAAGTCCCTGCAGTTTTCTTGGTAAGGTTTTTCAGAAGTGGGTTGTTCTTATCTCCTTCCTAGGCTGGGAGAAAGTGACTGGCCAAGGTCATCCAGTTGGCTTTGTACCTAAATTGGGATTAGAACTCATGGGCTCCTTTTCCAGCCTGATACCTTAACCGCTACACCAAACTGGCTCTAAATATACAGTAGAAAAATATTGAAAGAAGGCCATGTAGAAGATGATCAAGTTCTGTTTAATGTTGTCACAGAATGTAAAAGTAAAGGTAAAGATTTTCTCTGTTGAGTCATGCCCAATTCTAGAGGGTGCTACTCATCTGTTTCTTAGCCCTGGGAGTTAGTGTCCGAGGACACTTCCATGGTCACATGACCAGCATGACTATATGCTGAGGGGCATGGTACAAGGTTATCTTCCCATTGAACTAGCACCTATTTATGTATTAGCATTTGCATGCTTTCAAAAGACTAGTTTGGCAGGAGCTGGGGCAGGAATAGGAACTCACCCCTTTCACATGGTGGCTGGGTCTTGAACTTCAACCTTCTGGTCAACAAGTCCAGCATCTTAATTGCTAGGCCAGCACATGCCCATCACAGAAGGCAGGACATAGAATAACAGATGAGTTACAACAAGACAGATTCAATTGAAGATGAACTTCAGTGGAAGTTCATCTTCAAACATCAAATTTGATAGCAGAGACAATTATCTAGTGGGCACTGGATTCTTATTCTTCCCTGATGTATTTAGTGAGAGATTAGACAGGGACGGCCATCTGCCAGGAACAATTTAATTTCAATTCCTGCATGAAGCAGTGGATTGGACTTGATGGCCTCTGTGCTTCTTCTAATTCTACAATTCTATGAAAACTGTTCCATCTGCTAACTGACAATCCCTCAGATAGTTAAAGGCAGCATTCATACTTCACATTAACCTTCTTTCCCTGTAAACATATCAGTTCTATTTTTCATCGATTTGGGTTTTGTATTCATTACCAGATTGGATGCTGATACCTTTCAAAATCTGTATATATATTGCATTTATGCTGATAAATAAAGGGAGACTAGTATAGATCTATTTCAAGCTATTTAGCTCTCATCAGCTAGCCATACCCTTACTGGGATTTGAACCTAGGCTGTTTTTACATGTTAGGCAGTTGTATTAGCCACTAAACCACAAGCTCTCCTACCTTATCAGCTGAGCCAAGGAAGTAAGTGTTATGTCAAAGCACCTGGTATGCCCAAATATGGGATGGAGCATACTGTTTCCCTTTTGCCTTTCAGCTCCACCCCAGGAGCCTTCCAGGCAGGAAATAAATGCACAAAAATACAAAAGGGAAGCAGTATGCTCCCTCCTATATTTGGACATATCAGGTGCTTTGGCGTAACACACACACACACACATACACACACACATCCATCTTCTGTTGTGCTGCTTACATTGTGTAACATGCTAAATCTTGTAATGTAGCATACCATTGCAGTGCTACTGTGGAATAGACATATAATAGTGTGTTAAACAATATCTTTTAATAAAAAATACAGTAGCTAAAATTCCCATTAGCTGCTAAAGGTATTGTTGAATACTTTTCTCTGCTTCATGGGCACAATTCATCTATAAATCCTTCACACTTGACTAGTTTTGTTAAGATGGAGGCATGCCCAGTCCCAAGCATGATATTTCAACACAATGCTAAGTGTTAAGTAGTTTCTGTATAATCCACTTAAGCTGTTGTCAGTAGGGTTCATATTAAACCAAACTACATCAATTCACCTGATGGCATATATTATTTTTAGGTTGTGTCAATATATAGTTTAGCCCTAGGACAATGAGTTTCTTAAATTAATTTATATTGGATTTGATCATGTTGGCTGAGATGTATTGGGCAACTATTCTCTATATGGCAGCTCTAGCCAGCTTGTCCATATTGATTGTAGATATTGTAGTGGAAGAGCAGGGTCAGCTTATGGTAGCCAAAATCAGAATGTGCCTGACAGCATCCTTTCAGACTAATACGTTTTATTAAAAGGCATAAGGTTCTGTGAACTACAACTCATTCTATCAGCTGAATGGATGGCAAAAATGATGTAAGATTTAAACTGAGATAAACTAGGGAGAGAAAAAAAAAGAGGGGGATCAGTGCTTATGCAGGTGTAAATTACACATGAGACAAATTTTAAGTACATTATTAATTAACAAATGTAACATGTTCAAACCAAATCAATTTTTCATTATGGTCGCAGACCAGCATATGCAATTTTTTTAAAAAAAAAAACCCACTCTGTTTGCTGAGACTTCTGCAATGTCTGAAGCTTTTGATATATGTGAATTCAGCAGCCTCTCATTTAATTTTGCTGGTAAAGTTTCTTTGTTCCAAATAGGTACTTAGAGATTTGTAGTGTTGTCCTGGGATGTTAAAATACTCCGATACGAATTTGACCTTGTTTTGAGTCCTGATGTCAAACTTGTCCATTAATTATTTTGTGCAAAGCCTGATCTGTTTGTCCTACAGAAAATTCCGAGGGCACTGCTGATCAATGATGGCATGCATCACATGAGGGAAGAGCATGGGAAAGTGCTTCTAAACTTATTGTGAAATTGTGGAGGCTTGTGATGATGATGCTGGTGTAAACTTGATGCAAAATAGACATCTGGCTTTGTTTCAGAGTCCTGTGCTAGTATTATTGTTGTACTCTTTTTCTATTGTGGTTTGTGAAAATCTACTCCAAGTTGGGTGGCTGAACATATGAAACTGCTAGCTTGAGTTTGAGAAAATGCAATGTCATTATCTAGGATGGGTTATAGCTTACAGATAGTCCTTGTCATATGGCCATAATTGCACCATATATTTTTTGTGCTAAGCAAGGTGGTTGTTAAGTGAGATTGCCCAATTTTACAAACATTTTTGCCACTTTTGTTAAGTGAATCATTGCCATTGTTAACAAATTTGACTTCCCACATTGACTTTGCTTGTCAGAAGCGGCTGGGAAGGTCACTAATGGTGAGCACATGACCTTGGGGGCCTGCAACCATTGTAAATCTATGCTGTTGCCAAGCATTTGAATTTGGATCATGTGACTGTGGGGTTCCTGTGAGAGTCATAATTGTGAGGACTGGTTGTAAGTCAATTTTTTCAATTCCATTGTTACTTCAAATGGTCACTAAATGAATGGTGGTAAGTCAATGACTACCTGTAGTAATAATGTGTTGAGTGGCTTTTTTTTTTTTTTATTAAAAGAGCTTTGTACAAACAGATTTTCCCCCTTTTCACCCCCCCGCCATACAATATAAATCTCATACAAATGCTATACCCCCCAACCCCCCCACAAAAATTCACTTTCAAATATTATACCAAATACTTTGCCCCCTCCCCTCCCCCCATCTTAAAATAGATTACTCGTAACCCCTCTCCTCCCAACAAACACAGTATAAATTTCTCTTAGATTAATAATAACACATTGATCCCATTTTCTAAGCTAATTTAACATCTATAACTCTTAATATAAATTTCTCCTAGCATAACAATGTTTCATTAATCCCATCTTCTAATTTATTCATACATATATATTGCCCCACCCTCCACCCTAACCCTCCCCCACCTCCCACACAAACCCACCCCCCTGACTTCCGCTGTATACCACTCTAACAATTCCAAACATCCCATATACTATTTACTCTGATCATCTATCGGTCTAAACATTCTTACCTAAAGGCTACATAATAACTCCTAGTCTGGTATTTATTCTGTATATAATCAATCCATTTTGCCCATTCCTGTGTGTAATCCTCCTGTTTCTGAGCTTTTAAGAAAGCTGAAATTTTTGCCATTTCAGCGAACCCCGCCACCTTCTGAATCCATTGATCAATTGTCGGTAAAGAATCTTTTTTCCAATGTTGCGCAATCAACAACCTAGCTGCTATGACCATATACAAGGCCAATTTTGTTTCCCCTTTGGTAAAATCCTTAGCTATACCCAATAAAAACATTTGCGGAGTGAATTGTATTCTTTTCTTAAATACATTCTGCATAACCCACCATATTTTTATCCAAAAAGCCTTAACCTTATTGCAGGTCCACCATACATGAAAAAAGGTAGCATCTAGACACCCGCATCTCCAACATTTTGGTTGAACATTTGGGTACATGCATGATAATTTTTTAGGATCTAAGTACCATCTATAAAACATTTTGTAAAAATTCTCCCTTAAATTCTGTGACTGTGTAAATTTAACATTCTGTTGAGTGGCTTGAGTTGTGAGCTCTAGGTGACAACCAGTGGTTACTAAGACATGAGTGACCATGAGCAGTACCTGTTATAGCCTGCCAGCGGCCAGTGGATCTGGCAGCAGATTCGGACAATGAGGAAGTTGGGGAGGATCATGGGCCAGTCCTGGAGTTTGGGGAAGGCTCTGATGAGGGCTCTGTGTTGGAGGCAGAGAGGAGCCCATAGCCATATGCAGTGTGGGTTTCAAACTTTTTTGGAACCTCTTCTGGAGGTGTGGCCTGCTTTGTGGGAGTGGCTTGCTGCCCGTGTGACCAGGTGGGAGTGGCTTGCCATCCATGTGATTGGGTGGGAGTGGCTTGCCACTCATGTGACCGGGTGGGAGTAGCTTGCCACCCATGTGACCGGGTGGAGTGGCCAAGACGATGTCACTGAATAACTATTCTCAGCTAAGGGACACTGGAAGCGGGGGCAAGAAGAGAACAGATAACATATGCACGAACTTTATGAAAATCTGGCAGTCTATGCGATCTTACAAAAGGCTGGACTATCTAGGAATAGCAAGAAAGATATAGAGCATATGTTTCATAGACTCTCCCAACCTTTCAATATCTATTTCAGTCTTACTGTTCTGACTATTGCATTATATTTAGCACAAATGTATATGCATTTTTTGCTACCCAACTGCAGTTCATAAATAAATCACCTATTATCTGTTTGAGATCTCTAACAGTTTGCTGCTAATCCTCAATGGATTTATATGCTTTCAGTGATAATCCTTTCATCTGCTGAAGTTCAAAGATACTTAATCACTAAAGTTAGTGCTTCCTAGAATTTCCAGTAAAATGGTACCATCTTCCATCTTTAATAGAACAATATAAATATTCTATGCCATTTGTCTGGCTCTTAATAGCTGTACATCTCAGCAAATGACAACTTGTTCCATGTGTAGTCATAACATTCATATCAAGAAGGTTTCTCTTTTACATTTTTTTAGAATAATGGGCAGCATACTTATAGCTCGTCATTAACTAGCATATCTACTATTAAAGTTATGAGCAGCACAGGGAAGTGAGACACATAAAAGAGAATATTTGTAGCTCAGGGTTGAACTGTAGGGTCCTTGATGCTCTCTGAACCTGGCTGTTTTCTTGCAGAAGTTTCATTACTGAAATAGGCAACATCATTAGTTCTAGCAGGGACTGAAGTTCTTATGCACCCAAATTCATGTTCTGCTCCTGTTGTCCATCATCTTGAAGCCACTTTTGGGAAAAGAAAGAGGCAGGAAAAGACATAGTTAAAAAATGGTGAATATACCATCAAAAGTAGGGTCTTATGGCATCAGTGAACAAAACAAATTCTGCTTCAAGGTCATTATACATTATGCAGCTGGCACTTGGCTCTGTTGATTAGTACTTCAGCCAAAGGCAAATTGCCATTACACAAGAGCTACATTCGGGCAGAATAAGAAATTTGGACATGTTAGAGGAAATAGAATACTTGCTTTGAGATAATTTAACTTGGTAGGGAATTGGGTTCAGAAGAAGCATACATCTTGTTTTGAACTTGGCAACTCCTTCAATTGGTTTAGACACATATTTTCAACTCAGAACCGATTTGGCTTTTAAAACAGCCAAAATAAATTTCCCTTAATCACTTCCAACCTGTTAGCAGATGGGTAAACAGCTTTTTTTTATAACTGGGGCAAACAAAATACTTTAATATCAGCCAGAAATAATTAGTGGCAATAGATAAATCAAAATGTATAATTCTAGATAGATAGATAGATAGATAGATAGATAGATAGATAGATAGATAGATAGATAGATAGATGATAGATAGATAGATATAGATAGAAAGATAGATAGATAGATAGATAGATAGATAGATAGATAGATAGATAGATAGATAGATAGATAGATAGATAGATAAAGAGTGAGAGAGACAGAGACAAAGAGACAGACAGTCTTATGCTGTGTTTATATACTGTATGTACATAGACGCTGAGAGACGCCGGGCCCCAATGTCGGAGACGCTGAGACGCTGGGCCCCGATGTCGGAGACGCTGAGAGGTCAGTATTGTGCCACTCTTATTGCGTCCGCAGATAACCGCCCTGCCGCCCTGTTTAGGGTGACCCGCTCCCTCCTTTTTCAGAGGCCGCGGGAGGCCCCTTTACAGGGTAGAGCAGAGGAGTTTGGGGAATATCTGCAGGACAAAATCGCTCAGATTCGCAGCGAGTGGGTCCCCTTTAGTGGTCCAGAAGAGACATCGGAGGTGGGTCTTGAGGGATTAGGCTGGGAGGAGTTTGACTCTGTTACTTCCGATGATATGGATAGGTTGCGTGGGCGACTGCGAGCCACCACATGTTTACTGGACCCGTGTCCCTCCTGGCTTATACTGGCATCCTGGGAGGTTACACGAGGCTGGCTCCAGGAACTAGTCAACGCTTCTCTTAGAGAGGGGTTCTTGCCGGCCATCTTAAAAGAGGTGGTGGTGAGGCCCCTACTCAAGAAGCCTTCCCTGGACCCGGCTATATTGTCTAATTATCGTCCCGTCTCCAACCTTTGCTTTTTGGCGAAGGTTGTAGAGAGTGTGGTGGCACAATAGTTCCCATGCCACCTGGAAGAAATGGATTATCTAGACCCGTTCCAGTCCGGTTTCCGGCCCGGCCACAGCACGGAGACGGCTTTGGTCGCGTTGGTGGATGATCTCTGGAGGGCCAGAGATGGGGGCTGTTCCTCCATCCTGGTCCTATTAGACCTCTCGGCGGCTTTTGATACCATCGACCATGGTATCCTATTGCATCGTCTGGAGGGGCTGGGGGTGAGGGGCACTGTTTTGCGGTGGTTCTCCTCCTACCTCTCTGGCCGAGCGCAATGTGTGTTGACTAGGGGGCAGAGGTCGACCCTGAGGCTGCTCACCTGCAGAGTGCCCCAGGGGTCGGTCCTCTCACCTCTCCTGTTCACATATATATGATGCCGCTGGGCGAGATCATCCGTGGATTCAGGGTAGACTACCATCTGTACGCTGACGACACCCAACTGTACATTTCTACCCCGAACCACCCCAACGATGCCGTCGAAGTGATGTCCCGGTGTCTAGAAGCCGTGCAGATCTGGATGGGAGGTAACAGACTCAGGCTCAACCCATCCAAGAAGGAGTGGCTGTGGTTACCGGCACCCCGGTTCAACCAGCTATGTCCATCACTGGCCATTGGGGGCGAACAGCTGGCCCCCATGGATCGGGTTCGCAATTGGGCGTCCTCCTAGATGCCCGGCTGTCAATGGACGACCATGTGACGGCCGTGGCAAGGGGGGCGTTTCACCAGGTTCGCCTGGTGCGCCAATTGCGTCCCCTATTGGACCGGGATGCCCTCCACACAGTCACCCATGCACTTGTGACGTCTCGGCTGGACTACTGTAATGCTCTCTACATGGGGCTCCCCCTGAGATGCACTCGAAGGCTGCAGCTAGTTCAGAATGCGGCCGCGCGGGTTGTTGCGGGAGTCTCGAGGTACTCCCACGTAACACCTCTCCTGCGCAGGCTACACTGGCTACCTGTGGCTTTTCGGGTGCGTTTCAAGGTACTGGTTATCATCTTTAAAGCGCTCCATGGCACAGGACCAAGGTACTTGCGGGATCGTATCCTGCCCCATACATCCCTTTGACCGATCCGCTCTCACAGGGAGGGGCTCCTCCGGGTGCCGTCCACGAGGCAGTGCCAGCGGGCGACGCCCAGGGGTAGGGCCTTCTCTGTGATGGGCCCGACCCTCTGGAATGACCTCCCCCGTGACATCAGAACAATCACTGATCTCCGCTCCTTCCGTAAGATGCTCAAGACCCACCTGTTTAGTTTAGCGGGCCTGGCCTAATCCCGATCTAGTCCCTCAATTCTGTACTTTTAAATTTTTGGGGTTGTTTTAAGCTAATTTTTAACTTTTATTACCCTGTACAGCCTTATAGTTTAATTGGTTTTTAAGTGTATCTATTTTATATTAGGTTTTAATGTGGTGTCTGTACACCGCCCCGAGTCCCTTTGGGGAGAGGGGGCGGTCTATAAATTTAATAAAATAAAATAAATAAATAAATATTGCAGGACCAATATCACAGTGATTACCCTCTAGTTCAAGGGTGTCAAACTGGCGGCCCATGGGCCGGATGCGTCATGCACAGGCCACACCCAACCCTGCTCCACGAAGGGGGAACACATTGTGAAATGTCATGTGATGGCAACGTGATGCTGCGCGTTTGACACCCATGCTCTAATTACTGAGTTTAATTACAAAGATTTGCTTTGCCATTGAAATAAGAAATATAGCAGTAAAATACAGTAACTATTGTACAAGAAGAGTATATTAGCGCAACTGTATCATTGGCAAATATGTATCCATAGAAAAGGTTATTTGTTGGACTTCTTTGAGTTTTTCTATGTTGTGATTTGGGTCAGCTTTGATGATATCCAGCCATCATGTTCTTTAATTGCCTGATTTCCTTTTATCGTTAACTCTTCCCAACATAATTGCTCTCTCCAGTGAATTTCCCTGCATGAGCTGGCCAAAGTAAGTGAGATGCAATTTCTTGATTTTGCCTTCCAGTGATGTCTGGTGTTATGCACTCTAGCACTTGCTTGTTAGTTGCCTTTACTGTCCAAGGAATATGTAGGAGACTTCTCCATCACCACAGCTCAAATGAGTTGATTTTCTTCCTGTGTTGCTTTTTCAAAGTCCAGCTTTCACAACTATAGGTGGCTAAGGACAACAAAATAAAGCAGAGTAACCTACATTTGTTTGCCAGGCTGATGCCTCTGCTTTTTCATATTTGGCTCATGTCATCATTGCTGAACTACCCAGGGCAATCTGATGTTTTATTTCTGTGCGGCATTCATAGCTTTGAGCTATCTGCAATCCTAGGAAAGTGAATTTCTCTTCACTATCAACTTTGATGTTTGCATTCCTTGCATAGGTCATGAGCTTGGTCTTTTTGATGTTCAGAAAGAGATCAAAATTATAACTTCCTTCTTTGATTTTCTTGATCAGATGTTCCAGGCCTCTCTTGATTTCTGAGAGAAAAGTGACATCATTAGCCTTTCGAAGATTGTTGATGTTTCTTCCGCCAGTCTTGACCCCAGTTTTTGATTCTTCAAGATCTAGCTTCCTCGTGATCATATTGGCATATAGTTTGAATAAGAAAGGGGAGAGAATGCAACTGTGTTACACTCCTTTCTGTATCTTAAAATGAAACAAAGTAGAAAAACGTGATGAGAACAACAGCATACAAACATACGCCAGGGAAATGTTACTGTGTGTGCTGCCAGTCTGCCTCTTCTACAACACTATTTAAATATGTGAATGTGTATATTAACAAGCATTCACTAAAAAGTGAACGACTGCATACAGTACAACAATTATTGAGGAATTATTCATGAACTCATATAAGTCACATTAGTTGGTAAATATTTGGGATGATAATAACAGAAGCATATTTCATCCACTTTAACTCGATTGCTTGGAAGGAAATTAGTATAAATTGTATTTCTATTTTTTAAATTATGATTTTGAGTTGATACAGTTCTTTAAAATATTTATATTCTTACTGCCATGCAAAACATCTTCATATGGTGTACAGCATTAAAATGTAAATGCAATAGGATTTATAATAATGCAATAACGCATAGAAATATTATTTCATTGGAACATAGAATCAGGACAAATTTTAGCAGCCTGATGGGATGAATATTGAAAGTTTGAATAAGGCTCCCAAACAAGGGAACTTCCAAAAGTTTCATTATAACTCACTCCCTGAAACCCAGAAATTACGTCCTTAAATCAATTGTTTCTGTTTCATTTCAACAAAGCATTTGGAATTATAAGAGAATACAGATGGTAAATGAAAGCATTACTGGTCAGTTTGATTATAATTAAAAAATAATAACAATGGTGATGAAGTTAATAATAGTCATATAAATAGGTCTAGTGGTGATGATAATGTTGTAGAAAACAGTTGTTAATATTATGTTTTTGGACAAGTTCTTTTGAACTTGTCCCTGTCATTATGGATTCCAAAATGATATTGAATGGAACTTTCAGATCTAAAAAATGTGTATGTATGTACGTACCTACCTACCTACCTACCTACCTACCTACCTACCTACCTACCTACCAGTGGTGGGTTTCAAAATTTTTTAGAACCTCTTCTGTAGGTGTGGCCTGCTTTGTGGAAGTGGCTTGCCGGCCATGTGACCAGGTGGGAGTGGCTTGGCAGTCATGTGACTGGGTGGGCGTGGTCAACTTGTAAAATGTGGTGAAACACACTTAACAACGCTCTTGCTTACCAACCAAAATGTTGGCTCAGAAACTCTGGCATTTGAAGCACACAAGTCTTAAAGCTGTCAAGTTACAAGACCCTTGCACCTTTAACCCTTTAGAAAAAAACCGCCAGAGGTGTTCAAACTTGACAACTTTAAGACTTTAAGGTTTAGATAGGACTCTTAGAGGCGGGCGGGACGATTGGTGAGCCAGCCAATCAGTGAGTGGTGGAACCTCTTCTATAGAAGAGGTTAGAACTGGCAGGAACCCACCCCTGCTACCTACCGACCTACTGACCTACCGACCTACATACATACATACGTATACATACACACTTTTCCTTTCTTTCAATGTTTTTTTCTATCTGTTCCAAAGAACAGGTTAAACCAATACATCAATGGGTTATATTTCTGTTGCTGTTTACCTTAGCCAGATGCATTTAATTCAGAAAAAGACTTCAATATTCCTTACAAATATATCTTTCTTTTGCACAATATTCCTTAATCTATCTGAACTCTCACATTGCTGTTTTTCTCGGTAAATTTATGACACTTCATACATGCACAAAACAAAATTGAGGCTCTTCTTTTTAAAAGATGCGAGTTTAAACATACAGGTTTTAATGCATGAAGCTCTCTTTTACAGTTTCTGTGTGGTATGGCAGGTGGTCTTCTAAAGCATTAACATACATAATTTTTATTTCAGTGTGTTGAACCCCAATTGGAACCATTTGTGTTTTCTATTGCTTGTATTAGAGATAAAAATGGGAGAATAAAACTGCATTGTTTTGAGTGCCTCTTTGGATTACAGCCACAGGTTGAATAGAAATATTGCTTCATATTCTCCAGCCATTTTCCACTCTCTTGTATTGAAACGTTTAATTATCCACTGTTTCCATGTTTATTGCAATTTATTCTAAGCATTGCATTTAGTTTAAAGCAAAGCCTTCCTAACTTCCTCCCTCCCTTCTCCTCCTCTTCCCTAGAAGACGAAGACACATAAATATAATTAATGAGAAAGTGAAAAGGATTGGGCCACATTTAGACATATTTGAAGCTTTTAAAAAACTCCGAAAAGTTCCTTCACAGGAAAAAATTGAATCAGCTGCGACCTGTATTCAAAAACTTTTCAAAGGATGGTTTGAACGTAGCAAAATGAAAAGAATAAAAGTGAAGGTAATGTATTTTAATTTCATTAATATGAGATATTGTGATGGACTATAATGGATTATATCTCTGACATGTTTGCATTACTGTAGCTAGTACCTTGTCCAGCTTGAACAGTAATGATTGATATAAAATAACATTAGCCTCAAAATTTGAAAGATGCAGAGTTGATTTATACAAGAAATAATCCCTATACAAATCTGAAAGCCCAATGATTTTTACAGCCCTTACTAGAGAATACTGGGCTATTTGGACAAAATAGTCTGGTCTATTAAAAGGGCAGTTTTCTGTTTAGCACAAAAATATATTGTCCACAGTCTCAAACTCAATAGGGACTTCATTTTACCCATTATCAAGTTGCTATACACAACAATTGATAGATTGTTCCAACCATTCTATGGTTTTCCTGGCTTCTTTTTGTCTTCTGGCTAATTGTAGCTATCTCTTTGTGTGCGTGTGCGAAAAACCAGTATTTTCTGTCCCAAAGATGCTTTTTTCCCCAAAAGACAACTGGACTTCATTTTTCTTTTAAGGCATTTTGCTTCTCAACCAAGAGCATCTTCAGTTCTGCCTCAATGGTAGAGAATAGAAGGATTTATATTCCTTGCAGCCATCTGGTCATTAGTTCTCATTCTGAGAGTTGTTGAGGGCACTTGGAGCTTCATCTATGCCATCAGAGTAATCTGAATAGGGTGGAACCTTCTTGGCACTGCTGAAAGGACTGTGTTGTAAACAGGAGATAGACCCCCCCCCCTAACATTGAATAGAGAGGGCCATTCAATTTTAATATACATGCCTTCTTTGACTCTTTCAAACCATTGGTCCTCTTGGTCCAGAATGTGGACTTTTCTGTCTTCAAAAGAGTGGCCTTGGTCTTTCAAATGCAGGTGGATTACTGAATTTTGTCCTGATGAGTTTGTTCTCCTATGTTGTGCCATGCATTTATGAAGTGGTTGTTTTGTTTCTCCAATGAACATATCTTCACATGTCTCACTGCATTGTCCTGCAGATATCACATTGTTTGTTTGTGTCTGGGTGTTTTATCCTTGGGGTGGACAGACTTCTATTTTAGTGTATTCTTGGATTTAAAGGGTGCATGTGTCTTGTGTTTGTGTAAAATCCTCTGGAACTATTCTGATATTCTTGCAATGTATGGAACAACAACATTGCTTTGTTTATTGTTCTCTTCTTTGTCTTTTATAGAGGTGGTCCTGCTGGGACTATCTTTTTTTGGATTTGATGAAGGGCCAACTGGGGTAACCACATGTTCTGAGGGCTTCCTTGATTTGTTTTAGTATTTTTTCTCTTCCATCTTTGCTGGTAGGCACATCTTTAGCTGGTGATGTAGGGTTCTGATCACGTCAAGGAAAAACAAAGTCCAGATTGGGGACAACCATAACCTACGTGACTGAGAATCTCATAGACATCTAGTATTTTCTGTTACCAGATTATTAGATATATAGCACTTCAGCAAACTTTGATCTTTGCCATAAAATCCTTTAGTCTTTAGTATCAAAATGCAATATTACAGGGAAATGTTTTCTTGTTTTTATGACAATTTCTGGAAGGTTTTCTTACTTTGTGCACCTATAATTCTTTACCCTGTAAATGTTGTTTCTCCCAATACCACTTTACATGTATGTATGTATGTATGTATGTATGTATGTATGTATGTATGTATGTATACACACAAGCACACACACATATACACATTTTTGTAATTACAGGCTAAAAACCATGGTCCTAATATGTTAGTTGTTATAAAGGATTATCGTAGAATGATGTTTCGAATTAAACGCCTTTGTGGCATCTTGGATACAACTACACCACTAATATTTGAACAACTGGAAGACTGGCTTGACAATAAAATGCGTATGTATTTTTCAGAATAATCTGTTGAGATTATTGTTACCATATCTTTGTTAACTATTTCAAAAACTATTTAATACCTTCAATTGAGGTTGCTTGCATTTTCTCAAAGGTGGTGTCTTTTTTAATAGAATTGATAATATATCCTGCTTTCCCCAAAATAAGACCTCCCCGGATAATAAACCAAATTAGGCTTTTGAGCCCGTGTGCTAAAATAAATCCACCCCCCCAAAATAAATCCTCTCCAAAAATATTGCAACACAGCAGCAGCCATGAGGTGACCACACTTGCTGCCTCCTGCCCTTTAAAAATAATAAGACCTCCCAGAAAATAAGGCCACGTGCTTATTTAGGGGATCCAAAAAATAACACTGTCTTATTTTTGGGGAAACACGGTAAATTACATCTTTTGGGAGAGACACCATAGTTTATTAATAGACATTTTCCCCTGCAGGAACCCCAAATGTAATCTGTATCATTTTCACTTAAATGTATCATGTGACTAACTGTTAGATTCTGGGCAGTAAAGATATATCTTGGTAAAATACTATTACTATTTTTCCGAGCACTGTATGTTCTGGCAGAGTACTTTATGTTGCTAGCATTTATGTTGCTAGCCTAAAATACCCAAATGATAGACATTCAGACATTCCCAACAAAAAGCAAGCAAAGAAACGAACAAACCAGAAAGAAGCATGCTAAAATTCTTGACCTTTTCTCCTTCTTGTACTTCCTTGTCTGAGAAACTTTAGCTGGACTCCAAAAACAACCTGGGGAAAGTACTGACAAGAGTTAAAATAGCCATGTTGCAAACAAGAAGTGGGAAAAAACCATTTAGCATCCACTTCACTCATTATGTTTCAGTCCCATATGTAAGATAGGAACAACACCAGAGGTGATATTCAGCAGGTTCTGACCAGTTCTAAAGAACCGGTAGTGGAAATTTTGAGTAGTTTGGAGAACTGGTAAATACCACCTCTGACTGGCCCCGTCCCCATCTATTCTCTGCTCCAGAGTCCCAGCTGATCAGGAGGAAAGTGAGATTTTACAGTATCCTTTACTTGCCACACCCACCAAGCCATGCCCACCAAGTGCCCACAGAACCGGTAGTAAAAAAATTGAATTTTTGAAAATTTTTGCATTTTTGATGTACTGAATAATACATCTGCAAATTCTGATGATTTCATTAGCTATTTGCCTGACTGGTTTGATCTGGAAGGTTGTGTGTTGATTTCCATTGATTTAAGCAAGGTCATCTATTGAGACCCCAGATTTTCTCGAAATATCCACTGGTATGTGATTCTCCTTGAAATTTAAATTCTCCTCCCACTCTACTATTATTTGGAAGATATAGCTATTCTCCTAGGCCTTTGGTGAGGATGATTGATGTCCCCTTTCTTCCTTTTCATTTGCTTTCTCTGCCATAACGGTTCCTTTGTTTTGTGTTGTTTTTGTGCTTTTTGTATTGTTCCTTGTTTTAAAATGTGTTTAATAATTTGTAAACCACCCAGAATCAATTGGAAGCAGGTGGTAGGTTAATGTTATGATTATTAATATTAACAATAATAGTAACAAGATGTAAAAATAGGATAATTGTATGACAAAATACATTAGGATGTCATAAGGATGGAATTGTGTTATATAACAAGACAATCTGAGATCGTGCTGCCATCTGAATTGGCTCAACTAAGAAGTATACAAGCTCATTGGCTGCATTTGCACAATCCTCGGCTAAAATATGATTGATGTGTCTGCTTAACATAGCCAAGAATTTGCAAGTGTCATATTTACCTTTTTAAATTATTTTCAGTTTTCAATAAGCTAATTGGTTAATGGTTCATGTGTTTTATAAACTTGAAAATATGGTACGTTTTTCTATTTTATTATTTTGTCATTCAGAAGTGTTATATAAATTACCAAGAAAGAATTGTATTTTTGTTTAACATGTTTGCTTGTAAAAAAGCTGTCAGATAAAAGATTTTCAATTTGAATTCTATAGATGCACTCATAAGACACCATAATGTTACATAAGGCTACAAACATTTAAGTATCTAAATTCTGTTGAAATCAATAGATAATTGCAATATCAGGGAGGATCAATCTGCTTAATACACTGAAAACTCAAGTATATTTTGCATACTTTTCAGTGCACAATTAACTATTGAAATAATTTTCATTCTTTGAATAAAACTTAATTGTGTCTAGCTAACACTGGTTATTTTCAGGGGCACGTGTGTCAAATATATCTTACATTTATTTTTTTTATCTCTTAATAGAGATATTTGCACTGATTTTTATG
Organism: Natrix helvetica; assembly: GCF_964273705.1. Classification (NCBI taxonomy): domain Eukaryota; kingdom Metazoa; phylum Chordata; class Lepidosauria; order Squamata; family Natricidae; genus Natrix; species Natrix helvetica. Next base: position 135,034,176 of record NC_138551.1, read on the forward strand.
AATGCATACTCATTTTTTAACCATGAGAAATTGTGTTGTTCTTATTGAGCATTTTTATTTAAGAAATGTCACAATCTTTATTTAAGAAATGTCACAATCTTCAAAACAAAGCAGGATCCACAGCAAAGCTTTAGAAAGTAGCAGAAAAAAGAAAGCAAGAAAAAAAAATCCCCCAGTCAAGGTATATGCAAATCTAAATCTCAATACCTTAATTCCTATGAAAGGTTTTCCCATCTTCATATTTCAAAACTTGATTCAATCTACAAGATGCATCTTCCCCAGTTTTAATAAAGGAAAATGAATAAAAGACGTTTAGGCCAAATACTTCAACCACTACTAATGATGTCATTATGCTTCTAGTGCTTTTTTTTTTTAAACAAAGTTTTATTGGTTTTTTGGTGTTTTACAAAAGGAAAAGGTATGGGGAAAGTTACAAATTGTGGCAGCCGCAAACTGCGGTAGGTATACCCCTCCTCCAGACTCATGGTGTACATTTGCATAGCATTCAAATATTACATAATAACATATAGTCAGTGTGGTAAATTCATTAATAATTTCAGTCAATTTATGTCATGTGGATTTTCTTACTTATTTGTGTGATCTGAGCTTTCTTGATGTCGCCCCATCTCCCCCCGTTGGCAGTGCTCCGGCCCCTCCCGTGTCTTGTGCATCTACTGGGATATCTTCTGGTTTTTCTAGGAGTAGTTAATTTTTTTCCATAAAGGCCTGCGCCTCTATGGGTGTATTAATTCTGACCCTTGTCTCCTCCCAGAATATTAACATACCTTCAGGCAGCAACCAACGAAACCACACCCCCTTCTGGTATAATTTATTCGCCAATTGCGAATAATATTTTCTTTTCTCCCTCACTTTCTTGGGGATCTGTTTCAGTATGGTTATCTCCTTATCTTTGTATGTCAGGGCTTGTCCCCTTTGTGTATTCAGAATTTCATCTCTTGTGCTTTTCCTAAGAAATTTAATGTGTACCTCCCTGGGGACATTGTATGTTCTAGCATATGCGGAGTTCACTCTATAAACCAGGTCTATTTCCCACCCCATCTGTTGTTTTTCTTTCTGAATATACTCAGCCAAAATAGTTGTCATGATGTCCCTTATGTTTTCATCATCTGTCTCCATCACATTTTGAAACCTAAGATAAAAAGACATTCTCTCAAACTCTATTTTCATTTGTTGGGTGTCAAGCTCTTTGTTTCCTTTCTGCACGCCCTCTACCCCCCCCTCATCTCAGCCGCCCCCCGCTCCAAGACATCCAGTCTCTGTGAGTTCTTATTAATTTTTTTCTGGTTCCCTCTAATTTCTTCTTTCATCTCCTTCAGTTGTTTCTTTATTTCCTCTTGTCCCTGTAGAATTTGCTGAAACATTTGATGAAACTCCAAGTCCGTAGTTTTAGCTTGTTTAAAGGCTGTCAATGTTGATTGTGTACTCGGACTTGAGGTTGCTGATGTCGGGGCAGAGGCAGCAAAGCCAGGCTTTCCAGGAGGTGGTCTTTTAGAAGTCATTATTAATAATAAAGGGCCCAGTCAGTATAGAGAGGAATCAGTCAGAGTGGTAGAGCAGCCAAGGGAGTCCGGGGGGTAGAGAGACCAGGCACAAGGGAACTCTCTAATCACCCTGGCAGGGAACAGACGTTTTTCACTCCAGAAAGTTCAAAAACAAACAATCCACAAGAGAATTATCCAAATAACACGGAGACAAAGACCGGAAGCCTGAAGCTGAGAAGTGGAGTCAAGTTCAGCTTTCATGAAGACAACGGAAGTGTGCCATCTTGCCCTGCCAACTTCGGGTACTGAGGCAACAAATAAAGTTTTCAAAATTCAAAGTTCCCAAGGCTTCCAGATCGCATTGTCTTAAAACCTAAAGGTTTAAATCTGAAGATCCATTTAGTTGGAGTGTGACCTCTTTGGTTTGGCTCTCCCCCTCCTCCTTCCCTTGGGGCTACGAGCACGTTTGTTTCTAGCCGCTTGTCCAAGGGGGGGGGGAAATCCCCCTCCCCTCCAGCCGCACCTCTCCAAATTAGCCAAAAGTTCCAATTAACACAACTGACAAGTTTTAGAGTTGGTGATAGGTATGAAGGGAGTCTACACCTCACCGCACCGCCGCCGCATCCTTCAGCTTTCTTTTTTTCTTCCGGACAGCCTCACAGCGAAGACACTTTAGCGCGTCTCCCCTTCGTGCTCCTCGGTGCCTGGAGCGAAGCGAGACCCCCCGACGGCCGCCGCCGATGCAGGGGTCCTCCCGCCGCGCCGCTCCTCCGGCAGAACGCCTCTTCGGGGCGTCCTGTGCCCCCCAAGGGGTGGGGAGCCCACCGGGGATGCGTGGGGCGAGCAGTCTCTGCCCGTCGCTGTCAGCCGCCAGAACCGGAAGTCAACTTTTCCAAATATCTTATAGCTTGCACAGAATGTCATTGCTATAGAAACATAACTTGATATCACACAAATGTCATGATTTTTGTCAGCGCTCTGAAAACCATAGACTGTAGAAGGGAAAAGAAATCCATTTTTGGAGTATAACTCATAGCTTTGTTAGGGAATGCTGAACACACATTTTAAGGTACAAGCAAGGCTACTTGGCAGATTCCACATTCTACTTTTCACAAGAAGTTACTTTGCTAGGCTAAGCTTGGCAATTCGCCTAGAAGTTTTATCTATGTAGTTGGCACGTTAGGTTACAATGGAGCTTCTCTCAACAGCAATTTAACAAAAGCTGAATTAGGTTACACTCTGTGTATGCTCTAATGCAGTGATGGCAAACCTTTTAGCGACTGAATGCCCAAACCGTAACACAAAACCCACTTATTTATCTCAGAGTGCCAACACGGCAATTTAACCTGAATAATGAGGTTTTAGTTTAGAAAAACAACTCATACATGATTAACGTCTTTTCTCTGAAAAAAAACCACACTAACAGCGCTTTCAATGATACAAAAACCTTTTTATTGAAAGGTAAACATTTGCCTTTGGCATGCTTTTGATTAATGTGACTTTTGCTGTTGAATGCAAGCTGATAATTTTTCTAACCTTGACTCATACATTGTAAGTTTGAGAGCAACACATGCAGCACTCAGGTCATCTGTTAGTCCAGGGGTGTCTCTTTTGCAGAGTCAGGGATCCAGAAACTTTCATTCTCGGGGGTGGGTGGGTGGGTGGTTTAAAGTGGTTACCTGCAGGTCTCCTGCTCCTCCCCTCCCCCCAACTACTTTCCACTTAGCTTCTTAATGAGGCTTAGTTTAGTTTAGTTTAGTTTATTTAATTTATAGACCGCCCCCTCTCCCCGTAGGGACTTGGGGCGGTGTACAGATTTGCTGCTTCTTTGTCTCAAGGAGCAGCAAATGGGGCCAGACAGAGACAGGCAATCCAAGTGTGTTTGGCAGAGAAAGCATACTTCAGCCAAGGCACCCAAACTGCTGCCAATGGTGTGGGCGACAGCTGAGCATGCAAATGGGTCCAGACAGAGACAGTGAGAGTAAGAGAGTAATCTAAGTGTGTGTGTGTGTGTGTGTGTGTGTGTGTGTGTGTCAGGGAAAGCGTGCTTCAGCCAGGGCACCCAAACTGGTGTGGCCGACACCTGAGCCGGGAGGCAGGGTGTGTGTGTACATTCATCCCCATTCAAGTAGGGCCTCTTATTTCCTCCCCAGCACAGTTGGGGCATGCAGGCTGCTGCCACCTAAGCACCGTGATTGCCCCCTCCCCAGCCAGCCAGCCAGCCCCACCTGACCTGCTCCCTGTCAGCTCCTGCAAAGCCTCGCCATTCTCCTCCTCCTCTTCTTCTTCGTGTGGTCGTTCTCCTCCGCCCAAGTGGCAGTGGGCTCCACAGGACAGGTTTTCATTTCTGCCCTGGGGCAGAAAACTCTGGTGGGCTGGAAGTGAGTGTGAATGGCCTGGCTCTCCAGTGCTTTCTCGCTCAGTTGGAGGCTTCCTTCAGCCTTCAAACAGTTGCAGGGGTTTTATTTTTTATTTTTTGCTTCCAGGTTGGTGCAGGAGGCTTTCCAGGGCCAAAATGGAAAGAAAAAAAAACCCTGTGCTTTCTGCAACCCATTTTGGCCCTGGAAAGCCTCCTGCACCAACCTGGAAGCAAAAAATAAAAAATAAAACCCCTGCAACTGTTTGAAGGCTGAAGGAAGCCTCCACCTGAGCGAGAAAGCACTGGAGGCCCAGACCATTCACTTCCAGCCCACCGGAGTTTCCTGCGCAATGTGAGCACACACACACACACACACACACACACACACACACACACTGCATACTCATGCATCCCTCGCCCTGACCCTTGGCAATTTTGAAACCCACCACTGTTAGCAACGCACAAGGAGGGGATACTTTCCTAAGAGCTCACAATTCGGGAATAACAGGGGGAAAAACCCTGCACTTTCCACGCCCCATTTTGGCCCTGGAAAGCCTCCTGCACCAACCTGGAAGCAAACCCCCCCCCCAAAAAAAAACCCTGCAACTGTTTGAAGGCTGAAGGAAGCCTCCAACTGAGCCAGGAAGCACTGGGGGGTGGGCAGGCCATTCACACTCACTTTCAGCCCACTAGAGTTTCCTGCGTAATGTGAGCCCCCCCCCCCAACTGCATACTCGCATGTCCCCCGCCCTGGCCCTCCACAAAGGCCCGAAAACCAGCTGGCCGGCAGGAGGTGCGCCTGCATGTGGATGCTAGTGGAACTGGGCTGGGGTGGGAGGACGCTCTGCATGCCACAGGTTCCCCATTACGGCTCTAATCCTTTCAATTCCTTTTCCAGATCAATTATGTAAGTGCTTCAGAGGCTCTGAGTGATAAAAGCAAATTCCCCTTTTTCTACCACATTCTCCCCAAAGAAGGATTCCAGTACCCAGCAATTGTCCAGCTGCTCCTCCACTTCAGATGGACCCTGATTGGCCTCTTTGTTTCAGACACAGAAAAGGGGGAGAATTTCATGAGGACTTTTAGTCCTGTGCTTGTCAGGAGTGGAATTTGTGTGGTTATATCACAACTGTTCTCAACAACTGGATATACTGCATACCTCAGGGATTCCCTCTCTAAGTGGAGACAAGTCAATGTCTTTGTTCACTTCATGGAATTTGATTTCATTTGGGACAGAATTCTTCCTTTCCATTTAACACTTATGCATTTGCCAGGACCCATTGAGCGGAAAGTCTGGATCCTCACAAATTTTGCAGTGTATGAAATGGACAACCGCAGACTTCTCAAATACATCCATAGTATTTGGAAGTTTGGTTATCTGCCAAAAGGAAGGCCAAAAGATTCTGCCTTTGAACCCTATTTGTTTGTGGAAGGAAAGTTTCAAGATCATTATTTTCATTGTTCTCTTTCAAAGAATGTCTTTTCTGTCAAAGGCCGCAGAAGATGCACCCAGAAAGCCCCACTGGAGACCCAGGAGAAATGGGACAGATTAATGACCCAAAATGACTACAACTATTACAGTGTCACAAAGACTCTGGCCCAGGCCCTGAATGCTGCATATTCCTCCAGATCGAGGAGGGGAAGGAAGGAGGATGAAAAGATCTTGGGGTCTCCAAGGCTGCAGCCGTGGCAGGTATGGGGGTCCCGATATGGATCCATTAATCTTAGATCCTTTGGAGGAGGAATCCAGAGGAGAAGGAGGGAAAGCATCTCAACAGATCTGGCCAATTTAATTACTCAGGGAATTAATGGTTCCAAAGAGTAGATACCATGGCATTTTTATATTTAGCACTGCTAATTGGAGAATGCTGTATTCTTTTTAAAATGAATTCCCGTATTTGTGGGTTTGTGATTAGCCTGGTGGAATTCCACCGTTCTTCCGTCCCCATTGCAGGTGGGTCTGTGTGCAGATGGACAGGCAGCTAAGCCCCCCTATTCTCCTCCAATGAAAGGGAGCCTGGCGTGGATCTGGATGCTTTATTGGGAGAAGAGGGCAGGTGAAACTGAGGAGATGCAAAGAGTGGAAATCAAATAGAAAGACGAGATAGGCAGCATTAACTGACAGCCAGCAGAGAAGCAGCTGGAACCTCTCCAGGGATGCTCCGTGTGAGGGACGGAGGCCGTCTCCAGATGACCAGGGGTCTCGGTCACAACGGCTGCTTCCGTCTTCTCAAAAGGCTGACAGTAAATTGAGTCTGGCTTCAGACCTTATAGTTAGGCTTATCTGCCCCCGGCCACTAGGTGGAGCTAGAGCAACAACAGCACAACAGTCACCGTATTTTTCAGAATATAAGACTCACCTTTTTCCCTCAAAGAAGAGGCTGAAAATCTGGTTGCATCTTATACATCGAATACAGCATTTTTTGCCTCCCGAAGCCCCGCCCCCTTCACCAAAATGACCGTGCATACCCATATGGAGGCTTCCAGAGAGCTCCTGGGGGCTGGGGACGGCAGTAAGGAGCAAAAAATGGACCATTCCCCCCCCCCAGCACTCTATAAGCCTCCATAAGGCTATGCATGCAATTTTTTTTGACAAAAAACGGGCTTGTTTTTCGAAAAACGGGCCATTCTTTGCTCATCCCCCCCCCCGAGCACTCTGCAAGACCCCCAAGGCTATTCATGACTTTTTTAAAGGGGGGGGGGGCATTTTCACAAAAACAGGCTGTTTTGGGGAGGTTTGCAGAGTATAAAAACTTTTTTTCCCCCTCTTGGAAAGCTCTTTAACTGGTTGATGAGAATTACATTGATCAATTTCTGTGCCAGCAGAAACAAAGTCTTAGGTGCTGCAGATTGTCAGCGATTTCCTTCTCCAGCACATGGATAAATACACCTGGAAACATCTCCCTCCCTACCTACTCTCTCTCTCTCTCTCTCTCTCTCCCTACTGTATTTCTCTCTATCTCTTTTTATTTCTCTCTCTCTATCCCTTTATCTACCTCCCTACCTCCCTAACTACTCTCTCTCTCCCCCTAGCTACATACTGTATTTCTCTTTCTCTCCCTCTACCTACCTACCTACCTACCTAATGTATTTCTCTATCTCTATATCTCTCTCCATTTCTCTCTCTCTTTATCCCTTTATCTACCCCCCTACCTAACTATTCTCTCTCTCTCCCTACCTACCTACTGCATTTCTCCCTCTTTCTCTCCCTCTACCTACCTACCTACGGTGCATCTTATACTCCGAAAAATACGGTACATGTTGTGGCATGACAACCTTTATAAATTAGGAGGAAACCATGAGACCATCTAGCCCAACCCCCTCCTCTCTGCAGGAATCCCAGTTCAAGCTTCTCTGACTGATGGCTGCTCAGTCTTTGCTCTCAGACGATCCATGAAGAGGAGACTGAGCTTCTCTGCTTTACTGGCTCAGCTCTAAAACAGCTCATCCTTTTATGATATTTTTTCTCTCATTCAGTTAAAATCTCCTGTCTTGTAACTGAATTCACTTTTTCCATGTCTGACACTCTGGAATAAGAGTGAGCAGATCTTACACTCATGTGTAACAGAAGTCAGTTATTGGAAGAGGGTTGTATCCAGTGGTGGCATTCAAATCTTTTTACTACTGGTTCTGTGGGTGTGGCTTGGTGGTCTTGTGACTGGGTGGGTGTGGCTTGGTGGTCATGTGACTGGGTGGGCATGGCTTGGTGGTCATGTGATTGGGTGAGTGTGGCCAACTTGACATCACTCACATCAAGGGGTACCTTGCCTGGCCTCTCCTTGCGTCAACAAGATACAATTTCCCTATCTATTTATTTACTACTACTGAACATCCAAAATACACAATTGAATCCTATGTATAAATGCCATATGTGTACATACATATTACATAGTTTAGTGTGTGTATAGGCACACAAAAAGATACATTATCTACTATATATACTGTATGTACACACACACACACACACACACACACAGCTCTTCTAAAACTATATACATTCAACCTCACTTACTGCATTTGGAAAAACACACCCAGAGTCCACTTTCTGCCACACATTTAATTTTAACTTCTGCACATTAGAACATTACACAGGCCTTCAGATGCTCTCCCCTAGCCTGCACATGACTGTTAGAGCCTGGAGATGCCATAGATTGAGTAAATTGTGGCAAAGCTCACTTAACAATGCTCTTGCTTAGCAACCAAAATGTTGGGCTCAATTGTCATAAGTCAAGGACTGTCTCTGCCTTCCTCTGCATGGCAGCCTTGTCCCAGTAAATTCCTTCCCTTTTCTGGCAATTTTCCTCTCTCTTAGAGGCACCACAATAATCCAGAGGATATAAGGTCTCCTGCTGGAGCAGGGGGTTGGACTAGATGACCTCGGAGATCCCTTCCAATCCTAGATTGCTGTGCTGTTTCAAAGAGTCTTCTGAGGCCTCCCTTCCTATCTTCTTTTTTCTGTCTCTCCCTCCCTCCATGTATGTATATATACATCTATCCACCCATCTATGTCTTATTCACTTTCTTTTCCCTCTCTCTCTCTCTCTCTCTCTTTCTTTCTTTCTTTCTTTTTTACCTTTTCTTTCTTTTTTCTTTTCTTTCTTGTTTCTCCCTTCTTTTTCTTTCTCTCCCTTTCACCCTCTTTCTTTCTTTCTCTTTGTATCCCTTCCTTTTCTCCTTCCAAAGGTAGGAGATCCACCTGAAATAAAAACTCATTTGCATGAATCCAGCCATTACATACACACTCTCTCTGTCTCTCTCTCTCTCTCTCTCCCTCCCTCCCTCCCTCCCTCTTCCAACCATCTCTGCGCCTCGCCTCATTGTTTGCTTTTAGTGGCAGGCCGTTCGCCAAAGTCCTTTCCAAGGGTGCTCTGGGGATCCCCCTCCCAAAAAACACCAGGTTGCTTCTGGAGGGGACAGGCAGATGGGCAGCATTCCCCCCTCCCTGGGCACCTGCAGCCTCGGAGCCTGTAGCAACTCCCGGCCCTTGCACAGCAAAGGCAATGAACAACTTCTCACTCGCCAGAAGATTTTCTTTACTGTGGAAGGGCCCAGAGTTGCTCCAAGGCTGCAGGCACCCAGGGAGGGGGGGGGGGATGCTGTCCATCTTCCCTCTCCCAAAGCAACCTCAGAGGTTTTCAGCTCCTCTGCAGAGGCATTTTTTTTAAAGAAAACCCTCCAAAAGCCACAAGATCTGGAGCTGCCACTCTCCAGTAAGATGTGCATCTTGTGGCCTGGCCCAGCCCATCCCCTGCCCCACCCGCCACCCCCAAATTGCACCTCATTGTGAGCGTCTCTCAGCCATTGTGTGCAGGGAAAAACCTTGCACAGTAAAGAAAAACTTCCCAAGAGTTTGAGAAATTGTTAATTACCTCACACTCACGAGAAGGTTTTCTTTACTGTGCAAAGTTTTTCCCTGCACACAACGGCTGAGAGACGCCTGCAGTGGGGTGCAATTTGGGCCCACCCCTCACCCCAAGGCAAGGCCCAACAACTCAATAAGACTCAATAAACCAGGGGTTGGTCCCTTGACCGGCTCCTCATCCTTTTTGAGTCGGTCTGCTTTGCCGCCCGTTGAACAACTGAACCAAACCGCTCCTGCTAAGTGGCTTCCCCCAACTCCCCATGTCAGACCGTTAAGCCAACCGATAGTTATGCAACCAGAGCCAACTGGGCACAAAGCTGGGTTGACAATGAGCCTCTGAGGTCTCTCCTGTTTGCCCAGCGCTTGCTCAGTTGCCTCCTCTGATCCCCCGGCTGAATGCAGCAACTCACTGGCTACTGGAAAATGAGGTTGTCCACCGCCCTCTTGTCCAGCACTTGCTCAGAGACCTCCTACCCTCTGGCTCCCCACCCCCAGCCTTCCCCCAACATCCCCCATGCCTGGGCATAGACACTCACCGGTTCTTTCCCCTTCTGTTTCCAAACTAAGCCTTGGTTGGTTGGTTGGTTGGTTGGTTGGTTGGTTGGTTAAAGTGCGCTTGGATCCGAAAGCTACATCACTGGAGGCTTTTAAGAGCGAGAACTTTTTGGCTGCCAGTTGGCAAAGAAAGCTCTCAGCCATGACCGGCACTGCTGTGGCTCCCGCCGGGTGGACAAAGGAGCAGGTGGAGGCTGCGGCCTCAGTCTGACACGAGCTGAGGGCCTGATCTGGGGTGGTGGGGAGTGGCTCACCCAGGAAGCTACTGCAACAGCAGGGCTGGCCAGGTCCCACCCCGTGTGTTGCACCCCCCTCCCAGCTTTCTCCCATGCCTCCATGCCGTTTGCGGGCATGCAACACGTGGGAGATACTATCTGCAGTTTACTTGTATTTATTTTATTTATTTATTTATTAAAGTTATAAACTGCTCCCTCTCCCCAAAGGGACTCGAGGCGGTGTACAGACACAAGTTAAAATACCATATACATAGAAAAACATCAAAACCCCGTAAAAACGAATTACATAAAAATCTGTACAATAATAATAAAATTAAAACAACATTAAAATCTACCCCAAAAATTTAAAATACCGGCCAGGAGGATTGAAGAATAAAACTATAACTGGGCCAGGCCAGCTAATTGGAACAGGTGGGTCTTGAGTTTCTTGCGGAAGGAGCGGAGGTCAGTGGTGATTCTAATATCGGTGGGGAGGTCATTCCAGAGGGTTGGGCCCATCACAGAGAAGGCCCTACTCCTGGGCGCCGGCAGGGAGAAAGGCCAATGGGGCTCACGAGTAAACTGAGGTTCCTAAGTGGGATCGAGCCAGGGGTGGGTTCTGGCTACCGCTACTGCCGGTTGCTCTGCGCATGCACAGAAGCCAAAAACAATATGGCCGAGAGAACCGGTTCCGGGGCGTGGCCAGCCTGGGGTGCTGCTGGTTCCAGCAACCCAGACCACCAGGTTACTACCGTTTCAGTCAAACCGGTCCAAACAGGTAGGAACCCACCTCTGATTAGCCTGACAGATTTCTTCTTGATCAACCCATGATTTCTGGGAATCAATCTGTTGTTTTCAAAGAGTTTATGAATAATCTTTTTTTCTCTGTTCATTTTATTTGTTATCTGCTCTAAAATGTTCCCTATAATTGTCCAACTGTGTCTATTATATTTTCTCTATAGTTTGATAATTTTTTCTCAAACTTTTTCATTCACTTATGAAGATTATGGCAATATTTGTATCCTATTTAACCATATTTGGAGATGAGACAATTGTAGAAGAAAGATTCAATGTGGGATAAGAAACAAAGTTTTCTGTTTTTCATATTCCTGGATGTTCCCATTCTAGTTTCATCCCTTTCTGGAGAAGAATGAATTTTGGAATATTTCCCACTTTAAACTGTACTTGGATCAAAATGGAGAGATAACAGCAGATCTGGCCATTTGGGGCTTCTTGGTTCTCTCCAAAGAGAATGTCAAGAAAGAGGTTCTGGCGCTTTTTCAAAGACAGAGACTTTCTATCAGACAAAATGCTCTTTCAAGGCTAAAGTTGCTCAATAAGGTGGGATAAATTTTGGTGTCTTTTCTCTGTTTCCCAAAGTCTGAGGTCCCAATTCAAGTGGGCAAAGCCTACAGTCTCCAGGGTGGTTGGCCTTCCATGCCAGTTGGTGTCATCTAATGGAAGTTCTTCAACAGATGGGACCTAAGTGAAGGGGCTTTGCCATGTTTCATGGAAACCTTTCAAGATCTTACTGGTCAGAGGCTTCTTTCTTCATCATAGTTTTATTCTATATTGAAAAATCTAATGGAATAAAAGTTTCCTAAAATTTTTATAGTAAACTTTATTCTCAGTATAATATGAATATATCATCATACTTAAATCTTTTTTTCAATTCCATCCCGCTAGACTATTAAGTAGAAAAGTACCTTATTGCAATGTTAAATTTCAAAAGGAAACGGAAGGAACTAAATGAAGAATCTGCCAGGTGTTCTACCTCCTGCATCTGTTTAGAAGTAGTCAGATATTTCATATTTACCTCAGTGAAGCCCAGAGGCTACTTGTCTCCATCCATTTCTCCCTCCATTTTCCATGGACGGAGAGTCCTAAAATCTTTTCTTTGGCATTCCTTGTTTTTCTGCTCAGTCCCTGCCTCAGTCCAAATGTGTGGAAAATTGTCATCCTGGATTTGTCAAGAGGGCTCGAGAAGGAGAGCCAGTTTGCTGCTATGACTGCGTTCCTTGTCCGGAGGGGACCTTCTCCACTCAGGAAGGTGGGTGAGACTGGAGGAAAGGAAGTGGAACTGATTCATTACATACATCAAATAATGAAGTTTGGTTCTGAACATCACACAGGAAATTATTTGGGTCCCAATTCTTGTCTCACTTTCATAGACGATTAAACAAAAAATGATTTTTTAAAAAAGTCTTATACTTCTTACCATCTCTCACTAGTGGTATTAATAAATATGTCCTAGACAATCTCCTGGTATCACTTGTTATCCAAATAAGGTATTTCCTGAAAGGTAAAAGGAGGGAATATGGTTTTTTTTCTCAGATGCAGGTAAATGCACCAAGTGTCCGGATGACAAATATTCAAATGAGGACAGAGTCCAATGCATCCCCAAAGTTATAACCTTCCTGTCTTATGAAGAACATCTGAGCATCATCCTGGTCTCTTTTGCCCTACTCTTGTTCCTAACTACAGGCCTTGTTTTAATCATCTTCACTAAATACCGAGAAACTCCCATTGTCAAAGCCAACAACCGGGATCTCTCCTACATCCTCCTGGTCTCCGTCCTGCTTTGCTTCTTGTCTCCTCTTCTCTTCATTGGTCAGCCAAGGAAAGCCACCTGCCTTCTCCGACAAACGGTCTTCAGCATCATCTTCTCAGTTGCCATTTCTTCTCTCTTGGCCAAAACCATCACGGTGGTGCTGGCTTTCCTGGCCACAAAACCAGGAAACCGAGTGAAGAGATGGCTGGGGAAGAGCTTGGCCAACTCCATCATCCTTTCTTCTTCTGCTCTCCAAATTATCATCTGCTCCATCTGGCTGGGACTTTCTCCCCATTCCCTTACTCTGACCTCCACTCCCAGCCTGGAGAGATCATCCTGCAATGCAACGAAGGGGCCGTTGTCATGTTCTACGTCACCCTCAGCTACATGGGCTTCCTGGCTGCCATCTGCTTCACGGTGGCTTTCCTGGCCAGGAATCTGCCTGGGGCCTTCAATGAAGCCAAGCTGATTACCTTCAGCATGCTGGTCTTCTGCAGTGTCTGGGTGACTTTTGTGCCCACCTACCTGAGCACCAAAGGGAAATACATGGTGGCTGTTCAGGTCTTCTCCATCCTGGCCTCCAGTGCTGGTCTGCTGGGCTGCATCTTCATCCCCAAGTGCTACATTATCCTTCTGAGGCCAGACCTGAACACAAAGGAGCAGCTCACAGCCAGAACAACTGTAAACACATGAGAAAAAACACCATGATATTTTAGAATGGTATAATGTCCATTTATTTGAATGAATACCTGAATTATTTCCACTTAGATAATATGCAGGAATGAAAGGACTTATCTACATGTTTCAAAATGGGAAATTGTTGAAAGATTTTAATTCTTATAACTGCCTTCCTTTTCACCTCAATAAATCTTGCTAAAGAGAACTCTGTGAAAGTCATTCAGAAGAATTTGTTGTTCACCAACTGCCAATGAATTTGACACCTTTTAAAAAATGTTTTTTTTAAAAAAGATTCCTATGGACAGCACTAAAAGTGTATGTGTGGGAGAATGAATAGGAAAAGTGGTAAGATAGATTCTATGGGAGCCAAACTCCAACTACCATGTTATTTGATCATCTCCATGAGAACCATTGGCCATCCCACCAAGCCAGAGAAGGTGGGGGCCTCCAGGTCCTCTTGCTTAGATGTTCTCATCCAAGGAGACCTACTTAGCTCACCTTTCCCATAGCTGCTCCTGCCCTGTTAAAGAAACTTTTCCTTGAGATCCACCATCCTGTCTCCATCCTGTTTTTTGGGTGATAAGGACAGCAGAAACATCTGGTTCTTTTCCTCAATGCATGGGCCAGGTTGAGACTGGAGTCCAGAAGGTGTGGGTGGAGAAACCCCACAGGAGAGTCAGACTGCATCCTGAGGAGATTGGGCTCCTTGTGGCTGCACCAGGTGAATAGTTGCAATCAGGAGATCGGGTGTGTCTCAAACTCCATCAGAGGAAAGAAAGAGGGTCTCTCTCTCTCTCTCTCTCTCTCTCCCTCCCTCCCTCCCTCCCCCCCCCTCTCTCTCTCCAATGTTGGAAGCCCAGCAGTGCAACCCTTGAAGGCCTGATCTGGTGGGCTCCCCTCATGTCAGGGAAAAAAAAAACACCCTGGGGAAATCTGAGATCAATGGATCGGGCTGATTCCCTTCCGCATATCTTTTGAGATATTAAGAAAAATAAAAGTCTTTTAGAAGTATTTTAATTAATAAACAAACAAACTTTAATAATAAAATAAAATAGAAAATGAAACAGAAATAACTAATGGTTACATTTTGATAATAAAAAAAACTCCGGTTGCCAAGTTGGCAGCCGAACAAAGAAGAAAGGAATTCTGGAATGTGTAACGCATGCGCAATAAATCACTTTCAGATAAGAACTTTTATGACCTGCGCAATAACTCTTTCTTAGTTTAACTCTTGAGTGTCAATTCATTCAGTTCAGGCCTAGCAAACTTTTTAACATCGTGACACCCCTTCTTTTGCTAGTCTGGTCTGACGTCATCAAATCATCAATTAAGGCACATCTTCTTTCGTAGATATTCGTGTTGATTTGCGGCAAGTGGTTTGTTAAGCATGTCTGCGATCTGATCATGTGTAGAAACATATTGCAACTTAACAAAACCTTGCTTAACTAATTGCTTTGTGTTTTGATAACGAATGTCAATGTGTCTGGACCTAGAACCTGTAAAATGTGACTCAGAAATATAAACCACAGATACATTATCTTCCATCACGGTGATTGGTCGAATCGGACGTGTCCAGATATCTGTGATCAAAGCATCAAACCACGTTAGAGAATTACAAGCATCTGAAACACAAGCATATTCAGCTTCAGTAGATGAACATAAAACAAAACTCTGTTTTCTCACTTGCCAGTAAACAGGACAACCATTTAGAAACATCATGTAACCAGAAGTGCTTTTGCGTGACTTCTTGTCGCTCGCCCAGTCGGAATCAGAAAAACAAATCAACTTTGGTTGATCAGTGTGTGTTGGTTCTAGCAATAACTTCATGTGTTTAGTGTGTTTTAGTTATTTCAACAACTTCTTAATGCATGACCAATGAAATTGTGTTGCCTTACCTACGTGTCGTGATAAAAGATTAACACTAAGTGCGATGTCAGGTCTGGTCCAACTACTAGTGTATAATAGTGAACCAATGACTGAACGATAAAGTGTTTGATCCTCGAACTCAGGACTTGGTTCATGTGTTAAGTTGTGAAAATCTGTTTGCATGGGTGTCTTTGTTGTGCTAGCATCTTTCATGTTGCAATGATGTAGAATGTGGTCAATTTTCTCTTCTTGTGAAAGACTAAACCCCTTCTGTGTCTTTTCAATTTGAACACCTAAATAAGTGCTAATGTGTCCTAAAGATTTTAGTGTGAAGTATCTCTGCAAACCTTTGGCAAAAATCTCACTCATTTTCTTATTTGGACCAATATAAACAATGTCATCAACATAAACAAGAATTATCTCATATGCATTGTTAGATCTTTTTGTGAACACGCATTCATCAGTTTCGGACTTAATAAAGCCCATTGAATTTAGTTTGTCAGTAAGACATAAATACCACTTTAAACCTGACTGTTTCAGACCATAAAGACTTTTGTTCAGGAACCAGGTATCCCCTTCTTGCTTTCGGAATCCTGGAGGGCTTCTCACGTAGATCTCTTCATCTAGGTCTGCATGTAGATAAGCTGTGTCCACATCAAATTGGAAAACTTCTAAACCAAGAATAGTTGCAGTGGTTAAGGCAATTTTTACACTTTCAGTTCTGACTGTTGGTGAGTAAGTGTTTGTGTAGTCCTCAGGATAACGTTGAGCGAAACCCTGAGCTACCAGTCTGGCTTTGTATAAAGACTCACCATTTGGTTTCTTCTTGATTCTGTAGACCCATCGAGTGCCAATGACTTTCTTGTTTGCTGGAGGTTTTGCAGGTGTGAATACATTAAGTTTCTTTAAACTGTCCATTTCATCCTGCACTGCATCATACCACTTGTCTTGTTCTGAATCAGGAAGCTGTTTGATTTGTGTGAATGTCTCTGGAGGAAGAGTAACGTTGCAAATCAAAGATAATGGTGACTTTGTCAGTTGCCATGAATAACGTTGTGGAGGGATTCCTTTTGTGGCCCTCTTGGAGCGTCTAGGAGCAACAGACCAGTCTTCTTCTTCTTCTTCTTCTTCATCATCATCCTCGTCCTCACGTTCGTCGCTAGCATCAGCATCCGCGGCTTGCGAAGACGGAACATCAGGTTGTGAAGAACTGGTAGAAGGAACGTCTGCCTGCGAATTGTCATCAGGCTGCGTGGCATCTGGAACACCATCTCTAGGAAAATAAACTTCAAGATCATTGGAATGAATCCTGGACCAGTCAATATCTTCCTCAAAATTAGCAGATTGTGAAATGACAATCACATGTTTGGTATCAATGAATTTGAACCATTTTGAATTATCATCAATACCCATAAATCTCAGTCTCTTTGCTACTGTACCTCCCTTTCTTCTTTGACTTAAGGGAGTGTTCACCATAGCATATGAACCAAAAATATGGAGGTTCTTGAGATCGAGCTTGTAGCCATACAGCATGTAGAAAGGAGTTTGATTGATTACACTGCTCCAAGTACGGTTGACAATGTAATTTGCATACTTGATTGCTTCACCCCAGTATGTGTTACTGAGATTGGCATCTTCTAGAAGACAACGCATCATGGTTTGTAGAACCCCTTGTCTTCTTTCTACGACTCCGTTATGAGCCGGTGTATATGGAGCAGATGTCTGATGAAGAATTCCATTCTTACGCATCCAGTCCTGGAAACGCTGAGACATGAATTCTGCACCACGGTCACTCTGGATTCTGGCGATGCGAACTTGGTATTGTGTAGAAACAAATGCTGCAAAGTCTTTAAAGATCTGAAAGGTCTCAGATTTCTCTCTCATAGGATATACAAATCTATATCTAGAATGATTATCTACAATTGTTAAAAAATACTTTCTGCCACCAAGTGTTGGTGGGAAAGGACCCACTATGTCAGTGTGTACCAAATCAAAAATGCGTGTTGACAGGCGTGTAGCGTGTTTGGGAATTGCAGCCGCCTTGGATTTAGCCTTTTTGCAAACCGCACAATCCAAAAACACCTTACACCCCTTTAGATCCAAACCTTTTGCGAACTCCGGCATCTTTCTAAGAACACGGAAACTGGCATGCCCCAATCTTCTGTGCCACTTGTGAATACACCTGGAATGTAAAGGTTTACCAGTTAGTGAATTCTCAACATTAACAGTTTCATGAGGACCCTCAGGCTTGCTCTGAGCAACCTGTTTCTGTTTTCTCTGTTTGTTGGCTTTAGGAGCCTTTGGCACAGTAACGTTTTCTCTCTCTGGGACAACTCTCTCTGGGTTCGCATTGTGCCTTTTTGGAGTTTGCATACTTGCCTGTGCTTGCCCTTTAGGCTTTGGCTTTAAGTAATAAACACCACCAATCAGCATAGTTTCAGCAACAATATCTCCATCTTTAACTAAGTAACTTGCTTTTTCGAGGTGGTGAACCTGGAACTTTAACTCTCTAGACAAGTGACTTTGACTAAGCAAATTACTGGTTGCTGAAGGTATGTAATAAACATCAGGGATGTGTGTATCGAGTTCTTCAATGTAAACAGTTCCTTTTCCCATAACCTTGCAAGTGTGGTTGGTGAAGGAATACAGTTCTCGATACTCGGGCTCTGGTTCGCCCATCTCTGTGAAAAGTTCCCTTCTGTGGGTAACGTGCACAGCTGCTCCACTATCTAAAGTCCACAAAAGACGTCTGTCGAACTTTGGATCAGGTTGTGGAACGTTGGTTATGGCCAGTGTTACAAGTGGAGCTTGTGGATCACGCCTTGGACCACGACGACCTTGTCTTCCGCCTCTACCTCTGCCTCTGGAGTCTGTTCCTCTGGGCTGGTACGTGACGGGAGCTGGAACTCGTTGGGGACAATCCCGGGTGTCATGTCCCACATGGTTGCAGGTGTAGCATTTTGGCATCCTTGGAGCGTAGCCTCTTCCTCGGAAGGGACGTCTGGCTGGAGCCTTTGACGCTGGGGGTCGTTGCAGATGTGGTGTAGCTAACCTGATAGCTTCGTCTTCCACTAAAAGTCTGCAAACGTGGTTAACTGTGCGTTGAGCAATAGGCACGTAGTTAATCTTTGCAACAGCATCTTTCCATTCATAATTCAATGAGTTAATGATGATGCTAATCATTTGGATATCATCGATTACATGGCCATTTTGTCTCAATTCACTTCTCATTCTTTTCAGTTTGGTCAAATGTCCACCAATTCGTTCACCAGGTTTCAACTTCGAACCATGGAACTCAGACATGAGCAAACATGAAGATTCAATTGAAACGGGCCTGTAGCAATCTTCCAAAATAGCCCAAATTTCTTGGGCAGTTGCATCAGGCGGAAAGATACCTTGGATCTCAATTTCCATTGACATGAGTAAAGTCGTGATAGCTCTATTTTCCAGGTCTCTCATTGCAGGTGTCCAGGGCTGAGGAGGAGGATTAAAAATCATGGAATGTGTGCCTTCTCTTCGAAGCAAGAGCGCAATTTCACTGACCCAGGCTTTATAATTCTCTCCTGACTCCTTTAATTTGGACTCACCAGTCAAGGGGGTGACTGTGAATACCTGCTGAGGAATATGCATTGGAACAATTTGTTGATCTGGTTGCAAAGCTGTTTGTTGAACCAGGGGATGCTGGGGTTGCATCATTGGCCTTTGCGTGGCAACATCAAATTGGCTTCCTCGAATTTGCCTTTGGCTTTGCCTTTTTCCATCTAGGGAGGATTCCACACCGCCAGGTGGTGTTGAAGACTTAACCTTTGGAGGCAAACTTTTGGCTTCTAAAGGACTCATAGCCAATTCTTTAAAACTGTCACGAAGCTGCATCATCTTTTGCTGTAATAATTTTTCTCCGCCACCAGATGGCAGTGCAGCCTCACTTTTTGGCTGCAGTCGTCTATACGTATGCGGAAGTTCAGTTGACTCAAAGGGACCACGTGACCTCGGTGACGTGTACATGTCTCTTTGTTCTAATTGACCAATGAACTCTGTGGGGTGTGTCTTAGGCTGTTGTTTTGAAGAAAAGATGGTGTCCTCAGACATTTTGGGAGTGGGGGAGCTCCTCCTACTTTTCTTCATCTCCTCAAAGCACTCTCTCGCGTCCCTAGCATATTTTTCAAAACGTTCTATTTGATCAAGATAGCTTTGCATTTCTTCGTCATCATCTGGGGGGAATTCATAAAATCTGCTTTCTGCGTGGGAGGATTTTTTTTTCTGCCGGCAGTTGCCATTCATCAATTGTTTGATAATCTGCGAGGGTCTGGGAATGGAGTGGCTCTGGCAGAGTGGGAAGTTTTGTCTTGGCCCCCAAAAATTCATAATCTCCTGGAGATATTTTAGAAGGAGGAACCACTGACCTCGTTTCGTGGATGTCACGTCCTGTAGCTCCTTCCCCCACATCTGGCTCGGCACCTGAAGGAATTTGTTGTTCCTGAAGCACGTTTTGATCTGGCTTCTCTGTGTCCGAGGGAGCCTCCTTGTCAGAAGAAGCTGATCCATCTGTGCTTGCCCCATCTTTCTTTTTCTTTTTTTCCGACATGGCTAATTAGCCTTAGTCGGTTATCTTAAGATAGCGCGAAGGGAAAATACAGCCATAAATTGTAGCCATCTCAGCTGGTATCATCAAACCAACCTCTGCATACCAAGTTGTCAGGGGAAAAAAAAAACGCCCTGGGGAAATCTGAGATCAATGGATCAGGCTGATTCCCTTCCGCATATCTTTTGAGATATTAAGAAAAATAAAAGTCTTTTAGAAGTATTCTAATTAATAAACAAACAAACTTTAATAATAAAATAAAATAGAAAAT
Organism: Natrix helvetica; assembly: GCF_964273705.1. Lineage (NCBI taxonomy): Eukaryota > Metazoa > Chordata > Lepidosauria > Squamata > Natricidae > Natrix > Natrix helvetica. Next base: position 135,054,117 of record NC_138551.1, read on the forward strand.
GAAACAGAAATAACTAATGGTTACATTTTGATAATAAAAAAAACTCCGGTTGCCAAGTTGGCAGCCGAACAAAGAAGAAAGGAATTCTGGAATGTGTAACGCATGCGCAATAAATCACTTTCAGATAAGAACTTTTATGACCTGCGCAATAACTCTTTCTTAGTTTAACTCTTGAGTGTCAATTCATTCAGTTCAGGCCTAGCAAACTTTTTAACATCGTGACACCTCAGTCATCTCAGGCTGCTTCCAGCCCCAGAAGCCCCAGAAATAAGCCCTTCAGGAGGACTTTGCTCCCAGCTCCCAGGAAGCGAGCAGAAGGGAGAAAAAAGGGGAAGTTCTAATTATGGGATCCTGAACATCTCTGAATATTAATTAGAATGGACTATGAGGCAATAAAGGTAGTCCTCCACTTATGACCACAATTTCTGTTGCTAAGTAAGTTCTGTGTCATTTTACAACCTTTTTGCCACAGTTGCTAAGCAAATGAGTGCAGTCGTTAAGTAAATCAAGCGGTCGGTAAGCAAATCTTATAGTGATCCCATGACCCTAAGGTACGGCAACTGTCATAAATACACGCCAGTTCCCAAGTGCCTGAGTTTAGATCACGTGAACAGGGGGTGTTGCAGCGGTCATAGGTGTGAAAATTGGTCCTGAGTCATTTTTCTCAGTGTTGTTCTAACTTCAGTCACTAAACAAATCATTGAAAGTCGAGGACGACCTGTTGTCCTCAGGGCAGTTTTTGACAACGAGGCTCCTGCCCTTAAGATTCAATCAGAATAGAGCTGGAAGGGACCTTGAAGGTCATCTAGCCCAACCCCCTTCTCAAGCAGGAGACTCCAGACCATTCCATCCAAAGGACTGTCCTTCAGTGAGTCACAGCCAATTTTTCGACCTCTTGTGCCCCAGATGGTAAAGAAGCCACTGCAGTTGCAGAAGGAACCCCGAGATCCTTAAGGGAAACTGGCTTCTCCCATCGACTCCGTTTGTTGGGAGCCGGCTGGGAAAGTGGCCAATGGAGGCCACACGACCGAAAGACGGCAACCCTGGCAAATACACACTGGCTGCCAAAGGCCCAAAGGTTGATCATGGGACTGTGAGAACGTTGTGACGGCCGTAACTGTGAGGACATTTTTCAGTTTGTGATGATGGTTGTGGGGGATCCGATTCCAGCATCGTCTGTTTTATTAATGGAAGACCTGCCATCTGGTCCTATTTTGGCATCGGAGATTTCTGCACACTCCGCCAAGGACCATGTCATCGCCCAAGTGCTCCATAAGATGTGGAGGGGGTGGCCGAGGGGGCCAGTCAGCACAGAGTTCCTTCCATACCCAGCAACATGAGTTCTCCGCTCAAGGGGGCTGCGTACTCTGGGGGAGTCGTGTGGTGGTACCCCAGAGGCTGTGGGGGCCAGTTTTGTCAGCTCTTCCTCTAGGCCAGCCAGGCATCATGCAGATGAAGGCACTTGCCTGCAGTTATGCCTGGTGGCCCAACTTAGACAAGGGCTTCACCAATTGGGTCACATCTTGTCAGCCTTGCCAAGAGTCAAGCAACCAAGAAAGAAAACACTTAACTCCATTTTTCAGAATTAAAAGTACTTTTACTGGTTATGGAAAGATAGCAGCAAAGTAAGGCAAGATCTGAGGCAGAAAGGCGCAGAATCATACATATCAATATTTGTCCAACCCCCTCCCCCTGACAACCCCCATCCCATTGCCCAATCTGCAAATCCCTCAGGTGTCATGTGGGTTGCATCTCCAAGAAGCATCATCAGATTGGTATGCAGGACGGTTGGCTTTGACCAACTCTGAACCCCAGTCTTCAGCATGCGCAGTAGATGGTGAGAACAAAACTCCCTCTTTAACAATCTCTCCTGTACCAAATATTCCCCTCCCAAATGCCATGCACCCCCCTCCCCGTTTCAATCGCAGCCGAAAGCGAATAGCGAAACAGAGGCTGCTGACACATGCTTTTTTAAAAAAAGACTCTTTTCTGTGCCTGGCTAAGTCTAAAGAAAGGAGGGATTTGGGTGACATGATAGCCGTATTCCAGTATTTGAGGGGCTGCCACAAAAGAAAAGGGGGGTCAAATTATTATCCAAAGCACCGGAGGGCAGGACAAGAAACAACGGATGGAAACTAAACAAAGAGGAAAAACAACCTAGGATTAAAGGGAAACTTCCTGACAGTGAGGACAATTAACCAGTGGAACAGCTGGCCACCAGAAGTTGGGGCTGCTCCATCACTGGAGGTTTCTGAGAAGAGACTGGACAGTCACTTGTCTTGAGATGGTATAGGTTCTCCTGCTTGAGCAGGGGGTTGGACTAGAAGACCTCCAAGGTCCCCACCAGGTCTATTCTATTCTAGTCTAGTCTAATCTAGTCTAGTCTAGTCTCGTCTATTTTGGAAACCTTTGAATCCCAGCTTGAAGCCGTCTGACAGCTAGGAAAGCTTCCATCCAGGAAATTACACCGGTGGAAATTGTGGCTAAAGGATTCTGTGATCCCACTGTGTCAACTTTGATCACATCTGCAAGACGAGAGATTATTTTGAGTTCTTGTTCAGAGAACTCCTGTTCAGTCGTGTCCAACACCTGTAGGCCATTGCTTTCCATGGTGCCCTGAGAAGCCCCGACTGTTGGGTCAGATTGATGTTATCAAGCCAACGTGTTCTTTGCTCCCCCTTCAGCTTCTTCCACCAACCATTCCTAGCATCACTGACTTTTCCAATGAATTTGCACGCATGACGTGGCCAAATGGCTAAATGACACATGCCTGAAACATGTGAAGAACGGTTGCAGGGATTGGGTGTGGCTTGTCAAGAGAAGGCCCTGGCATGACATCATAGAGGTCTTCCAGTATTTGAGGGACTGTCACAAAGAAGGGGGGGGGGTTCCAAAGTAGGCAGGATTGGAAGCAATGGTGGAAACTAATCAAGGAGAGAAGCAACCTAGAATTAAGGAGAAATTTCCTGACAGTGAGGACAATTAACCAGTGGAACAGCTTGCCACCAGAGGTTACAGGTGCTCCATCACTGGAGGTTTTCAAGGAGAGATTGGACAGCCAACTGTCTGAAATGGTGCAGGGTCTCCTGCTTGAGCAAGGGGGTTGGACTAGAAGACCTCTGAGGTCCCTTCCAACTCTCTTGCTGCTCTTCCACCTCTGCATTGGGGGGGAGGAAGATTACCTTTCAGGCCAGAGGTGTGCCTCATGGACAGAGCTCCCACCCTGCTGGGAAGGAAAGGTTTGGTAACACAGAGACAAGGAAAGGACAAGGAGAGGGAAGGGAAGGCTATGGGATTCTCCCTTAAGGAAGAAGACTGGAAGGGTAAATAGAAGCACCTGGGATGCTCTGCCTTACCCCTCTGACAGGTGGCTCTGGCAGGGCCCCTTTCCCTCCTTTGGGGCTGTTCTGGATGGAGCAGATGAAGACAAGGGGAGGAGACAAAAGGGAGACACCGCAGGGATCCCGGCAGGCATCTTAGGAAGTCTGGCAAAACAGGTGCTCCGGCCGTCCTGCCTCCTCGCTTCTTCCCAGTGGCGTAGCGTGGGTTGTCAGCACCCGGGGCAAGGCAAGTAATTTGCGCCCCCTAACCCGTGGATTTTAGCACTTGAGTCTCTTCCACTAGATTAGTTAAAGAAACCCTTACCCCCTAAGCACATGTATTGTTTGTTATGAAAATACTGATGGGTTAAAACAAAAGGTTAATTAAGTGGAAGTTAAATTGTTTTAATGAAAATCAAATGGTAGTAAATTACTTGAAAAGGGACTACTATTTAAGCAGACCTGGGGAGTGAGGTGAAAATCCAGAGAATAATTTATTAAGATTATTTGAATTGAAATTAGCTACCTTCTGTGAATTTTAAAGGTTCTAGTCATTATTTCTAAATGCATGTAGATTAGCATGCTTTAATTTTGAACACCTTTGCTAAATGTGATATACCAAATTCTTTTTTGAGGTGACTTAATAACAATAAGTACTTGGGATCTTCTAAGTCCATAGCGATGTGCTCAGTTAGACTTTAAATGGCAGATGCAGTGGTGTAGCGTGGGGGGTGCAGGGGGGGCCGGCTGCACCGGGCGCAACATCTGGGGGGGCGCCCTGACTCGCCCCGCGCCGCCCTTTGCCGGACTGTGGCCGCCTCTTTCCACGCCCGGCTCGGCCCGCAAACTAAGCTCCCGGGCCCCGGCCCGCCCAGGCCCCTCCTGCGCACCACCTACCTCCCAGCGGAGCCGCCAAGACGCGCCACCCCCGCAGGAGCCGAAGGAGAGTGGCGCTGCGCTCCGTCTGCCCGCCGCTGCAACGCCACCGCGTCCTCCCGCTCAGCCTGGAGCGCCCCGGGGAGCCGGCGCCTTCCCGAAGCCCCCGGTGCGCTTCCCACCCCCGCGGCACCTGCTTCCCTTCAGTCGAGCCTTTTCCCGCTGCCCTTCGAGCTCCTCCTCGGGAGGAAGGCAGGAGGCCAGCATGGAGAGCCACACTTGACTGATGCCGACCCAGGGGCAGCTGCAGTCGGGCCGCCCTCGGGTTAGGGGGCGCAAATTACTTGCCTTGCCCCGGGTGCTGACAACCCACGCTACGCCACTGGGCAGATGCAGTATTAAATTTTTAAACTTTTCCTCAAGTTAAAAAAGACAAATCCTTGACTAGAAATATGTGATACAATTGTTACCTTCACTATATATCCTTTTTTTTTTTTTGCTAAAGTGGGCGGAACTTTCTACTTGCATTGTAAAATAGAATCTGACCTAGGGTAGACTGAAGAATCTCTGCCATTTGTTATACTTAAAAAAATGTTCTAAACCTATTTTTTCTTCTGTCATACTGTATTTCTCTTCACCCTCATACTGCCTCCCAGCTATATTGTTGCGTAGTTAACTATCATGAAACTTTGAGGGTGTGTGTGTGTGTAGTCATCTCACTTAGAACAAGAATGTTTGAGAACATCATGATTTTTTAAAGTGATAAAACCTAAACCTAATTTGAACTTTTCCACTCTCTTCTTGAGGGAAGTTAAGGAGCCTGAATAAAACAGAAAGATCTTTAGGAAACCACAGAAAAATGAAAAGTTGAGAATTGGGAGTTGTAAATATCCAGCACCATCTATACATGAATTTTACCAAAACCAAGATATTTATAAAATATTGAGTGTTACATCACTGCCTCCGTGTGGGGCCAAGGATAATTTCAATCTCTTCTGCTCATCCCTCCTTTGCCCCAATTATTACCAGAGAAACTGACTTAAATAATTTCCCTCCAGTTCATTAATGCTTCAATTCATTTGGAGTTGATAGAAAGAAATCAAAGTAAGAGTAAAATGAGAATCACTTCTGTAGTCAAACAGGTCTCTTAAGAGCCCTAGGCTCTTAAGACTACCATTTGTCCATATCTATCTATCTATCATCTATCTATCTATCATCTATCTATCTATCTATCTATCTATCTATCTATCTATCTATCTATCTATCTATCATCTATCTATCTATCTATCTATCTATCTATCTATCATCTATCTATCATCTATCTATCTATCTATCTATCTATCTATCTATCTATTATCTATCATCTATCTATCATCTATCTATCTATCTATCTATCATCTATCTATCTATCTATCTATCTATCTATCTATCTATCTATCTATCTATCTATCTATCTATCTATCTATGGAGGACTCCAAAAGAGCTTTGATTCTATGGGTTATAACATTTATATTAACAATTTTAAATATTTACTTCCACTACAGCTTCTTACCATTATTTGGTAGGTTTTAATGTATTATTTTTCAACCTATGTTGGCAAATAATTTTGATTGATTGATTGATTTGATTCTTGATCCCTGAGAAGGTCTTGGGGGATGATTGCTCCAGATCAAAACTGCAGTTATGTCTCCTCTCACAGGAGGCACATTGAGAGAGACACACCGCCGACGTTTCTTTCCCATTAGCCCCAACCAATGCCATCTGGGGTCAGGGGAGGCAGTTCCTCCATTCCCCCTTAAAGACCAACCTTCTCCCACAAGGCGCTCCTCCAACATGATGTTAGGTGACAGATCCCATCATCCTCATCGGCATCTTCTTCATCACCAGAGTGCCCCTCACTCGGGTTACAAAAGGGAGGGGCTGCTCACCACACTTTCCAGCCCCCGATCTCCCAGGCAAGTGGCCGGGCGACTTGGCTCTTCCCTTTGGAGCCCTGCAGCCGCGGTCGTTTTAACTTCCGAGCCATGATGCGCAGGCACAGGATTCCAGGGCCGCAGGGTTTCAATTCTTCAGTGAGCCGCCGTGACGCCAGTGGCACCTCCCCCTCCACAGTGAGAGAGAGTGAGTGAGCCAGGCAGGGGCAGAGAGGTGCGAGTGCGAGCGCGCCCCCCCCAGATGTTGCGGCCGGTGCGGCCGGCCCCCCCTGCACCCCCCACGCTACGCCACTGCTATCCTCTTCTACCTCCATTTTCTATGGACGGAAAGTCCTAACATCTTTTCTTTGGCATTCCTTCTTTTTCTGCTCAGACCCTGCCTGAGTCCAAATGTGTGGAAAATTGTCATCCTGGATTCATCAAGAATGCTCGAGAAGGAGAGCCAGTTTGCTGTTATGACTGCGTTCCTTGTCCGGAGGGGACCTTCTCCACTCAGGAAGGTGGGTCACACTGAGGAAAACGGGAACTCTTGGGGAACTGGGTTTATCCACAGCATTTGGATGAAAGTACAAATGTTAAAAGATACGTTGAAGATTTTCTTGCTTATTTTCAAAATGTGCATTGTCAGAGCGTTTGCAGCATAACTACTATTAGGAGACAACCCAGGAGCAAAACACAACACACAGAGACTTCGGCATTTAACTGTGGTTTATCTACAAGACATATACAGATTTATATACGTGGTAGGCAAATACCTGACAAGCAATCAATCTTCTTCTTAACTCTACAGGGAGAACCTAGCAATGGACACTGGACACAAGGAGAGAGAATACGCCCTCTGCTGGCAGCGTTATGTAAACACCTCTTAAAGTGGCAAAGGCTTTTGGTCTTCAACCGGCTGTCCTAATGCTGATTCGTTTTCAATGCATCAGCCTTACAGTTGCATCAGCTTTTACAGCTGGTCAGCTCTTAAATCACCATACCTGAAGACACAGTTTCCTATCTAAAGGGATGAGTAGAAAAAGAACCGTGAAGTGGGGGCTGAGAAGTGATGGGAGGAATGGCAGATTCCTGATATTTTCAAGGAACGTCAGAATTCTTGGAAACTTGAGGGATTGTTTCAGGTGCCTCTCCTGGAAGGATTGTTGGGATGTGTTCTACAGGGGCCTCCCCTTCAGAATCACTGAGAAGGACTCACTGGTCCTCAGTGAGGTGGTGTGGATAATCCTCAGTGCGCCTTATTACACGTATAGTAGCAGTGCTCCTAGTAGCCAATCTAGATTACTTGCAGGACTTGGCCAGCCAGCTGGATTTCAAAAGGCATCTTCCTGGCCCAATATTGATTATGTATTTATGTACTTACTTTATTTATATCCTGCCTTTATTATGCTTACAAATTACTCCTGGGGGCAAACATATCCAACACACCTTCCTCCTCCTCCTATTTTCCCCACAATGACCCTGCAAGAGGGGTTGGGCTGAGAGAAAGTGACCGGTTCAAAGGGACCCAGTTGGCTTTCAGCACATCACACAGGAAATCTTTCAAGTCTTAAGACTTACCTTAATACTGTAGACTTTATCTATATCGATATTTAAAAATGATATTTTTTTCTTTTTTTCTGTGGAATTGTTAAGAAATGCATCTTGAAATGTAAAAGAATGTTAAAGAAATATTGTTTTTTGGTTTTCTCAGATGCAGGAAAATGCACCAAGTGTCAGGATGATAAATATCCAAACGAGGACCGAATCCAATGTATCCCCAATTTATAACCTTCCTGTTGTTTGAAGAACATCTGGGCATCATCCTGGTCTCTTTTGCCCTGCTCTTGTTCCTAACTACAGTCCTTGTTTTAATCATCTTCATTAAATACGGAGAAACTCCCATTGTCAAAGCCAACAACTGAGATCTCTTCTACATTCTCCTGGTCTCCCTCCTGCTTTGCTTCTTGTCTTCTTCTCTCTTCATTGGTCAACCAAGGAAAGCCACCTGCCTTCTCCGACAAACGGTTTTCAGCATCATCTTCTCAGTTGCCATTTCTTCTCTCTTGGCCAAAACCATCACGGTGGTGCTGGCTTTCCTGGCAACAAAACCAGGAAACCGAGTGAAGAGATGGTTGGGGAAGAGCTTGGCCAACTCCATCATTCTTTCTTCTTCTGCTGTCCAAATTATCATCTGCTCCATCTGGCTGGGAGTTTCTCCCCCCTTCCCTGACTCTGACCTCCATTCCCAGCCTGGAGAGATCATCCTGCAATGTAACGAAGGGGCTGTTGTCATGTTCTACGTCACCCTCAGCTACATGGGCTTCCTGGCTGCCATCTGCTTCACGGTGGCTTTCCTGGCCAGGAATCTGCCAGGGGCCTTCAACGAAGCCAAGCTGATCACCTTCAGCATGCTGGTCTTCTGCAGTGTCTGGGTGACTTTTGTGCCCACCTACCTGAGCACCAAAGGGAAATACATGGTGGCTGTTCAGGTCTTCTCCATCCTGGCCTCCAGTGCTGGTCTGCTGGGCTGCATCTTCATCCCCAAATGCTACATTATCCTTCTGAGGCCAGAGCTGAACACAAAAGAGCAGCTTACAGCCAGAATAAATGCAAAAGTATGAGAGATAAGACCACATCCATGTGTCATATTAGAATTAATAAAGTTTATTTTATTTGAAAGGGGAAATTCTTTCCACTTAGATAGTATGCAGGAGTCAAAGAGAATCATATCAATATGTTTGAAAATGAAAAATGGCTGAATGAGCGTAACTCTTGTCCCTTCCCTTCCAGCTCAATAAATCTTGAAAGTCATTCAGAGGCATCTTCCTTCCCCACTGACTTCGCTTGTCAAAAGGTGAGAAAAGGTGATCACATGACCCAGGGACTCTGCAACCATCATAATTACATGCCAGTTGCCAAGCATCAAGATTTTTGATCATGTGACCATGGGGATGCTGCAATGGTCATAAGAGAAAAAAATGGTCATAAATCAATTTTCTCAGTGCCATTATAACTTCCAGTGGTCAATAGAGAAACGCTTGTAAGTTAAAGACTCCTTTTACCATTGCTAGGAGTTGGTCCTGGATGATTTGGGCCTAGGGCTGCTTTGGGGGCCATAAACTCCTGAGCTGCCTCTGACCTCCCACCTGGGGATGGCTGTCTGGAGCCCCCCAGCACCATATGCCCAGGGGACTCCACCGCCTGCCCAGCCCCAGAGCCCTGGAGGTCAGGCAGGGAGTCTGGTGCAAGAACAGCAGCCCTCACTGACCCCTCCTGGTGCCCAACTGAAGAAACAGCCTCTCTCCTCTGGCCATCTGTGGGACAAGGGCCCTGCATGCCCCCCAAGCATTCCCCCCTCCCCTCCTCTCTCCTCCCCTGGAGTCTCAGCTGGTGCCAAACCCAGAAACCCTCCAGGCAGAGCTCCGTGAGCAGAATCGCCCCCTCCGGTCCCAACCAGGTCTCAGTGATGCAGCCAGAGCAGCCGTTTCCTCCACCATGAAGTCGTGGATGAAGGAGCTTTATTGCAGACTGGCATGGCATTCACCAAGGGTCCAGGGTCTTCAGAACCTGCCATCCAGGACTTGGGTTTGAGTCCAAGAGGCTGGACGGAGCCACAGGAACGAGATCCCTCTGACTCGGTCCCCGTGAGTGACCCATTTCTCAACTCTCTCCGTGTTTTTCTCTCTCCCCATCACTATTGGGATCTTCTGACCTGCTCAGACTCCTTTGGAGCCCTCCCCTCTTCCCAGTTCATGGCTATGCAGGTCCCGGTTTGTGGCTCTCAATTCCATCACTCAATCGGGGGGGAAGCCCTGCGGTTCTTCCACGTTAGCCTCAGCACCAGAAGGAGCTCCCACCCACCCCCATCTTTCCCACTCTAGAGGGGGTCTCTCCCACTGGCCAGTTGGGGGCAAGTGGGGAAGGCAGCCAGCATTCACACACACACATAAATACATACACACACACACACACTGTTTCTGTCTCTGTTTCTGTCTCTGACCAATGAGAGTTGTGTATTCTGGGGGATGGTGCAGAGCTCTGGGGCCATGAGATGTGCCTGAATTGCATGTGGGGTTCAGCCTGATCCCTGCAGGAAGAAATGGGCCCTCCTTGAGGTTGGAGTCTACAGGTATCCAGAAAATCTTTTCCTGAATTAAAAACTCTGCTGTCCCCTTTAAAGGCTCTCTCCCTCCCAGCCTTTGTCACACAAGCAAAGATCAAAGTTGTGTTCAAGAATTACAGTGGTGACATCCTCACATACATTTCCTCAAATATCTTTCTGCCAATGGAGGGGGAGGCTGTAAGGGTCGTAATCTTAATACTGAGGACTAGAAACATGGGAGAGCACTCATTCCCATGCCCTCTTTGCTATCACAATAGCAGAAGGCTGCATTTCCGAGACTACAGGCAATGTAAATAAAAACACTCAGAGGTAGCAACCACAAACAAGGTGTTTTGGTCATAAATAAATCCCGTGTTCTTTTCTTGACAGCCTGGTTGAGAAGGAGCCAAAACCTGAGATGTTGCTTCATTCTCAACCCAGATTGCAGAAGGTTTAGCTCTTGTCTTGTGAATGTCACCATGGACCCCAAACTCAAAAACAGATCCTATAAAAAGTTTTCTATCCTGTGTGCAGACAGACTGCCTTGGCCAGCACATCACTGATTGGGGGTAAATCTAGGTGAGTTCACAGGACATGCTTAACCCAGGTTAATGGGAGGGAATTGCTGTGCCCAATGGGGCATGCCGTGCTTAGTGTGATGCTTCCCACGTTTACATAGTAAAGAGGAAAGTTCCACCAGACAGACAGAATGTGTCAAATGGGGTAAAAAGATATGAAAATGTCAGTCAATATTTTCAGAGGCTCTCTGGGTGACCCAGGATGAGACCTGCTTGTTAGAGGTTCCTTTTGGAATAGAAGGGAGAAAGATTGGTTCCTTCTAAAGCCCTTGCACGCATGCACGCACACACACACATGCACACACGCACACACACGCACACACACACACACACAAACAAATACTCAGGACCAATCATGTTCAGTGCTAGGCCGAGATGAGCCCAACTTGCTAAAACAGCCATCGAAACGCCTGAAAAAACCTGGATGCCCTTAAGATCAGCTGTGAACTTGACTCATTCAGTCTGTTGATGAAGCCATACAATCTGGGAAGAAGGGTTTCTTCCCAGAATAACAGAATTGGAAGGGACCTCAGAGGTCTTCTAGTCCAACCCCCTGCTCGAGCAGGAGATCTTATACTATTTTAGGCTCTGAAGAACAAGACACCCCATATTTTCCTAAGTACCAGAACATCATCAGTAGAAGTCAGGAGGGATTCCAAAATAGGGGGCTATGACGGATTTGTTTAAGGCTAGCCCCACATGTTGATTACAAGGAATTAACTGAAAAAAAGGCAGTTAACTCTGTCAAGTCCTAGAAATATCTAACGCCTCTTCGTACGTTACCTGCTTTTGTGTGGTGGAGGGTCTTCTACCAAGGCCCCCTCAGCCTGCTCAGGTGGGGCATCCATATTGGCAAATGGGGATCCTGGAAAAGCCACCCTTGGATCTGAGGAAGCGCAGGGCATCCCCATATGCGTCACAGCCCAATCCCCCCTTCTCCTTGGAGGCCGCTTCCGCCATCTGTGGCAAGATTTCACTCTCACCACCACCCCTTGCTAGGCTGATTTCTTCCAGGGCTCTGCTGCCATTTTGTCCAAAAACCGTCAGTGGAACTCTGCGGCCATCTAAGACATCTGGATTTCTGAGGCATCTTCCCAGGACTGTTTCTTTGGTCCATCCGCCCTTCATAGTCGATGACCTACAACTAAGCGTTAAAGATTGCGTGTTTATTTCCAGCTTCAGCAGGACATGAAGAAGATACAAAGACGAGACTCCTCCTTCAAAATAAGGGATTCACAGGTGTTTTTGAATACCTATTAAACTTCAGGTGTGACTTTCAATATAGAAAAGAATTCTAGGCTAGAATTCTTGAAAATCCTGGGTCTCATTAGATGACAATTGACATTTTTACTTGCATTAAATAGGTACAGATGCTAAACAACGTGCAATTTTCACTCAGTCACTGAACTGAACTTCTGGAACTGAAATGTCACAACACTATTACACAATTACGCTAATATTCTGTCATTCCAACATAATTTTAAAATAAGCAAGTTGTATGAATTCTGCACCCACTAATAAACTCTGCTTTTTATGAATGCTTAGGCATGTAGCACTGAACACATTCATAGGAAACTATTGGCCCAATCGGCACTGATAGCAGATCAATGCAGCCCTTTTCAACTAATATATTTTATAACTTTATGAGATGCTGGAGACTGTAAATTGTTTTGTCATAAGATCCACAGAAATGAAGGTCAGTGTTCTGGGGTGTTTTTTTTTAGGAACATCTGGCTTTTGAAAAATAATCATGCATGAGGATGGTATTAAGTGTAGACATTTTAGATGGAAGATTTTATCTGGTTAGATATTTTATCATTGCTGACTGTTTAATTCTTATTTAAAATAACTTGCCTCCCATTCCAAAAATACCAGAGAGATGTTTTTATTTTCTAAAAATCTTTATCTGCCTGTCGTGGAACATTAAGAAATATTCCTACTTGTCAAATCCTACATTCTGATCTTGTGATGGGCTTATCCACATTACTCTGCCAGCAAACTGATAGTAAATCTAATCCCTTGTTATCTGTTGTGTAATCTTGCTTGTCTTTTGGTGCTAGGAAATGTTTCTGGCTCTTTAAAGCAAATTTAATACATGGTATTTCTGGAAACACAGTACAGTCAAGGTTAGGATTATGTTAACGAGAGCATGAGTGACATTATTATGTAAATGAATGAAAGAGTGAACTAATTGAGAGATGAGATTTAATAGCTTCCCTTTTGGGATGACTAGGAACCCATGGAAGTGATGGTTTCAAAGCGATGCGGAGTCTGGCGTGACGGGATTCAGCATAGCTGGTGGGGGAGCCGAAGGCCTATTTGTAAAGCAAGAGCTCCAGGGGTCCCCAGCACCAAACCCCTCTGGTCCAAGAGAAGGTACCGTGTTGCTCTTGGAGTATGTTGGCGTTTTCTCTTAAAACCATCAACTAAGAAAATGGCCATATCTTCAAAGCACGCATTTAAAAAATAATAACCATACGGTACTTTTTAAAAAGTATTGTACGATGAAGGTGCTGCAGGGCAGAGACAAAGTAGTACAAGCAGTCCTCGACTTACGACCAGATCAAAGTTATAATAGACCCCCCCCTCCAAGGCCCATATGACTTAGATTTGAAGGTGTGAGGGTCACACACACCCAGTTGTGTGTTTGCATCTTGAGCGCTCAGCAACTGGCCTGTATTTGTGGCCGTTTGCAACATCCTGCAGCCACATGACTTCCATTTACTGTGTTTTTGCCAATGGCAGTGTTCACTTTATGACTGCCATGTTCGCTTAATGACCACAACAGAAAAGACTGTAAAATTGTGCATGGCCACTTGATGACTTGCTTAATGACCGGTGTAATTTACAACCGTAATTCCAAGCTCAATTTCACACATAAGTGGAGGACTACCTGTATGTACTTTTCACAAGTGAATGGAAAGTAGCAGACTTTGCAAATTCAGACAAGGAGCCGAGGGATGGATCTGATTGTCTGAAAGGCCTGTTTCTCTTCTCCAACCGATCAGCTTCTGAGTGTCAGAATCTTTTTTGAAAATATCAAATATGAAGATGCCCTTAAGATTCTACAGTGTTCTGAGCCACACAGAGGACGGCTTGTTCTTAAAAGAACTCTGGTTGGGAAAGATGAGCCGGAAGGAAGATATTTGGCAACACAGTCTAAAAAGGGGGAATTAAGTCAGGTAATGTATTGTTCTTGAATTATACTATGGATTCAGGTGGGCATCAGGAAAATCTACCTGTAAGCGAAGTAATTTTAGGACTTTAAAAAAAAGTTTCCCCATCCTACCCAAAGGGAAATAAAATTATGAGGACAGGTGGCTTGCTTAGGTCCTGGTTCTTCCCTAGGAAATGTACAGTGAAAATACAGCGTCTTCCAAAGTCAGCCTGCATGGAAAATTTCTTATATAAATTGTTTGAATTGTTTGAATTGAATAAGAACAGTATACAAAGGTTAGAACATTTGGAAAAAGAGAAGGATGATAAAGCATTTTTAAAATTAATTAAAAGGTGAAAAAAAACCATACTGATACTGATATCGCCATCCCGATTGCCTGTTGGCTTCCAGATGCAATTCAAGTTTCTGGTAGTCACCATTCATGGTTCAGAGCCTGGATGATGTCACCTTTCATGGTTCAGGGCCTGGGTGATGTCACCTTCGGTCAGTGACGTGCGGGGAGGTTTATGGCTGGTGAGGCACTGATACAGTGGTGGGTTTCAAAAAATTTTAGACTTGTGGACTTCAACTCCCAGAATTCCACAGCCAGGCATGCTCCGTTCCGATTTAAAGTGACAGCATTTGTTTTTCTCCTTTGCAAAAGAAGTTTCCTTCTTTCTTTTTCTTTTTCTTCTCCCTCCCCCTCTTTCCTCCCTCTCTCCCTCCCTCCCCCCTCTCTCAAACACACACACACACACACACACAAGTTGGATTGGAATATCTCTCCTACCCCCTTCCCTCTCTCTCACTCACTCTCTCTCAAACACACACACACACACAAAGTTGGATTGGAGGGAAGATCACCAGCGAGGAAACCATAGGAGGAGGCAGGAAGCCAGTCAAAGAGCCATACTGGAGCACACACACTTTCCCCCAGCCCCGGAAGGATCCAGCCCAGCTTCACTGATTACAGGTTTGAAAAGGCAACGTGGCTCTGTCCCTCCAGCCTTTGCCCAAAGCCCTGCACAAGGAGGATGAAGTTTAAATTCCTCCCCCTCCCTCCGACCCACACGTAACTTTTCCAGCTGTTTCAGAGAGGATTTCAACTCTGCTCTTGCCTCCGGTCATCTGAAGAAGCCCCGCCCAAACGAGCACCCTCTACTATGAGGCAGGAGAACTGCGTGCCTCACCTACGTCAGGAATTTTTAGGCTTTTAACCCTTGCTTAACTCTGCTCGAGTGATCATAAAACAAAGTCAGACTAGATGAGGCATGCAGTTCTCCTGCCTCATTGTTGGGATCTTTTGCAATGGTCAAATAACTTTGCTTCACATTAAATGAAAGTCAACCTGACAAGGTAGCCTAACGACATTGAAAACCACATCCTTTGCTATGCTTCAACACCTGCTGTTTATGCAAGAAATGCTAACCACAGAGCCTGTCCAGAGAACTCCGGACAGGAGAGAAAAAACCACATCCTATAGAAAGCTTTAACCAATTATATGGCTGTATGCTAACCTGCTTAGTTTTGCCCTGCCACAAGCAGGTAACCAATCATGTAATCACACGCTGTATAATGGAAACTTTTTTGAATGCCTTCTGACTTAATAAAAGCAGACTCCAGAACACATTCTGGGCGCAATCATCCTGAGTAAACCGTGTGGTCAGACTCATTTGTCATCCCATGATTGCGCCCACCCTAATGCGGCCCGGCGAAGCCGCATTTTGGTGACCCCGACGTGATTTCTTTGCGAAGAAGCCGTTACATCGAACTGCCCATTCTCATCGCTGAGGAAAGCCGCGCGAATCGTCCGTCTGAAAGACGACAGGATCTCGTGAGTTATGGGTGGAAAGGTTTCCCAACCTCAGATAGGTCGTTTGAAGGAATTGGGAGAATTAATCGATGCTACTTCTAAAATCGCCTCTCAAAGTGGTAAAAGAATTACCACAACTAAAAAAACAAAAAACAAAAAAAACAAGGAAATTGTGAATTTGCTAACTTACATCTGGCAGAAGTGTCCATCGTACCCTGAAAGAGGGACTTTAAAAATTTCTACATGGACCAAATTGGGGGAATATTTTCATCAATTTCCTAGAGCACCTATTTAAATTTTGACTATGTGGCGCTTAATTATGGAATGTTTAGTTGTTCATCATAAATATGATCCTAATTCACCTTTTATGCCAGATGGTGCTGTACCTCCCTCGTACGATTCTGCAATGGCTTGTGCTTTATTACAAGACAGCAAACCTCAAGGAAAGTGTTATTTTAAAAGAGAGTGTAAAAATCCAAGGAGGGGCATGTCTGTAACATCTCGCCCTCTCTTTCATCAGGGATCAAAACCCTAGTACAAAATGATTTATGTGTCTACGGATTGTAAATTGTATCAGTTTTAAAATACAACTTTTGCTTCCCCTTTCCTGACTTCTGCTTTTGCAATCCTCCCCCACTGTGCATTCAATTTCCTTTTACTTACTGTTCTTTGCATCTATAATGATAGTGTGTAAAATTAATGTGATTTAATTAATTAATTGCTGGCCAGCAAAATGGATGTGCTTTCGCCTTGAGGCAGTCTGACACAGACAGTAGTCGTTAAGGGCCCTATTTCACTTTTGTGATTAAAACTACTGCCTGAGTTTTCACTGCTTTGGGGGTAAGCTAGTTCATTGAAATAAATTTAATGACTGATTTATTGCAAAAGAAATGTAACTATAGGTGTGAATGGGTGCGTATGTAGTCAGTATTGGATGCTTGAAATGTAAGGTTAAAAAGCAGAGTGTGTTGTTTTGCTAAAAGAGGTGTTTTAAATGAATAATGAGAAAATATTTTTCTCCTGTCTTCCCCGAAAAGGGAGCCTGTCGTTTTAAAAACAATTTTTTTCCCTTCCTCTCACCCCCCTCTTTGCCCCTGGTGAGAAGGCAGGAGGAGGGGGGCTGTGTTCTTTTCACCATTTTTTTCCCCTCTCCCTGCCAGCCTCAGAAAGGCGGGGTTAAGGGTGATATCTGATGCCTGCATCTGAAGTTTTAATTCAACTTTGCTTTTTGGAAAATTTTAATATTGACTCAAATTATTTTATTTAGATTGTTTGTTTTATTTTTGAAGCTGTTTTTTTTCTCTTTTATGTTTTTATGTTTGCGTGCACTTTGCATACTTAACAGATGGCACGTTTGTTTGTTTATTTGTTTATTGATCTGTTGATTGTTTGTTTGTTTGTCTGTCGGCAGCGCTAGTTGCTGCCCTATTAGGAATTCTTACAGAGATGACTTAGAAATTACAATATGTAGTCAGAGAGAGTGAATAACATTTTTGTTTGAATCCAGCTCAGTTTACAAGGAAATCTAGAAAGACAAATTGATAATGAGGAACTTTCTCTGAAATTGGCTTATGAAAATACTAATAGGGATTGTCAAAAGGTTCTTCAAATCGTCCCAGGGTTACTTTAGCTGATTTCCTTTAGGCTTGTTGCATCGTGGGTACAACTGACCACAAGATGGGGGCTCTTGCTGCTGCGTTGCAACAACATGGCGCGTTTCCTGCTTCTTCTTCCTCTGCTTCTTCTTCATCTGCTTCTTCCCGCCCTACTGGAAATTGTTTTAATTGTGGGAAACCTGGTCATTTCAAGGCTTAGTGCCATGCCCTTGGGGGCGGTGCAAACAGGAACAATCTACAAAGAGGCTCCAAACCAAAAACTGTACCTTTTCAGTGGTCCTCCCCCTACTCACCTGTTCCCCTTGCTAATGCAGTCACTGTCTTTGCTAATGGAAGCAAGCAGTTTGGTGCATGCACTTGGCAACAGGATGGTGAATGGATAATTAAAACCACATCTGAACAAACTTCTGCTCAACGGTCTGAATTAGCTGCTTCCTTATTGGCCTTTCAACACTTTCAACATCAACCCTTTAATCTTATAGTAGATAGTTTGTATGTTTTCCAAGTTATTTCTTCCGTCTACATGTCTTATTTATCTCCCTCTATTGAATCTTCTTTGATGTCATTATTTTTAGCTTTACAATCTTTTATCAATACTAGATCAAATCCATTTCATGTTTCTCACATTAGAAGTCATCAACCTTTTCCTGGCATCATCCAGGAAGGCAATGATCGTGCTGATGCAGCTGCCACTGCTGCTTCTGCGTCTACAATTGTCTTTCCTCTTACCTCTCCCACTCCTTGGGAAAGTCATTCATACTTTCATCAAAACAAAAAGGCTCTCATTAGACAATTTGGCATCACTGCTGCCGAAGCCTCGGCAATTTTACAACAATGTCCTACTTGTAGTAAGCAGTCTCATTCCATTCCTATGGGTGTCAATCCCAGAGGAACTGAATGTTGTCAAATTTGGCAAATGGATGTTACCCAATATCCTTCCTTTTCCCCATGGAAGTATATTCACGTATCTATTGATACTTTTTCTGGGTTCATCATGGCTTCACCCCAAAGAGGTGAATCCACCAAGCATGTTATTAATCATTGTATTCGTACCTTTGCATCGCTGGGACGTCCAAATGAACTCAAAACTGACAATGGCCCTGCTTATACCAGCAGTGCCTTTGCTGACTTTTGTTCGAAATGGGGAATCACTCATAAGTTTGACATTCCCTATAACAGCCAAGGTCAAGCCTTGGTTGAAAGGGCTAACCAAACCTTAAAACATGCATTAGACAGACACATTGACAAAAAAGGGAAAAACCTCCCTAACCTCCCAACGGTGCAAAACATTTTGAACTTATGCTTATTTTCCTTGAATTTTTTAAACTTGACTGGCACTCCTGCCTCTTCTGCTGCCACAAGGCATTTTTCTTCCCCCTCCCTCTCTCTCCCCCGCCCTCAGGTTTGGTATCGCCAACTCCCAGATCCTGCCTGGAGAGGGCCCGCTGATCTCATCACCTGGGGAAGAGGCTACGCAGCAGTCCAACTGCCTGACAAAGTCTTGTGGGTTCCTGGTCGCTGTATCCGGCCTTACTTTGCACCGGCACCCCACCCATCTCCGCTGCCAGCCTCCCCGTCTCCTGAGTCTGCAACCATTGATGTGTGACTTTATACTCCCAGGCTACTCCTTGTGAATTCCGGATCGCCATGTTTACCAATTCCATCCCAAGTTACATCCACATGACTGTATTCCTAACAATACTTTGCCTAACATAACAATCTTTAACCTCCCTCTCAGAAGTGGTTTTGCAAAACAGAAGAGGACTCGATTTACTTTTTTAAAAAAAAGAAGGGGGGGTTATGTGTGGCCTTAAGGGAAGAATGTTGTTTTTACGCAGACCACTTTGGCATAGTGCAGGACTCTATGACAAAACTCAGAGAAGGCCTGAATAAACGAAAACAGGAGAGGGAAGATCAACAAGGATGGTTTGGAAACTGGTATAACCTTTCCCCTTGGCTCAACACTTTGCTAAGTGCTCTTATAGGACCATTAATTTTGCTTGTATTAGCGTGCACAATTGGCCCATGCTTATTTAATCGCTTTTCTACATTTATCACATCTAGAATAGATTCATTGCAGACCATGCTGTTGCAATCCCAGAATACCCTCTGGGACCTCGAAAGCAGAGGGACCTACCAACCCATACCTCAGGATGAGGTGTCAAATAATTTCATCATGAGTGAAGAGGATGAGTCAATCCTGTAATACATTGTTTAGCACATTGCGTGAACCGATTCCAGGTTTGCCATTCAGGCAATAGAGCTGGGATAATGGGAGACAGACAGAAATGAACCTTTGTGGATGGAGGAAGTCAGGGATTTCCCGCAATGTCTGGACAAAGCTTGATAGAGACTTGCAGAGATCTCTCCTTGTGTCTTCAGAGGATCAACTGGGGACTTTGAGGCTCTTTCTCCTGCTTGGAGCCTCACAGATGTTTTTGGATGCTGGTTTCCAGAATTCCCAGTTAGGCCAGGCCTCAGGATACTGGGGTTGCTCACCACAGCAAAAAAGCTGGGTGTTTATGGAGCCAAATTTCAAAGGGGAATGTGGTTATTACCCTCACTGGGTTGGCTTCAGCTCTCTCTCCTGCCAAGAGTTGGGAGAAATAATGGACGCTGCTGCTTTCAAGAGTCTTTTTCCAAGTCCTGTTTATGGATCTCTGTCCTGCCTGAACAGCCACAAGCTGCCTTCCCATGTGCACCTTCCAAATGTGTTGACTCCAGCTCCCATAATCCTCAGCCACAGCTTTGCAGTTAGCACAGACAATTAGCAAATGGCAAAGATGGAGCTTTAGAGAAGGTTGTTCTCGCCCATCCACCCTGATGTCATTTTTTACCCTATGCGCATGCATGAAATGCTCTGCATATGTGTGGCGGTGCACACTCACATTCGCAAACTGGTAGCGAAGGTAAGTGAATACCACCCCTCCAGGGGAACATGGGATATAGGCAGTGGTGGGATTCAAAACTTTTAACTACCGGTTATGTGGGTGTGGCTTGGTGGGTGTGGCAGGGGAAGGCTACTATAAAATCTCCATTCCCACCTCACTCCAGGGGAAGGATACTGCAAAATCCCCATTCCCTCCCAATCAGCTGGGACTCGAGAGGAAGAGAATACATGGGGGTGGGGCCAGTCAGAGATGGTATTTATCGGTTCTCCAAACTGCTCAAAATTTCCGCTACCAGTTCACCAGAAATGGTCAGAACCTGCTGAATTCCACCTCTGGATATGGGCTTCTGCATTCCCAGGTCTCTGAAGATGGAAGTTGGATTTTGCAGATCAGCTTTCCATCTGCAGCAAGAGGTTGCTGAGCTCCCCTTCCCTCCCTCCCTCCCTCCCTCCCTTCCTCACATGGGGTGAGAGGCAGCCTTGGTTTCTCCATCTCTTTTCACTTGGTTTTTTTCTAACTTCTTTCTGTGTTTCTGTCTGTGTTGTTTTTTTAAACTTTGCAAAGTTCTGGTAACTAGTTTTTCAGTAAAGTTGGTTTTGTTCTTAGAAACTCGCTGCACTATTGCATCAGTCCTTTTGTGTGGTACCTTGAGCATTAACTTTCAAAACAAAGTAAATTTTGTTTCCTATTGGTAATAGCTGGCAGCTATTTCACATCTGTGGCATGCTCAGGCATTAACTGCCCCCTGGAGTTTTGTCTTTAACCTCAATGTCAATAAATGTCACATTTCTTTTTGTCTTCAGCCACAGGTGCCGTGTATTCCCTCCGGGGCCAGTTTCAAGCATGGAGACCCCAAACCTCTCAATTCTAGATGATGGATTTAATTCCATCTCTGCCCCTCTGATTATGAATCACATGGACATTATTTCCCTTTCATTTCCCTCCAGAGAATTTCTCAACAACCTTTGAGTCCACGAACTGGTTGAATTATCCAGGGATCCCTCCTGAGAGGGAGAATTATGATAAAAGTTTCAGCTCTGCTCTTTGGCCGAATCCTCCAGGGGAGACTTTGAGCAGAGAAATAGGGAGTTTGGGGACAGGCAGGGTCTGTGCTCTTGAATGTCCGTCTCTCTCCTTTCCAGATGAAGCTGAGTGTTTCTCTGAGTTTCAGTCAGGAAAGCAACTGGATCATATTCCACCTTGTGAGAGTCCTTTGAATTCTTCTAATTCTTCTTTAGAAACAGAAAAGGGATTCATTGATTCACCCCATGAATGATGGATCTCCTGCTTCTGATGCTGCTGGTGTCCCATCCAGTCTCTGGGAAGCTGAGAATGAAATGCCCGCAGAGTTTGGAGCACCAGGATGGAAAACAACCACAGAGCTTTTTCAGCCCAGGAGACCATCTCATCGGTATAGTCATCACTGGAAGGGAAATATTGCATACAAACTTGCTTTTCAACGTGGCTCCTTCTCTTCAGTTTGTTTTTCGTGATCCGTAAGTCATTCAGGGTGATAGAGTTACACTCCCTCCATTCTAACACTCTCCTTATTTTCTATTTTTATTTTTTATTTATTCCTATATTGGAGATTATGTCTAATTTCCTGAATGATTTTGATTTCCATGGCTTCTCTCTTTGTCTGATTTTGTGAAAGAAACTCAAATTGAAAAATAGGCCTGAAAAAAAAGCTGAAAGGGCTGCAGGTTATTTTCCTCTCTCAGTTCAATCCTTAATTTATCACTTGAATAATGAATTGTATTTAAAGTAGTGGTGGAACCAATTGTAGTTGCTGTACCTCAGCCCATTTCGATGTTTTTATAACTGAGCATTGCTTTTGGATCAATGTTGGCTTAAGGCTCAGTAGGCTTTTGGAGGCTTATATATTTTTAAAAAGTAGTTGTTGCTGCCCATTATAATAACATTTTTTTTTTACAATAGGGATGTTTATGGTTTTACAGATGCCTTAATATTCATTTTCAACATTCAAATGGTCAACAAGAATTCCCAGCTTCTGCACAATCTCACACTTGGCTACAATATCCATGACAACTATTTGAGCACTTTCCGCACTTCATATGCCTTGCTGGACATTCTCTCCACTGGAGAAGCTAATGTCCCCAACTACGGCTGTGGAAGGAAGGAGAACCTTCTGGCACTTATTGATGCAGCTGACAGGGAGATCTCCATCCAGATGTCAACATTAGGAGGCACCTACAAAGTCCCACAGGTTTGTGTGTGTTTTTCTCTCTCTGGTAAAGTGAGGGGTGGGTGGTGGTGGGTGAGCAATAGATGCAATCATGTCTTTTCAATGGAATTCAAGAGCTGCTTTTCTCCATATTAGCAAAAAATTCAATATTTTACCCCATTATGTTCATGTTGAGATTAATCATAAAAGGCCTGAAATGCAAGCAATACATTCCCTGGAGAAGACATTCTACCAACTATTTAACTGATCAAAAAATATCCCAGGTTGTTGGGGCCTCTATTGGCATCTTCATTTCCACATATAAATAATATTCAGTCGGATTGATAGAAATAGTAGCATTTTATCTATCTAAAAAGTGGAATAAAAAGGACTCTAGCAATTATAGGCCAAATAGACTAGCAGATATTGTGGCTGAAATGTATGCCTGGATCCTCTTAGTTAAACTTGAGAAAAATGCATTCCTTGCAGAAGAAACAGAAGGTTTTAGGTAGTGAATAGCTATATAGATTTTATAAGAAATATTGCATGTCAATAATCTAATATTGGTAACAAATTTGTCTTGAAATATCTAATCTATATCGGCGAAGTAAAACACGGGTTTGCTGGCTTTCTAGATGTTAGTGCATTTGTCATAATTAACAGAGAAATATTATATAGGAAACTGATTGCCCTCAAAATGGAGCTCAGCCTGTTGGCCCTGATCCAGGCTCTTTCTCCAGGTCCTTGTTTGAGAGGGAGGTTGGGGCTCAATGGAGCAATGAGAAGAAGGGTTGATACTTACCAAGGAGGAAGGGAAGGATGCATATTTGAACCCTTGTTATTCAGTCTAGATATTGACAACTTACTTCAACTAATGAAGGATCCAAAAACACATCATAAATAAATGTTATTTTTTTCTTTGCCAAAAATTACTAAATTAGTGGACCAGTGAAATGCAGTGCACATAGTATCCAGTACTTAGATTTTAGAAAGGCTTTGATAAAGTAAACTGTTAAATCTCGCACTGAGGAGACTGAGGCGGCTGTTAGTTCAACACGTTTATTGTTTATCAGGCTGACAGGAACGAACAGAACACAAGCTGTCTGACAGCTATTTATACTCGCAGCTGTCAGACAGCGAACCAATAGAATTCAACCAATTCTCCCGCCGGCTGGAGCGTGCGCCTGGACCAATCAGAGAGCTTCCCTGAACGCCCTCTGCTGGCCAGCCTCATCAATATATAACACCCCTTTCCCCCGGATCGCGCATGCGTAATCTTCGAGATAACCCTGGCGTCTGTGCACGTGTTGCGAACGCCTCGGCAAAGATGGCGCATCGTCCGAGGAGGAAGGAGTGTCGGCTCCGTCTTTATGATGAACAGTCAGTGGAGTGGCTCTGGCAGGCCCAACCCCCTGCAAGGAACCCAACGGAACAGGTAAGGTTGCCAGCGCACCGGGGATGGATTGCGCGGACTCGGAGACAGGTTTTTTTGCATGGTCGGGCCGGCAGGCGGCGTTGCTAGGGCCTGGTTGTTTCAGTCCGGTGTTCGTGCTCGCAGGTTCTTCTGTAGGTCGCCGCCGCAGCAGGTCTACATGCCGCCGCCAATATCTCCCATCGTGGAGGAGGACCCTGTAAGAACAGGGCCCTGTTACATCGGCAATTTGCCCCGGCACCCATTTCGGCTCCCCTGCAAAATTGTGAGCGAATACTCCCTCCCCCACCAGAAAGGCCCTCGGAGGTGCTGAAGGAGACAAGGGAGGGGGAGAATAGAGAGGGTGAAAGCGGTCTAAAGTAGACCTGAGGCGGCGGCCCATTAAAAGTTCTGAGGGAGCTTTGCCGGTGGATGGGCAAGGAGTAGAGTGTTGGGAACGGAGGTATGTGTGAATGCGAGCGGGCCAAGGGAGGGCAGACATACGGGCAAATGCGTCTTTGGCAGATCGTACGGCACGTTCTGCCAGGCCATTGCTGGCCGCGTGGTAGGGGGAGACGGGGGCGTGGCGCATACCTAGTGAAGCAAAGAAGGATTTGAACTCAGCAGAGGAGAATTGGGGCCCGTTATCAGAAACGATAACATCGGGCAGCCCGTGTGTTGTAAAAAGCGAATCAAGAATGCGGATAGTGGCCATGGAGGTGGAACTGGTCATTGGGAATAGTTCCACCCATTTGGACCATGTGTCCACAACGATGAGGAAAGAATGACCATCAAGAGGACCCATGAAGTCGATATGTAAACGACTCCATGGGGCCATTGGCCGTTCCCACTCCCGGGGTGGAGAGGTCGGAGGGGCCGCTTGCACGCGTTGGCAGGGGGCACATCGTTGAACGTAGGAAGTGATGTCTGCGTCCATGGACGGCCCCCAGACATATCCACGGCCGAGACCCTTCATACGGACGATGCCTGGGTGGCCGTCATGGAGGCGAGACAGCACTGCGCTGCGCAGGGAGGTGGGAATGACTACCCGGGATCCCCATAGAAGGCAATCCTGAAGAACGGAGAGTTCTAAATGGCAGCGGAAGAATGGAAGCATAAGGAGATCGGTGGCACATGCTGACCAACCCCGGGTTACAGCGGCCATAGCGCGGGAGATTAAGGGGTCGGTGCGGGAAGCCTGCGTGATGTCCGAAACGGACATTGGAAGGCTAAGGTCAGTAAGGAGGCATATGGAGTGAGTAGGAGCCGGGTCAGTGATAGGAAGAGGAAGAGGGCAACGGCTTAAGGCGTCTGTGTGAGCGATGTGACCGCCGGGCTTGTAAGAAAGGGAGTAGGAGTAGGCGGATAGGAACTCTACCCAGCGGGACATGCGTGGGGACAAAATCGGAGGGGTAGGGCGGTCACCGGCAATGATGCCGAGAAGGGGCTTATGATCTGTCACTAAGGAGAAGGGGCGGCCGTAGAGATAGTGGTGAAACCGTTTTACTCCCGCAACGGCGACCAGCGCCTTCTTATCAAGCTGGCTGTAATTTCGCTCAGGCTTTGATAAGGTGCGGGAGTAAAAGGCGATGGGAAGTTCTGAGCCATCAGGGAAAGAGTGACTAAGGACAGCCCCAACCCCAAAGGGGGAAGCGTCACACACCAAGACAAGAGGAAGAGTCTCGTCGTATTGGGCGAGGACCGGAGGGGCAGTAAGTGAGCGTTTGACAGCCGCGAGCGCCTGCACCTCACGGCTTGTCCAATTCCAAGGTGTCGCAGAGTCGAGGAGGTGGTGGAGAGGTTCCTCCAGGGAGGCTTTGTGGGGAATAAAGGATGAATAAAAGTTTAAGAGACCTAAAAAGGCTTGCAGCTCCGTTTTGTTTGTAGGGGGGGGAGCAGATAGAATAGCCTCGAGTTTGTCGGGATCGGGGTGAACACCGTCAGAGTCAATGCGGTACCCCAGAAATGTGACAGCAGGGACACCTAATTTGCATTTGGAAGCTTTTAGGTGCAGTCCAGCAGCGCGGAAACGCTGAAGGACTGCGTGCAACGTTTTAACGAGTTCCAATGCATCTGGGGCAGCGATTAAAACGTCATCGAAATAGGGTGTGACCCCGGGAATGCCATGAAGCAAACGCTCCATTAAGCCTTGGAAAATTCCCGGGGCTACACTAATTCCGAACTGCAAGCGGCGGCATTTGAATGCGCCGCGGTGTGTCACTATAGTCTGCGCAAGCGCTGTGGGCTCGTCCACGGGCAGCTGCTGGTATGCCTGCGCAAGATCTAATTTTGCAAAAATTCAGCCTTTGCCCAGTGAGTGCAATACACTCTGGAGCAGTCAAAACGCCCTTCCGAGCAAACTCGAAGTCCGTTCCCGAACTTCTGGTTTGCCCGTAGGGCCAGTTTTTTGCTCTCCGGAGGCTTCAGGGAAGCTCATGAAGCCTCCAGAGGGCCTCCGGGGGCGGGAAGGCTCTTTTTACCATCCCCAGGCTCCTATAAAGGCTCTGGAGCCTGGGAAGGGTGAAAAATGGCTTTTAAAAAGGGTGAACTCAGCTGGCCAGCGCTCACATGCGCGCTGGCCAGCTGACAGGGCAGCGCCTTGCATGCCCTAACAAATGGCTCCTCGTGCCACCTGTGGAACGCGTGCCATAGGTTCGCCATCACTGCCCTATACCGTTTCAGACAAATGGCTATCCAACATCTTCTTAAAGATTTCCATAACTTTTGAAGGCAAGCTGTTCCACTGATTAATTGTTCTAACTGTCAGGAAATTTCTCCTCAGTTCTAAGTTGCTTCTTTCCTTGATTAGTTTCCACCCATTGCTTCTTGTTCTACCCTCAGGTGCCTTGGAAAATAGTTTGACTCCCTTTTCTTTGTGGCAAGCCCTGAGTCTTACACTGAGGCTAGAAAAACCAAATGTACAGGTACAGATTAGGTGAAACCTGGCTCAATAGCAGTAACTGTGAGAGGGATCTTGGAATCTTAGTGGACAATCTCTCAAATGTGAGCCAGCAATGTGTGGCAGCAGCCAAAAAAAGCCACTGGAATCCTAGGCTGCATCAACAGAAGGATAGAATCCAAATCACGAGAAGTATTGGTACCATTTTATAATGCCTTGATAAAACCACCCTGGGAATAGGGCATTGATGGCGAACCCTTTTGGCACCAAGTGCTCTTGTCAGGGATGCAATCTGGAAGAGGAATTGACCAGTGTGCATGCCGGTGTGCACATGTGCACCAGACAGCTCCTCTTCCAGTTCCTGGCACTGCCATGTGCACAACGGCCAGCTGATCGTTGTGCTCACATGCACACAAGAAACCTGGAAGAGCAACGGGCAAGGCCACGCGTGCCAGTCAACTTGGCTTTGCATTCCACTTAGCCCAAGCTAAGAATCTGAAGCAGAGGGCACCATTTCCCCTCCTGGGGCCTCCGTGCATCCCATTTTTGGCCTCCCCAGCCCCCAGAAGTACTGTGCCAGCCAAAAGCTTTGGTCTTACTTTGCAGTTTCAGTCCATGGGGCTTGCGAAGGTAAGGCCTGCACTCAGCCGGTGGGTGGGGACTGGCAAGTGGGCAGGGTGATTTGGGTGGGGCAGCCTCATGGTCCCACGTGAGTGGGATTAATTGCTTCAAGTTCAAAAGTTATGGTCTTTGGGAAATGACATCCTAGCCATAGATGGTCAGCCAATAGAGCAAATAAGACCTTTCCTTGCCTGGGGTAGTTTTCTCTGAGACTGAATCTTGGCTTCCTCATCATCAAAGGAGCTCAGTTAGATCAAAGACATGAGTGAAAGTGGTGCTTAAAAGAAAACCTCATAGCTCTCCAGCTTCCTCAGCCCCAATTATTGAAGTATCTGAGGCCAAGTTTTCCCCCATGTTCTTACATCAATTTGATGTTTGGGGCTTCAGAGAGAAACCACGAGCAGAACCAACCCAATCACAGCCTCAGAGGAGGATCTTGGGGTGGACAAAAGGACTCCAGCTGCTACCCCTCAGATCTGATTTGGGAATTTACACAATTTCTACATTGTCTAAAATCAGAAAATATGGGTATTGGCATAAAATTTAATCTAGGCTACGGATTATCAGCTTTTATTTCTACAGAAAGCAAAAGACTGTATGACCTTTTTGTCTCCCTCCTTAACAGAGCAGGCAGAGAGAGAAAAGCAGGCATGTGCCAAAAACTTTTCCAAACATCTTATAGCTTGCACAGAACGTCATTGCTATAGAAACATAATTTGATATCACGCAAATTTCATGATTTTTGTCAGCGTTCTGAAAACCATAGACTGTAGAAGGGAAAAGAAATCCATTTTTTGGAGTATAACTCATAGCTTTGTTAGGGAATGCTGAACATACATTTTAAGGTACAAGCAAGGCTACTTGGCAGATTCCACATTTTACTTTTCACAAGATGTTACTTTGCTAGGCTAAGCTTTGCAATTCACCTAGAAGTTTTATCTATGTAGTTGGCACGTTAGGTTACAATGGAGCTTCTATCAACAGCAATTTAACAAAAGCTGAATTAGGTTACACTCTGTGTATGCTCTAATGCAGTGATGGCAAATCTTTTAGAGACCGAATGCCCAAACTGCAACCCAAAACCCACGTATTTATCTTGGTGTGCCAACACGGCAATTTAACCTGAATAATGAGGTTTTAGTTTAGAAAAACAACTCATACATGATTAACGTCTTTTCTCTGAAAACCCCCCCACAAAAACAGCGCTTTCAATGATACAAACACCTTTTTATTGAAAGGTAAACATTTGCCTTGGCAGGCTTTTGATTACTGTGACTTTTGCTGTTGAATGCAAGCTGATAATTTTTCTAACCTTGACTCATACGTTGTAAGTTTGAGAACAACACGTGCAGCACTCAGGTCATCTGTTAGTCCAGGGGTGTCAAACTCAATTTCAATGTGGGTCCCATTGTGTTTGACTTCGGAGGCCATTCTGGGCACGGCCAGCTCCCACTGCTGATGTGCTCACTCTCCTTCGTTGCCCATGGTGAGTGCAGGAGGTCAAAGTATTGGATCAGAGGGAGGCCCACTCCCTCTCCTTACGAGACCTAGCTTTGTAACCAAAGCATCCTCAATGATAGGATAGGAGACCGCCAAGAGAGGTCAGGAGGATGGGACAAGGAGATGGTAAAAGGAAACAGGGCTGTTGGTGATCAAGTGCTAAGGCAGGATTTACTCACACCCTCAGCCTCTCTCATTATAATCTCCTTCCTTCCCTTCTTTTTCCTTCCCTCTTCATTCTTTCCTCCCCTCTTTCCTTCTTTTTGCTTCCTTGCTCTCTTCTCCACTTTCCGTCTTTTACTTGGTCTTTCCTGTCCCTTCTTGGATGTTCCAATGCAAAGGGGGAAACATTCCTTGCCTTGTGATCAAATGCCACTTTTGCTAGTAGTTTGTGGCCACTCAAAAGACTGAGGACAAACCAGGCTCAGTTTATTCCATGCTTGCATTTCATGGGGACAGACTACAGGACAGCAAAACTGTCAAAATTATGGCTCTGGTAGTTGATCAGAGCTCCTCTGTTTTTTATGTGCAACAGCTTTAGCATTTAAGAGCAGAGCTAAGTTAGTTGCTTTTCTATGAATACATAATGATCCTTGAATGATCTCTTCTGTAGGGCCACTGCCATGGTCTAATTCAGACTGGAAATATAGCAAAGGAAACTATTTCCCCAATTGCTTTGTCCTTTCCCCCCCCAACTGAAAACTAAAGCTAAAGATACAGAAGGATCTTGACAAACTTGAACATTGGGCACTATCTAACAAAATGAAATTCAATGGTGAAAAGAGTAAGGTTCTTCATTTAGGCAACAAAAATGAAATGCTCAACAGTAGTAACTGTGAAAGCGATCTTGGAGTCCTAGTGGACAACCATTTAAATATGAGCCAGCAGTGTGCAGCAGCTGCCAAAAAAGCCAACACAGTTCTAGGCTGCAAAAACAGAGGGATAGAATCAAGATCACGTGAAGTGTTAATACCACTTTATAATGCCTTGGTAAGGCCACACTTGGAATACTGCATTCAGTTTTGGTCGCCACGATGTAAAAAAGATGTGGAGACTCTAGAAAGAGTGCAGAGAAGAGCAACAAAGATGATTAGGGGACTGGAGACTAAAACATAGGAAGAACGGTTGCAGGAACTGGGTATGTCTAGTTTAATAGAAAGAAGGACTAGGGGAGACATGATAGCACTGTTCCAATATCTCAGGGGTTGCCACAAAGAAAAGGGAGTCTAACTATTTTCCAAGGCACCTGAGGGTAGAACAAGAAGCAATGGGTGGAAACTAATCAAGGAGAGAAGCAACTTAGAACTGAGGAGAAACTTCCTGACAGTTAGAACAATTAATCAGCGGAACAACTTGCCTCCAGAAGTTGTGAATGCCCCAACACTGGAAGTCTTTAAGAAGATGTTGGATAGCCATTTGTCTGAAACGGTATAGGGTTTGCTGCCTGGGCAGAGGGTTGGACTAGAAGACCTCCAAGATCCCTTCCAACTCTGCTATTGTATTGTATCTCAGGGAGGGTAAGGCCATGGGGTCCTAGTGATAGAAGAGACCCTCAAGGCCTCCCCAACCGAACTAAGATACCTCCTGCTTCTCCCCCTCTTCCTGCAACAAGGACTCACTTACTTTCCAAACCTCTATCTCCTCTCTTGTTTCTCGGCTTCTTTGCCTTTGAAGAAGGGAGAGGAGGGTTGGCTGGGAAATGCTTTTTGTGCCAAGAATGGACGCTCCTGGGTGCTATAATATTGTGCAGATTCAGGCACCCATCTTCTTTTGCAGAGTCAGGGATCCAGAAACTTTCATTCTCGGGGGTGGGTGGGTGGGTGGGGAAAGTGTTTAATTGCAGGTCTTCTGCTCCTTCCCTCCCCCCAACTACTTTCCACTTAGCTACTTAATGAGGCTTCTTTGTCTCAAGGAGCAGCAAATGGGGCCAGACAGAAACAGGCAATCCAAGTGTGTTTGGCAGAGAAAGCATACTTCAGCCAAGGCACCCAAACTGCTGCCAATGGTGTGGGTGACAGCTGAACATGCAAATGGGGCCAGACAGAGACAGGGAGGGTAAGAGAGTAGTGTGTGTGTGTGTGTGTGTGTGTGTGTGTGCGTGTGTGTGTGTGTCAGAGAAAGCGTGCTTCAAGCCATGGCACCCAAACTGGTGTGGCCGACACCTTTGCAGGGAGGCAGGGTGTGTGTCTGTACTTTCATCCCCATTCAAGCAGGGCCTCTTATTTCCCCCCCAGCACAGTTGGGGCATGCAGGCTGCTGCCACCTAAGCACCATGATTGCCCCCTCCCCAGCCAGCCAGCCAGCCCCACCTGACCTGCTCCCTGCCGGCTCCTGCAAAGCCTCGACATTCTCCTCCTCCTCTACTTCTTCGTGTGGTCGTCCTCCTCCGCCCAAGTGGCAGTGGGCTCCACAGGACAGGTTTTCATTTCTGCCCTGGGGCAGAAATCTCTGGTGGGCTGGAAGTGAGTGTGAATGGCCTGGCTCTCCAGTGCTTCCTGGGTCAGTTGGAGGCTTCCTTCAGCCTTCAAACAGTTGCAGGGCTTGTTTGGGGTTTTTTGCTTCCAGGTTGGTGCAGGAGGCTTTCCAGGGCCAAAATGAAAAAAAAAAAACCCTGTGCTTTCTGCACCCCACTTTGGCCCTGGAAAGCCTCCTGCACCAACCTGGAAGCAAAAAATAAAAAAATAAAACCCCTGCAACTGTTTGAAGGCTGAAGGAAGCCTCCAACTGAGCTTGAAAGCACTGGAGGCCCAGTCTGTTAGATATTAGCATATATCGCTGTAAGTCTCCACTCAGGTCCGCCGCTAGGGCGGGAACTTGGGATCATTCTGATTGGTCGAGAGGCATACCCGATCCCTATAAAAGGGGAACCCTCAGACCACACTCCAAGCTGAATCACTACTACTATGAATAAAGAGCTGTTAAGTCACTACTTGCCCGGAGTCTGTTCTCTCGTTGCCCGAATCTAACACTGGCGACGAAGGTGGGATTGAGAGACAGATAGGACGAAGAAGTCACCTCCAGAATCCAAGGATTCGATCCAGCCTAGGAATTCGTCGGAAATTCCGGCAGCCATCTCAGCGCGGCAAATTTAAACGCAGACAAGATGGCGATGCATACTCCTCCAGCTCCTTTCGACCCAATCGCCGATCATTGGGAATCCTACATGCTCAGGTTCGAGTGCTTTCTCGAAGCAAATGAGTACACAGGAATACCGGACTCTGAAAAGAAGAATATCTTCCTGAGCTACTGCGGCCAAGAGGTTTTAGAAACGTCCAGGGACCTCTCTGAGCCAACCCCCATCCAGGCGGTAACATGGACGGCGCTGCAACAGACGCTGCAAACGCATTACGCGCCAAAACCTTCCCGCCACGTTTGCCGCCAAGGATTCAACACGAGGAACCAGAAGGCGGGAGAATCTATCAACCAGTACGTTGCAGCTCTACGGAAAGCAGCCGCGCATTGTGGATTCAGGGATTTGGACGAGCAAATCCTGGATCGCCTCATTTGCGGGTTGAGAGACATTTCCCTACAGAAACGGTTGTTGGCGAAGCCCAACTTAAGCCTACAGATTGCACTCGATGAGGCGCGAGCATCCGAATCAGCGGACAGATCATCCGAGACCATACAACGTGGATACAGCGCGGTCCAGACCGGAACCAGACATGCCAGAGTACACTACGAGGACACCGAACAAGAGGTCGAGGACACCGAGATCAAAGACAGCCATCGTATGAGGAGCAGTCACACGAGACCGGTGGGTAAACCAGAATTCCGTTTGCCAACATGTGCAAGTTGCGGAGGGAACCACCCCCGGTCTACCTGTCGGTTCAGAAACGTTGTTTGCTCGCATTGCGACAAACTGGGGCACATCGCAAGAGTGTGCCGGAGCGAAGTCCCTGCCTCACAAAGGCAGCCTCCTATGTACCGCCAACAGAAGCCCAACCCAGGGGCTTGGCGAAAAACAAAGGGCGCCCAGAAAGAAACCCAAGGGAGTTTGCCGAGAGAGATTACACACAAAGAGATGAAAGGGCGTATTACCAGAGAGCCGAGAGAGAGTATCCTCAGGATGCCGATGCCGAGAGAGAGTTGACCCAGAGAGAACCATTATGAACCTATCTCACAACGATAGGTCAAGTCCGCACCAAGCGGCCTAAAAAGCTGAAAATCACTGTCCTCCTGGAGGACTCCCCTTGCGAGCTTGAAGTTGACACGGGATCGTCCCTGACGATCATTTCATGGTCCGCCATGAAAAAGGCAATCCCTAGCCTTAAAAAGCGCCAAATGTGTACACCAGACATCCTGCTACGAGACTACCAGGGGAACAGGGTCCCCATCGTGGGTCAGGGCACGTTTCGGGTACAATTCAAGGACATCGTAGCCCAGCTGCCCGTGACCGTCGCCAGCGCGCCCTTACAGAGCCTCCTGGGACTGGATTGGTTTGAAGCCCTGGGGTTAGAAGTCACAGGAATCAACGCCGTGGAGAACAGCAGCGCTGAGCAGATGTTTAAGGAGTTCGAGGATGTGTTCAGCCCGGGGCTTGGTAAGTATGTGGGTAAACCAATATCCTTCAATTTAGACCCAAACGTGGCGCCAATCCGACTCAAACCTAGAAGAGTGCCTTTCGCACTCCGTCCCAAAATTGATAAAGAGATAGATAAACTCGTTGAACAGGGGATCCTTGAACCGGTGGATCACGCGTGCTGGGAAACGCCCATTGTGACCCCAGTTAAACCAGATGGGTCAGTCCGCATCTGCGCGGACTATAAATGTACAATTAATGTCGCCCTACAGCAAAGCGCGTATCCTGTGCCAGTAGTCCAACACCTATTGCACTCGTTGGGGCCAGGAAAAATATTTGCTAAATTAGATATGGCACAAGCGTATCAGCAGCTGCCAGTGGATAGCGCCACGGCGGAGGCCCAGACTATAGTGATGCACAGGGGTGCTTTCAAGTGCAACCGGTTACAATTCGGCGTAAGCATAGCTCCCGGTCTGTTCCAGAGCGTCATGGAACGGCTTTTGCAAGGAATACCAGGGGTCGTCCCGTATTTTGACGACATCTTGGTATCAGCTGCAAACGAGGAGCAACTATTAAAAAGGGTCAGAACCGTTCTTGACAGAATTAGAGAAAAGGGTCTCCGCATAAAAAAGGAAAAATGCCAAATTAACGTGCCTAGCGTAGAGTTCCTGGGTTATAGAATCGATGGTTTGGGCATACATCCAACATCGAAGAAAATTAAGGCGATCCAGGACGCCCCCACACCACGAAATCAAACCGAGTTGCAGGCATTCCTTGGACTACTTAACTTCTACAGCATTTTTCTGAGACAGAAAGCTACCGTTGCTGAACCACTACACCGGCTCCTCACAAAGAACGAGAAATGGACATGGGGACGCTCCGAGGCAGCAGCTTTCGCCGCAGTCAAGCGCCTGCTCACAACAGACTCGCTACTCGTCCAATACAGCCAAACGCTACCACTAGTATTGACCTGCGATGCATCACCTTTTGGCGTCGGCGCAGTTCTCAGCCACAGAATGCCAAACAGGAACGAAGCGCCCATAGCATTCTACTCAAGGACTTTATCATCGGCCGAAAGAAACTACAGCCAGATGGACAGGGAAGCGTTAGCCGCTGTGGCAGGAGTCAAACGTTTCCACGAGTATCTCCACGGCCGCGATTTCGTACTCATTACGGACCACAAACCACTGCTGGGTCTTTTGGCGGGAAACCGCCCCACACCAGTCTCACTCTCCCCGCGCATGACCAGGTGGACTGTTTTCCTGGCCGCGTACTCTTACAAACTTATACATCGGCCGGGCTCCACACTAGGGCACGCAGACGCACTCAGCCGTTGTCCACTTCCAGAACTATTAACAGACCCCACGCCCGAGGTACCAGTTTTACTAATTGACTGTTTGGACTCAGGACCTGTTTCTTCTTTGGACGTTGCTAGATTTTCTACAAAGGACAATGTAATCAGACAAGTACAAACTTGGGTATGGAGGGGGTGGCCCAAGGGAAATGTGGGACCCGAATTCAAACCGTTTTGGTCAAAACGCGAGGAATTGTCGGTGTTACAAGGTTGTTTGTTATGGGGGGATCAAGTTATTGTTCCATACGCATTGCGGAGAAATGTATTGGAAGCGTTACATGTTGGGCATCCGGGGATCGTAAGGATGAAAGCGTTAGCAAGGTGGCCAAACATGGACAAAGAGATAGAGGAATGGGTAGCCACTTGCAATCTGTGCCAAGAGTCTAGACCAGCACCCCCTGAAGCGCCCGCCACAGAATGGGACAAACCGAAAGCACCCTGGTCGTGAATACACATTGATTTCGCAGGGCCAATCCAGGGACAAACGTTTCTCATAGTTGTGGATGCATACTCCAAATGGTTGGAAGTAGTCCTAATGACTTCAATTACGGCAGAGGCAGTCATTAAGGTACTACGGCGACTTTTCACCACTCATGGCCTGCCCGACCTCCTGGTCTCCGATAACAGGCCCCAGTTCACGGCCATACAATTCGAAACATATCTAGCAGGACAGGGAATTCGGCATGCCCTTGTCGCGCCATTCCATCCGGCCTCGAACGGACAGGCGGAGAGAATGGTGCGATCTGCAAAAGAGGCCCTCGCTAGGATGGGCCCAGGTGATTGGCAAACACGTATTGATCATTACCTTCTAATCCAGCATATTACCCCCAGCGCCACGAAGGGTAGGAGCCCCGCTGAACTCCTCATGGGCCGCCATCTACGGTCTCACCTGGACCGACTTCACCCAAATTACTCTGCCACGTCACCCCCAGACTCTACAAGTAAAATTCGGAATTTTAGCATAGGGGATTCAGTATACGCCCACAACTATGCAGGGGGAACACTGTGGATGCCGACAAGGGTAATTGGTATCACGGGTCCAAAATCATACTTGCTGGAATTAGAAGATGGTAGGAACTGGAAAAGGCACATAGACCAACTCCGGGGTCGCCTAGCACACTCAAATTTGCGATCCGCTAATGAGGACTATATTCCGCCGGAAAGTCAGCAACCCGAGAGCCCAAATACAGAGGATTACAGTACCCCGGAGCCCGGAGTGGAACTGGAAATCAACGATGGAATGGGACAGCATCCGAGCGAGGAAAGCCTTCCAACCCCCAACTGCGAAACAGAACAAGCAGAACAAGCCGATCTCACACCCACTCCAACTCAACCCGAACTCCGACGATCCACCCGTGTGAGACAGAAACCGACATACTTAAAGGACTTTATCACTAACAGGAACACTCCGTCTAAGAGGGGAGGGGTGTTAGATATTAGCATATATCGCTGTAAGTCTCCACTCAGGTCCGCCGCTAGGGCGGGAACTTGGGATCGTTCTGATTGGTCGAGAGGCGTACCCGATCCCTATAAAAGGGGAACCCTCAGACCACACTCCAAGCTGGATCACTACTACTATGAATAAAGAGCTGTTAAGTCACTACTTGTCCGGAGTCTGTTCTCTCGTTGCCCGAATCTAACACAGTCCATTCACTTCCAGCCCAGCGGAGTTTCCTGCACAATGTGAGCGCGCGCGCGCACACACACACACACACACACACACACACTGCATACTCATGCATCCCTCACCCTGGCCCTTGGCATTTTTAAAACCCACCACTGTTAGCAACCCACAAGGAGGGGATACTTTCTTAAGAGCTCACAATTCGGGAATAACAGGGGGGGGAACCCTGCGCTTTCCACACCCCATTTTGGCCCTGGAAAGCCTCCTGCACCAACCTGGAAGCAACCCCCTCCCCGCCCAAAACCCTGCAACTGTTTGAAGGCTGAAGGAAGCCTCCAACTGACCCAGGAAGCACTGGGGTAGGGGGCAGGCCATTTACACTCACTCCCAGCCCGTCGGAGTTACTTGTGCAATGTGAGCCCCCCCCCATTTCATACTCAAGCTTCCGCACCCCCCTGGCCCTCCACAAAGGCCCGAAAACCAGCTGGCCGGCAGGAGGTGTGCCTGCATGTGGATGCTAATGCAGCTGGGCTGGGGCAGCTGGCGTGCCGGGAGAGGACGCTCTGCATGCCACAGGTTCTACATCACGGGTCTAATCCTTTCAATTCCTTTTTCAGATCAATCCTGAAACTGTGTCAGAAGCTCTGAGTGATAAAAGTCAATTCCCCTTTTTCCACCAGATGGTCCCCAAAGAAGGATTCCAGTACCCAGCAATTGTCCAGCTGCTCCTCCACTTCAGATGGACCCTGATTGGCCTCTTTGCTTCAGACACAGGAAAGGGAGAGAATTTCATGAGGATTTTCCCTCCTGTGCTTGTCAGGAATGGAATTTGTGTGGTTATATCACAACTGTTCTCAACAACTGGACATACAGCAGCCCTCAGGGATTCCCTCTCTAAGTGGAGACAAGTCAACGTCTTTGTTCACTTCATGGAATTTGATTTCATTTGGGACAGAATTCTTCCTTTCCATTTAACACTTAAGTGTCTCCCAGGACCCATTGAGGGGAAAGTCTGGATCCTCACAAGTTTTAAAGCATATCAAATAAACAAGCGCAGACTTCTCAAATACATCCATAGTATTTGGAACTTTGGTTATCTGGAAAAAGAAAGGCCAAAAGATTCTGCCTTTAAACCCCAATTCTTTGTGGAAGTAAAGTTTCAAGATCATTATTTTCATTGTTCTCTTTCAAAGAATGTCTTTTCTGTCAAAGGCCGCAGAAGATGCACCCAGAAAGCCCCACTGGAGACCCAGTGGAAAAGGGACAGAGGAAGGACCCCAAATCAATACCACTATTACAGTCTCACAAAGACTCTGGCCCAGGCCCTGAATGCTGCATATTCCTCCAGATCGAGGAGGGGAAGGAAGGAGGATGAAAAGATCTTGGGGTCTCCAAGGCTGCAGCCATGGCAGGTATGGGGGTCCCTATATGGATCCATTAATCTTAGGTCCTTTGGAGGAGGAATCCAGAGGAGAAAGAGGGGAACCATCTCAACAGATCTGGCCAATTTAATTACTCAGGGAATTAATGCTTCCAAAGAGTAGATACCATGGCATTTTTATATTTAGCACTGCTAATTGGAAAATGCTGTATTCTTTTAAAAATTAATTCCTGTATTTGTGGGTTTGTGATTAGCCTGGTGGAATTCCACCTTTCTTCCGTCCCCATTGCACGTGGGGCTGTGAGCAGCTGGACAGGCAGCTAAGCCTCCCTATTCTCCTCCCATGAAAGGGAGCCTCGCGTGGATCTGGATGCTTTATTGGGAGAAGAGGGCAGGTGAAACTGAGGAGAGGCAAAGAGTGGAAATCAAATAGAAAGACGAGATAGGCAGCATTAACTACCAGCCAGCAAAGAAGCAGCTGAAACCTCCCCAGCGATGCTCCGTGTGAGGGACAGAGGCCGTCTCCGGATGACCAGGGGTCTCGGTCACAATGGCTGCTTCCATCTTCTTCAAAGGCTGACAGAAAACGGAGTCTGGCTTCAGACCTTATAGTGAGGCTTATCTGCCCCCGGCCACTAGGTGGGGCTAGAGCAACAACAGCACAATAGTTACCGTATTTTTCAGAATATAAGACGCACCTTTTTCCCCTCAAAAAAGAGGCTGAAAATCTGGGTGCGTCTTATACATCGAATACAGCCATGGGGGGGGGGGGCTAGAGCAACAACACAACAACAGTTACATGTTGTGGCATGACAACCTTTATAAATTTGGAGGGGACCCTGAGACCATCTAACCCAGCCCCTCTTCTCTGCAGGAATCCCAGTTAAAGCTTCTCTGACTGATGGCTGCTCAATCTTTGCATTCAGATAATCCATGAAGGGGAGACCGAATTTCCCTGCTTTACTGGCTCAGCTCTAAAACAGCTCATCCTTTTATGATTTTTTTTCTCTCATTCAGCTAAAATCTCCTCTCTTGTAACTGAATTCATTTTCAATCCATGTCTGACACTCTGGAATAAGAGTGAGCGGATCTTACACTCGTGTGTAACAGGAGTCAGTTATTGGAAGATGGCTCTATCCAGTGGTGGGATTCAATTTATTTGACTACCTGTTCTGTGGGCGTGGCTTGGTGGTCATGTGACTGGGTGGGTGTAGCTGGGTGGTCATGTGACTGGGTGGGTGTGGCTTGGTGGCCTTGTGACTGGGTGGGCATGACTTGGTTCTATGTCTGAGTGGTCATGTGATTGGGTGGGCGTGGCTTGGTCATGTGATTGTGTGGGTGTGGCCAACTTGACATCACTCACATCAAGGGGTACCTTGCCTGGCCTCTCCTCACATCAACGAGATACAATTTCCCTGTCTATTTATTTACTACTAGTGAACATCCAAAATACACAATTTAATCCTATGTATATATGCCATATGTGTACATACATATTACATAGTATAGTGTGTGTATAGGCACACAAAAAGATACATTATCTACTATACTGTATGTATATGTACACACACACACACACACACACACACAGAGCTCTTCTAAAACTACATGAGAAGTTCCCAGAATATGACACTGTACACATTCAACCTCACTTACTACTTTGGAAAAACACACCCAGAGTCCACTTTCTGCCACTCATTTAACTTAACTTGAATATTTTACATAAAAAGGATGTAATAATAGCTATAGTCAAATCAATGTTTAATAATCATAATAATTATATGCATATATATTAGATTAATGATATGAGACTTTATGTAAATTGTAAGTGAAGACTATTGTGAGGAAGCACAAAAGCTTTGTAACCAATCAACACACTGTAGGAAATTGGAGGGTGGTTTTTATACTCTGTGTGTGTTTATGTCTGTTTGTTTTCTGTTTCTTTAAAATTAAAAACTTTTTTAAAAAAACATTTAACTTCTGCACATTAGAACATTACACAGG
The DNA here is from genome assembly GCF_964273705.1 of Natrix helvetica. Classification (NCBI taxonomy): domain Eukaryota; kingdom Metazoa; phylum Chordata; class Lepidosauria; order Squamata; family Natricidae; genus Natrix; species Natrix helvetica. The sequence goes on from NC_138551.1 coordinate 135,093,884, forward strand.
CCTTCAGATGTTCTTCCCTAGTCTGCACATGACTGTTAGAGGCAGGAGATGTCATGGATTGAGTAAAATGTGCCAAAACTCCCTTAACAACGCTCTTGCTTAGCAACCAAAATGTTGTGCTCAATTGTCATAAGTCAAGGACTGTCTCTGCCTTCCTCTGCGTGGCAGCCTTGTCCTAGTTAACTCCTTCCCTTTTCTGGCAATTTCCCCCTCTGTTAGAGGCACCAAAATAATCCAGTGGATATCAGGTCTCCTGCTGGAGCAGGGGGTTGGACTAGAAAGAAAGAAAGAGGGGGGGGGAGGGAGAGGCATCAGAAGCTGTTCAACATTGTGGGCTGCCTGGGAGGAGGCAATAGAGACCCTTTCCCCGTTTCCTCTGGATCTCCCTTCTTCTTCCCCCCAGTTTTCCTTTCCTCCAATTCATCCACCCCACCCCCCCTCCTAAGAGTGAGGCGGTGCTGTTTTGCCTGGGAGTGTTCTGGGTTCTGGAAGGGCAGTGGGGGGGGGGAGATTGTGGGGTTTTGGCTGGGCTCCCCAGAACTTCTTTGAGAGAAGCGTCATGTCAGGTTTCCAAATAACATCCAAAATTAATTCAGAGTCCAAGGCAAAGTATTGCTCAAAGTTCCAATTTACTAAGAGAGCCATGTTGGCACATCTGGGAAAACCCAAATCTGAGCTTCCTGGGTTTTCCCCACCCAGTTGAAAGTTCAAGATCTTGCCTCCACACCCACAGGTCCATCACATGATCCAATCTTCCACTGCCATGCTGGCATTTGCACCCATCCAGTTCCGGTCAGGTGCAGAGGTGTAGAGACAAAGGATGGCCTTGGATTTTAGAAAGGAATTTTATTTTGGCTACATAGCATTTTACTCCGTAGCATCCCCACTCCCAATTCACCACACTAGGAACAACATAATAAAATAATAGAAAGTGTGGCAGGGCAAAGATCCAAAAAGGAATATGGCTGCAGGCCTGACAAGTTTGGTATCCCTCAAATTTCGTCCAGTCCATCATTAATGTTCTTATACAGTACAAGACTCCATTGTTAGTCAAAGCCTAGTAGCTAAAAATCAGATATTTTTCTACTGCTTTTTACTTATGAACCCTTCTCTGTGTGCTAATCATAAATATTGTTTCTTGAAACTTGATATTCCTCTTATAAAATTTTATTTTATTCAAAATGGTAAAATACAAGTTTTGGAAAATAAAACTATTACAAAGACAAAACAAAACTAGATAAAATGGTTTTTTTTTTAATTGTGCATTAAAAACATAAAAAGACATGCATATTGTCTCCCCAATTGAATAAAATACAGCAATAATAGTTTCTCCCACTTGCAAAATTGGCCCACTGCGGCGATCCGATGGGGCCCCACTATCAGTGGCGACCTGAGGGAATTTTGGCCCGGTTTGAGGCTGCCTCTCATACCGGGGGCGAGACACATGAAAAGAAGGCTACACCATTCGGGATGAAATCGTCTTCCCGAGCAGTCTCGGGGAGCTGTTTTTATTAGGGTAAAGAAGAGGGCAGGGTTCCGCGAATCGTACACAATAGTTTCCTGTGTAGGTGCAGCAAGGCATGGAAACATCACAGTTCATGGTTATGTGGTTGGAACAGGATATACAGAAATATACACAGTGCAGCTACATTTTCCGCTTGCTATTTTCCACATTGCAAGCTGTTACTTTGCCAACACAGCTTTCTAAATGGGGCTCTCCCAGTGGGCATCCAGCTCAACCCGCATTCACTACTCAATTTATTCTAGTCCCAAATTCCATATATGTGTTCCAATCAGGAAAACTGATCTGCACATATACCATGGCGACCTTGTTCCCACATCTCCTCTGTTTTTGTTTTTTTAAAGACACTCTTCTTCGTCCCCTTCTCAGTTGGTTAATGCGAAGGGTGCAGTGAGCGAGGGGATGCTGCCAGAGGCTTGTTCAGTGGTGTCTTTGTTCTCATCCTCACTGTCTAAGGTGAGGGGAACTTTTGCAGACACCTCATCTTCCTGAGGCAGGATTTGATAGGAGCCGTGAGTGTGTAGCAACGCATAAACTCGTGCCGTTGCCTTTTTTTTCAGCTAACAATGACAAACTATTGGAGATAGTATGAACAAAGATTGGCAAAACACAGGGTAATATTATGCAGCCTAAAGCAATCATTCCCACTAGAGTGACTACAGCTTGCAAGCCAGGCAAGTTTTGCCACCATCCACTAAAGGCATCAGAGAGGTCCATCCCCTTCCATGTTTGCACAGGATTGTTGGAGACCATGGTTCACATTCTCGGGGCAGGTGCCAGGCAGTGGAAGGATTTTTGTGCAGGGTCTGTAATGCCCGAGAGCTTCCTTGTGGCAGAATTATTCCGTTTGATGCACAATTCCGCAGGAAATGAGACAAAAAGTGTCACTGAGTAAGTTTTGTTCATAGTGTGATGGTTTGTAAAGTCATCTTCTTACAAAGGGCTAGAAAAGGGGCTATTATCAGGAGAGGGATATCCCTGCAGTTGTCTATACAAGGCATAAACCTGACCCTGGGGCAACGTGAGAGGTGGTTTTGGAATGAAACATGTAGAAAGCAAATTTTCCATATATACACTTCAGACAAACAAAAGGCATCAGTTTGTGTGATGTATGCAAGCTGTACCCATAAGTCTTGTTTCATGTGTTGTTATGACAGCTGCTGATGCAAAAGTACAGCTATTATCAATCAAGCACAAACAAATTCTCGGGTGCGCTTTGGTGGTTAAATTCTTCACATCTCCCCATGTCACTGGATGACTGGCATGATGGAATCGGGTTGGTGTAGAATCGCCGTTGCCATCTCTGGGATAAGAGTCAGGGGTTGGTGGCATGACATCTTTGGCTGGACCCTGTAGATGAAAACACAGCAGCCTAGCCCCACCCCCAAGTAATTAAAATAATCGGTCCTAACCATGTTTTGTCTGGTAATTGGTGTAAATATACCAGATGAAGAGGCAAACTTGTTTTTTGTTGAAAATGCCTCTGATAAGCGGTAGAATTAGAAATTGAAAAATTCAATTGATTCAAAGTAAATAAACAAGGATTGAGTTTGTTTTGCATGGCTGGGAGGCCGAGGCATTTTTCCTCTTTTGATTTATTCAGGGCATGTTTGTGAGTCTAATTAGCTCGCTCCGTAACTCCCTGGCCATGAGAACCGCAGGGCAAGCCAATTTTGTGTGTCTTGGACCACTTGTCACAATAGTCTGCAAAGGCAGTACTGATGTTGAGTTTGTTTTCAGTTCAATTGGGTGTCCCAACGTTGCAAAGGTACGAATGCAGTGGTTGATCACATGTTTGGTGGCCTCACCCCTTTGCGGGGTGCCATAATAAATCCTGAATAAATATCCATGGAAATGTGCAAATATTTCCATGGGGCAAAGGAAAGGTATAGAATCATCAATTTGCCAGATTTCACAAGTCCTTGTAAACTGAGCTGGATTCAAACAAAAATGTTACTCACTCTCTCTGACTACATAATTTCTAAGTCATCTCTGTAAGAATTCCTAAGAAGGCAGCAACTAGCACTGCTGACAGACAAACAAACAAACAAACAACAGACAAACAAATAAATAAACAAACGTGCCATCTGTTAAGTATGCAAAGTGCACGCAAACATAAAAACATAAAAGAGAAAAAAAACAGCTTCAAAAATAAAACAAACAATCTAGATAAGGTAATTTGAGTCAATACTCTGAAATATAATTGGGTATGAGAATATCAAAAATTTCCAGAAGGCAAAGTTGCATTAAAACTGCAAATGCAGGCATCAAATATCACCCTTTACCCCGCCTTTCTCTCGCAGGCTTGTTCGGCAGGGAGAGAAAAGAAAAAAAAAATGGTGAAAAGAACACAGCCCCCCTCCTCCTGCCTTCTCACCAGGGGCAAACAGGGGGTGAGAGGAAAGGAAAAAATTTATTGTTAAAACGACAGGCTGCCTTTTCTGGGAAGACAGGGAGAAAAAATAGTTTCTCATCATTCATCCAAAACACCTCTTTTAGCAAAACGACACTCTCTGCTTTTTAACCTTACATTTCAAGCATCCAATACTGACTACATACACACTCATTCACACCTATAGTTACATTTCTTTTGCAATAAATCAGTCATTAAATTTATTTCAATGAACTAGCTTACCCTCAAAGCAGCGAAAACCCAGGCAGTAGTTTTAATCACAAAAGTGATATAGGGCCCTTAACGACTGCCTGTGTTGAACAGCCTCAAGGTGAAAGCACATTCATTTTGCTGGCCAGCAATTAATTAATTAAATCACATTAATTTTACACACTATCATTATAGATGCAAAGAAGGTGTAACAAAAACAGTACACAACGCATAGAGTAAGTCAAAGGAAATTGGATGCACAGCGGGGGAGAATGCAAAAGCAGAAGTCAGGAAAGGGGAAGCAAGAGTTGTATTTTTTCCGAGGACACATAAATCATTTTGTACTAGGGTTTTGATCCCTGATGAAAGAGAGGGTGAGATGTTACAGACATGCCCCTCCTTGGATTTTTACACTCTCTTTTAAAATAACGCTTTCCTTGAGGTTTACTGTCTTGTAATAAAGCAGCTACTAACAAATTAGTTTTATAAGAAGATGTTCCTATGTCCTGACACACTTTAATCATATCTGCCAAATGTATTTTAGAAGGTAAATCAAATTCTTTTTTTGATATCATGGGCAGGACTTTCCCGTTATTTTTAAAATCAGCCAATTGTTTTGGTTTATTGGTAAGGGTTTGCCATGATTAAGACAGAAGGCCAATTAATTCCCCCTTTTTTTTTTCAAACGAGGGAGAGATTTCCCTCCATTTGAGGCAATTTTAATCTCCGTTTTTGATGCGAGGGATCAGTTGCGGCGTTCAAATGGGGCCCCACTAGCAGTGGCGACCTGAGGGAATTTTGGCCCGGTTTGAGGCTGCCTCTCATACCGGGGGCGAGACACATGAAAAGAAGGCTACACCATTCGGGATGAAATCATCGCCCCGAGCAGTCTTGGGGAGCTGTTTTTATTATGAAAAGGGCAGGGTTCCGCGAATCGTACACAATAGTTTCCTGTGTAGGTGCAGCAAGGCATGGAAACATCACAGTTCATGGTTATGTGGTTGGAACAGGATATACAGAAATATACACAGTGCAGCTACATTTTCCGCTTGCTATTTTCCACATTGCAAGCTGTTACTTTGCCAACACAGCTTTCTAAATGGGGCTCTCCCAGTGGGCATCCAGCTCAACCCGTGTTCATTACTCAATTTATTTCAGTCCCAAATTCCATATATGTGTTCCAATCAGGAAAACTGATCTGCACATATACCAAGGCAACCTTGTTCCCACAGCCCACAATTATAAACTACACATGTATTTGAAACTACTTGACTTGCCATCTATCTGCTGTATATAAAAAACATAGCTAACAGGCAATCCAACAATAAAGTTAAATTTCAAAACTTCAAAATTGTCTGTTATCTGCTATTGTATTTAACTCACAGAAAATTTGCAGGGGCTTCTTATTTACCAAAGACCACCACAATCATTACCTCTGATCCATCCAGAATCTTTCCAGGGTTAAACATCTTTGTTTGATTCTTAATAATAATACATTTCCTTAAAATTTTAATTAGGATCTTTCCCAACAACAGCTTTCCATTCCCCAAAGTCATAGGACCTCCTGTAAATGGAAAAACAGCGATTCTTAAGGCTTGTTTTCCATTTAAATATGACAAGTCCATTCCCCAATCTCCCTCAATCTTCTTGAAAGAATCCATTTCATCAGTCATCCGTTCTGTCCACTTTGAGTCTTCAGGGTCCATGGCCTCTCCAGCCATCTCCAAGCAGCCTCCCTTCAAACCAGACTCCTCCTTCAGGGATGCCAGCAGCAAATTAAATTCCAGTCCATCCATCCAATCCATCCTATTCAACAATTGTTGCTTGCTTCTGATTATTGCCTTTAAGTTGATTTAAAACCATTGATATTTCATCAAACTTTTAAAATGAAGTTTCAAATAAGGCTTGTAAGTGGAAAGACTTTATATTCTTTAAATCAAATTAGCTTACTCTAAGATCCTATTAATTACCATATTAATGACAACATAGAATAATTAATGATCAATGGCAAATTGATATCCATCATCTTTAGGTTTCAAAGGAAAGATTAAAAAGGGTTAAAAATTATTTGAGTATCATTTTGAAGACAGTTTTTATCCAATTAGTTATCATATCAACCCTCAGGTTTCTAATCACATCACATCCTTTACTGAAATCCAGTTCTATCACCAGAGTCCCCTTAATCTATTTAGGAAGTACAATGATATGTGAGAATGACTTTTGGGATGAGGGGAAGAGAGGCTGCCTAGGGAAGGATCAGATAAGAGGTGAGAATCCTGCAGCTGCATAATGGGAGAGAAAGAAGCGCAGAAAGGATCCTCAGTAACTTTTCAGGCTGAGAAAAGTGTTGGTGGGGGATTTGTTCTTTCAGATTTTAAATTTTTTGTTAAAGTCACATTACAAAATAGCAGAATTAGCATATCTGGAGGTGTTTTCCATCAGGATTACAAGAGAGAAGATTAGCCTGAAAGATTTCTTCTTGATCAACCAATGCTTTCAGGGAATCAACCTGTTGTTTTCAAAGAGTTTATGGATCATCTTCTTTTTTCTCTGTTCATTTTATTTGTTTTCCGCTCTAGAATGTTCCCTATAATTAACCGTGTCAATTATATTTTATCTATATTTTGTCAGTATATGATTGCCAATTTTTTTCTCAAACCTTTTCATTCACTTATGAAGATAATGGCAGTATTTGTATCCTATTTAACCATATTTGGAGATCAGACAATTGCAGAAGAAAGATTCAATCTGGGATAAGAAATAAAGTTTTCTGCTTTTCAAATTCCTGGATGTTCCCATTCTAGTTTCATCCCTTTCTGGAGAAGAATGAATTTTGGAATATTTCTGATAGAAAATTGTACTTGGGCCAAAATGGAGAGATAAAAGCAGATCTGGCCATTGGCAGCTACTTGGTTCTCCCCAAGGAGGATCCCTGGAGAGAGACTCTGGCGTATTTTCAAAAAGAGAGACTATCTATCAAAGAAGATGTTCTTTCACGGCTAAAGTTGCTCAATAAGGTGAGATAAATTATCTTTTCTCTGTTTTCCAATGCCTGAGGTCCCATTTCAAGTGGGCAAAGCCTGTAGTCTCCAAGGTGGTTGACTATAACTCCTGCATTTTCTTAGAAGTAGTCAGAGATTTCATATTTACTTACACGAAGACCAGACGCTATTTGGCTAATGTCCGTGTCTATCTCTATTTTCCATGAATGTTGACTACTAACACATTTTCTTCTGCTTAGTCCCTGCCTCAGTCCAACTGTGCGGAAAATTGTCATCCTGGATTTGTCAAGAGGGCTCGAGAAGGAGAGCCAGTTTGCTGCTACGACTGCGTTCCTTGTCCTGAAGGGACCTTCTCCACTCAGGAAGGTGAGTCACAATGAAGAAAATGGGAGGCTTTGTGGAACTGGATCCATACAGAGCATTTTCGTGAAAGTGCAAGTTAAAAGACAGATTGAAGGTCAATTGTTTTTTTAAATTTTTAACATGCACAATTTCTTATCTAAAAGGATGTAAATCAAAAAGTCTTTGAAGGAGGGGCTGAGAGGAGATGGGAGGAGGGGGTGGCAGACTGGGCAAGCTTTACTAACAGCAGAGGAAGCATCTCTCCTGCTCTTTACTTTGTACATGTGCTGCTAAGTTCACCTTTCTAGGAACATCTGAGTTCTTTGAAACTTGATGGATTGTTTTAGGTCCACCTTCTGAAAGACCTTGCAATTCACTGTTTATTGGATCCTCCCCTTGAGGATCACTGAGAAGGTGTCACTGGTCCATAATGTGGTGCTGTGGATAGTTATGGGGAGAACTCATTACACATTCTGCCAGCAATATAGATCCATCAATCAATCAATCGGAGTAGAGCTGGAAAGAACCTTGGAGGTTTTCAAATGCTACCCCCTGCTCAAGCAGGAGACCCTATACCATTTCAGACAAGTGACTGTCCAGTCTCTTCCTAAAAACCTCCAATGTTGAAGAACCCAAAACCCCAGCTGTTCCACTGGTTAATGGTTCTCAATGTTAGTAAGTTTCTTCTTAATTCCAGGTTGCTTCCATATGTTACAGGATACTGTAGGTATCCTCCAAGTCCAGTATATTAATTGCCATGTGGCAGGAATCAGGGTTTTTGCCTAAAAAGATTATATGATTCATTATTAACCTCTAATAAAGTAGGTTCCTATGAAGATTCTACATATTACAAAGGAAATAATTAAATCCAACTTTCCAACTTTATATATATATATATCCTTTTAATGCTCTTTTTAATGAAATGGTATCAGCTATCACCCAAATAAGGTATTTCTCGTAAGATGAAAGGACAGAATGTTAAAGAAAGTTACTTTTTGGTTTCTCAGATACAAAAAAATGTACCAAGTGTCCGGATGATAAATATCCAAATGAGGACAGAGTCCAGTGTATCCTCAAAATTATAACCTTCCTGTCTTATGAAGAACATCTGGGCATCATCCTGGTCTCTTTTGCCCTGCTCTTGTTCCTAACCACAGGCCTTGTTTTAATCATCTTCATTAAATACAGAGAAACTCCCCTTGTCAAAGCGAACAATCGGGACCTCTCCTACATCCTCCTGGTCTCCCTCTTGCTTTGCTTCTTGTCTCCTTCTCTCTTCATTGGTCAACCAAGGAAAGCCACCTGCCTTCTCCGACAAACGGTTTTCAGCATCATCTTCTCAGTTGCTGTTTCTTCTCTCTTGGCCAAAACCATCACGGTGGTGCTGGCTTTCCTGGCCACAAAACCAGGAAACCGAGTGAAGAGATGGTTGGGGAAGAGCTTGGCCAACTCCATCATCCTTTCTTCTTCTGCTGTCCAAATTATCATCTGCTCCATCTGGCTGGGATTTTCTCCCCCCTTCCCTGACTCTGACCTCCACTCCCAGCCTGGAGAGATCATTCTGCAATGCAACGAAGGGGCTGTTGTCATGTTCTACGTCACCCTCAGCTACATGGGCTTCCTGGCTGTCATCTGCTTCACGGTGGCTTTCCTGGCCAGGAATCTGCCTGGGGCCTTCAACGAAGCCAAGCTGATCACCTTCAGCATGCTGGTCTTCTGCAGTGTCTGGGTGACTTTTGTGCCCACCTACCTGAGCACCAAAGGGAAATACATGGTGGCTGTTCAGGTCTTCTCCATCCTGGCCTCCAGTGCTGGTCTGCTGGTCTGCATCTTCATCCCCAAGTGCTACATTATCCTTCTGAGGCCAGACCTGAACACAAAGGAGCATCTCACAGCCAGAACAAATATAAAAGCATGAGACATAATATCATGTTATTTAAACAATGCATCTTTTATGTAATTGCTTTCATTGTTGAGGTAGACTGGCTGGCTGCATTTTATCCTTTTATTTGAAAGAAGGTATAATTTACTACCACTTAGATAGCATACGGGAATCAAAGAAAATCATATATGGAAAATGTTTTTAAATGAGAAATGTTTGAATGACTGCAATTCTTGTATTTAAAAAAAAATTATTGTAATTTGTCAAACAGAAACAAAAACAGGAATAATATAAAGACACAATGACAGGGAGGATGGCCATGTTAGTGCACTTATGCAGGCCCCCTCTAGGGACCTCTTAAGTATAAAGTGAGGTCCATGGAAGTCAATTTGGGTCTAAAACTGTGAACATTTGTAGTTGAGACAACTGAATCAGGTAGAGCAGTCCAGACTTTGACAACTCTATTACAGAAATCATATTTTTTACAGTCAGGTTTAGAATGATATACACTGAGTTTAATGTGGTTATTCATGCTTATTGCAATTAAAACAGTCATTTACAGGTAAAGCATAATTGCGTATAATTTTGTATGCAATACCTAAGTCTGACTGCAACATTCTTTCCCGTGGGAGTCAAGGACGTCTTGCCAGAACCTGGGGAAGCGTGCCTGAAAGTTAGCTGAAGACCGAACGGTGACCAGATTGGACCATTCAGACGCAGAGTCCAGATCACTTTGCAAAACAACAGAATTATCTGTAGTATTAAATAATTTTACATCGTGGGCAGAAATTGATTTTAAGTTGATCACATACATTGTGGATATAGAGCCAGAAAATGTGGGACCTAAGACGCTGCTAAGACACCCCTGTTAACTGATGCAGGATTAGACAGCGAGTTCCCCATTTTGACTTTCTGCACTCTGTTAGACAAAAAAAAGCAGAAATCCACTTGTGCAAAGGTCCAGAAATGCCATAAGAATTTAATTCCAACAGCTCTTTATCATATGCTGTTCATCAAAAGCCTTACAAAAATCTATGTAAATTGCATGTACAGCTTTACCTTGATCAAGGCATGCAGTCCAGATATTTTTACAGTGCAAAAGTTGTAAATTACAGGATGAGTTTTTCCTAAAGCCAAACTGTTTGTTGGATAGTAAGTTATTTGTCTCTGAGTGGTGAACAATGGATTGGTTTACGATTGATTCCATAACTTTGCATGTAACACAACACAAAGAAATTGGTCTATAATTTTCAACTGGACTAGGGTCACCCTTTTTAATTTCCCTATTCAACCCAATAAATCTAGCTAAAGAGAACTCTGTGAAAGTCATTCAGTTTAATGTTCAGCAACCACCAATGAGCCAGACACCTAATGAAACATAATTTCAGCAATTATTGCTTCTGACAGTGGCTGAAACTATATATCTGTGTGAGAAAGAGTGAGTAGGGAAAGAGGTGAGATGGAAGCTGGAAGGACCATGCTCCAACCCTGTTGATTGATCATCTCCATGAGAAGCCTTGCCCTTCACACCAAGCCAGGTGGGGGAATGAAGGCTGAAGGCTCCCTTGCTTAGATGTTGCCATCCCAAGAGACGCAGTCGGCACAATTTCCCCCAGCTGCCCCTGCCCTGTGAAGGAGGGTTTTCTTTCTATGAGATCTTGAACCCTTCCTCTGTCCCCTAATTGGGTGATCAGGACCCCCAAACAGCCGGTTCTTCTCCCTGATACAAGGAGCAGGTTGAGACTGGAGTCCAGAAGCTTTGAGGAATGGATGGTTTTGGGGCCCCCACATGGGCTCCTTTTGATGATTACTATCGTTTTGTCGGGTTTTATGTGTTATTCTTATGCCCCCACCTGCCCAGGGATGTTGCACATGAGGTGGGCGTCCACATCAGTCTCTGGAATAAATAAAGAGAAGGTGTCGCTTCTGCGGGATCTCCTCTCCAGGGACAAAATCCAGGTGATCTTCCCAATGAAGGAGGGATCTGCATTCACTCTTTGTCCCCTGCCTTGAACCTGGAGGGGAAAATATCCCCTCCCCTTTCCTTCTCTTTGGGTTGTTTGTAGCTACATATAACTGAACACACATCAGCCTGACATACTCAGATCTTCAGAGAACCCTCAGAACTCTGCCTTCTTCACAAGGGACCCCACACAGCTGTCTTTGCTTCTGGGCATCTTTTGATCTCTCCCCCCTTCCCCTCCCTCCCCCTCTCTTCCCATCTTCCCCCCACCCTCCGCCTCCTGTCTTTTCCTTCATTGGAGTTTTCCTCCCTGATCACCTGCTACAAAGTGCCTGGAGCCTATTTGTGACGTTCCCTTACACACCTCTTACACAGTTGAGCAAAACCCACCCAGCCAGGCTCCCTCAACAACCAGCCCGAAATACCCAGGCGCTGTCAATCATCCCCGGCAAGATCCAGTCCCTGCCACGTCGAAGAGGAAGAGATCCAGCGGGAGGGCCGGGGAAGAGAGGGTCTCCTGGGACTCTTTGAATGGCCGTCAGGAAGGGCTCATCTGAAGGTTCCCAGCTTCCTTCAGGCCCTTCAGCTCCTCTTGGCTGTCTCTGCAAATGGTGTGGCTGAAGTCCAAAGGGCGGGGGGGTGGGGTGGGACTCAAGCGAGGGTCTTGGGGGCTGCGGAGTCCTTTGGTGGGGATGGCAAAGGCTGCAGGGTGGGGGGGGGGGCGCAGAGGGGGGGCTGAACGCTTAGAGTAGACGAATAGAGGAAGAGCGCCCCCTGTGGGAAGAACAAGGCAGGTGCCTAGGAAATTGGGGGAGACTGGGCTCCCCCCCTTCTTGTCTATTTTCCTGTATTTCCTCTTTCTTTGCACTGACTTGGTGGCATCATTTCCCCTTGACGGCCTCCTCCTCCTCCCTCACCCGCCCCCTGCCTCGCCCTTGGAGGCTGCCCGAAGCCACTAGGAAAGCCGCAGAAGGAAGAGGAGCCCCGCTGAGGCGCCTGGATGGGCTTCCTCCCAGCCGGGCGGCGGTCCTCGAGGGGGCGGCCAGTTCGACGCTGCTTCCTCCCGGGGCCACGTCGGGGCTCCATCTCGAGAGGCTGTGGGGGTCCCACCGAGGGGAGGAGAGCTTCACGGGGAACCACAGCAGGGGGACCGAAGTGTGGCGCCCCCCAGATGGGGAGGGGAGAAGAACTCCAGGGGAGGGGCTGCAGGGGAGGGGAAGGGGCCTCTAAGGGCTGGAGCTTCCCTCGGCACCTCTACCAGGATTGAGCCGGGCTGATGGGCAAGAGAAGCCCATGGGGCCATGGAGGAAGAGGCTAGCGGGGAAGCTGCGCTCCGGAGCAGCAGATTGGCTACTGCCGGCCTCCAGCATCACCCTCTGGGAAGCCTCGGAGGTTTCTCTCACTTTGAGGCTCCGTTTGCCGAGATTGCACAGCGGGCAGGGGAGAGGCGGTGCTTGGGGAGAGGAGCAGCAGCGGCAGCGCTAGTGCAAAAGTGCAAGGCCAGGGAAGGGGGGGTGACTCCTCTGTGTGTGTGTGTGTGTGTGTGGCCCACTCCTCTTCCCTGCATCCAGCTAAGGTTACAAGAGAGCTGGAATCACCCAGAGGTTTGCCCGGAGGAGCAGATTGGAGCCCTCAGAAACACACACCCCCAGGTGACCTTCTTTCCATTGGGGGTGCCGCGAGGAACCCTGGTCAGCCGGGCGAGGCCACTCCTGGCCTTCTGCCTCGTCTGGACGCTGGGAAGGTCTGGATGGAGAGGAACCGGCTCTACCTCATGAGTGGGCTCAGCTTTTCCATCAGAGGAAACTTCTTCTCCAGATGTTTCTGTCCATAAATAGGGGAGTGAAGAAGAGCAATGCTGGGTCAATCATTCTGCCCCCACCCCGCACAACTTCAAAATAAACAGTGGGTGGGTGGGGTCCGGGAGCTGAGGGGCCTTGGATTTTCAGTGCTACCCCTCCACGGGCTTCTCAGCAAGCAACTCAAGGACCGGCGCCCCGGGTGGGGCGAATGTCGGGGAAGCGAGTATGGAGGGAGGGCAAGAAACTCGGGGCGTCCTTTCCGATCATTGGAGGGGGAGGGAGAATTGAGAATTGAATCAAATCTGCAGCTGATGAAAAGCTCCAGGCGACGCCTCAGCTCTTGTAACCTTCCCTGGATGCAGGCAGGAAAATCGGCTGACACCCCCCACCCCCTGCAGAGAAGAGTTGCCTCGCTTCCCTCCCCTCCAGGAGCCTCCAACTTTACACCGCTGCTCCTTGCCTCTCCTACCCCGGGAGTGGAGCCAGGCGCCCTTTCCCTCCTGCCCGATGGCTGGAACTTCGGAGAGAAACTCTTCCTGGAGGCCGACGGTGCCCGATCTGCTCCTCCCAAGAGCCGCTTCCCCGCCGCCCCTCCCCACTTTGTGGAATGTGCGGGGCTGCCAAAACAGGCTCCCCCTTGCAGCTGCCTCGGGGTCCAGCGAGAATTCAGACCTCCCAGAGGCTTCCTCCCCCCCCCCCCCCGGGCTTCTCCCGGTCTCAGATCCGGGGCCAGCTCACTCCCCACCCCCATCCTCCGGCTGCTCTCCTCGGCGGGGCCACTGCAACTTCTGCAGACGGAGCATGAGTGGCAGCTGTCTGTTGGGGCTAGGGGAGGGGGGAGGGAGGAGGTGCAGCTGCAGGAGGAGCCTTTTGTGGGGGGGGAGGGGTGCCAGGTGAAGGTGCGGAAATCAAAGGCAGCTGATGGACTTTGTGCCAATCACTGGAAGTTCAAAGCTAAAGGAGGAACTTGGAGCCAATCATCAGGGCACTGTGGGGTCTGAAAGCCTGCTGGACAAGAATTTCTGCAGTGGGAGAACCAGAGGCCTCTGTGTGGTCCCTGTGAATCTTAGACAGACCTTGGTCTGATCCCTCAGAGCTTTTCTTATCTCCTTAAAATAGAATTTTAAGAGGGATTCCATTCACAATTAGGAGCCATTCTCATACCTAACCATTGATTCCCAATTGATCAGCAATTTCTATGGTTGGAGAGCAGAATATCTCAAAGCCTCCACCCCACCCCCACCCTCTTATTCTCCCCCTTCTTGGACCTGGATGAATATTATGCAGCATTGAAGGTTTGTGACCTGGTCAATGATGCGGCTGCCTTGAGGCTGGATCCCTTCAACCTCCTCCTGGGGAGAGTCTCAAGGTCCCCTTTCTCTGGACATCTTCTCCAGCCCTTCAAAGACAAGACAAGCTTGGAAGAGGACCAGAGAAAATGCTTTTGGTAGAAATTGTAGAGTGGAAAATTAAAAACTGCTATTCTAATTCTCTGCTTGATGAAAGAAAGAAAAATACAGTGGAAATTTCTTTACACATTTTATTTTTTATTTACTTTTTAATTATTATTTTGCTGTGAAGTACATACCAAAATAGAAACAACCCCAAACTGAACTAAAAAAAGAATTATATGAGGGATGAAGATTTTCCTCCCCAGCTGAGAGCCAGTCAAACATGGCATTTCACATCAGTGAAAATTTCTTTACACATTTTATTTTTTATTGAATTTATTATTATCATTTTGCTGTGAAATACATATAAAAAAAACATTCCAAACTCAAATCCCAAACAGCTGTTCTGCTGAACACTTTCTGCAAAGGAAGTTTTATCAGGAAACCAAGAAAGAATTACATAAGAGGGATGAAGGTTTCCCTCCCCAGCTGAGAGCCAGTCAAACATGGCATTTCACATCATTCTCAGGGAGAGGATCAGGCAACCAGGCTGGTTCTTGGTTCCCACATCTTCCTCCTGACCGCCCCCCCCTCTCTCTCTCTCACACACACACACACACACACAAACACAAACACACACACTTTTAGCTGTAGGAACAAGTGCCAGAATTATTTTTTAAAGGTGTCAAATTCAGTAGCTGTTGCGGAACAGCAAATTCCTCTGAATGACTTTTAGCAATGTTTATTGAGCTGAAAGGGAAGAGAGCTAGAACAATTCAATAATTTCCTATTTTGAAACATATAAATATTTTCTTTGACTCCTGCATACTATCAAAATGGAAAGAATATCTCCTTTCAAATAAAAAACTTTAATAATTCTTCCAATATCATAATGATGTTATATCTCATGTTTTTATATTTATCCTGGTTGTGAGATGCTCCTTTGTGTTCAGGTCTGGCCTCAGAAGGATAATGTAGCACTTGGGGATGAAGATGCAGACCAGCAGACCAGCACTGGAGGCGAGGATGGAGAAGACCTGAACAGCCACCATGTATTTCCCTTTGGTGCTCAGGTAGGTGGGCACAAAAGTCACCCAGACACTGCAGAAGACCAGCATGCTGAAGGTGATCAGCTTGGCTTCGTTGAAGGCCCCAGGCAGATTCCTGGCCAGGAAAGCCACCGTGAAGCAGATGGCAGCCAGGAAGCCCATGTAGCTGAGGGTGACGTAGAACATGACAACAGCCCCTTCGTTGCATTGCAGGATGATCTCTCCAGGCTGGGAGTGGAGGTCAGAGTCAGGGAAGGGGGGAGAAACTCCCAGCGAGATGGAGCAAATGATAACTTGGATAGCAGAAGAAGAAAGGATGATGGAGTTGGCCAAGCTCTTCCCCAACCATCTCTTCACTCGGTTTCCTGGTTTTGTGGCCAGGAAAGCCAGCACCACCATGATGGTTTTGGCCAAGAGAGAAGAAACGGCAACTGAGAAGATGATGCTGAAAACCGTTTGTCGGAGAAGGCAGGTGGCTTTCCTTGGTTGACCAATGAAGAGAGAAGGAGACAAGAAGCAAAGCAGGAGGGAGACCAGGAGGATGTAGGAGAGGTCCCGGTTGTTGGCTTTGACAATGGGAGTTTCTCCATATTTAATGAAGATAATTAAAACAAGGACTGTAGTTAGGAACAAGAGCAGGGCAAAAGAGATCAGGATGATGCCTAGATGTTCCTCATAAGACAGGAAGGTTATAACTTTGGGGATACATTGGACTCTGGCCTCATTTGGATATTTGTCATCTGGACACTTGGTGCATTTTTCTGCATCTGAGAAACCAAAAATCAATTTTCTTTAATATTTTGTCCTTTTATTTTTCGTTAAAAATAGCATAAGAAGGATGTAATTTTTTTTAAAAAAAGTTGCTAGGTATATGAAGTTGAGGAAAGTCCTAGGGTGTTAATTATTTCTGGTGTAATGTGTAATGTAATTCATAGGAAGCTACATTATTGCAGGTTAATAATGAATCATATAATCTTTTTATAGAAATATTTAGAGTCCTCCCACATGGCAATTAATATCCTGGACTTAGAGGATACCAACAGTATCTTTTAACATCTGGAAGCTATATGGAATTCAGGAGAAATTTCCTAACAGTGACAACAATTAACCAGTAGAACAGCTGGCCTCCAGAATTTTATTTATTTTATTTATTTATTTCGATTTATCAGTTGCTCTCTCTCCGCAAAGGGACTCGGGGCGACGTACAATTAAATCAAAATACAAGTGTGGCATGGAGGAGGTGACATCAATTTTTATTGTATTTTGATATATTTTGCATGGACTGTACACCGCCCCGAGTCCCTTTTGGGAGAGGGGGCGGTCTAGAAGCATGAATAATAATAATAATAATAATAATAATAATAATAATAATAATAATAATAATAATAATAATAATAATAATAATAATAATAATAATAATAATAATAATAATAATAATAATAATATTTAACAGTCAAATACAAATGGAAGCCACTAGGTTCAAATAAATAACAATAAATTAAAACAATTAAAACAGTTAAAAAACCCCAAATTTACGTATAAAATATTAAAATATTAAAATTGCCAGGGAGGTTAGAAAGTTCTAATTAAGCCAGGCCGGCTAGTTGGAACAGGTGGGTCTTGAGTTTCGTGTGGAAGGAGCCGAGATCGGTCGTTGTCCTGATATCTGGGGGGAGGTCGTTCCAAAGGGCTGGGCCCATCACAGAGAAGGCCCTATTCCTGGGAGCCGCCCTCTGACACTGCCTGGTGGACGGCACCCGGAGGAGTCCCTCTCTGTGAGAGCGAATTGGCCGCAGGGATGTATGGGGCAGAATGCAATCCTGCAGATAGCTAGGTCCTGTGCCATGGAGCGCTTTGAAGATGGTAACTAACACCTTGAAGCGCACCCGGTAGACCACAGGGAGCCAGTGCAGCTCGTGCAGGAGAGGTGTTATATGGGAGAACCTCGTTCTCCCCATGATTGCCCGCTCGGCCGCATTCTGGACCAGTTGCAGTCTCCGGGCGCATCTCAAGGGGAGCCCCATGTAGAGAGCGTTACAGTAGTCCAGGCAAGACGTCACCAGTGCGTGAGTGACTGTGCGGAGGGCATCCCGGTCCAATAGGGGGCGCAATTGGCGCACCAGGCGAACCTGGTGGAACGCCCCCCTCGCCACGGCTGCCACATGGTCATCCATAGACAGCCGGGCGTCGAGGAGGACGCCCAAATTGCGCGCCCGCTCCACGGGGGCCAGTTGCTCGCCCCCAATGGCCAGCGATGGAATGCACTGGTTGAACCGGGAGGCCGGTAGCCACAGCCACTCCGTCTTGGAGGGGTTGAGTCTGAGTCTGTTGTCTCCCATCCAGACCCGTACGGCTTCCAAACACCGGGACATCACTTTGACGGCCTCGTTGGGGTGGTTTTGGGTGGAAATGTACAGCTGTGTATCATCAGCGTACAGATGGTATCCCACCCCAAAACCACGGATGATCTCGCCCAGTGGCTTCATGTATGTGTTGAACAGGAGAGGTGAGAGGACCGACCCCTGTGGCACCCCACAAGTGAGTGGCCTCAGGGTCGACCTCTGCTCCCCTGCCAACACACATTGTGTCCTGTCGGAGAGGTAGGAGCGGAACCACCGCAGCACGGTGCCCCCTATCCCCAACCCCCCCAGCCGGCGCAGTAGGATACCATGGTCGATGGTATCAAAAGCCGCTGAGAGATCTAATAGGACCAGGATAGAGGATCAACCCCTATCTCTGGCCCTCCAGAGATCATCCACCAATGCGACCAAGGCCGTCTCCGTGCTGGGCGCCTAGCGCCTGAGTCTAGATACTCAGATTCCTCCAGGTGACGTGGGAACTGCTGAGCCACCACACTCTCTACAACCTTCGTTAAAAAAGGAAGGTTGGAGACAGGATGATAATTTGCTAGCTCCATCGGGTCCAGGGAAGGCTTCTTGAGCAAGGACCTCACAACCGCCTCTTTCAAGGCGGCTGGCAGGAACCCCTCACTCAATGAAGCGTTCACAAGTCCCAATAGCCAGCCTCGTGTGACCTCCCAGGATGCCAGCACAAGCCAGGAGGGACACGGGTCCAATAAACATGAGGTGGCTCGCAGTCGCCCACGCAACCTGTCCAAATCCTCGGTGGCAACAGAGTCAAACTCCTCCCAGCATGGTCTCTCAAGACTCGCCTTGAAGTTGTGGGTACTTCAACATTGGATGTTTTAAAGAAGAGACTGGACAGTCACTTGTCTTAAATGGCATCAGTTCTCCTGCTTGAGCAGGGGGTAACACTAGAAGACCTCCAAGGTCCTTTCCAACTCTACTCTGATTGATTAATTGATTTTATTTTTTATTTATTTTTTATTTTGACTTCTTAGTCGCCCCCTCTCCCCTAAGGGACTCGGGGCGACGTACATCAGCAGTGGTCACAACAATACAATACAATATGGAGGAGGTGGAACAATAAATAAATAAATTACAATAATTTAAAACAATTAAAACCCCAATGATAATTAAAGTTACAAATTAAAATTAAAAATGCCCAAGAGGTGGAAAAGCTCTAAATTAAGCCAGGCCGGCTAGTCAGAACAGGTGGGTCTTAAGTTTCGTGCGGAAGGAGCGGAGGTCAGTTGTTATCCTAATATCTGGGGGGAGGTCATTCCAAAGGGTAGGGCCCATCACAGAGAAGGCCCTACTCCTGGGCGCCGCCCTCTGACACTCTCTGGAGGACGGCACCCGGAGAAGTCCCTCTCTGTGCGAGCGAATAGGTCGCAGGGATGTGTGGGGCAGAACGTGATCCAGCAGGTAACTAGGCCCTGTGCCATGGAGCGCTTTAAAGATGGTAACTAACACCTTGAAGCGCACCCGGTAGGCCACAGGAAGCCAGTGCAGCTCGCGCAGGAGAGGTGTTATATGGGAGAACCTTGTTCTCCCTATAATTGCCCGCGCAGCTGCATTCTGGACCAACTGCAATCTCCGGACGCACCTCAAGGGGAGCCCCATGTAGAGAGCATTGCAGTAGTCCAGGTGAGACGTCACCAGCACGTGAGTGACTGTGCGCAGGGCATCCCGGTCCCAAAGGGGTCGCAATTGGTGCACCAGGCGAACCTGGTGGAACGCCCCCCTCGCCACGGCTGCCACATGGTCATCCATAGCCAGCCGGGCATCTAGGAGGATGCCCAAATTGCGGGCCCGTTCCACCGGGGCTAATTGCTCGTCCCCGATGGCGAGAGATGGAATGTACTGGTTGAACCAGGAAGCCGGAAGCCACAGCCACTCTGTCTTGGAGGGGTTGAGCTTGAGCCTGTTGTCCCCCATCCAGACCCGCACGGCTTCCAGACACCGGGACATCACTTCGACGGCCTCGTTGGGGTAGTTTGGGGTGGAAATGTACAGCTGTGTATCATCAGCGTACAGATGGTATCCCACCCCAAAACCACGGATGATCTCACCCAGCGGCTTCATATATGTGTTGAACAGGAGAGGCGAGAGGACCGACCCCTGCGGGACCCCACAAGTGAGGGGCCTCGGGGTCGACCTCTGCTCCCCTGCCAGCACACATTGCGTCCGGCCAAAGAGGTAGGAGCGGAACCACCGCAACATGGTGCCTCCTACCCCCAACCCCTCCAGACGGCGCAATAGGATACCATGGTCGATGGTATCAAAAGCCGCCGAGAGGTCTAATAGGACAAGGACAGAGGAGCAACCCCTATCCTTTGCCCTCCAGAGATCATCCACCAACGCGACCAAGGCCGTCTCCGTGCTGTGTCCGGGTCGGAAGCCGGACTGGTGCGGGTCTAGATAATCGGATTCTTCCAGGTGACGCGGGAACTGCTGAGCCACCACACTCTCAACAACCTTCGCTAAGAAAGGAAGGTTGGAGACAGGACGATAATTTGCTAGCTCCATTGGGTCCAGAGAAGGCTTCTTGAGCAGGGGCCTCACCACCGCCTCTTTCAAAGTGGCTGGTAGAAGGCCCTCATTCAACGAAGCGTTCACCAGTCCCAGTAGCCAGCCTCGTGAACCCTCCCAGGATGCCAGTACAAGCCAGGATGGACACGGGTCCAATAAACATGTGGTGGCTCGCAGTCGCCCGCGCAACCTGTCCAAGTCTTCGGTGACAACAGGGTCAAACTCCTCCCAGCGTGGTCTCTCAAGACTCGCCTCGGACGCCCCCCCCCGGAGCACTGAAGGGGGTCCATTCCCTCCAGATCTGAGCGATTTTATCCTGCAGGAATTCCCCAAATTCCTCTGCCCTGCCCTGCAAAGGGGGATCCTGCTGCCCTTGTGACAGAAGGGAGCGGGTCACCCGAAACAGGGCGGCAGGGCGGTTCTCTGCGGATGCAATAAGGGTGGCACAATATCTACGTTTGGCCACTCTTATTGCCACAAGGTAGGTCCTTAAGTAGGCTCTTACCTGTGTTCGGTCAGATTCAGAGCGGGAGGATCTCCACTTGCTCTCTAGGCGTCTTCTGTGGCGCTTCATCGCCCTTAGCTCCCCATTAAACCAGGGATCCCGGGTCGATTGTTGCCGCCGGAGAGGCCGCAAAGGCGCAACCCGGTCTAAGGCTCCGGCAGCCGCATTATTCCATGCAGCTACCAGGTCCTCTGCCAGGGAGCAGGACAGGTCAGCAGGAGGTGGCCCAAGCTCCGCCTGGAACCTGTCTGGTTCCATCAGACGCTTGGGGCGGAACCATCTAGGACAATCTGGTTCCGCCTCCCCGCGGCGGGGAGTAGCGCCAGGGAAGTCCAGCTGGAGAAGTGAGTGATCTGACCATGACAGGGGCGTGATGGCTAAATCCCCTATTCCCAGATCACTCGTCCACTGGTCGGAGACAAACACAAGGTCCAGTGTGTGGCCTCCCTCGTGTGTGGGGTCCTGAATTACTTGAGTCAGATCCATGGCTGTCATGGAAGCCATGAATTCCCGAGCTACCTCGGATGCTTCTCCCATCGACGGCAGATGCTTCTCCCATCGACGGCAGATTGATCTACATGACTGGCAGAATATTTGTGCAATGAGTTGCCCCCATAACTATCCACAGCACCACATTATGGACCAGTGACACCTTCTCAGTGATCCTCAAGGGGAGGATCCAATATACAGTGAATTGCAAGGTATTTCAGAAGGTGGACCTAAAACAATTCATCAAGTTTCAAAGAACTCAGATCTTCCTAGAAAGGTGAACTTAGCAGCACATATCCAGACTAGAGAGCAGGAGAGATGTTTCCTCTGCTATTAGTAAAGCTTGCCCAATATGCCACCCCTTCCTCTCATCTCTTCCCAGCCCCTCCTTCAAAGTCTTTTTGATTTACTTCCCTTTAGATAAGAAATTGTGCATGTTAAAAATTAAAAATCTGAGCTTGTGTCTTTTAACTTGCACTTTCATGAAAATGTTCTGGATGGATCCAGCTCCACAAAGCCTCCCATTTTCCTCAGGGTGACCCACCTTCCTGAGTGGAGAAGGTCCCCTCTGGACAAGGAATGCAGTCATAGCAGCAAACTGGCTCTCCTTCTCGAGCCCTCTTGACAAATCCAGGATGACAATTTTCCGCACAGTTGGACTGAGGCAGGGACTGAGCAGAAAAATAAAGAATACCAAAGAAAATGTGTTAGTAGTCAACATTCATGGAAAATAGAGGTAGACACTGACATTAGCCAAATAGCCTCTGGTCTTCATGTAAGTAAATATGAAATACCTGACTACTACTAAGAAGATGCAGAAGGTATAACTAACTACTGGCAGATTCTTCATTTGGTTCCTCCCTTTTGCTTTTGGCATTTAACATTACAATAAATTACTTTTCTACTTAATAAAGTCAGCAGAGATGGAATTGAAAAATGATTTACATATGATGATATATTCATATTAAAACTGATAATAAAATTCATTGTAAAAGATTTAGGAAATTTCTATTCCATTAGTTTTTTCAATAAAGAATAAAACTGTGATGAAGAAAGAAATCTCTGACCAGTAAGATCTTGAAAATTTCCATAAAACATGTCAAAGCCCCTCCACTTAGGTCCCGTCTGTTGAAATACTTCCATTAGATGATACCAACTGGCATGGGAGGCCAACCACCCTGGAGACTATAGGCTTTGCCCACTTGAAGTGGGACCTCAGGCTTTGGAAAGCAGAAAAGACACCAAAATTTATCCCACCTTATTGAGCAACTTTAGCTGTGAAAGAGCATCTTCTTTGACAGAAAGTTTTTGTCTTTTAAAATACGCCAGAATCTCTTCCACAACATCCTTCTTGGGGAGAACCAAGAAGCCCAAAATGCCTAGATCGGCTCTTATCTCTTCATTTTGGTCCAAGTATAGTTCAAACTGGGAAATATTCCAAAATTCATTCTTCTCCAGAAAGGGATGAAACTAGAATGGGAACATCCAGGAATTTGAAAAGCAGAAAACTTTGTTTCTTATCCCACATTGAATCTTTCTTCTACAATTATCTAATCTCCAAATATGGTTAAATAGGATACAAATACTGCCATTATCTTCATAAGTGAATGAAAAAGTTTGAGAAAAATTTGTCAATCATTTAGTGACAAAATATAAAGAAAATATAATTGAACCAATTGGTCAATTATAGGGAACATTCTAGAGCAAATGGCAAATAAAATGAACAGACAAAAAAAGATGATGCATAAACTCTTTGAGAACAACAGGTTTCCCAGAAAGCATGGCTTGATCAAGAAGAAAGTTGTCAGGCTAATCTTCTCCCTGATCATCCTGATGGAAAACATCTCTAAATGTGCTAATTCTACTTGATTGTAATCCGACGTTAAATTTTTTTTTTGCAGATCTGAAAGAACAAATCTCCCACCAGCTCTTTTCTCAGTCTGAAAAGTTAGTGAGGATCCTGAGTTTCTTTCTCTCCCATTATGCAGCTGCAGGATTCTCCCCTCTTATATGATCCTTCCCTAGGCAGCCTCTCTTCCTCTCATCCCAAAAATCATTCTCACACATCATTACACTTCCTAAATAGATTATGGGAACTCTGGTGATATCACTGGATTTCACTAAAGGACTCAGAAATAATTTCGCGATAGGATTAGAAACCTGAGGGGTGGATGGTATGATAACGAAGTGGATAAAAACTGTCTTCAAAATGATACTCAAATAATTTTTAACCCTTTTTGATCTTTCTTATGAAACCTAAAAGTGATGAATACAAATTTGCCTTTGGTCATCAATTATTCTATGTTGCCATTAATACGGTAATTAATAGGATCTTAGAGTAAGCTATGATGTGATTTAAAGAATATAAAGTCTTTCAATTTAGAAGTCTTATTTGAAACTTCATTTTAAAAGTTTGATAAAATAATAATGGTTTTAAATCAACTTAAAGGCGATAATCAGAAGCAAGCAACAATTGTTGAATCGGATGGATTGGATGGATGGACTGGAACTTAACTGGCTGCTGGCATCCCTGAAGGAGGAGTCTGGTTTGAAGGAAGGCTGCTTGGAGATGGCTGGAGAGGCCTTGGACCCTGAAGACTCAAAGTGGATTGAATGGATGACTGATGAAATGGATTCTTTCAAGAAGTTTGAGGGAGATTGGGGAATGGACTTGTCATATTTAACTGGAAAACAAGTCTTAAGAGTTGTGTTTGCATTTACAGGACATCCTATAACTTTGGGGAATGGAAAGCAGTTGTGGGAAAGATTCTAATTAAACATTTAAGGAAATGTATTTTTAATAATAATAATAAATAATAAATTTAAATTTATTAGCCGCTCCCTTTCCAAACAGGACTCGGGGCGGCGTACAATAACATATAAAACATAAAACACATGTAGAAACACATAAACACAAATATATACAAAGACATAACATGCACGGAGGAGGTAACAAATTACATCACATTAGACAATTAAAAAACCACCATTAAAATACCCCAATTATAAAAACCATTTAAAATTTAAAAATGTAAAAGAACTGTCAGGAGGAGTAAGAAAATTTACGGTTGAGCCAGGCCAGATAGTTGAAAGAGGTGGGTCTTCAGTTGTACACGGAAGGAGCGGAGATCGGAAGTAATCCTGATGTCCCGGGGGAGGTCATTCCACAGGGCTGGGCCCATCACAGAGAAGGCTCTGCTCCTGGGTGTCGCCCCCCGACACTGTTTGGCGGACGGCACCCGGAGAAGTCCCTCTCTGTGAGAGCGGATTGGTCGTAGGGATGTATGGGGCAGGATGCGATCCTGCATGTAACTAGGCCCTGTGCCATGGAGCGCTTTAAAGATCATAATCAAAACCTTGAAACGCATTTTATTATAAGAATCAAACAAAGATGTTTAACCCTGGACAGATTATGGATGGATCAGAGGTAATGATTGTGTTGGTCTGTGGTAGAAATTTTCTGTGAGTTAAATAGCAGGTAACAGACAATTCTGAAGTTTTGAAATTTAACTTTATTGTTGGATTGCCTGTTAACTATGTTTTTTATATATAGCAGATAGATGACAAGTCCAGTAGATATATAGTTTATAATTGTGGGCCTATTTTGCAAGTGGGAGAAACTATTATTGCTGTATTGTATTCAATTGGGGAGACATTATGCATGTCTTTGTCTGTTTTTAATGCTTTATCTAGTTTTGTTTTGTCTTTGTAATAGTTTTATTTTCCAAAACTTGTATTTTACTTTTTTGAATAAAATAAAATTTTATAAGAGGAATATCAAGTTTCGAGAAACAATATTTATGATTAGCACAAAGGGAAGGGCTCATAATTAAAAAGCAGTAGAAAAGTGATATTTATCTACTAGGACAGTGATGGTGAACCTATGGCACGCGGAGCCATTTGTCAGGGCATACGAGGCTAAGTTCACCTTTTTAAAAGCTATTTTTCGCCTTCCCCAGGCTCGAGAGGTGTTCCGAAGGCTTCAGGGAAGGCTTCAGGGACCATCTGGAGGCTTCCCTGATGCTTTCGGACCGCTTAAAACACCCTCCAAGCAACCCAGAAGTCACTTCCGGTTTGCTCGGAGGGATGTTTTAAGCGCTCCGAAGGTGTCAGGAAAGCCTCCGGACGGTCCCTGAAGCCTTCGGAACGCTTAAAACGACCCTCCGAGCAACCCGGAAGTACTTCTGGTTTGCTCGGAGAGTGGTTTTAAGCGCTCCGAAGGCTTCAGGGAAGCCTCCGGACGGTCCCTGAAGCCTCCGGGGGGGCGGGGGGCTCTTTTTGCCCTCCCCAGGCTCCTATAAAGCCTCTGGAGCCTGGGGAAGGCGAAAAATAGCTTTTAAAAAGGTGAACACGGGCCTCGTGTGCCCTGACAAATGGCTCCACGTGCCACTTGTGGCACGCGTGCCATAGGTTCGCCACCACTGCACTATACCTTGTACTATGTATGTACACATATGGCATATATACATAGTTTTAAATTGTTTATTTAAACAATTAACCCAGTTACATGACCACCAAGCCACACCCACCCAGTCACAAGACCACCAAGCCACACCCACCCAGTCACAAGACCACAGAACCAGTAGAAATGATGTCCCGGTGCTTGGAAGCCGTTCGGGTCTGGATGGGGGACAACAGACTCAGCCTCAACCCCTCCAAGACAGAGTGGCTGTGGCTACCGGTGCCTCGGTTCAACCAGTGGACTCCATCGCTGGCCATAGGGGGCGAGCAACTGCCCCCTGTGGAACGGGCGCGCAATTTGGGCATCCTCCTAGATGCCCGGCTGTCGATGGATGACCATGTGGCAGCCGTGGCAAGGGGGGCGTTCCACCAGGTTTGCCTGGTGCGCCAATTGAGCCCCCTATTGGACCGGGATGCCCTACGCACAGTCACTCATGCGCTGGTGACGTCCCATCTGGACTACTGCAACGCTCTCTACATGGGGCTCCCCTTGAGATGCACCCAAAGACTGCAGCTAGTTCAGAACGCGGCCAAGCAGGCTATCATGGGGAGTACCAGGTACTCCCACATAACACCTCTCCTGCGCGAGCTGCACTGGCTGCCTGTGGTTTTTCGGGTGCGTTTCAAGGTGTTGGCACAGGGCCTAGCTACCTGCGGGATCGCATCCTACCTCATACATCCCTGCGACCAATTCGCTCCCACAGGGAGGGACTCCTCCGGGTGCCATCCACTAAGCAATGCCAACGGGCGCGCCCAGGAGTAGAGCCGTCTCTGTGATGGGCCCAACCCTCTGGAATGTCCCCCCCCCCCCGATATCAGAACTACTACCGACCTCCGCTCCTTCCGACAGAAACTTAAGACCCACCTGTTCCAATTAGCTGGCCTGGCCCACTTATAGTCCCATTTATACCTCCTGGCAAACATTTCATCCCGGGATAGTTTTTAGGGGTAGTTTTTTAAATGCATTTTTAAATTAAAATTTTAAATCTGAACTTTAACTATTATTGTACAGTAAATTATATGTTACCTCCTCCAGCCACACCTATATCTATTTTATATTTATATTTATGTATATTTATTGTGTTTTTAACATGACTGTACACCGCCCCGAGTCCCTTCTGGGAGAGGGTGCGGTTTAGAAATCAAATAAAAGTTAAAGTTAAAGTTAAAGTAGTAAACAGATTTGAATCCCACCACTGGATACAACCCTCTTCCAATAACTGACTCCTGTTACACACGAGTGTAAGATCTGCTCACTCTTATTCCAGAGTGTCAGACATGGAAAAAGTGAATTCAGTTACAAGAGAGGAGATTTTAACTGAATGAGAGAAAAAAAAATCATAAAAGGATGAGCTGTTTTAGAACTGAGCCAGTAAAGCAGAGAAGTTCAGTCTCCTCTTCATGGATCCTCTGAGAGCAAAGACTGAGCAGCCATCAGTCAGAGAAGCTTGAACTGGGATTCCTGCAGAGAGGAGGGGTTGGGCTAGATGGTCTCAGGGTCTCCTCCTAATTTATAAAGGTTGTCATGCCACAACATGTACCGCATTTTTCCGAGTATAAGATTCACCGGAGTATAAGACACACCAAGGTTTTGAAGAGGCATTTTTTTTAAAAAAAGTACCGTGTTTCCCCAAAAATAAGACATGCCCTGCTAATAAGCCCAATGGGTTTTTCAGAGCATGCGCCAAAATAACCCCCTTCCCCCAAAATAACCCCCCCAACTATTTAAGCGCATGTGCAAGCAGTCCGCGCCATTACCACTGGTTGCTTTACATGCAAACAACCAAGGTGAGGAGGTGAAATGGGAGTGGGGAGGAGGGGCATGCCCCACACACCCCACAGCCCTTGCTGTACCTACGGGTATAGTTTGCCGGGCAAAAAGAGGGCCCACCGCAAAAAGAGCGGTAGGCCAGCAGTGCGCTTCAAAAAAAACCTGTTCCGTCCCATGCAAAAAGAACCCAACGTGCTTTGCACCCTGTTCCCTCCCGCGGCAGCAATGCGCTTCAAAAAACCCATTCCCTCCCATGCAAAAAGAGCCCAACGCGCTTCGCACCCTGTTCCCTTCCTTGCAAAGAGCCCAGTGCAAAAGGAGTGGCAGGCAAAGCAAAGTGCGTCACGTCCCACTCCCTCCCGTGAAAAATAGAGCCCGCCGCAAAAAGAGGCCAGCAATGCGATCACATCCTCCCCCATCTGATCCCTCTCGCCCCCCATTCCCTTCTGAGCAAAAAGAACAACTCCCACCAAGCCCCAATGATAACGGCCGCTGTTATCTGTTTGGAGTCTCACAAAGACTCATTTGTAGCAACGTTTACCAATGTAGAGGCAGGGGGGGGGAGACACCAGGTGCGCGTCCTAGAGCTACCGGAGATTGACAGCTCCGCTGCGTTCTTCGCCCATTGAAGCCCCTTGTAAAAAAAACCTCGCTAGTTGAACTCATGAGGGTTTTTTTTTACATGGGGCTTCCCTGGACAAAACGGCAAGGAACGCAGCGGAACTGTCAATCTCTGGTAGCACTAAGATACACGTCTCGCTTCTCCCCCCACTGCTACCCCCTTGCTAAAGGGAGGTTGGGGAAGGGAAGCAGCCAAGTAGACGTTATCATTGGGGCTTGGTGGGAGTTGTTCTTTTTGCTCGGAAGGGAATGGGGTGCGAGGCGCGTTGCTGTCCTGCTAGCTCCCACCCCACCACCAATGGTAACAGCTGCCTGGCTTCTTCCCTTCATCCACATCCCTTTAGCGAGGGGGGGGGAGAAGACAGACGCATATCCTAGAGATACCAGAGACTGACACCTCCTTCGGGTTCCTCGCCCTTTCGCCCACTGAATCCCCTTGTAATAAAAAAACTTCTGTAGTTGAACTCATGAGGTTTTTTTTACAAGGGACTTCACTGGACAAATGGGCGAGGAACAAAGCGAGGTAAGAGGTGCGCCTTGCTTCTCCCCCCCCCCTTAAGGGGCGGCAGGGAAGGGAACCAGGCAGACTGCCTTTACCATTGGGGCAAGGTGGGCGGTGTTGGGCCGCGAGGCGCGCCTCTTACCTTTCCAGGTCCGTCGCAGTCCTCGCTATTGTGTCCAGGGAAGCCCTGGTAAAAAAAAAAAACCTCTCAAGTTCAAGAGGTTTGATTGAACTCGCGAGAAGGTTTTTTTTTTAACCAGGCGCTTCCCTGAGCACAATGGCGAGGAACACGACGGAGCTGGAAAGGTAAAATGCGCACCTCGCTTCTCACCTGCCCCAGAAAATAATAAGCCCTCCCCCTATAATAAGCCCAAGGCCATATTTCATGGGGCAAAAGAAAATAAGACCCTGTCTTATTTTCGGGGAAACACGGTAGCTAGGTAGGTAGAGGGAGAGAAAGAGAGATAAATACAGTAGGTAGGTAGAGAGAGAGAGAGTAGTTAGGTAGGGAGGTAGATAAGGGAATAGATAGAGAAATAGAGAGAGAGATATTGATAGAGAAATACAGTAGGTAGGTAGAGGGATAGAGAGAGAGAAATAAAAAGAAATAGAGAGAGAAATACAGTAGGTAGGTAGGGAGAGAGAGAGAGAGAGTAGGTAGGAAGGTAGATGTTTCCAGGTGTATTTATCCATGTGCTGGAGAAGGAAATCACTGACAATCTGCAACACCTAAGACTTTGTTTCTGCTGGCACAGCACTTGATCAATGTAATTCTCATCAACCAGTTAAAGAGCTTTCCAAGAGGGGGAAAAAAGTTTTTACTTTCTGCAAACCTACCCAAAACAGCCCATTTTGGTGAACCCACCCCCCCCCCTTTGAAAAGTCATAAATAGCCTTGGGGGGGAGGGCCTGCAGAGTGCTCCTGATGGGGGGGGGGCAAAAATGAGCAAAAAATGGCCCGTTTTTTGCAAAAACAAGTCCATTTTTTTTGTCAACCATATTGCATGCATAGCCCTATGGAGGCTTATAGAGTGTTGCTGGGGGTTGGGGGGCATAAATGGTCAATTTTTTGCTCATTACTGCCCTCCCCAGCCCCCAGGAGCTCTCTGAAAGCCTCCATAAGGGTATGCACGGCCATTATGATGAAGTGGGCGGGGCTTCGGGAGGCAAAAAATGCTGTATTCGATGTATAAGACGCACCCAGATTTTCAGCCTCTTTTTTGAGGGAAAAAGGTGCATCTTATATTCCGAAAAATACGGTAACTGTTGTGCTGTTGCTCTAGCCCCACCTAGTGGCCGGGGCAGATAAGCCTAACTATAAGGTCTGAAGCCAAGCTCCATTTTCTGTCAGCCTTTGGAGAAGACGGAAGCAGCCATTGTGACCGAGACCCCTGGTCATCCGGAGACAGCCTCCGTCCCTCACACGGAGCATCGCTGGGGAGGTTCCAGCTGCTTCTTTGCTGGCTGTTAGTTAATGCTGCATATCTCGTCTTTCTATTTGATTTCCACTCTTTGCATCTCCTCAGTTTCACCTGCCCTCTTTTCCCAATAAAGCATCCAGATCCATGCCAGGCTCCCTTTCATTGGAGGAGAATAGGGAGGCTTAGCTGCCTGTCCAGTTGCACACAGACCCACCTGCAATGGGGACGGAAGAAAGGTGGAATTCCACCAGGCTAATCACAAACCCACAAATACTGGAATTTATTTTGAAAATAATACAGCATTTTCCAATTAGCAGTGCTAAATATAAAAATGCCATGGTATCTACTCTTTGGAACCATTAATTCCCTGAATTATTAAATTGGCCACATCTGTTGAGATGGTTCCCCCCTTCTCCTCTGGATTCCTCCTCCAAAGGATCTAAGATTAATGGATCCATATCGGGACCCCCATACCTGCCATGGCTGCAGCCTTGGAGACCCTAAGATCTTTTCTCCCTTCTTCCTTCCCCTCCTCGATCTGGAGGAATATGCAGCATTCAGGGCCTGGGCCAGAGTCTTCGTGAGACTGTAATCGTGGTAGTTATTTGGGGCCCTTTTTCTGTCCCTTTTCTCCTGGGTCTCCAGTGGGGCTTTCTGAGTGCATCTTCTGCGGCCTTTGACAGAAAAGACATTCTTTGAAAGAGAACAATGAAAATAATGATCTTGAAACTTTACTTCCACAAAGAAAAAGGGTTCAAATGCAGAATCTTTTGGCCTTTCTTTCAACACATAACCAAAGCCCCAAATACTATGGATGTATTTGAGAAGTCTGCGATTGTCCATTGCATACTCTGCAAAATTTGTGAGGATCCAGACTTTCCCCTCAATGGGTTCTGGCAGACGCATAAATGTTAAATGGAAAGGAAGAATTCTGGCCCAAATGAAATCCAATTCTATGAAGTGAACAAAGATGTTGACTTGTCTCCACTTAGAGAGGGAATCTCTGAGGTATGCAGTATATCCAGTCTTTGAGAACAATTGTGATATAACCACACAAATTCCATTCCTGACAAGCACAGGAGTAAAAGTCCTCATGAAATTCTCTCCCTTCTCTGTGTCTGGAGCAAAGAGGCCAATCAGGGTCCATCTGAAGTGGAGGAGGAGTTGGACAATTGCTGGGTACTGGAATCCTTCTTTGGGGACCATCTGGTGGAAAAAGGGGAATCGACTTTTATCACTCAGAGCCTCTGAAGCTGTTAAATAATTGATCTGAAAAAAGGAATTGAAAGGATTAGAGCCGTGATGGGGAACCTGTGGCATGCAGAGCGTCCTTTCCTGTCACGCCAGCCGCCCCAGCCCAGCTCCACTAGCATCCACATGCAGGTGTACCTCCTGCCGGCAGGCTGGTTTTTGGGCCTTTGTGGAGGGCCAGGGTGGGGGACGCATGAGTATGCTTTGGGGGGGGGCACTCACATTGCACAGGAAACTTTGGTGGGCTGGAAGTGAGTGTGAATGGCCTGCCCCCCCCCCCGCCGTGGTTCCTGGCTCAGTTGGAGGCTTCCTTCAGCCTTCAAACAGTTGCAGTGTTTGGGGGGGGGGTTGCTTCCAGGTTGGTGCAGGAGGCTTTCCAGGGCCCAAATGGGGCGTGGAAAACGCAGGGTTCCCCCCCCCCATTATTCCCGAATTGTGAGCTCTTAGGAAAGTATCCCCTCCTTGTGGGTTGCTAACAGTGGTGGGTTTCAAAAACTCTTAGAACCTGTTCTGTAGGTATGGCCTGCTTTGTGGGAGTGGCTTGCCAGCCATGTGACTGGGTTGAAGTGGCTTGGCAGTTCATGTGACTGGGTGGGAGTGGCTTAGCAGTCATGTGACTGGGAGGGAGTGGCCAAGACGATGTCAGCATTCCCAGTCAAGATAGAGGTATAAATTAATCAGAAAAGAAAGAGGCATCCATACATCTGAATTTAACTTCAAAGCAGTGGCAACAACTTAAATTCATTCAGTAATAATGTTTGTTAGGGCTATGCACTGTTTTTGAATATATAGGAATGTAAAGCCCACAGCATCTACTTGGTACTTTTTAAAGGATCAATATTAAAGGTTGTGGGGGAAATGACATTGTCATAGGTCTATACTACAGGCGACCCAACCAAGCAGAGGAAGTAGATGAACTTTTTGCTACTCAGCTAACTAAGGTATGTAGGAAGCACACCACAATAGTAATGGGAGATTTTAACTATCCTGACATCAACTGGGAAACAAACTCTGCACCAAGTGGAAGATCCAACAGGTTCCTAACAAACCTAGCAGACAACTTTGTTTCCCAAAAGGTAGAGAAGGGAACAAGGGGATCAGCCATATTGGACTTAATTCTCACTAACAGAGAGGAAATGATAGAAGGTGTTGAAATCATAGGAACCCTGCGGGCAAGTGACCATGCAATATTGGAATTCAACATTATCCAAACACAAGTAGTAGAACAAAGCCAAACTAGAGTCTTGGACTTTAAGAAAGCTAATTTCAATAAACTTAGAGAGAGCTTGGGAAAAATTCCATGGATGAGAATCCTCAAGGGGAAAATAACTCAAGAAGCTTGGAAAATTTTGAAAAATGAGATTACAAAAGCCCAGTCTAGCACAATACCAACGAAGAAGAAAAATAACAGCTCCCAAAAGAAACCAGCATGGCTGCATACAGAACTATCTGACAAACTGAAAGACAAAAAAGGCAAGTATAAAAAGTGGAAGGAGGGGGACATAACTAAGGCAGAATACCAGCAAATAGCCCGAGCCTGTAAAGATGAAGTGAGGAAAGCTAAGGCTCAATGAAGAAAGGCTTGCCACAAAAGTAAAAATTAACAAAAAAAGCTTCTTCCAACATGTTAAAAACAAGAAAAAAGTTAAGGAAACAATTGGTCCATTGCTAGGAGAAAGTGGCAAGAAGGTGACAAGCAACAGGGAGAAAGCAGAACTATTTAACTCAATGTTTTGCATCTGTCTTTACACAAATGGATAAAACAGTCCAACCTATCAAAAGCAGCACCACAAAAATCAGATTAGGAACACAAATTGAAATAGGGAAGAAAATGGTAAGTGAGCACCTGTCTACCCTAGATGAGTTCAAATCACCAGGACCAGATGGATTACACCCCAGGGTTCTGAAGGAACTAGCAGACGAGATCTCAGAACCACTGAATTGTATCTTTCAGAGATCCTGGAACACCGGGGAACTACCAGAGGACTGGAAAAGAGCTGATGTGGTTCCCATCTTCAAAAAAGGGAAAAAAATAGATCCAGGAAACTCAGACCTATCAGCCTGACCTCAATACCAGGAAAGATTTGCGAACACGTAGAAGCAAACAAAGTAATAGCCAAAAGTCAACATGGATTTGTCAAAAACAGATCATGCCAGACTAATCTTATTACATTCTTTGATAATGTGACAAAATTAGTGGACCAGAGGAATGCCGTTGATATAGTTTACTTGGACTTCAGTAAGGCTTTTGATAAGGTAGACCATAACCTACTACTAGATAAAGTAGAAGAATGTGGGTTAGACAGCCTCACCACCAGATGGATTCGTAACTGGCTGACCAACCGCACTCAACGTGTAGTCCTCAATTGAACTGCATCTACTTGGAGGGAAGTATGCAGTGGAGTACCCCAAGGCTCTATTTTAGGCCCAGTACTCTTCAACATCTTCATCAATGATTTGGATGAGGGAATAAATGGGGAACTCATCAAATTTGAGGATGACACCAAGCTGGCAGAAATAGCCAACACTCCAGAAGATAGGCTTAAGATACAGAAGGATCTTGACAAACTTGAACATTGGGCACTATCTAATAAAATGAAATTCAATGGTGAAAAGAGTAAGATTCTACATTTAGGCAACAAAAACGGAATGCACAGGTACAGTATAGGTGGTACCGTGCCCAATAGTAGTAACTTTGAGAGGGATCTTGGAGTTCTAGTGAACAACCATTTAAATATGAGCCAGCAGTGTGCAGCAGCTGCCAAAAAAGCCAACACAGTTCTAGGCTGCATCAACAGAGGGATAAAATCAAGATCACGTGAAGTGTTAATACCACTTTATAATGCCTTGGTAAGGCCGCACATGGAATACTACATACAGTTCTGGTCGCCACGATGTAAAAAAGATGTGGAGACTCTAGAAAGAGTGCAGAGAAGAACAACAAAGATGATTAGGGGACTGGAGACTAAAACATATGAAGAACAGTTGCAGGAACTGGGTATGTCTAGCTTAAGAGAAAGAAGGACTAGGGGAGACATGATAGCAGTGTTCCAATATCTCAGGGGTTGCCACAAAGAAGAGGGAGTCAAACTATTCTCCAAGGCACCTGAGGGTAGAACAAGAAGCAATGGGTGGAAACTAATCAAGGAGAGAAACAACTTAGAACTGAGGAGAAATTTCCTGACAGTTAGAACAATTAATCAGTGGAACAGCTTGCCTCCAGAAGTTGTGAATGCCCCAACACTGGAAGTCTTTAAGAAGATGTTGGATAGCCATCTGTCTGAAACAGTATAGGGTTTCCTGCCAAGGCAGGGGGTTGGACTAGAAGGCCTCCAAGGTCCCTTCCAACTCTACTATTGTATTGTATTGTATTGTATTGTATTGTATTGTATTGTATT
This sequence comes from Natrix helvetica, assembly GCF_964273705.1. Taxonomy (NCBI): domain Eukaryota; kingdom Metazoa; phylum Chordata; class Lepidosauria; order Squamata; family Natricidae; genus Natrix; species Natrix helvetica. Next base: position 135,128,753 of record NC_138551.1, read on the forward strand.
GTATTGTATTGTATTGTATTGTATTGTATTGTATTGTATTGTATTGTAAAGCAGCAGCACCTTTTTCCTGGATTCATGAAGTATCTACTTTAAAGAGTTGTGGGTGGGTACTATATTTACACTCTTGCATTCTCTTCAGCACTTTGTTTGGAACAAGATCCAAAGTACCATGCAGTCCTAGCATTTGTACTAAAGCTAGGCAAGTTATTTTACAGGGCTCTGAGCACTCCTCCAGATCTGGTCAATGAAGCAGATGTTCCAAAGTCCTCCCACAACTTTCCAATGCTTTGAAATCCCACCAAATGATTTAGACAGGCCTATTTCATACTTTCTTCTATATGGCAATCAAGGTGGTTTTACAGATGGTTCACAGGTGGTCTATTTCCCAAGTACTTAGAGGGCCAAGAACTGCCTTTCCTAGATTGCAGCTTTAGCTTCCTTGAATGTTAACACACCTTCAGGCCATTCAAATATAGACTAGCTCTGATCCTGGAACTATATCACATGCTTTATATATTAATATCATATTCAATGTAATCATTATTGCTAAAAAAACAGGCAGCAGTTAGAGTTGTTTGTAACAAAACATGGGCAATAAACAAGAAGTTGATTCACCACCACCACCCCTATTTTAGCTTGTTTCTGTCTTATCTAATATTTTCCTGCAATTCTTCCATAATCCAGACTACTAAAAAGAGTTCTACATAATTAGCCTTTTAAAATAAGCTTGATGTCCAACATATTTCCTACTTATTAATATGAACAGGTTCTGGCCTGTTGCTTAAAAAAATAAATTCATCCCACAATCTACAGGAAAATGCAGTCTGTAAGTATAATTTCTTTTGTGCTACTACTAAAACCACTACACATAAGCACCATACAAAAGGCTAGTAAGATTATTTGCAGAACAGTGTGCTCTCTCACACTTGCCTTTGTTGTTTAAACCACTTTGTAGAGTATAATATACAATATACTGTGTATGTAGAGGGGAAACTACTTGGATTGGCCAGCCTCTTAAGTTCTTGGTCTTGGAATTATGTGCACCAGAAACAATACCTATTTGTTTCAGAGTATTTTCAGATTGAAAGGTTGTCATGTGCTGAACTACCTGTTGTTTGTTTTGTGTACACAAACATAAAGTACAATTGGTGCAACTGTTAACTCTTTATACTGTATATAATTTCTGAAAATGTAAAGCAAACAAAGGACTCCCCAGTCTGTCCCAACCGCATTTCAGCTTCTGCAACTTCACCCTCAAAATCCATGACCAATAAGATCGCTTCCTGTTTCCGAAGGCGATGGATGCTGGGCGTCCGCTGTTCTCTTCTCCGGTGGGCTCCTTTTAGGAGCACAGGTGGTCTCGGAGGGACCACCTGCCCTAGGGCAGCTTGCTGGAACCCCCGGAATCGGCGGCAACCATGGGGGGTTTCCAGCCTCGCCTCAGGAGCCGGGAGCGAGGGGGGGTGCATAGCGCAGCAGTTGGTTGCCTGCACCTTCGCTGAATGGATTCCGGAAGAAAGCAATTGATAAAAAGTAGGCTGAAGTGCTGGAGGTGAGAAGTTTGCTCCAATCTCTTTAACCCTCTTTAATTGATGAGCAGCAGTCTTTTGTAAATTGTTGATTCAATCCATTTGAAGTTGGAAGATTGGAGGGGGGTTCTTTCACCCCCCTCGGGTAAAGCGGCTTTTGGACTATCTCTCAATCTCAGAATGGAGAGAGAGAGCAAAAGTTGAATTAGTCACTTGCACTAACTATGTGAGAAAGATTTATATCACAACTGCAAGAGGTGATTGCTGAGCTGTTTTAAAAACTTTGTGGAAACTTTTGATGTTTTGCTCCCTGGTTCACTGTGAAAGGGGGAGCCAAGATGGCCTGCTTCCGTCTTCTTCTTTGCACTTATAAATGAAAGTTGCCTTTTGAAACTATCTTTGAAGAAATTCCTGGCTTTATATTACTACTCCCCCCTGAAGGACTCCTGGAGCTCCTCCTGTTATGTGGTCTTTCTGGATTTGGATTAGTATTACTTAGCTCTGTTCTTAAATGCTAAAGCTGTTGCACATAAAAAACAGAGGAGCTGTGATCAACTACCAGAACCATCATTTTGACAGTTTTGCTGTCCTGTAGTCTGTCCCCATGAAATGCAAGCATGGAATAAACTGAGCCTGATTTGTCCTCAGTCTTTTCAGTGGCCACAAACTACTAGCAAAAGTGGCATTTACTCACAAGGCAAGGAATGTTTCCCCTTTTGCATTGGAGCATCCAAGAATGGACAGAAAAGACCAAGAAAAATAGAAAGAGGGGAAGAGAGCAAGGAAGTAAAAAGAAGGAAAGAGGGGAAGGAAGAATGAAGAGGGAAGGAAAAAGAAGGGAAGGAAGGAGATTATAATGAGAGAGAGAGAGTATGTGAAGTAAATCCTGCCTTAGCACTTGATCACCAACAGCACTGCTGCCTTTTACCATCCTCTTGTCCCCTCCTCCTGACCACTCCTGGTGCTCTCCCATCCTATCACTGAGGATGCCTTGGTTACAAAGCTAGGTCTCATAAGGAGAGGGAGTGGGCCTCCCTCTGACCCACATACCTTGCCCTCTTGCACACACCATGGGCAACCAAGGAAAGTGAGCATAGCAGCAGTGGGAGCTGGCCATGCCCACCATGGCCTCCAAAGTCAACCACAATGGGTCCCTCATTGAAATTGAGTTTGACCCCCCCCCTGGACTAATTGAGTTTGACATCCCTGAGTGCTACATGTGTTGTTTTCAAACTTAAAAAATATGAGTCAAGATTAGAAAAATTATCAGTGTGCATTCAACAGCAAAAGTCACATTAAGCAAAAGCTTGCCAAATGCAAACGTTTTTTACCTTTCAATAAAAAGGTGTTTGTATCTTTAAAAGCGCTGTTAATGTGGGCTATGGTTAGGGTTAGGGTTAGTGGCACACGCAGCCTTGCCCGTTCCTCTTCCGGGTTTCTTATGTGCATGTGTGCATGCCGATCAACTTGTCTTTGTGCACATGGCAGTGCCAGAAACTGGAAGCGCTGGTCTTCCGGTTTGCGGGGGCTCATGCATGCCAGCCAGCTGATCGTCGCATGTGTGCCAGAAACCAGAAGAGGAGCTGCCTGCTGCACATATATGCACTGACATGCACACTGGCCAATTCCTCTTCCAGATCGCATCCCTAACAAGTTCACTCGGTACAAAAAGGTTTGCAATCAATGCACTATTCCAAGGGTTGTTTTACCAAAGCATTAGAAAGCGGTAAAAATACTTCATGTAATTTTGATGTACTCCTTCTGTTGATGCAGCCTAGGATTGCAATGGCTTTTTTTGGCTGCTGCCACACATTGCTGGCTCACATTTGAGAGATTGTCCTCTAAGAATCCAAGATCCCTCTCACAGTTCCTGCTATTGAACCAGGTTTCACCTAATCTGTACCTGTACATCTGGTATTTCTAGCCTCAGTGTAAGACATTACTTTTCTCTACACTGAATTTCATTTTGTTAGATAGGCCCAGGGTTCAAGTCTATCTGGATCCTATCTTCTGGGATGTTGGCTATTCCTGCCAGTTTAGTGTCATCTGTAAATGTGATGAGTTCCCCATCTATCCCTCATCCAAATCCTTCATGAAGATGTTGAAGAGTACTGGGCCTAAAATGGAACATTGGGATTCCCCACTGCTTGTTTCCCTCCATGTAGATGTAGTTCAATTGAGGACCACAGGCTGAGTCCATCTGGCGCTGATGCTGTCTATCCCACATATTTTTAGCTTACCAAGAAGTAGATGGTGGTTTACTTTGTCAAAGCCTTTTAAATCCAAGTATACTACATGCACTGCATTTCTCTTGTCCGCTAATTTAGTAATTTTTGTCAAGAAATGAAATAACGTTTATTTATTATCTGTTTTTGGATTCTTCTTAACTCTTGGTAAGTCATTCATATCTATACTGAATAACAAGGGTTCAAATATGCATCTTTTCCCTTCCCCTTGGTAAGCATAGATCCTTCTTCTCATGGCTCCATTGAGCCCAAACCTCTCTCTCAAACAAGGGCTTGGATCAGGGCAACAGTCTGAGCTCCATTTTAAGGGGAATCCATTGTCTCCTTGTTTCTCTGTTTATTGAGTCAAATGCTGCACTAACATCTAGAAAGCATGCAAACCTTGTTTTTCCTTACTAACATAGATTAGATATTTCAAGACAAATTTGTTGCCAATATTAGATTATTAACTTATGCATTATTTCTTATACAATCTATATAGCATTCGTCAGAGTTTTGGCAGTATGACTAGTAGTATGTGATAAACCCAGGAACAATAACACAGCCTTAAGACAATTAACAGTGGTTTATATACAAACGATATACAGACATATACAAGCAGGAGATAAATTCCCTTTCCATTCACTACAGACACAAGGAGAGAACTGAATACAGGCTGAGAGAGAGAAACACCCACTAATGACCACATATATATAGACTCCTCTTAAAACAGTAAATGACTTGTGTGGACCCCACCAGAGTCTTAAAGAGGCAATACCACAGCTGCAATGAATCAGCCTCATTGCATCAGCCACATTGCATTAGCTTACTGATTACAGCTTACAACTTTACATCAGCTGGTAGCTATTAAATCCTCAGTAAATTGACACATTTAACTCTACCTAAAACATCTGGTTCTTCTGCAAGGAATGCATTTTCTCAAGTTTAACTAAGAGGATCATCGCATAAATTTTAGCCACAATATCTGCTATTCCATTTGGCCTATAATTGCTAGACTCATTTTTATTCCACATTTTAGATAGATAAAATGCTACTATTGCCAACTTCAATCAGACTGGATAGGAAAGGCATTATTGTATATGTGAAAATGAAGATGCCAATAGAGGCCCCAAAAATCAGGGATATTTTTTGATCAGTTAAATAGTTGGTAGAATGTCTTCTCCAGGGAATGTATTACTTGCACTTCAAGCCTTTTATGATTAATCTCAACATGAACATAATGTGGTAAAATATTGACATTTTTGCTAATATGGAGAAAAGCAGCTCTTGGATTCCATGGAGAAGACATGATTGCATCTATTGCTCACCCACCACCACCCACCCCTCATTTTACCAGATGGAGAAAAACACACACAAACCTGTGGGACTTTGTAGGTGCCTCCTAATGTTGACATCTGGATGGAGATGCTCCTTCTAGCTCCATCAAGGAGAGCCAGAAGGTTCTCCGTCCTTCCACAGCCGTAGTTGGGGACATTGGCTTCTCCAGTGGAGAGAATGTCCAGCAGGGCATCTGAAGTGCGGAAAGTGCTCATATAGTTGTCATGGATGTTGTAGCCCAGTGTGAGATTGTGCAGGAGCTGGGAATTCTTGTTGACCGTTTGTATGTTGAGAATGAATAGTAGGCCATATTCAAAACCATAAACATCCCTATTGTAAAAAAAAAGTTATTATAATCAACAGCAACAACAAATACTTTAAAATATATATATAATCCTCCAGAAGCCTACTGAGCTGTAAGCCAACATTGATCCAAAACCAATGATCAGTTATACAAATATGGAATTTGGCTGAGGTATGGCAACTACAACTGGTTCCACTACTACTTTAAATAAAATTCATTATTCAAGTGATAAAATAAGGATTGAACTGAGAGAGGAAAATAATCTGCAGCCCTTTCAGCTTTTCTTGAGACCCATTTTTCAATTTGAGTCTCTTTCACAAAATCAGACAAAAGAGAGAAGCCATGGAAATCAAAATCATTCAGGAAATTAGACATATCCCCCAATATAGGAATAAATGAAAAATTAAAAGCAGAAAAGAAGGAGAGTGTTAGAATGAATGGAGTGCAATTCCATCACCCTGAATGACTTACGGATCATGGAAAATCAATTGAACAGAAGGAGCCACGTTGAAAAGCAACTTTATATACAATCTTTCCTCTCCACTGATGACTAAACTGATGATATGGTCTCCTGGCCTATAAAAGTTCCATGGATTTTTTCTATCCTGGTTCTCCGAACTCAGCGGGCATTTCATTCTCAGTTTCCCAGAGATTGAATGGGACACCAGCAGCATCAGAAGCTGAAGCAGGAGGTCCATAATTCATGGGGCGAATCAATGAATCCCTTTTCTTTTTCTAAAGAATAATTTGAAGAATTTAAAGGACACTCACAAGGGGGAATATGATCCACTTGCTTTTCTGATTGAAATACAGAGAAACACTCAGCTTCACCTGGAAAGGAGAGAGACGTACATTCAAGAGCACAGACCCTGCCTGTCCCTAAACTCCATATTTCTCTACCCAAAGTCTCCCCTGGAGGATTCAGTCAAAGAGCAGAGCTGAAACTTTTATCATAATTCTCCATCTCAGGAGGGATCCCTGGATAATTCAACCAGTTCTTGGACTCAAAGTTTGTTGGGAAATTCTCTGGAGGGAAATGAAAGGGAAATAATCCCCATGTGATTCATAATAACAGGGGCAGAGATGGAATTAAACCGGTCACCAAAAAATTGAGATGTTTGAGGGTCTCCATGCTTGAAACTGGCCCCAGAGGGAATACACGGCGCCTGTGGCTGAAGAAATAAATAAATCTGAGATTTGTTTGCATAAAGATAAAACTCCGGGGGCCAGTTAATGCCAGAATATGTCACAGATCTGAAGTAGCTGCCAGCTGAGTTGGAACCAAAATTTACTTTGTTTTGAAAGTTAATGCTCAACAGCATCACACAAAAAGGCTGATGAAATAGTGTGGCCAGTTTCTAAGAACAAAATCAACTTTATTGAAAAAGTAGTTCCCAGAACTTTGCAGAGTTAAACAAAAATCACATCCAAACATAAACAGGGAGAGGGAGATGTTAGAGAAAGCCAAGTGAAAAGAGATGGAGAAATCAAGGCTGGCTCTCACCCCATTGAAGGAGGGGAGGGGAGGGGAGCTCAGGACCCTCATGTTGCAAATGGAAAGCTGATCTGCAAAATTCAACTTCCATCTTCAGAGATCTGGGAATGCAGAAACCCATATCCCATGTTCCCCTGCCACCCTTTCCCATGCAGAGGCCAGGCAAGGGGGCTCTTGCAGGGATGCCAGACAGGACTTTACCCAGCTGAGTGGGGAGCCCCTCTTGGGGGGAGGAAGCTGGGGAACCTTGTGTTGGGGAAGGGAAGCAAATCTGCAAAATCCCCCTCCAGGTTCCATTTTCTGAGTCCTGGGAAGTTGGGAGAACATATCCCATGTTGCACTGCCACCCCTTTCCATGCCTGGGGCACTCAGGGGAAAGCAAAGCCCACTCCCACCAGGTCACATAGCCGGCAAGCCACTCCCAAAAAGGCGGCCACACCCACAGAGTAGGTTCCAAAAATTTTTGAAACCCACCACTGCTGTGGTTACAGCAAAAGTGGCTCGATTCTCCACAGCAGCACTGGGGATCCATGGGAAATACGTGATGAATCCACCATAGCTATTTTACACAACTGATGTAGGAAACCCTTTTGCATTACTACTTCTTTGTCTTTTAGTATTTTATGACTTTGGGCCTCACAGTTTAAGGACTGATGGTATTGTTAGGCCATGTGTAAATAATAGATTGGATGCCAAATTGTGATTTTAATATAGAGTTTATCTGTGGTCTATTATTTCATTCTAGAATTTTTAACTGAATATTCCTTGAGTGTTTTTATTTGTTCTGGTCTTTGATTGTAATAAACTTGATTTGATTTGATGCAAATCCATTTGCCAAGAAGGGGACCTAAAAAGACATATGATAGACTTGACTGTTCCCCATGTAGTGAATACTTTCCTCAGATAAAGGAACAATTCGTGTGTCTTCAAGGAATTCACCATCACACTGAGGTTGAAGCTATCACATTTTTTAAAAATAGGACCAATAATTAATTAATTAGTAGACAGGGGCCTTCTACCTGTGGATTCTTGGCTGTTGAGACTCTACCAGTTGTGGATAAGGAATGAGAACAGCCTGCCCCAATCTGGTGGCCTCCGGATGTTGATTCATGCATCCTCGTGATTCATGCTTGGCAACAAATAAGGCCACTTTCCTCTGAGAAGGGGGACCCAGGTGTATTTGCCAACACTGGTGCGGCTCCATTTGTAGACCAGAGACCGAACCTTTGATGTTGTGTCTGTTTCTGCTGCAGCCCTGGGAGACCTAAAATAAAAGGGGACCTCAACATTGTGACCAGATCCTTGGACTTTCACTTGGACCGGTATCTCCCAGTCATTGCCCAGGCCCCTCTCCTCTTTAAGGGCACCTCAGTTATCTGGATCCTGATGGAGAGAGCACAGAAATGGCCTCTCTGCCTTTTGATCTCCAACCTTCGAAGGGAAAATTTGTGGGCCTGATTCCTCAAGGAAATCCTGCTTTTTCTGAACAGTTACTTAAAGGTGTCAACTGGGCTTTGGCTGTTATAACTATGGGCGTCCTTTACGGAAACTGCTGCATGAAATTTTATATCTTGCATATATGAAGAATTTCTGAAGTGTGTGTGTGTGTGCGTGTGTGTGTTTGTCTGTCTGTCTGTGTCTTGTGGCACAATAGTCTTTTTTCTATACTTATCTTTCTTTCTTCTTTCTACTCCAGTTTAATTCAAGAAATTAAAAAAAATAATTAATAAATTTCAGTTGCCAAAGATGACAAACACTGGATTAAACAGTATAGAAACCCCACAATTTGGTTCCTTTGGGTTTATATCCTCATGGTTTACATCCACGTGTCTTGCCTGAATCCAGGCTGCAAATCATACAAGAGTGGATGGCCTCCAGTAGCCTCTTTCTCCATTCCATCATCCAGCAGGTGCATCAACAACAGTTCCAAGAAGGCCCAGGGCTGGGTGGCCCATAGGTCAGAAGCATCCACGATGATGCAATCAAAGCTCTGCTGGGAATTCTGGGAGTTGTAGTTGAACCTATCTGAAATGACCAAGCTGAGGAAAGCCACCCCAGGGACAGATTAAGAGACCTCCTGGATCCTTTCATGGAGATTGACTCAGTGTTTGCACCCAGGAGCTCTTTCCCCTCTCTCACTTCCTGCCTCCTTCCTCAGTTCCAGGAAAGAGGAAGAATCCCCTGCAATGAGAGATCCTGATTGGCAGCCTCCCACTTGTGTGTCTTTTCCTCCCTTTGCTGCTCTGGAGAAGCCACTCAGAAGAAACCTCCAACCCTCCACAAAAGGCCAACAAGGAAGTGGGATCAATCAAATATTTGCTTAACGACTACGCTCATTTGCTTAACAACCATGGCAAACAGGTTGTAAAATGAGGCAGAACTTACTTAAGAACTGCCCTGCTTAGAAACAGAAATTGTGGTCATAAGTGGAGGACTACCTTGATTGTCTAATAGTCCATTGGAATTTGTCTCCATGGACGTTCAGGATCTTGTAAGCAGAACTTTCCCTTTCTTCTCCCTTCTGCTCGCTTCCTGGGAGCCGGGAGCAAAGTCCTTCTGAAGGGCTTATTTCCGGGGCTTCTGAGGCTGGAAGCAGCCTGAGATGACTGAGGGGAACCCCCCAGATCAGGCCTTCAAGGTTTGCACTGCTGGGCTTCCCACCTTGAGAGAAAGAGAGAGACCCTCTTTCTTTCCTCTGATGGAGTTTGAGACATGCCCGATCTCCTGCTATTCACTTGGTGCAGCCACAAGGAGCCCAATCTCATCAGGATGCAGTCTAACTCTCCTGTGGGGTTTCTCCACCCACATCTTCTGGGCTCCAGTCTCAACCTGGCCCATGCATTGGGAAAAAGAACCGGCTGTTTACAGTGTCCTTATCACCCAATAAGAGAATGGAGACAGGATGGTGGATTTTATGGAGAAGCTTCTTTAACAGGACAGGAATAATTATGGGAAAGTGAGATAACTAGGTTTCATTGGGCAGGAACATCTAAGCAAGATGACTTGGAGGCCCCCACCTTCTCTGGCTTGGTGGGATGGTCAATGATTCTCATGGAGATTGTCAAACAACATAGTTGGAACTTGGCTCCCACATCTTACCATTTTCCCTACTCATTCTTTCAAACATACACTTTTAGCTGCTGTCAGTATGAATACTTGATCAAATGATTTCTTCAAAGGTGTCAAATTCATTAGCAGTTGCTGAACAACACATTTCTCTGAATGATTTTCACAGAGTTCTCTTTAGCAAGATTTATTGAGAGGAAAGGGAAGAGAGTTACAAAAATTCCAGTCTTTCAACAACTTCCCATTTGGGAACATGTAGATATGATTTTCTTTGATTCCTGAATACTATCTAAGTGGAAATAATTAATGGTTTTTTCAAATAAAAGGACATTCTACAATCCCTTTAAATATCATGGTGTTATGTCTCATGTTTTTACATTTGTTCTGGCCGTAAGCTGCTCCTTTGTGTTCAGGTCTGGCCTCAGAAGGATAATGTAGCACTTGGGGATGAAGATGCAGACCAGCAGACCAGCACTGGAAGCCAGGATGGAGAAGACCTGCACAGCCACCATGTATTTCCCCTTGGTGCTCAGGTAGGTGGGCACAAAAGTCACCCAGACGCTGCAGAAGACCAGCATGCTGAAGGTGATCAGCTTGGCTTCGTTGAAGGCCCCAGGCAGATTCCTGGCCAGGAAAGCCACCGTGAAGCAGATGGCAGCCAGGAAGCCCATGTAGCTGAGGGTGACGTAGAACATGACAACGGCCCCTTCGTTGCATTGCAGGATGATCTCTCCATGCTGGGAGTGGAGGTCAGAGTCAGGGAAGGGGGGAGAAACTCCCAGCCAGATGGAGCAGATGATAGTTTGGACTGCAGAAGAAGAAAGGATGATGGAGTTGGCCAAGCTCTTCCCCAACCATCTTTTCACTCGGTTTCCTGGTTTTGTGGCCAGGAAGGCCAGCACCACCATGATGGTTTTGGCCAAGAGAGAAGAAACGGCAACTGAGAAGATGAGGCTGAAAACTGTTTGCCGGAGAAGGCAGGTGGCTTTCCTTGGTTGACCAATGAAGAGAGAAGAAGACAAGAAGCAAAGCAGGAGGGAAACCAGGAGGATGTAGGAGAGGTCCCGGTTGTTGGCTTTGACAAGGGGGGTTTCTCCATATTTAATGAAGATGATTAAAACAAGGCCTGTGGTTAGAAACAAGAATAGGGCAAAAGAGACCAGGATGATGCCCAGATGTTCTTCAAAAGACAAGAAGGTTATAACTTTGGGAATACATTGGACTCTGGCCTCATTTGGATATTTATCATTTGAACACTCGGTGCATTTTTCTGTATCTGAGAAAAGGGAAAAAACAATATTTCCTTAACATTCTGTCCTTTAAATATATAGAAATATATAGCTAAATCTATGAAGTTGAAGTAGGATGATAGTTATTTCCTGTCTAAAGTGCAAAATCTTCATAGGAACCTATATTATTAGAGGTAAATAATGAATCAGATTATCCTTCTAGGCAAACATCCTGAGTCCTGCCTCCCACATGGCACTTTTTAATATGATGGATTTTAGGATACCATCTTTGGAAATCTAGTTGGCTGGGAGAAAAAGACTTTTCTGCAAATAATCCAGAATGGGCACTAAAAAGGAAAGGTAAGATGGATGTAATGAGTGGCACCCATAGTAATCCACACCACCTCATTCTGGGCCAGCAACACCTTCATGGTGATCCTCAAGGGAGATCCATGTAGAACCCATTCCAAGGAGCCTTTGAGGAGGTGGACCTGAGCCCCCCCCCCACACATGTATGTATGTATGTATGTATGTATGTATGTATGTATGTACTGTACTGTACTGTGTGTGTATGTATGTATATATTTCCACAAATCCTTTTTCTCAGTGTGACCCACCTTCCTGAGTGGAGAAGGTCCCCTCTGGACAAGGAACGCAGTCGTAGCAGCAAACTGGCTCTCCTTCTCGAGCCCTCTTGACAAATCCAGGATGACAACTTTCCACACATTTGGACTGAGGCAGGGACTAAGCAGAAAAGCAAGGAATACCAAAGAAAATGTGTTAAGATTCACCATCCATGGAAAATGAACATTAACCAATAGTCTCTAGGCTTCATTGAGGTAAATATGAAATCTCTGACTCCTTCCAAACAGATATAGAAGATATAACTACTGGCAGATTCTTCATTTAGTTCCTCCCTTTTGCTTCTGATATGTAATATTGCAATAAAGGATTTTTGTACTTACTAAAATCTGGAGGGATGGAACTGAGAGAAGATTTAAGAACTCAGGGACAATCAGGGGGTTCCTTCTCATATCCTTAGAAACAAACATACATCCCTCCCCTCTTCATGGAGCCTTCAAGCAGTGTAAGAAAACAATCCGATTACTATTCCCCAGATTCAATTCTCAGAAATAGTCAGCCACCCTGAGCCCACTTCAAATAGGACCTCTGGCTTTGGAAAACAGACAAAAGACACCAAAATTTATCTTACCTTGTTGAGCAACTTTAGCCGTGAAAGAGCATCTTGTCTGATAATAATTCTCTGTCGTTGAAAATATGCCAAAATCTCTTTCCTGGGATTCTCCTTGGGGAGAATCAACCGGCTGTCAATGCTCAGATCTGCTTTTATCTCTCCATTTTGGTTCAAGTACATTTTTCTCTCAGAAATATTGAGAAATCCATTCTTCTCCAGAAAGGGATGAAACTGGGATTGAAATCCAAGAATTTGAAAAGCACAAATTTGATTTTTTTTCTTCTAGTTATCTAACTTGCAAGTTCGCTTAATTAGGAGAAAAGGTGTTGCTGCTATGTTCATAAGTGAACAAAAAGATTTAAAAATTGTCAATCATATACTGTATATATTGAAAAAATGTAATAGACACAATTGGTCTATTATTTTTTTATTAAGAATTTAATAATTTTACAAATATTTCCCCTTCCTCTTCCCTCCCTCCACCCCAGCCCTACCCCTCCTCCCACCCTCCCTCCCCACAACCTCCCAGAGCAAAATACAGGGTATAAACATTTAACAATCATACGCTAACATAAGCTAACTGACTATAGCATCCTATCTCCTCTTGTACTTTAACTCCCCTTTTATTAAACTAACTTTAGATAAATTGTAACATTCCTTGTTCATTCATAAGCTAATTGGAATTTCTTAGTCCGATATTTATTTTGAATGTAGTCAGTCCATCTTTTTCATTCCATCTTGTATTTCTCATCTGAATAATCCTTCAAATATGCTGGGATTTTGGCCATCTCTGCTTACTACTTTTAATGTCTATTCTAATTCTTCCTTCTTCCAGTACTGCGCCACCAACAATCTTGCTGCCGTTATAAAGTTCAAAATCAAATTAGTCTCTATAGCTGTACAAACTGTAATTATACCTAACAAGAACAGCTGGGGAGTGAACTTTATCTTCTTTTTAAGAATATTTTGAATAATCCACCATATTTTTATCCAAAATGCTTTAACTTTTTTACAAGTCCACCATACATGATAAAATGTAGCATCAACACAATGCCCTCTATAGAACATCTTATAAAAATTCTCTTTCAAATTTTGAGCTTATGTAAATTTTGCATTTTTTACCCAAATCTTTTCCCATGTTTCCATCAATATTGGTTCTTCAAAGTTTTGTGCCCATTTTATCATGCAATCTTTAACTAACTCTGTTTCCGAGTCTATTTCTATCAGTGTATTATACAACCTTTTTATATGCATTTGACTCTGGTCCCTAATTTGTTTTACCAAATTATCCTCAACTGATCTATTATTGGTAACATTGTAGAGCAGGTGACAAACAAATTGAAAAAGAGAAGAAAGAAATTTTTAAAGTCCTTGCAAGCAACAATTTGATGACCAGAAAGGATGGATTTATCAAGAACTAAGTTGCCAGGCTAATCTCCCCGGTAATCCAGATGGAAAACACAACCAGATGTGCTAATTCTACTTTATTGTAATCCTACAGTAACAGAATTTTGTAAGTCTGAAAGTGCAAATCTCAACTCTTTTCTTATTCTGAAAAGTGAGGGAGGGTCCTTTCTGAGTTTTACTTTCTGCCCTTTTATGCAGCTGCAGGATTCTCTCTCTTTTCTCTGACCCTTCCCTAGGCAGCATCTCTTCTCCCAAAAGTTTTCCTCACAAATCATTTCACTTCCTAAATAGAATATGAAAATACTGCTGATATAACTTGGTCTCATAAAATAGTAAAAACAATTTTCTTTAGAAGCCTATTAAGTAAGTTATCAATTTTTCTATGTTGTCATTAATACAGTAGTGTCAATAAAACTCTGTAATACAAGATTTAATAAAAGTTTTATAGCAATTCTCAGGCAAATATAATTTGATCTGACTTAAACATTACAGAGTTTCCAGAAAAATATGTATGATTTCCCATTATTTTAATGCTTTTATTTGTAATGCTGGTCTGTCTGTCTCATAAAAATTGATTGATTGAAGGAGGAAGAGATGTTGGATCCATTGACCACCTTGAGTTATTTGTAACTAAATAAATACATGTTTAAGAAAATGATCCTAAAATCGTACTTGACTGCAAACTGAAAGTGAGTCTTGGGAGAAGACAAGGAGAAGATTATGAGAGCAGCTTCTCCAACCTACAAAATCTCTCAGCTGGGCAAGGGAGAATACAACACTCTTCCAATAACTGAAAGAGGTTAAACAGAAACTTAAGATCTGCTCACTGTTATTCCGGAGTATCAGACAGGAGCAATTAGAGAGTCCAGATCTGATGACCTTTTGCAGCATAAGAAGGTTGAGATGGTTCTCCTGTTTCTTCTCTGGATTCCTTCTCCAAAAGAACTACTGTAAGATTAATGGATCCATATTGGGACCCCCATACCTGCCACGGCTGCAGCCTTGGAGCCCCCAGCATCTTTTCACCCTCCTTCCTTCTCCTTCTTGATTTGTGGGAATATGCGGCATTCATCACATGGACCAGAGTCTTTATGAGAGTGTAATCATGGTAGTAATTTGCAAACTGTATCCTGTTCCATTTCTCCTGGGTCTCCAGTGGGGCTTTCTGGGTGCATCTTCTGCGGCCTTTGACAGAAAATACATTCTTTGAAAGAGAACAGCGAAAATAATGATCTTGAAACTTTTCTTCCACAAATAAATAAGGTTTAAAGGCATCATCTTTTGGCCTCACTTTGAACAGATAACTAAAGTTCCAAATACTATGGATGTATTGCAAAATTCTGTGCTGGTATAGATAATACCCTACAAAATTTGTGAGGATCCAGACTTTCCCTTCAATGGGTCCTGGCAAACGCATCAGTGTTTCATGGAAAGGAAGAAGTCTGTCCCAAATTGAATCATGTTCTATGAAGTGAACAAAGATGTTGACTTGTCTCCACTTAGAGAGGGCATCCTTGAGGGAGACTGTATGTTCAGATTGTGAAAATTGTTGTGATATAACCACACAAATTCCATTCCTGTCAAGCATAGGAGGGAAAGTCCTCATAAAATTCTCTCCATTTTCTGTGTCTGAAGCAAAGAGGCCAATAAAGGTCCATCTGAAATGGAGGAGCAGCTGTACAATTGCTGGGTACTGGATCCCTTCTTTGGGGAACATCTGGTGGAAAAAGGGGAATTTACTTTTATCACTCAGAGCCTCTGAAGCCTTTATAAGATTGATCTGAAAATGCAATGAAGAAAGCTGTGTTATATTTGGGGTCAGATCAAATCCAAAATATTATATTTTAATAAATCCAATCTGGTTCTCAATGTATTAGAATAGTTTATTAATTAGACATTGTTAAAAATATTAAAAACAGAATATTATAGTAAAAGTAGAAAATAATAAACAAACTAAAAAAACAATAAAATGTGTAAGTCATGTTGCTGTATCAGCCCTACAATTTATCACATGGATTAACTTGTGCAAATGCCAACTGAAGGATTCTATTCCAATAAAGGACCTTTTATAATGTTTGATGATGGCTGCATCTTTTTCTGCTTCTATATCCCAGATTCTTTGTGGAGAAAAACAGGGAGACCTCAATTCCTAATTTGATTTGTCAGTTGTACAATCCAAGAGGTCTTTAATTGAAATTTTGGTGTCTCCCAGTTTCCATAGGTTACATTTTATGCCAATATTTTCTGATTTTAGACAAAGCAGAAATTGTGTAAATTCCCAAATCAGTTCTAAGGGGCAGCAGCTGGAGTCCTTTTGTCCACCCCAAGATACTCGTTGGAGGCTGTGATTGGGTTGGTTGTGCTGGTGGTTTCTCTCTGAAGCCCCAAACATCAGATTGATGTAAGAACATGGGGGAAACCTTGGCCTCATATACTTCAATAATTGGGGCTGAGGAAGCTGGAGAGCTATGAGGTTTTCTTTTAAGCACCACTTTCCCTCATGTCTTTGATCTAACTGAGCTCCTTTGATGATGAGGGAGCCAAGATTCAGTCTCAGAGAAAACAACCCCAGGGAAGGAAAGGTCTTACTTGCTCTATTGGCTGACCATCTATGGCTAGGATGTCA
The DNA here is from genome assembly GCF_964273705.1 of Natrix helvetica. NCBI lineage: Eukaryota > Metazoa > Chordata > Lepidosauria > Squamata > Natricidae > Natrix > Natrix helvetica. The sequence continues at coordinate 135,145,167 of NC_138551.1, forward strand.
TTTCCCAAAGACCATAACTTTTGAACTTGATTTATTAATTATCTGATAATTATTATGCCACAAGGATCCAAGTCTTCCTCACAGAGTATACAATCCAATGTGTAAGTATGATACTATCACATTATCCGTGTAAATCAATGTGTACCAATAGGAATTTAGCATGCTAAACAAGTGTACCTATAACAGATCTTAAAACAAAATAAAAGGCTTGGGAGGGACCTTGGAGGTCTTCTAGTCCAACTCCTGCTAAAGCAGGAGACCCTATACTATTCCAGAGAAGTGGCTGTCCAGTCTCTCCTTAAAGCCTCCAGTGATGGAGCACCCAACATTTCTGAAGGCGAAAAGTTACATTCCTCACTGTTAGGATTTTTCCCCATAGTTCTAGGTTGTATCTCTCCTTTATTAGTTTCCATACATTGTTTCTTGTCTTCTGGTGTTTTGGAAAATAGGTTGACCCACTCTTCTTTGTGGCAGTTCCTCAAATATTGGTACACTGGTATTATGTTGCCCCTCGTCCTTTTCACTATATTAGACATACTCAATTCCTGCAATTGTTCTTCATATGTTTTAATCTCCAGGCCCTTAATCATCTTTTCTGCACTCTTTCTAGAGTCTTTACATCTTTTTTTATAATATGGTGACCAAAACTGGCTGCAGTATTCTAAGTGTGGTCTTGCCAAGGGATTATAAAGCTGTACCAATGCTTCACGTGATTTGGATTCTATCCTTCTGTTGATGCAGCCTAGGATTGCAATGGCTTTTTTTGGCTGCTGCCACACATTGTTTGCTCACATTTGAGAGATTGTCCACTAAGAATCCAAGATCCCTCTCATAGTTCCTGCTATTGAGCCAGGTTTCACCTAATCTGTAAGTATATATTTGGTTTTCTTGCCTCAGGGTAAAACCTTACTTTTCTCTACATTGAATTACATTTTGTTAGATAGGCCCAGTGTTCAAGTCTATCTAGATCCATCTGGATCTTCAGCCTGTCTTCTGGGGTGTTGGCTGTTCCTGCCACTTTAGTTTTGTCTTCAAATTTGATGATTTCCCCATTTCTCCCCTCATCCAAATCATTCATTAATACGTTGAAGAGTACTGTGCCTTAAATGGAACCTTGGGGTCCCCCACTGCTTATTCCCCTCCATATAAATGTAGTTCCATTGAGGACCACAAATTGAGTCCATCTGGGGGTGATGCTGTCTATCCCACATATTTTAAGCTTACTGAGAAATAGGTTGTGGTTCACTTTGTCAAAGCCTTTCTGTAATCCAAGTATACTACATGCACTGCATTTCCTTTGTCCACTCATTTAGTAATTTTTGTCAAGAAATAAAATAACATTTGTGATCTGTTTTTGGATTATTACTCCAAGTAAGTCATTCATATGTCTACTGAATAACAAGGGTTCAAATATGCCACCTTCCCTATATTAAAATTAATAAAGCTTGTTTAAAAAAACATGCACCCTTCCCTTCCCCCTTGGTAAGTATCTATCCTCCTGGATAGGAGCCCTCCTGTTACTCCATTGAGCCAAACCTCCCTCTCAAACAAGGGCTTGGCGAAAGAGCTTGGATCAGGGCCAACAGTCTCAGCTCCATTTTAAGGGCAATCCATTTCTTCTATATTGGATATATTGGATAGGGCAGGCATTATTTATATGTGAAAATGAAGATGCCAATAAAGACCCCAACAACCAGGGATATTTTTTGATCAGTTAAATAGCTGGTAGAATGTCTTCTCCGGGAATGTATTGCTTGCATTTCAGGTCTTTTATGATTAATCTCAACATGAACGTAATGGGGTAAAAATGATATTTTTGCTAATATGGAGAAAAGCAGCTCTTGAATTCCATGGAGAAGACATGATGGCATCTATTGTTAACCCCCCACCCCCCAACACTCACTTTACCAGATGGACAAAAAACCGCACAAACCTGTGGGACTTTGTAGGTGCCTACTAAGGTTGACGCCTGGATGGAGATGTCCCTGGCAGTTACATCAAGAAAAGCCAAAAGATTGTCCTTCCTTCCACAGCCATAGTTGGGGACATTGGCTTTTCCAGTGGAGAGAATGTCCAGCAAGGCATCTGCAGCGCAGAAAGTGCTCCAATAGTTACTATGGATATTGTAACCAAGTGTGAGATTGTGCAGGAGCTGGGAGTTCTTGTTGACCATTTGAATGACATTAATTAATAGTAAGCCATATGAAAAATGAGAATAAGTCCTATTGTAAAAAAATGTGTTGTTATAAAAAACAGTAACAACAATTTTTAATATATATATATATATATATATATATATATATATATATATATATATATATATATATATATATATATATATATATATATTGTTAGATCTGGGCAACGAGAGACAGACGGCGGACACGAAGTAACTTATCAGCTCATTTATTAGTAGTAGTAGTGATCCAGCTTGTTCTGTAGTCGGAGGGTTCCCCTTTTATAGGGATTGGGCACGCCCCTCGACCAATCAGAGGGATACCTGTTTCCCGCTGTAGGAGCGGACCAGAGGGAAGACTTATCCCGATATATGTTAATATCTAACACCCCTCCCCTCCTAGATGGGACGTTACGGTAGGTAACATAGTCCTTTAGGTAGGTGGGTGTTTGTCTTGCTCGGGAGGAACGTCGTAGTTCGGGTTGGTTTGAAGTGGTTGCAGGACTGGGTGTGGGTTGGTTCGAAGTAGTTGCAGGATCGGGTGCTTTTTCTATTTCCCGTTCTGGAGGTCTTGTGTCTTCGTTGCTCGGGCATTCAGGAGTTTTTTCGGCTGCGTTGTCTGGGGGTTGCTCAGCTGCGTGCGTGTTGTCTTGTTCCACGCTTGGCTCGCCGGTGTCGTTGTTTCCTGTGATGGAGTTTTCTTGTGGCTGACTCTCTGTAGACAGGAAGCTTTCGTCTTCATTTCGAAGGTTGGAGTGTGCTAGGCGACCCCGAAGTTGATCGATGTGCCTTTTCCAGTTCCGCCCATCTTCTAGCTCCAGCAAATACGATCGTGGACCCGTGATGCCAATGACCTTTGCCGGCATCCACAATGTCCCCCCTGTGTAGTTGTGAGCGTATACTGAGTCCCCTACTCTGAAAGACCGGATCTTACTTGTAGAGTCTGGGGGAGCCGTGGCAGAGTAATTCGGGTGGAGCCGGTCCAGGTGAGACCGTAGGCGGCGACCCATGAGTAGTTCAGCGGGGCTCCTACCCGTCGTTGCGCTCGGGGTAATGTGTTGAATGAGGAGGTAATGGTCAATGCGTGTTTGCCAATCACCTGGACCCATCCTAGCGAGGGCCTCTTTTGCGAATCGCACCATTCTCTCTGCCTGACCGTTGGATGCTGGATGGAATGGCGCGACGAGGGCATGCTGGATTCCCAACCCCGCTAAAAATGTTTCAAACTGCATGGCCGTGAATTGGGGCCCGTTATCGGATACTAGGAGATCTGGTAGGCCATGGGTGGCGAAGAGCCGCCGAAGAACTTTTATGACTGCCTCTGCCGTGGTTGAAGTCATTAGGACTACATCTAGCCATTTAGAATAAGCATCTACAACTATGAGGAAGGTTTGACCCTGGAATGGCCCTGCAAAATCAATGTGTATACGTGACCAGGGTGCCTTGGGTTTCTCCCATTCTGTGGCGGGCGCTTCCGGGGGTGCTGGTCTCGACTCCTGACATGGGTCGCAAGTGGCCACCCACTCCTCTATTTCTTTGTCCATGTATATATATATATATATACTCCTCCACACGCCTACTGACCCTTAAGCCAACATTGATCCAAAACCATTGATTAGTTACACAGATGTGGAAATGGGCTGAGGTACAGCAACTACAACTGATTCAACCACTACTTTAAATAAAATTCATTATTCAGGTGATAAATTAAGGATTGAACTGAGAGAGGAAAATAATCTGCAGCCCTTTCATCTTTTTTTTTCAGGCCTATTTTTCGATTTGAGTTTCTTTCACAAAATCAGACAAAAGAGAGAAGCCATGGAAATCAAAATCATTGAGGAAATTAGACATATTCCCCAATATAGGAATAAATGAAAAATAAAAACAGAAAAGAAGGAGAGTGTTAGAATGGAGGGAGTGCAACTCCATCACCCTGAATGACTTACGAATCATGGAAAACAAACTGAAGAGAAGGAGCCATGTTGAAAAGCAACTTTATATGCCATTTTTCCTCTCCACTGATGACTATACTGATGAGATGGTCTCCTGGCCTGTAAAAGCTCTGTGGTCCTTTTCCATCTTGGTGTTCCAAACTCTGCGGGCATTTCATTCTCAGCTTCCCAGAGACTGGATGGGACACCAGCAGCATCAGAAGCAGAACCAGGAGGTCCATCATTCATGGGGTGAATCAATCAATCTTCTTCCTGTTTATAAAGAAGAATTAGAAGAATTCAAAGGACTCTCACAAGGTGGAACATCCAGTTGCTTTTTCTCAACACAGAGAAACACTCAGCATCATCTGGAAAGGAGAGAGACGGACATTCAAGAGCACAGACCTTGCCTGTCCCTAAACCCCATATTTCTCTGCCCAAAGTCTCCCCTGGAGGATTCGGCCAAAGAGCAGAGCTGAAACTTTTATCATAATTCTACCTCTCAGGAGGGATCCCTGGATAATTCAACCAGTTCTTGGACTCAAAGGTTGTTGGAAAATTCTCTGGAGGGAAATGAAAGGGAAAGAATCCTCATGTGACTCATAATAACAGGGGAAGGGATTAGATTAAATCCGTCATCTAGAATTAAGAGGTTTGGGGTCTCCATGCTTGAAACTGGCCCCAGAGGGAATACACGGTGCCTGTGGCTGAAGAAAAAAAAAGAAATGTGACATTTATTGACATAGTGATGAAAGACAAAACTCCAGGGGCCAGTTAATACCTGACTATGTCACAGATCTGAAATAGCTGCCTGTTGAGTAGGAGCCAAAATTTACTTTATTTTCAAAGTTAATGCTCAAGGGCACCATACAAAAGGGCTGATGCAATAGTACAGCCAGTTTCTAAGAACAAAATCAACTTTAGTGAAAAAGTAGTTGCCAGAACTTTGCAGAATTAAAAAAAATCAGAGAGAGAGGGGGAGGGAGGGAGGGAGGGAGGGAGGGAGGGAGAGAGAGAGAGAGAGAGAGAGAGAGAGAGAGAGAGAGAGAGAGAGGGAGGAGTGTGAAAAGAGATGGAGAAATCAAGGCTGCTTCTCACCCCATGTGAGGAGGGGAGGAAGGAAAGGAATGAAGGGAGGGAATGAAGGAGAGCTCAGGATCCTCATGCTGCAGATGAAAAGGCTGATCTGCAAAACCCAACTTCCATCTTCCAGAGACCTGGGAATGCAGCAGCCCATATCCCATGTTCCCCTGCCACCGTTTCCCATGTAGAGGCCAGGCAAGGAGGCTCTTGCAGGGATGCCAGACAAGACTCTGTCCCGCTGAGTGGGGAGCCCTCTTGGGAGGAGGAAGCTGGGGAGCCTCATATTGGGGAAGGGAAGCAGATCTGCAAAATCCCCCTCCAGGTTCAATCTTCTGAGTCCTGGAAACAGGTCGGAGACCATATCCCATGTTGCACTGCCATCTCTTTCCATTCATGGGACACCCAGGGGAAAGCAAAGCCCAGACCCATGAAGAAGGCTGAGGATGGCCAGGAAGGAGGAGGGGATCTGGGGCAGCCCCCAACATCCCATTCCTGGGAAGTGACTAACCTGCTTTAGGGGTCCCAGGGTTGAAGGTTGGGGGGACGCAGCCCCTGGGGTTTCTCCAGCCTCGCTTGGGCGCTGTGTCTTTCCAGGAGTGGCTCCTGTGGGGGAGAAGCCATGCAGGGCTGGGTCTTCCAAGGGGGATCTGGGGTTGTCCGGGAGGAAAAGACAGCCGGCCTCACCCTGGAGGGGAACCTCTGTGACTGAGGAAGATGGGGGTCCCCTGTGGCCCACCCAGAGTGTCTGAAAATGTTACCTCCATTCTGAAAACAAGAAACAGACCTGAAGAGATCATTAGTTATTCATCGATTTTGCATAATGCACAAACCATGATTTCTTATAACCATCAGAATCAAATCCTTCCACAATTAATTGGACTGACATATAACCTTAAAACCCTGATCCTGGTTTGGGAGCCACCCTGGTTGGTTCTGAGGCTGCCCTAAGGCAACCCTGAGCAAAGCCTGGGAGGCCCTGCGAATTCAGCCCCTTCCTGGCCCTTCAGACTCGGGCAGAGTCACAAAACCTGCCCAGATTCTTATTTTTTATTTATTTATTTAGTCAAGTATGAATTAGATAACAGATATAAGTATAGACAGGATTATGAAAACATGATACAAAGTTAGAGGCCTGAGTTAATCTCTTTGGAGACTTCAGGTGGGGAAAGGTAAGAAATACACACCTGTGTGCTGTGTCTTCCACCATTCACTCACCTGATGCGAGTGAGCTTGGATTAAACATTTTTAGGGAGCCAAAACAGCCTCATCCTTATGGAAACACGCTAGAAGGAACCCCAAGACTGTTTTGCTCCTCCAAACACAAAAAGGGATAAAACCCCCTTTATAACTTTATAAAGAACTTTATAAAGAGAACTTTGTATGACATATAGAGGCAGAACATGGCATATTGAGTGAAATAAAACAGGACAATTAAAGAATCTCAGAGAAGAAAAACCTTTGGTATCCTGAATAAAGCTCATAATTTGGTTTTCAGGTTCCGTTGGGTGATCCTCTTTGCCTTTTTCCTCCTTGAACCTCCATTGAATGTCCCAATTCCTCGCTTGCTGCCTCCCTTCCCTTCTCTTTTCTCCAGCCGGGGTTTGGGGTCCCTGCGAAAGGGAGGAGCTGCAGGGTCAGATGGGAGGAGGAAGTCCTGCTCCGCTGGGTCAGATCTGGGCATTTCGTGGCCCTTTGGCTCTCCCTGTCCGGCCAGCAGGAGGTCAATGGGAAGCCAGGGAAGGAAAGGCCCAGAGAATGGGAGCTGCAGGGGGTGGGAGAAGCAGCCCAGAGACCCCTTGAGTGGACTGGGAAGAGGAGCTTTCCTGCCCCTGCAGCCGGAGCCCTCTTGACAGCATTAGAGGCCCCTATGACAACTACTCACAGGAGTAATCATGTAAATTTGATAAAATATATTTATTTTATTGGCATGTTAGTATTAATAAAAATGCAGTCAAATGTAATAAATACGTTGCTGTATTTATGTGATAGAAGGTGCATTGAAGGGTTAACATACAGATTAGCAAGGGGTCCCTATGCTCATGGGGCCCAAGGGCAAGGGCCCATCAGACAGCCCTGCCTGCAGCAGAAGAGCAGCAGCAGGGCTGAGCCAAAGGAGAACAAGGCCCACTCCTCCCTCAGTGAGGTCCAGCCCCTTGGTTTGTTCCTCCAGAACAGTCCCAGCTTCTCAGGTGGCTCCTCTGGAGAACCCATCGTCCACCTCTGTGCCAGGTGGGGAAGTCACCCACGGAGGGCAGAGGGGCTCCTCCCACCCCCACAGCACAAGGAAAGGGGGCCTCTCCCCTTCCCCTCCCCCAGAGAGCCTGTCCAATGTGACCCACTAAAGGAGACAAACATGGTTTCCCTGCAACTTTTCTGCCAAAGGGGCCCTGTGTGTATAAGGAGGGCCTCCATCTCCAGCTTCCATTATGATCTCATCATCGTGATGGCTTCCCGGTTGCAAAGGGGAAATCGGATCCATGGTCCATGTGGGAGGGAAACAGCGTGAGAACTTTGTCCGACTGGCCTTCCCAGAGTTGCCCAGAGACCTGGCTTCATCTATGGGCCCTGCAGAGGCCTCAGATGGGGCTGAGTTCCAAAACGGGGGAGCCTTTTCTGAAGGCCTGTGTGATGAGGGGCCCTTGGGGAGCCTCAGGAGTCCTGGGGAAGGTGGGGTTTCTCTTGAGGGGGCCTGGATGAGGAGGCAGGAGGCCCCCCTGAGGGAAGAAAGGGGACCTTGCAGAGGAAGCCCCAACATCTTCCACGCTTGTGAAGGGATCTTTCTTTTCTACATGTTGAGAAAGAAACTTCTACCTGGGAGTTTGGGGGACTCTCTCTTGGTCACTAAAGATCCAGCAGGAGGAGGAAGCTGTGGGCTTATCATGCTTTCTACCCAACTGCCCCAGATGCCCTTAGTTTTATGTCTTTTTGAAGAAATGGGCAGTTAGTATTTGAAAGCAAAGCCTCTGGAATTCATGTCTTGGTTTACACAATGGGCCTCCTAGTCATTGTTACCAAAAGAGGGAAAATGTCTGCAGCTCCCTCCCTCCCTCCCTTCCATGGGGTGAAAGGCAGCCTTGATTTCTCATCTCTTTTCACTTTTTTTTCATAATTTCTCCATCTGTGTGTGCGCGCGCACAAGAGTGATTGTGTGTGTTTGTGTTTGTGTGTGTGTGTATGTGTGTGTATGTGTATGAGAGAGAGAGAATGATTATTTTTAACTGCAAACTTCTGGGAACTATTTTTTCACTAAAGTTGATTTTGTTCTTAGAAACTGACTGCACTATTTCATCAGCCCTTTTGTGGTGGGGCCCTTGAGCATTAACTTTCAAAATAAAGTAAATTTTGGCTTCAGCTCAGCAGGCAGCTATTTCAGATTTGTGGCATGCTCTGGCATTAACTGGGCTCTGGAGTTTTGTCTTTAGTCACTATGCAAACAAATCTCAGATTTGTTTCTTCAGCCACAGGTGCTGTGTATTCCCTCCGGGCCCAGTTTCAAGCATGGAGATCCCAAACCTCTCAATTCTAGTTGACAGATTTAATTCGATCTCTGCCCCTGTTATTATGAATCACATGGGGATTATTTCCCTTTCATTTCCCTCCAGAGAATTTCCCAACAATCTCTGTGTCCAAGAACTGGTTGAATTATCCAGGGATCCCTCCTGAGAGGGAGAATTATGATAAAAGTTTCAGCTCTGCTCTTTGTCCGAATCTTCCAGGGGAGACTTTGGGCAGAGAAATATGGAGTTTTGGGACAGGCAGGGTCTGTGCTCTTGAATGTCCGTCTCTCTCCTTTCCAGATGAAGCTGAGTGTTTTCTCTGTGTTTGAATCAGGAAAGACACTCGATGTTTCACCTTGTGAGAGTCCTTTGAATCCTTCTAATTCTTCTTTAGAAACAGGAAAGGGATTGATTGATTCACCCCATGAATGATGGACCTCCTGCTTCTGCTTTTGATGCTGCTTTTGTCCCATCCAGTTTCTGGGAAGCTGAGAATGAAGTGCCCGCAGAGTTTGGAGCACCAGGATGGAAACAATCCATGGAGTTATTACAGGCCAGGAGACCATCTCATTGGTATAGTCGTCACTGGAAATGAAAGATTGCATATAAAGTTGCTTTTCAACATGGCTCCTTCACTTCAGTTTGTTTTCCATTATCCGTAAGTCATTCAAGGTGATGGAGTTGCACTCCCTCCATTCTAACACTACTACTTTTTTTCTTTGTTTTTTCATTTATTCCTATATTGGGAATATGTCTTATTTCCTGAAGGATTTTGATTTCCATGGCTTCTCTCTTTTGTCTGATTTTGTGAAAGAGACTCAAATCCAAAAAGGGGTCTGAAAAAAAAAGCTGAAAAGACTCCAGATTATTTGTTGTTGCTGTTGATTAAATAATATTTTTTTACAATAGGAATTCTTATGGGTTTTTACATGGCTCATGGTTCATTTTTGCCATTCAAGTGCTCAACAAGAATCCCCAGCTCCTGCACAACCTCACACTGGGCTACAACATCCATGACAATCATTGGAGCACATTCCGCACTTCAGATGTCTTGCTGGACATTCTCTCCACTGGAGAAGCCAATGTCCCCAACTACGGCTGTGGAAGGAAGGAGAACCTTCTGGCTCTTCTTGGTCGAGCTAGAAGGGACATCTCCATCCAGATGTCAACATTAGGAGGCACCTACAAAGTCCCACAGGTTTGTGTGTGTTTCTCCATCTGGTGAAGTAGATGGTAGTGGGTGAGCAATAGATGCAATCATGTCTTCTCCATGGAATTCAAGAGCTGCTTTTCGCCATATTAGCAGAAATGTCAATATTTTACCCCATTATGTTCATGTTGTAATTAATTATAAAAGGCCTGAAATGCAAGCAAAACATTCCCTTGAAAAGACATTCTACCAACCATTTAACTGGTCAAAAAATATCCCTGGTTTTGGGGGCCTCTATTGGCATGTTCATTTTCACATATAAAAGATCTATCTACTCAGATTGAAGTTAGCAATAGTAGCATTTTATCTATCTAAAAAGTGGAATAAAAAGGACTCTAGCAATTATAGACCAAATAGAGTAGCAGATATTGTAGCTAAAAGTTATGTCATGATCCCCTTTGTTAAACTTGAGAAAAATGCATTATTGCAGAAGAACTAGAATGTTTTAGGTAGATTTAAAAGCTATATAGATTTTATAATAAATAATGCATAAGTTAATAATCTAATATTGACAACAAATTTGTCTTGAAATATCTAATCATAAAATATATCAGTGAGATAAACCACAGTTTGCTGGGTTTCTAGATGATAGTGCAGCATTTGATACAATAAACAGAGAAATGTTATGGAGGAAATTGATTGCCCTCAAAATGGAGCTCAACTTTTTGACCCTGATCCAAGCCCTTTCTCCAAGCCCTTGTTTGAGAGGGAGATTTGGGCTCAATGGAGCCACGAGAAGAAGGATCTATACTGTCAGCTTTGAAAGCCATATTAACACTGGAGGTTTCCACGCTACCACATTCTTGTGCTTGGGAAATTGGGAGGGGGATTTAGTAGAGGGAATGTAGTTAGACATAATAGCATTCTTTTTTTGGTCAAGGTCATAGTATTCCTGCACCTGGAGGAGGAGTGGTTGAAGTGATGTCTCGAGTTGGGACGGATTGGGATTGGACCATGTGATGGACTGATGGGTTCAGGGGATGGGTTTGGACTTTTGACTTAATGAGGGAAAGGCCGGAACTCTCAGATTCAGGTTTTCCCAGATGTGCCTGTATACCTAGGCTAATAAATGGGAGCTTTGAGAAAATGCCTGTCTCAGAGTTTTTCATTGGGGTTGGGTCTTTCTGGAATGCTGACATTAATCTGACTCAGGAGTAAGGCTTGGAGATGATTGGACCATCCCATAAGACACAAAAGAGGAGCAAACGGATGTGAGCCTTTGCAGGAAGCAACTTTGTTTATTCTGGTCAGTTCAAACTCTGAGAAGCTCCGTTTGACTCTGTTCTGAGTTTGGCCTTGCAAAACTAATTGGCAATTAGGTGTCTTGCAGTGTTTCAAGGGAGATAAAGGTAGGTGCTTATCAGCATTACCCTAAAAGACTGTGGCAGACAAATGTCGGACTCTTCACGGACTGTTTGTGAATCATTATGGGCTGTGAATGAACATAATTCACAGTCATTGAAATAAAAAAGGTGTTTGGGGACTAAGCTTGTGATTTTTACTGTCTCAGGAAGCCTAGGTCAGAACAAGCTTATTGAAAGCAGTGGTAGGATCTACTTTAAGACTCATACCAGCTGCTCCTCCCCAATCTATGGTAGTGCAGGAGGAAACTCATTATGAGATTAAGAAGATTCTTGACTCTAGACTGCATTGTGGTTGCTTACAGTATTTAGTACTCTGGAAAGGGTACTCTTTGTCAGAAGCTACATGGGTAAAAAGTATGGCTGTTTACTATCTCAGGAAGCCTAGGTCAGAACTAAGTTAAATATAAACCAGCACTGAGTGGCAGCCACCAAAAAATGCCAGTGCAATCCTAAACTGCATCAAGAGAAGGATAGAATCAAGATCATATGAAGTATTATTACTGCTTTATAATCCCTTGGCAAGACCACACTTGGAATAGCGCATCCAGTTTTGATCACCATATTATGAAAAAGATGTAGACACTCTGGAAAAAGTGCAGAGAAGAGGAATAAAGAAGATTAAGGTCCTGGAGACTAAAACATATGTAGGATAGTTGCAGGAATTGGGTATATCTAGCGTACTGGAAAGGACAAGGGGTGACATAATAGCAGTGTACCAATATTTGAGGAATTGCCACAAAGAAGAGGGGGTCTACCTATCCTCCAAAAGCCAGACAAGAAATAACGGATGGAAATTCATCAAGGAGAGAACAAACCTAGAACTAAGCAGAAATTTCCTGACAGTTAGAACTATTAATCAGTGCAATAACTTGCCTTCACAAGTTGTGATTGTTCCATCACTGGAAGTTTTAAAGAAGAAACTGGACAGCCACTTGTCCGGAATAGTATAGGGACTCCTTTTTGAGGAGGGGGTTGGACTAGAATACGTGCAAGGTCCCTCACAACCTTTTTATTTTGTTATAAATTCTGTTATAGATACACATGTTTAGCATGCTAAATTCCTAGTAGAACAAGCTGATCTACACTGATAATGTGATATTATCATACTTACATATTGGATTATACACCATGTGAAGACTTGGGTTCTTTTCTCATAATAATTATCTGATAATTAATAAATAAATTCCAAAAGTTATGGTCTTTGAGAAATGACATCCTAGCCATAGATGGTCAGCCAATAGAGCAAGTAAGACCTTTCCTTACCTGGGGTTGTTTTCTCTGAGACTGAATCTTGGCTCCCTCATCATCAAAGGAGCTCAGTTAGATCAAAGACATGAGTGAAAGTGGTGCTTAAATGAAAACCTCATAGCTCTCCAGCTTCCTCAGCCCCAATTATTGAAGTATCTGAGGCCAAGGTTTTCCCCATGTTCTTACATCAATCTGATGTTTGGGGCTTCAGAGAGAAACCACCAGCAGAACCAACCCAATCACAGCCTCCAAGGAGGATCTTGGGGTGGACAAAAGGACTCCAGCTGCTGCCCTCAGAGTTGATTTGGGAATTTACACAATTTCTGCTTTGTATAAATTCAGAAAATATGGGTATTAGCCTAAAAGTAAATTAGGGGTAGGATTAAGTGGGGTAGGATTAAGGATTCAGACTGGTTCGGGTGAACCGGATGTTAATTTTAATCTGGTTTACCTAACCAGTAGCTGCAAGATTGGCTAAGCCCTCCCCTCCCCTCCCAGGAGTCTCCATGAGGTCCATTTTGGAGGTAAGTGCAGGGACCCCATGGAGGCTCTGGGAGGGTGAAAAAGGGACCCACTGGAAGTCCGAAAACAAGTCTGTTTCCAGTCTCTGGAGGGCCTCTGGAGCCCGGGAAAGGCCCTTTTCGCCCTCCTGGAGGCTTGATGAAAGCCTCCAGAGCCTGGGAAGGGTGAAAACGACCCCCCCCCATGGTTCTGAAAGCTGAATAAACCCCAGAAAAACGGTTGCTAAAATTTTTCAATCCTACCCATGAACTAAATCTATGGAAACTGACAGACTCCAAAACTTGTGACGGTTAGAACAGACAAAATTTCAATTAAAGACCAATCTTGGATTGTACTACTGATAAATTGTATTAGGAACTGAGGTCTCCCTGTTTCTTGTACAAATGGAGAAGAAGCTAAAAAGATTCCTCCAGAAAGAATCTGTGATATAGAATCAGAAAAAGATGCAGCAATCCTCAAAAATTATAATTGGCCCTTTATTGAAATATAATACTTCAGTCAACATTTGCACTTGTTAATCTAATTGTAGTAAATTTTAGGGTTGATACAGTAATAAGATTTACATTGTTTATAGATTTTTAATGTATTTATTATTTTCCACTTTTATAATACAATCTTGCTAAAAGTCTGTCTTTAATATTTTAAACAATGTCTAATTATCAAATGATTCTAATGCTTTCATGAGAACAAGGTTGGATTTACTAAAATCTAATATTTTGGATTTGATCTGACCCCAAATATAGCACAGCTTTCTTCATTGCTTTTTCAGATCAATGATCAAACAGCTGGAGACGCTCTTAGTGATAAAAGTCGATTCCCCTTTTTCCATCAGATGTTCCCCAAAGAAGGGATCCAGTACCCAGCAATTGTCCAACTGCTCCTCCATTTCAGATGGACCCTGATTGGCCTCTTTGCTTCAGACACAGAAAATGGACAGAATTTCATGAGGACTTTCCCTCCTATGCTTGTTAGAAATGGAATTTGCTTTGTTATATCACAACGATTCTCAACACGTGGATATACTACATACATCAGGGATTCCCTCTCCAAGTGGAGACAAGTCAACGTCTTTGTTCACTTCATAGAATATGTGTCCATTTGGGACAGAATTCTTCCTTTCCATTTAACACTTATGCGTTCGCCAGGACCCATTGAGGGGAAAGTCTGGATCCTCACAAATTTTGAAGACTATAAAAAAAACAAGCACAGACTTTTGAAATACATCCATAGTATTTGGAACTTTGCTTATGTGGCAAAAGAAAGACCAAATGATGTTGCCTTTGAACCCTATTTCTTTCTGGAACCTCAGTTTCAAGATCTTTATCTTCGCTGTTCTCTTTCAAAGCATGTCTTTTCTGTCAAAGGCCGGAGAAGATGCACCCAGAAAGCCCCACTGGAGACTCAGGAGAAAAGGAACAGGATCCGGGTCACAAATAAATACCAACATTATAGTATGATGAAGACTCTGGCCCAGGCCTTGAATGCTGCCTATTCTTCCAGATCGAGGAGGAGAAAGAAGAAGAAAGAAGAGAGTTTGGGGTATCCAAGGCTGCAGCCGTGGCAGGTATGGTGTCCTGATATGGATCCATTAATCTTGGATCCTTTGGAGAAGGAATCCAGAGGAGAAGGAGGGAAACCATCTCAACGGATCTGGCCAATTTAATTACTCAGGGAATAATGGTTCCAAAGAGTAGATACCATGCCATTTTTATATTTTACACTGCTAATTTGAAAATGCTGTATTCCCGTATTTGTGGGTTTGTGATTAGCATAATAGAATTCCACCTTTCTTCCGTTCCCATTGCAGGTGGGTCTGTGTGCAGCTGGAGAGGCAGCTAAGCCCTCCTATTCTCCTCCAATGAAAGGGAGCCTGGCGTGGATCTGGATGCTTTATTGGGAGAAGAGGGCAGGTGAAACTGAGGAGATGCAAAGAGTGGAAACCAAATAGAAAGACAGGATAGGCAGCATTAACTAACAGCCAGCAAAGAAGCAGCTGGAACCTCATCCTTTTATCATATTTTTTTCTCTCATTCAGCTAAAATCTCCTCTTCTAACAATTCTTTTTTCCATGTCTAACACTCTGGAATAATAGTGAGCAGATTTTACGTTTGTATGTAATGTGTGTCAGTGATTGGAAGAGGGCTGTATCCTCCCTTCTCCAACGGAGAGATTGTGTCAGTTGGAAAAGGGGCTCCCAGACTCCTCCTAATTTTCAGCTCTTCTCCTTCTTGTCTTTCCTCAAGGCTAAGAGCAACTCCTTTGAGCTCTTCCTTGGCTTCATTATCCTTCCCTGAAGTTCACGCAGAGTTTGTGCAAATTCTCCTCCAAGCTTGGTCCCTGCAAGGCCGTGGTTTTTTTTTACTACTGATTCTATGGGTGTGGCTTGGTGGGCATGGCAGGGGAAAGATATTGCAAAATCCCCATTCCCTCCCGATCAGGTGGGACTCGGCAGTCAGAGAATAGATGTGAGTCGGGCCAGTCAGAGGTGGTATTTGCCAGTTTTCCGAACTACTCAAAATTTCCGCTACTGCTTCTCCAGAACTGGTCTGAACCTGCTGAATCCCACCTCTGCTGCAAGGGGACCTGGTCCTTGAGTTGGGAAATGGAGAAACATGTTTTTTTAGGCAGGAAGCAGGGTCCCTCTTAATAGGCCCCACCCTCCTCAATCACCCACAGCAGATATCAGCACTTAAGAGAAAGAGATGTCAGTCAATGTCCAACAAAGGTAGGATTAGCCCCCAGCCATAATAGGAATTGGCCAAAACCCTCTTCATTACATCATCAACCAGGAAGATTCAACCAGGACTAGGACTCAAAAGACAACCTACAAAGTTAACCATGATTGGCCCCATGCGAGTCTGACAACCAATCAGAATACAAGCTCAAATTCAAAGCCCAACAGAGGGTGTAAATTATAGTGTGTGTGTGTGTGTGTGTGTGTGTGTGTGTGTGTGAGAGAGAGAGAGAGAGAGAGAGAGAGAGAGAGAGAGAGAGAGAGAGAGAGAGAAAATAGGCCCACGATTATAAACTATACGCCTATTTACAACTACTTGACTTGTCATCTATCTGCTGTATATAAAAAATGAAGTTAACAGGCAATCCAACAATAAAATTAAATTTCAAAACTTCAAACGTCTGTGTTATCTGCTATTGTATTTAACTCACAGAATATTTATAGGCGCTTCTTATCTACTACAGACCACCACAATCATTATCTCTGATCCATCCAGAATCTGTCCAGGGTTAAACATCTTTGGTTGATTCTTAATAATAATACATTGCCTTAAAATTTTAATTAGGATCTTTCCCAACAACTGCTTTCCATTCCCCAAAGTCATAGGACCTCCTGTAAATGGAAAAACAATGGCTCTTAAGACTTGTTTTCCAGTTAAATATGACAAGTTCATTCCCCAATCTCCCTCAATCTTCTTGAAAGAATCCATTTCATCAGTCATCCATTCTGTCCACTTTGAGTCTTCAGGGTCCATGGCCTCTCCAGCCATCTCCAAGCAGCCTGCCTTCAAACCAGACTCCTTCCCCAGGGATGCCAGCAGCAAATTAAGCTCCAGTCCATCCATCCAATCCATCCGATTCAACAATTGTTTCTTCCTTCCCTTTATCACCTTTAAGTTGATTTAAAACCATTGTTATTTTAGCAAATTGTTTAAATGAAGTTTCAAATAAGGCTTGTAAGTTGAAAGACTTTATATTCTTTAAATCACATCAAATTAGCTTACTCTAAGATAGCAAAAGAGAGGCTGCCTAGGGAAGGATCAGCTAAGAGGGGAGAATCCTGCAGCTGCATAATGGGAGAGAAAGAAACTCAGAAAGGATCCTGGCTAACTTTTCAGGATGAGAAAAGAGTTAGTGGGAGATTTATTCTTTCAGATTTGCAAAATGTTGTTAATGTCAAATTACAATCAAGTAGAATTAGCACATCTGGAGGTGTTTTCTATCAGGATTACCAAGGAGAAGATTAGCCTGGCAACTTTCTTCTTGATCAACCCATTCTTTCCGGGAATCTACCTGTTGTTTTCAAAGAGTTGATGAATCATCTCTTTTTTTCTCTGTTTATTTATTTTTTTGGAAAATGTTCCCTGTAATTGAACAATTGTGTCAATTATATTATCTATGTTTTATTAGCATATGATTGATAATTTTTTCTCAATTTTTTTTATTCACTTTTGAAGAGTGGCAGTATTTGTATCCTATTTAACCATATTTGGAGATTAATCAATTGTAGAATAAAGATTCAATATGGGATAAGAAACAAAGGTTTCTGCTTTCAAATTCCTGGATCTTCCCATTCTAGTTTCATCCCTTTCTGGAGAAGAATGAATTTTGGAATATTTCTCAGAGGAAACTCTACTTGGACCAAAATGGAGAGATAACAGCAGATCTGGCCATTTGGGGCTTCTTGGTTCTTTCCAAGGAGGATGCCAGGGAACAGATTCTGGCATATTTTGAAAGACAAAGACTTACTATCAGAAAAAATGCTCTTTCACAGCTAAAGTTGCTCAATAAGGTGAGAGAAACTTTGGCGTCTTTTCTCTGTTTCCCAAAGCCTGAGGTCCCATGTCAAGTGGGCAAAGCCTACAGTCTCCAGGGTGGTTGGCCTCCCATGCCAGTTGGTATCATCTAATGGAAGTTATTCAACAGATGGGACCTAAGTGGAGGGGCTTTGCCATGTTTTATGGAAACCTTTCAAGATCTTACTGGTCAGAGGTTTCTTTCTTCATCAGTTTTATTGTATATTAAAAAAAATAATGGAATAAAAGTTTCCTAAATTTTTTACGGTAAACTTCATTCTGTTTTAATGTGAATATATCTTCATACTTTTAATCTTTTTTCAATTCCATCCCTCCAGAATTTATTAAATAGAAAATACCTTATTACAATGTTAAGTTCCAAAAGCAAAAGGGAGGAACTAAATGAAGAATCTGCGCACTGTTATACCTCTTGCATCTGTTTAGAAGGAGTCAGAGATTTCATATTTACCTCAGTGAAGACCAGAGGCTACTTGTCTCCATCCATTTCTCCCTCCATTTTCCATGGACAGAGAGTCCTAATGTAATTTATTTGGCATCTCTATTTTTTCTGCTCAGTCCCTGCCTGTGTCCAACTGTGCGGAAAATTGTGAGCCTGGATTTGTCAAGAGGGCTCGAGAAGGAGATCCAGTTTGCTGCTACAACTGCGTTCCTTGTCCGGAGGGGACCTTCTCCACTCAGGAAGGTAGGTCACATTGAGGAAAATGAGAGGCTTTGTGGAACTGGATCCATCCAGAATATTTTCATGAAAGTGTAAGTTAAAAGACAGATGTTTTTAATTATCTTTATTTATCACCTGCACAATTACTTATCTAAAAGGAAGTAAATCAAAAAGTCTTTGAAGGAGGGGCTGGGAGGAGATGGGAGGAGGGGGTGGCAGACTGGGCAAGCTTTACTAATAGCAGAGGAAACATCTCTCCTGCTTTCTAGTCTGGATATGTGCTGCTAAGTTCACCTTTCTAGGAAGATCTGAGTTCTTTGAAACTTGATGAATTGTTTTAGGTCCACCTTCTGAAAGACCTTGCAATTCACTGTATATTGGATCCTCCCCTTGAGAATCACTGAAAAGGTGTCACTGGTCCATAATGTGGTGCTGTGGATAGTTATGGGGGCAACTCATTACACAAATAGTCTGCCAGTCATGTAGATCAATAAATCAGAGTAGAACTTTAAGGGACCCTGGAGGTCTTCTAGTCCACCCCCTGCTCAAGCAGGAGACCTGATACCATTTCAGACAAGTGACTGTCCAGTCTCTTCTTAAAAACCTCCAATGTTGAAGAACCCACAACTTCTGGAGGCCAACTGTTCCACTGGTTAATGGTTCTCACTGTTGGCAAGTTTCTTCTTAATTCCAAGTTGCTTCCAGATGTTACAGGATACTGTACGTATCCTCGAAGTCCAGTATATTAACTGTCATGTGGCAGGACTCAAGATGCTTGCCTAAAAAGATTGTATGATTCATTATTTACCTCTAATAATGTAAGTTCCTATGAAGATTCTACACATTAACATCCTATAATTTTCCTCAACTTAATATACTTAACTACATTTTTTAAAAAGAAAATTATATCCTTCTTATGCTCTTTTTAATGAAATAGAGAAGAAATACTTCTTGGAAAATGCCAGTGGCATCAGCTGTTATCCAAAGAAAGTATTTCTTGTAAGTTGGGCAGAAATGACAGAATATTAAAGAAAGTTGCTTTTTGGTTCCTCAGATGCGGAAAAATGCACCAAGTGTCCAGATGATAAATATCCAAATAAGAAAAGAGTCCAATGTATCCCCAAAGTTATAGCCTTCCTGTCTTATGAAGAACATCTGGGAATCATCCTGGTCTCTTTTGCCCTACTCTTGTTCCTAACTACAGGCCTTGTCTTAATCATCTTCATTAAATACCGAGAAACTCCCCTTGTCAAAGCCAACAATCGGGACCTCTCCTACATCCTCCTAGTCTCCCTCCTGCTTTGCTTCTTGTCTCCTTTTCTCTTCATTGGTCAGCCAAGGAAAGCCACCTGCCTTCTCCGACAAATGGTTTTCAGCCTCATCTTCTCAGTTGCCATTTCTTCTCTCTTGGCCAAAACCATCACGGTGGTGCTGGCCTTCCTGGCTACAAAACCAGGAAACCGAGTGAAGAAATGGTTGGGGAAGAGCTTGGCCAACTCCATCATCCTTTCTTCTTCTGCTGTCCAAATTATCATCTGCTCCATATGGCTGGGAGTTTCTCCCCCCTTCCCTGACTCTGACCTCCACTCCCAGCCTGGAGAGATCATCCTGCAATGCAACGAAGGGGCTGTTGTCATGTTCTACGTCACCCTCAGCTACATGGGCTTCCTGGCTGCCATCTGCTTCACGGTGGCTTTCCTGGCCAGGAATCTGCCTGGGGCCTTCAACGAAGCCAAGCTGATCACCTTCAGCATGCTGGTCTTCTGCAGTGTCTGGGTGACCTTTGTGCCCACCTACCTGAGCACCAAAGGGAAATACATGGTGGCTGTTCAGGTCTTCTCCATCCTGGCCTCCAGTGCTGGTCTGCTGGTCTGCATCTTCATCCCCAAGTGCTACATTATCCTTCTGAGGCCAGAGCTGAACACAAAGGAACATCTCACAGCCAGAACAACTATAAAAGCATGAGACATAACACTATTATGATTGTGGAAGAATTGTTAATATTTCTGTTATTTGAAAGGAGATATTCTTTCCATTTAGATAGTATGCAGGAGTCAAAGACAATCATATCTATATGTTTCGAAATGGGAAATTGTTGAATGATTGGAATTCTTCCTTCCCTTTCAGCTCAATAGATTTTACTAAAGAGAAATCTGTGAAAGTCATTCAGAGGAATTTATTGTTGGGCAACAGCTACTGAATGTGACACCTTATAAAAATTAATTCGGGCACTTGTTCCTACAGCTAAACGTATGTGTGGGTGTGTGAGAGAGAGGGGGGGAAGGTTCAGGAAGAAGCTGTGGGATGAATAAGGGTTGTGGGAGGGGACTTTGAGGTTTCTAGGAAGAGGCACCTATGGAAGCTGTTCTTCACACCCCCATTCAATAAGAACTAAGGTGGGACTGGAACTCAGGAGTCTTCTTCCCAGCCCAACTGCGGGGGCTCCCTGCGCCTCTTCCCTCCCAGCCAATTTGGAGGCTGGGGGGGGGAGGGAAGCGACTCTTCTCTTGGGTGGGCGTTGAAGGTGTCAGCATCCCCCCTTTTTTTCATGCCTGCGTCCAGGTAAAGCTACAAGAGCAGCGGCATCGCCTGGAGCTTTTCATCAGCTGCAGATCTGAGCTCCCTCAATCCTCCCCCCCCCCCAACACACACACACACACCCTTAATCGCTTCCCAGGTCTTGGTCCGACCAGGCACTCCGAGGGCGGTGCTCCTTCTGCTGGCAGCTGCCTGCTGAGGAGCCCCTGGAGGGGCAGCCGAGGGCAAATTGCCTCCTCCCCAAGGAGAGAAAAGCCCCCTTTCCGCCTGTCTTTCTCAGCGGCAATTGCCCTGAGGCCTCTCAGCTCTCACACGCACAGCCTGCCCCACCTTCTGTATCCTTGGAAGGAGCAGGCGGCGGGGGGGGGGGGAGGAAAGTGATGGAAAGAGCCCAGTCCTTCTTCACTCCCAACCACAGACAGCCACACCCGGATTAGGAGGGGTTTCCTCTGACTTGGGGGAGATATAAAAATGGCAGGAGGAAATCCAGGTGGGCTGAAACTTCCCTTTTCTTCCGGTTGAGGTGGAGCCGGTTCCTCCCCCTCCAGCCTCCAGGCACCGTAGAGGCTCCTGAGTGGCTGTGACTGATCGACCGGGGTCCCTTGGGGCTTCTTTTTAATCCCAGCAGTATTAAATCCTCCCACTTTCTTCCCCCAGAGAATAAGAGGGGGCCATCCTTTACTCCCCCCCCCCCCAGGCTACTAGAATCCCAGCTCCTCCTTTCCCTTCGCTCTGCCTGGCAGTTCCAGAACTCGCCCCCCAGGACAGCTCCCACTTGCCCCCCCACCCTCATTTAACCAGAGCTCTCCCCTCCCCTCCCCAGAGGGACTGGTAGGTCTCAATGGTTATAGAGTCCTTTGTGGGGAGATCTTTCTTTTCTACAGGTTGAGAAAGAAACTTCTACCTGGGATTTTGGGGGACTCTCTCTTGGTCAGTAAAGATCCAGCAGGAGGAGGAAGCTGTGGGCTTATAATGTTTTGTACCCACCTCCCCCACTGCCCCAGATGCCCTTAGTTTTATGTCTTTTTTGAAGAAATGGGCAGTTAGTATTTGAAAGCAAAGTCTCTGGAATTCATGTCATGGTTTAAACAATGGGCCTCGTAGTCATTGTTACCAAAAGAGGGAAGATGGCTGCAGCCCAGGCCTTTCTCTGGGAGGCTGTGCAGGGGGTTTGCCTCAATTGAAAATGGGGGTGTGAAATGGCTAAAACCCATAAAGGGCCTGGGAAGAAGAAGCGACTGGGAGGAACTTCCGCTCTTTCTTTGTGGATAAATGAGGGTTTTACAGTTGACCCAACTTGCCATGCCAGCCACTCTGAGAATGGGCCGCTCACCCCTGTGACACACATTATGTGAGCGTGTCGATACAAGCATTTCAGCCGTGCTCCAACACACGCAAAAATGGCCTTGCTCTCGATTTTGCTCTGGAACGGACAAATGATTCCTTTTAACCATCCATCATAAGCCAGGATAAGAAAAGGAGAAAGAGGCCCATTCATATAACACAACTGAATCAGTTCAGACCAATGTGAGGTCAGTCTGGGCTGAAGAGGCAGTTGGAGATTGTGGACTTTCGGCTCCAGTCCCAGAAATCTCTTTATTTTAAATGATTTATAGAGCCACCCATCCCATATTAATGACATACCAGACTCCAGACTCACAAAGCACTAGAAGCTTGAATTTGATCTGGGAATTTATCTCTCCCTTCAATGGCTGGGGTGAGATTTTTATTTCACAAATAGGAAAGCTTACACATTTTTTTAAATCAAATAGACAGTCTAAATCTTTTCAACCAGTGCAGAAAGAAATGTTAACACTATAACTAGTTTAGCTATTTTCTATAAGCTGTTTGACAACACTGTTTTCTTTAACATCCAATTTCCCTTCATCTTCCCATCTTTCTGCCCTGCGTCTCCAATAGATTTGCTTAAGGCTGAATTTTATCTTTCTTTGCTTTTAATTGCTGTATATCTCATGGATCACACTCTAGGGAGCTAAACAACTTTTTCTACTGAGTTTGATAATTTCTCTTTTTTTGTTGTTCGCTAATTTATTTTTCTTCTGTCAAAGTCCCTTTCCTTGGTTTTCTCCTTTTCCCTCTTTCTCTCCTGTCTCTCCTTCCCTCCTTCCCTCCCTTCCTCCTTCCATCCCCCCTCATGTCATTTAACACTTTGAGACCCTTCTGTGTGGTTAGTTCTTCTGGGGGTCTTGGGGGAGGGGCTTCCCTACGGCTTTCACACAGATGCACCCCTCATTTTTTCCTTCTTTTATTCAACAACCGTTGCCTTTCTCAGGATCTCCCTTTTCCCTTGTGATGCCCATATATTGAGAGGTCCCCAGTTGCTGAGGGGTCTAGAGGGGGCGACCTCAGCATCTCTGCACAGCTGGATCCAAGAGGATGATAGAAAAGGTCAGGAAGACTTTCCTGGGCTGATGGTGGGCTGGGGTACGTAGGTTTCCCCCAACAGGGCTCCCTCTGAGGGTCTGTGGGGCTTTTGAGGAGAAGGCAACACATGGGGAGCCCCCTCCTCATGGAAGGCTCTGAGGAGGATCCTGGTAAGGTAAACACCTCTGAAATGGTCACCCAGAAGGTCAGAGGTCGCCTGCTGGACATTGGAAACTCAATTGACCCACAAGAGAGACCCCAGTCCCTCCTTCCTTGCCCAGAATGGCTTCTCCTCCCCCTTTGGCCCTTTTATGGGGGAGGCAGAGAGGACGGAGGCCCCTTGGAGAGGAAGCCCTGAGATGGCCTCACCCAGCCCCTGTTTTCTAACAAGGCATCCAGAGACCATCAAGTCCTTCATGGAAATGAGGTTTGGACAGAGTCTGGCACTCTGCTTTGCAGCCCCCCAAGTCTTGGTTACCTGTTTTGCTTTCCGTATTTGGTTTTTCCATCCAAATTTGGTGGCAGAGACCTTGGTGGATGCCTGTCAAACTCTGGTTGCCAATCTGCATCTTTAGAGGAATTGTGGGATGAATGTAGGAAACACTAAGGAGACCTCAGCTATTCCTTGACTTCTCTTCTGACCAAACTTTGGGGGAAAGCTGGGAATAGCTGTAAGTTCAATTGTTTGGATTTTAATTGGCCAATCGCATTTTCCATTATTGTCAGTATTCCTCCATTCCTTTAAATTACAATTTGCCCTAGCTGTCCAACAATTGTCCTAAAGGATCATTGAGGTTAAAAGAACTGGAAGATAAACACAATTAGAATATTATACATGGTCCTGGATATTGTCTCTCAAAACCTATATTCTGATTTTCCAAACAAAACATTAATGCTATTACTGTGTCTGACAGCTGTCACTATTTGATGAAGGCATGCAACTTCCTTAGGAGAATGGGACTCCATGAAAAGTCTCCAAAAAGAGAAAACAATTCTTTCTGGACCACATTAAAGGCTCTCAAAGTATTTAATCCATGTCAATAACTTTGTCTTTTTAAGTGAATTTTTTCAGCGTTGCAGGAAGAATAATCTGGACTTCCTGCAATAACCTCTATAAAGCATCTCTTTACCAATCCCAGAGGGTCGTACTTGTGGGTCAGCCAGGAGTTCTGCCTCTTGTGCATTGCATGAAAACGCCCCAATGTGAAGCTTGTCCTGGAAAGAGGAGCCCAAGGGGTCTCTGGGGGGCCCTCCTCCCACCAAGGAGTCTTCCTGCCTGCTGCATTGGAGGATGGAGGCAGAAAGCAAGTCAGGCTGGGATAAATCCTCTCCATTCTTGAAACTTGCAGAGACCTGGCTGACTTCTTCTACACAGATTGGGCCACCCCAATCCTCCCCCCCCCCATGTCCCCAGGACTGTGTGGTAGACAGGAGAGAGGAGGGGTCGTACCCCTCCCCCTCTCTTGAGAGAGGGCTGTTCAGTTTTAACCTAGATGGCCTCTTGGACCCCTCTTTCCAACCAGGGGTCTCCTCTGTCCAGAGGGTGGACTTTGCTCTCTCCCAAGACAGCAACACGGTCCTTTCCCCAGTTCCAAGGAGGTTCCCCCCCATTTTCCCTCTGATTCGGGTGAACCTGAGGGGGCAGATAAGCCTCAAGGCCTCTCAGAGAGCTCATGGCTGACCTTCACAAGGCTAACCACCAAACGACTGCAAAGAGGACAAATCCTTCCATTCCCCACCAGAACTGAAGAAGCTTCTTGGAGGAGAAGTAAAATGTTTTCAAGGAAACAAACCAAGAAATCCCAGCTCTCTTTTGAAAAGCACCTTTGGGATGTGCGCTGAAGATGCCCCAAAGAGGGATGGGGCTTTCGGAGTCTCTTCCGTGGCTGAAGAAGGAAAAGGGATGAAGTGGGGGAGCCTCTCATTTAGGCTGCACCTCAGGTCTTCTGCAGGAGGTGCCCTTTGCAAAGAGCAGGTGAGCCTGTCAGGCCTGCTTGGGAGGGATTCAGTTTCTGCCCTGGGTGAAGGGTGTTATTTGAGGGCCGAGTCCATGGGCACACGTGGGATTGAACCAAGGTTTGGACGGTCACTTCTCAGAAAGCCCCACAGAACCTGCCCATCCTATGGTCCACATTCAGGACTCTGCTTCGTGACCCAGACAAGAATACCAAAGGGGGCTTATGCTTAGTCTCGCATCCCTGAGCAGGGGGGTCCTCTGTGCTTTGCCTGCCATGGCTGGTTGCTGGTGGTTTCAGATAGACAGAATTTAACAGAACAACAGAATTGGAAGGGTCCTTGGAGGTCTTCTAGTCCAACCGCCTGCTTAGGCGGAACCCCATGGATTCCCCACTGCTGAGTGCCACTCAACTGCCAACCTTCCCTTCTGAGCTGAAAGGGGGGGGGGGATTCCAAGGGAGGGAGGGGTCAAGGGTTGAGTAGAGGGAGAAGTGTTGTTTGACCTCTAGGTTACCTGGATACCTGGATTCTGTTGGAACTCTTTTCCGTTGATGAGTGAGGCCATGCAGGCTTGAGTGGCTCAGACAGAGAGAGAGAGACATACAGACAGAGAGAGAGAGAGAGAGAGAGAGAGAGACAGACAAGACAGACAGACAGATCGACAGACAGACATTCAGAGACAGAGACAGAGACCAAGAGGTGAGTAGGACTTGGTTTCTGGCCTCGGGTATTTTGTTTTCTTGCTGGGGAGTTTGACCCTGGGATGGAGAGTCCTGGAGGGGAAGCACCAGTGGTGTATTAATCACTAAGCAGGCTAAGCACGTGCTCAGGGCTCCAGGCCCAAAGGGGGAACTACAAAGTTGAGAAAGAAAAAAACAACCAATGAACCAGCTTGGCTTCCTTTGTCCAGTATGTAGAAAGGAGGGGGGGCACCAAGATTTCTCAGTGCTTAGGGCACCAGGGAGCCTTAATCTGCCAATGGGAAGCACCAACCATTAAAACCAGAGATTGACTCTTCTTCCTCCATCCCTTTTCTCTTTCAGAAATGGACCCGAATGAGCTGTTGCGGCCATCCAGGGAAAGACCCCAGACCGTCTTTGGAGAGCCCTGGAAAGTTGCATTGTTCATCGTTGGGGTCTATGTATTCGTTGACCTCTGCATTTTGTACCACGAATGCAAGTAAGTTACTTTTGTTAAAGGGAGCATCATCATCACAACCTGGGGAGCCCTGGGGCACTGAAAGCCCCCCCCCCCAAATGTTGGTGGAACTAACAGGAGCAAGAATAGAATCCCTCAGGGCTGGAAGGGACCTTGGAGCTCTTCTAATCCAACCCCCAAACTTTGAAAATCTCCAGTAATGCAGCCCCCATCAAGAATAACCTATGTCATTGTTAAGAAAACAATGTACCAGTCAGTTAGATTTGATTCTTTTCCTCTTCTTCCATCCACAGAAAAAGGTTTCTGCAAGTGTCACCAGAAAAACGAAATGAAGATGTGGAGGCCACCATAATCACGGTGGGACCATACATACCGGGACCCATCTATCCCAACATCATCTCAATTGATGAGCGAAGGATGTCAGACGTTCTGCCTTGCACGACAATGTGATGGTTGGTAAGTGTTTGTCCATTTTTCTTTATTTTTTTTATTTTAAAGGCATTTTGTTATTGCTGTTGTTATTTCATTCTTAATGCCTTTTGTTTTTTGCATTTCTTGCTTTGGGCTTTTGGGTGGGGGTGGTTGGACTATGGAAGCTAACAGGAAAGAAAATTAGGAGCCTTTAACCTTAATTTGGTTGCTCAGTTTTATTAATTGCTTTAACAGATGTTTTAACAGATTAAGAGAGTTGGAAGGGACCTCATAGGTCATCTAGTCCAACCCCCCACTCAAGCAGGGGACCCTACACCATTTCTGACAAATGGCAGTCCAATCTCTTCTTGAAAGTATCAAGTGATGAAGCTTTTTTTTCTTGCTTACTGTTTCATTCTTATTAAAATGTTCAATCTGTGTTTCTTTTTCCTTAGGACAAATAACAGCCATGGGTGAAATTCCAGCCATCACATTGTTGACCAGGGCTGAACGTCTGACATCGTCTCCCATCAATTATGGTGATGTTGGGATTGATGGATTCCGGTATGGAGATTCCACCGTGATGGAGGCCTCCTCATCTTCAGCTGGTGATTCTGGTGACACTTGCAACACCTTCAATGCAGAGGCCAACCATGCATAGACCCCAAAGACGAACAATGTCACTTTCCAGGGTCTCCAAAGAACTTTGGTGGTCTCTTCCTGGATGGCCACATCAGCTCTGTATCGGCTTGTTTGTTTTTAGCCTTGGGGCTCTAATAAATAAATTTTAAATTCAAGATTGTTCTCTGAATATTTCTTACCGGTTCTTCTTTGCGATCCTTGTTCTCTTTTAGGAATTCTGCCTTCTCCCATCCTGCTTTAGACCCAAACAAAGGAGACGATTATTCTCTCTCCAAAGATTTTCTATCTGCAAAGCTTCATTTGAAATATTTGTTCTCCAAAATATCAAGACCAGAATAAAATTACCCACCCCATGATTTTTAATTGAATGATCAGACTTGATTCAAGCAAAACCTAATTAAACCACATTTTGGTTTTTTATATATAGCCTTACATTTTAAATTTAGTTTAGCTATGTTTTGAATAAGTGGAAAGGAGTCACCTCTTATTTCCCCCAACTTTCTTCCAGGCCACCCAATTCAGACAGACGTCCAATTTCCCAAAGTGTCTTCCGAATTCAAAGTGTTGCCCCTCCCCCTCAAGGGAGGGGGGGTCCAATGTGAGGCCTTCCTTCCCTTGAAGGGCTGGGCAGAGACCCAGAGGGAGCCCCCTTGAAGGAGCCCCAGACAAAGTCAAAGGTTTCCGGGCATTTTGCATGATGTTCTAATCGTGGATTCAGCTGTGGGGAGAGGCTGGGGGTTTCCCCTCAGAGACCCCTCAGCAATAGTGGACCTTGGAGTAGAAGCTCAAAGGGGGATCCTGAGGGGCCTCAGGCAGAGTCTCTTGTGCAAAAGAAGGGGGAAAATGGAGGTGGGAAATGTACGGAAGGACCTCCAAGGCCCCCAGGAAGCTCAGCACACAGAAGGCCTTCAACCTGCTAAAGAACCTAAGGAGGGGGAAGGGAAGAGAGGGGGAGGGGGGAAGGAGAAGAGGAGGAGGAGGGAGGGAGGGAGGAGAAAACGAAGGGATGCTTAACTGGATTCCTATCCTTGAACTGTGAAGACTGCAGAAGTTTCTTCCAGGCGCTAGAGATGACCTTTGAATCTCTCTCTCCAAGGTCAAAGGGATCAAGTGGATCACTCAGCTCCCCCTCAATCCATCATCTCCCCTCCCTCCCTTCTCTATCCTGGATCTTCTCACCCACTCCTTTCTCAGAAGTGACTGGATTCACTTAATGTTCTTTGAGATTTCCTATTTTGTGAGGTGGGAGGCAGATGGGGCAGCTGGGAAGGAGAGAGTCTGTCTGGTCCAGAATTAGATAGAAGATCGGATTCATAAGTCTTTTTGGCCCAGAGGCAGAAAATCTCTTTCATGGAAAGTGTCCGACTGATGCGGAGAAGGAAGGAAGGTGGAAAGAGGGTTAAGGGGTGGGGGGGCATTCCTTGGGGGGAGTCTGTGGCCCCTGCAGAGCTCCCCATTCACCCCATTAGACCCCAACACCCTCTGTGGCCCTTTGAACCTCCTCCCCCTCCGAACCCAGTTTTCCCCCTGAAGTAACAATTACGCAAGACCCTCCTTGGTTCAGGGAGTTTAATGACAGACTTTGATGTTTTCTGCACACTAAGAAGATTCCAGAAGTTTAGAGCTCCTTCTGAGCTAACCTGCTTGTCTTTCGTTTCTACTTCAAGTGGGGGAGGGAGGGAGAAGAGGGAACCCCGAGATCCTGGACAGAAGCATCAGCTCCTCTCCGTAGTTTCCCAGGCATTTGGGAGGGGGCCACCACCAGGGTCCCCAGGCAGCCAGGCTGGGCTCCCCCAGTTGAGGTGCCCTGGAAACAGGCAGGAGGTCCTGAGTCCAGATGGGGATGGAAGCCCCAAAGTTCCCTTTGACCTCCTGGGAGCCTCTGGATGGAGCTTGGCGCTGCGTCCTCTGGAAACTGGCCGTCCTTCGGGTCTCTTGGTTGTCGTCCTTAAGCAGATCCTGGCAGTTTAGGGGAGATCTTGCATCACTTCCCCCCAATCTCCACAATCTGTTGCTTTTCTAGGCTGTGTGTTTACATTTAGGGATAGGATAGGATAGGACAGAGTATGAAGGGCCCTTCGAGGTCCTCTAGACCAACCTCCTGTTCAAGCCGGAGACATTAAACAATTTCAGAGAAATGCTTATCTAATCTCTTCTTCAAAACCTCCCTCAATGGAGCAGCCACAACTTCCACTGATTAATAATTTTTCACTGTTAGAACATTTCTCCTGGCTTCTCGGTTGGATCTCTCTTCGCTGAGCTTCCATCCGTTGCTCCTTTTTCCTGCCTTCAGGGTCTTCGGAGGATGAATGGAACCCCTCTTCTCCAGGATAGCCGCTCAAATGTTGGACAAGGTCGTCCTGTTGGTCGTCCTGTTCCCTGCAGTCCTCCTCTTCCGAAAAGTGGACCTTCCCAGTCCCTTAATCTAGGAGTCCCAAAGACACACACAGTGATCCCTGGACAGACATCGAGCTTCGGAAGGCCAGAAACTGACCCGCAAACACCAGCAAGCCCCACCCGCAGGAGGTAGGCAGCCCACGAACCCCCCCCCCTCCTTGTCCGCTCTGGTCCTGGGAAAAGCCTCTCTCCAACGAACGGCCCCTGGGGCCCAAAGGGGGGGGGGCGCTGCCTTCATCATCATCCCCTTGTTCAGCCTCCGGACCCCAACCTCTTTCTTGCCCTTCTCTGCCCACTGAGGGAGTCGCCCTGGGCAATGGAGGCCGAGGGGTTGCGGGAGCAGAGAGGAGACCCCCCCAAACCTGCTCTGAGAGTCCCATAAAGTCTTTCATTTCAGGGCACCACTTGGTTCTTTTGGGGGGAAAACAGATTTGCCAGGCGGAGTCCTGGAACCTGAGCCCCAGAGGAACCTCGAAGCATGTACGGGTGGGGTGGCCTCTCTCGCCCCCCCCCCCAGCCCACCCCGCACCGGCAGACGCTACAAGGCAGGAGGACGGGCGCTGCGAAGACGCCGGTCTTGGAAAAAGCGGATCTGCGGGGGTGGGGGGTCGGGCTCTGGGGAGGATTTCTCTCCCTCCGAGGTTGCAGCCGTCGGGCGAGGAAGAAATGGCACCCGGCTGCACTCCGGGAGCAGGAGAGGCCAGGAGCAGCGGCAGGATCTTCGAGGCGGGGGGGGGGGGGAGAAGAGGGCAAGGGGGGTTTGAAGGTGTCAGCATCCCCCCTTTTCTTGCCTGTCTCCAGGTGAGGTGACAAGAGCAGCCGCATCGCCTGGAGCTTTTCCTCTGTGGCAGATGGAACCTCCCCCAATTCAGGAGGCGCCGGTGTGAGCAGGACAGGTGAGCTTCGGGAGGACGCCGGGCTCCTCCTGGGGGATGCGAAGGGCTTGATGACGTCATCCACCCAGGCTAAGCAGCCACTTGCTCTCCGTTGCCGGTGAGGAGCAGGGATTCCTCCCAGGGGGCCAGTCCGTCTTCGGAGGGGCTGCTGGGCTTTGGGGGACCTTCCCCATTGAGTAGCCAAACTTCTCAGAGGATCAGAATATTCGAGGGGTGGGAACAGCCGTTGCTTCTCCTCCCACAAAAGGAAAGGGAAGGGGGGGGCATGGGCTGTTTTGCTTGGAATTCCTTGTTCGGAGCTAAAAGCCTGGGTGGATTCCTTTCCCATTGACCGGAATCCCAAAGCGCCCTTAACCTCTGAATTTGGAGAAGCTTTTGCAATTAAATGGACTCGCGTGGCTGTGGGACACGCCCAATCACGGGAACCGAACCAAAGAGTTCAACCCAATGGATCTTTCCAAGGAATCTGTTTTTCTAGAACTGGTTTAAGTTTGGAAGATGCTGAGAGGATCCTCGGAATGTCCCACGGGCAGCATAGAGCAGGGGGCTCCGACCTTGGCAACTTTGAGCCTAGAGGATTTCGGCTCCCAGGATTAGCTTTGCTGGCTGGGGAATTCTGGGAGTTGAAGTCCTCCAGGCTTAAAGTTGCCAAGGTTGGAGACCCCTGGCATAGAGCCTATTTTTGTGGTTGCTATCCTTTTCTTGGGTGTTATCTTTATTCTTATGCACTGACCGGCCAAGGGATGCGCGAAGGACCCCGTGGCCTTCTGGCTGGAATAGCAGGCGGAGTGGGGGGGGGGGAAGAGGCCTTGGAGCTGTCGGGGAGGGGGCAATTTTGGGACGGTAGGAGCGAGCCAAGAGAAAGGAGCAGCTGCACTGAGAAGGGGGGGTTGGAGGCAAAGGAAGAGGCCCCTTTGGAAGAGGCAGGGAAAGACTCACCTGCTGGCTGGCTTT
This sequence comes from Natrix helvetica, assembly GCF_964273705.1. Taxonomy (NCBI): domain Eukaryota; kingdom Metazoa; phylum Chordata; class Lepidosauria; order Squamata; family Natricidae; genus Natrix; species Natrix helvetica. The sequence goes on from NC_138551.1 coordinate 135,176,743, forward strand.
TCCGCAGCGCTCTGGTCGCCCATCCAGGTGAGACCCTCAGCACTCCAGCTGAGCACCTGAGACGCTCCAGCCACGCTGCCAGCCGAGCCGTGGAAGCCGCTCTGCGAGACCCGCTGTTTTTCCACCCCTTCACTCGCTTTCTCTGGTGGCGCCTCTTCTTCCACCTTTCTGTGGCGCTTTGCCCCCTCCTTCGCTCCCCGGCTTTCAGCCCCACCCTCCAGCCGCTTTCTTTCACCCACAAACACCACCTGCCCCAAAACAAGACCCCCAGACCACCTCCCGCCCACAGCCTGTTAGATATTAACATATATCGGGATAAGTCTTCCCTCTGGTCCGCTCCTGCAGCGGGAAACAGGTATTCCTCTGATTGGTCGAGGGGCGTGCCCACTCCCTATAAAAGGGGAACCCTCCGACCTCAGAGTAAGCTGGATCACTATTACTACTAATAAAGAGCTGTTAAGTCACTTCGTGTCCGCAGTCTGTCTCTCGTTGCCCAGATCTAACATTGGCGACGAAGGTGGGATTGAGAGACAGATAGGACGAAGAACGCTACCTCCAGAATCTCCGGATTTGATCCAGCCCAGGAATTCGGCAGAAATTCCGACAGCCATCTCAGATCACCGCAGCGCGGCAAATTCAAACAGAGAAGATGGCGATGCATGCTCCCCCCGCTCCTTTCGACCCAGAAAACGACGAATGGGAAGCCTTCATGATTCGTTTCGAGTGTTTCCTCGAAGCGAACGAATACACGGGGATCACCGATGCGAGGAAGAAAAACATCTTCCTCGGCTACTGCGGAAAAGAAGTCTTCAATACGGCCAGAGACCTCACCGCGCCTACTCCAATACAAGCAGTATCGTGGACAACGTTGCAACAGACTCTGCAAACCCATTACGCGCCAAAACCTTCCCGCCATGTCTGCCGCAAGGAATTCAACATGAGGACTCAGAAGGCGGGAGAATCCGTTAATCAATATGTTGCAGCCCTACGAAAAGCAGCAGCTCACTGCGAATACAGGGATCTGGAAGAACACATCTTAGAGCGGCTCATCTGTGGGATAAGAGACATTTCGTTGCAAAAGAAGCTGTTGGCAAACCCGAGTTTAACCCTACAGACAGCGTTAAACGAAGCAAGAGCGTCAGAATCAGCGGAGAAATCATCGGTGACCATACAACGAGGGGCCAGCGTAAACCAGCCAGCACCGAGGCAAACCAGAGTTCACTACGAGGACACAAGCCCCGACTACGAGAATCCCGAGTTCGAGGACAGTCACCTAATGCAGAGCAGTCACGTGAGGCCTGGGGGGAGACCCGGATTCCGTTTGCCGCCCTGCGCAAGCTGCGGAGGGAATCACCCCAGGTCTACTTGTAGGTTCAGGAACGTTGTTTGTTCGCATTGCAACAAACTTGGGCACATCGCACGAGTGTGCCGGAGCGGAGTCCCTGCCTCACGGCAGCCACCCATGTACCGCCAACAGAAGCCCAACCCAGGGGCTTGGCGAAATCAAAAAGGGCGCCCAGAGAGAAATCCACAAGTGTTTACCCAGAGAGAAAATTTCCAAAGAGCTGAACGAGCGTATTCCCAGAGAGTTTACTCACAAGGAAGTGAGCGAGCGTATCCCCAGAGAGAATACACACAGAGAGCTGAAAGAGCGTTCTATCAAGACGCTCAACAAGAGTATTTTCAGGATGTTGACGATGAGATAGAGTTGACCCAGAGAGAGGAGTTGCGAACGTATCTCACCACGATACATCAGGTCCGCCCTAAGCGGCCCAAAAGGCTGAAAGTCACAGTCCTCTTGGAGGGCTCACCCTGCGAGCTAGAAGTTGACACAGGATCAACCCTGAAGATCATTTCATGGGCATCCATGAAACAGGCTATCCCTAGCCTCAGAAAGAGCCAACTGCGTGCTCCAGACGTCCTGCTACGAGACTACCAGGGGAACCAAGTCCCCATCGTGGGCCAAGGCACATTCCGCATCCGTTTCAAGGACATCGAAGCCAAGCTGCCCGTGACCATCGCCAGCGCGCCATTGCAGAACCTTCTGGGGCTTGATTGGTTTGAAGCCCTGGGATTAGAAGTCACCGGAATCAACGCCGTGAGAAACAGCAGCGCTGAAAAGATTTTTAAGGAGTTCGAGGATGTGTTCAGCCCCGGTCTTGGTAAGTATGTGGGCAAACCAATATCATTTAATTTAGACCCAAATGTGGCGCCAATCCGACTTAAACCGAGACGAGTGCCTTTTGCACTCCGCCCAAAAATAGATAAGGAGATAGATAAGTTAGTGGAACAAGGGATCCTTGAGCCGGTAGATCACGCGCGCTGGGAAACACCTATCGTGACCCCAGTCAAACCAGACGGATCAGTCCGCGTCTGCGCGGACTATAAGTGCACAATTAATGTCGCGCTACAACAGAGCGCATATCCGGTGCCTGTAGTACAGCACTTATTGCACTCGTTGGGGCCAGGAAAGATATTTGCAAAGTTAGACATGGCACAAGCTTACCAGCAACTGCCAGTGGATAGCGCCACAGCGGAGGCCCAAACTATAGTGACGCATAGAGGAGCATTCAAATGCAACCGGCTACAATTTGGCGTAAGCATTGCCCCAGGATTGTTCCAGAGCGTCATGGAACGGCTTTTGCAAGGGATACCAGGAGTCGTCCCCTATTTTGACGACATCTTGGTGTCCGCTGCAAATGAGGAGCAATTAAACAAAAGAGTCAGATCTGTTTTGGCCAGAATCAGAGAAAAGGGTCTCCGCCTTAAAAAAGAAAAATGCCAAATTAGCGTGCCTAGTGTAGAATTCCTGGGTTATAGAATCGATGGTCAGGGAATACACCCCACTTCAAAGAAAATTAAGGCGATCCAGGACGCCCCCACACCACGGAATCAGACCGAGTTGCAGGCCTTCCTCGGATTACTTAACTTCTACAGCGTTTTTCTGAGACAGAAGGCGACCGTTGCTGAGCCTCTACACCGTCTACTCCAGAGGAACGCACCATGGAAATGGGGACGAGCCGAAGCTGCAGCTTTCGCCGGGGTAAAGCGCCTGCTCACCGCTGACTCACTACTTGTTCAATACAGTCAGACTCTACCGCTAGTATTGACCTGCGACGCATCGCCTTTTGGAGTTGGAGCAGTCCTCAGCCACAGGATGCCCGACGGAAAAGAAGCACCCATTGCTTTCTACTCCAGAACTCTTTCATCGGCCGAAAGGAACTACAGCCAAATGGACAGAGAAGCGCTGGCTGCCGTAGCGGGTGTAAAACCTTTCCATGAATACCTCTACGGCCGCGATTTTGAACTGATCACAGATCACAAACCGCTGTTGGGACTTTTGGCGGGAAACCGCCCCACTCCGGTCTCCCTTTCTCCACGCATGACCAGGTGGACTGTTTTCCTGGCTGCGTACTCCTACAAGTTAATTCATCGACCGGGCTCCACTCTAGGACACGCAGACGCGCTCAGCCGTTGCCCATTACCAGACATTTTGCCAGACCCCACTCCAGAAGTACCGGTATTGCTCATTGACTGTTTGGATTCGGGACCGGTTTCTTCCTACGATGTTGCAAGGTTCTCCTCTAAAGACAGTTTAATAAAGCAAGTGCAAACTTGGGTATGGAGGGGGTGGCCGAAGGGAAATGTGGACCCGGAATTCAAAATGTTTTGGTCGAAACGGGACGAACTCTCAGTATTACAGGGATGTTTGTTGTGGGGGGATCGAGTTGTTATTCCTTATGCTCTACGAAAAAATGTATTAGATGCTTTGCATATGGGTCACCCGGGGATCGTGAGAATGAAAGCGTTAGCGAGAAGTTACGTGTGGTGGCCAAACATGGACAAAGAAATAGAGGAGTGGGTGGCCACTTGCGACCCATGTCAGGAGTCGAGACCAGCACCCCCGGAAGCGCCCGCCACAGAATGGGAGAAACCCAAGGCACCCTGGTCACGTATACACATTGATTTTGCAGGGCCATTCCAGGGTCAAACCTTCCTCATAGTTGTAGATGCTTATTCTAAATGGCTAGATGTAGTCTTAATGACGTCAACCACGGCAGAGGCAGTCATAAAGGTTCTTCGGCGGCTCTTCGCCACCCATGGTCTACCAGATCTTTTAGTATCCGATAACGGGCCCCAATTCACGGCCATGCAGTTTGAAACATTTTTAGCGGGTTTGGGAATCAGGCATGCCCTCATCGCGCCATTCCATCCAGCATCCAACGGTCAGGCAGAGAGAATGGTGCGATTCGCGAAAGAGGCCCTCGCTAGGATGGGTCCAGGTGATTGGCAAACACGCATTGACCATTACCTCCTCATTCAACACATTACCCCGAGCGCAACGACGGGTAGGAGCCCCGCTGAACTACTCATGGGTCGCCGCCTACGGTCTCACCTGGACCGGCTCCACCCGAATTACTCTGCCACGGCTCCCCCAGACTCTACAAGTAAGGTCCGGTCTTTCAGAGTAGGGGACTCAGTATATGCTCACAACTACACAGGGGGGACATTGTGGATGCCAGCAAGGGTCATTGGCATCACGGGTCCTCGATCGTATTTGCTGGAGCTAGAAGATGGACGAAATTGGAAAAGGCACATCGATCAACTTCGAGGTCGCCTTACACACTCCAACATCAGGGATGAAGGCGAAAGTTTCCTGTCTACAGAGAGCCAACCGCAGGAAAACTCCATCGCAGGGAACAACGACACCGGCGAGCTAAGCGTAGAACAGGACAACACGCACGCAGCTGAAGAACCCCCAATCAACGCAGCCGAACTAGCTCCTGAATGCCCAAGCAACGAAAGCGAAAGACCTCCAGAACGGAAAAAAGGAAATGCACCCGATCCTGCAACTACTTCGAACCAACATGCACCCGATCCTGCAAACACTTCAACCCAACCTGAACTACGACGTTCCGCCCGAGCAAGACAAACACCCACCTACCTAAAGGACTATGTCACCTGCCGTAACGTCCCATCTAGGAGGGGAGGGGTGTTAGATATTAACATATATCGGGATAAGTCTTCCCTCTGGTCCGCTCCTGCAGCGGGAAACAGGTATTCCTCTGATTGGTCGAGGGGCGTGCCCACTCCCTATAAAAGGGGAACCCTCCGACCTCAGAGTAAGCTGGATCACTATTACTACTAATAAAGAGCTGTTAAGTCACTTCGTGTCCGCAGTCTGTCTCTCGTTGCCCAGATCTAACACAGCCAACCTCTCTCCCGCACGCCCAGACCCCTGCGCTCCCCCCGAAACCCCCCTGCCCTCACCAAACAACCCCAGCGCTCCCTGCAGCTCCCCAAAGACAAACCTCGGCCTTTTGCCACTGCGCCCCTCCCCCCTTCTCCCCTCGCCTGTTCAGAAAGGGTTCATTGACTTCCCAGAAAAGCTGGCCTGGATTTTCCCAGGACATGGAGACCGGCATTTGGGCAGCTGCTAAAGGGCTCCGATCCCAAAGAAGACTCTGGTTGGTTTGTTGGTTTGTTGGTTGATTGGATTGACTGATTGCAATTATGTGCCATCCACCTCGTAAGAGATGACTCTGGGCGTTTTAGAAACATTAAAACTTGTACACATTTAATTAATAAAACAAAAGATAAGAATAACCAAATATTTGAGGGCTGCCACAGAGAAGGGGGTGGTGGTGTCCAACCTGACTTCCAAAGCACCAGGAGGGAAGACAAGAAGCAACGGATGGAAACTCATCAAAGAGAGAAGCAACCTGGAACTAAGGAGGAATTTCCGGACAGTGAGAAGCAAGAAGGACTGGAACGATTTGCCTTCAGAAGTGGTGGACGCGCCATCGCGGGAGGTTTTTAAGAAGAGACTGGACAGCCAATTGTCCGGAATGGTCCAGGGTGTCCTGCTTGTGCAGAGGGCTGGACTAGATGACCCCCCAAGATCCCTTAGAAAGCAATGAGCGTTTCTTCGAATGCAACACTTGGAAACACTTGATTCTTTCTTACTATAAATGTACTGCTTTAGATTAATATTTTTATTAATTGTTATATTCTTATGAATTCAGTGAATAATCCCATCTTCTTGACTGGGATCCCCTGATCTTTAGCCGTAGGGTTTAGCCCCACCGAGGCTCTCTCGGCCACCCGGCAGCCACTGCCGCCCCCGCCAAAGGACTCCACAGACCCCGAGACGCTCCGGTCCCAGCGCCCTTCGGACTCCAGCCAAGCAGCCGGGCAGAGTTGAAAAGCTCCTCGGGGACTCTGCAGGTGGCCTTTCATGGGGGAAATTCAGCTCCAGCCTCATAGGAGCCTCTTCCTTCTCCTCGTCTGACTTCTCAAAGTAGCTGGTATCCCGCTAGATCCCTTTCCATTCAGCTATTCCACCACGGAGCTCCGTCTTTCCAGGGCTGATCGAGGCTCCCAGGGATTTTGGGTTGGTTATTCAGGCAAGATTGGCTGGGTGGGTTTTGCTCTGCTGTGTAAGGGCTGCTGTGTAAGAGGACGTCACAAATAGGCTCCTCCAGGCACTTTGTGGCAGTTGGTGAGGGAGGAAAAGTCCGTGGACGGGAAAGGCGGGAGGGAGGGGAGGGGGAGACCAAGGAATGCCCAGAAGACTTGGGGTCCCTTCTGAAGATGCAGCGTCCTCACTGGTTTGATCTCTGAAGTTTTGAGGAGGCTGACGCTTATTCGGTTATTTGCCCTTACAAAACAATTAAAACTGAAGGGAAGGAGGAGGGATTATTCGTACCTCCTTTTTCCTTTCCTTTCTTTTTCCTAACCCCCTCCTGCCTCCTCCTTCCCTCCCTGTCCGTTTCCATTTCACTCTTTCCATTCAGAGGACCCAGAGTCAGTGCAAATCCCCCATTCATTGGGATCAGCCTGATTGTGTCCTTGGATGGGATCGCATACTAACACCTCCTCCTCCTGCTCCTCCCTGCTTCCCTCTCGCCTTTCCCCTATAGACAGCCCTCGCGCCCGCTCCCTTATACCGAGGGGGGGGGGGGAGACAGCAGGAAGAGGTCACGCCAGCTTTGCACCAGACCCCTCCCCTTCACCCGAAGTCCTTGCCCCGCACTGCCAAACCCCTTCGGAGCTCCTTGTAGGGGAGCTTTCTCTCGCAGTCACCCCTCCAGCCTCCCACCCGCGGAGGACGCGCCTCGCTTCCCCGCCAATCAAGAGACCCCCGTGCACTTCCTTCCTTCCCCCACTCCCCTCGCCTAGAGAAACAGGCTTCCTTTTAGTGACCTCATCAAAGCACAGACACCTCCGAACAGAGCAGGGGTCTCTAAATAAGTGGGTGGGGCAGGGGGGGGGGCTGCTGAATCCCACAATGGAAAGTGTTTCAGGGTGGTGGGATTGCTGTGGGGAGGGTCTCCACTAGTCCTAGCTTAGGCATGAAAGCCAGCTGGGGGAGTTTGGGGCGAATATCCAGGAGGCTCTGAGTTCTAGTTCTGACTTAGAAGTGATTGAAGGTTGGGTGACTTTGGACCAATCACCAGGGGATGGGGAGTTCTAGTCCCATCTTAAGCAAGAAAGCTCGCTGTTTCTTTAGACACTCCCCTCCCCCCACACACACATACACACCAGGAGACTCTGAGTTCCAGTCCTGCCTTAATACTTACTGATTGTGGGTGTGAAAATGCTCTCTATTAATCTTGGTCTGATCTGTTAGATCTGGGCAACGAGAGAACAGACTGCGGACACGAAGTGACTTAACAGCTCTTTATTAATAGTAGTAGTGATCCAGCTTGCTCTGTGGCCGGAGGGTTCCCCTTTTATAGTACTCGGGTACGCCTCTCGACCAATCAGAGCGATACCTGTTTCCCGCTGTAGCAGCGGACCAGAGAGGAGACTTCCTCCGATATATGTTAATATCTAACACCCCTCCCCTCCTAGATGGAACGTTGCGGTTAGTAACATAGTCCTTTAGGTACGTTGGTGTTTGTCTTACTCGGGAGGAGCGTCGCAGTTCGGGTTGGTTAGAAGTAGTTGCAGGATTGGTTTCTTTCTGTGTTTCGTTTCCGGGCGTTTGCAGGCTCTCGTTGCTTTGGCGTTCGGGAATCTGCTCGCTTTCGTTGCTTGGGGGTTGTTCCGTTTCGCGCTCGACCTCTTGTTCTGTCCTTGGCTCGCAGGTGTCGTGGTTCTCTGTGTTGGGGCTCTCGAGTGGCTGGCTTTGCAATGGCAGGTAGCTCTCGTTCTCTGTTCGTAGATCTGAGTGCGCCAGGCGACCCCGTAGTTGATCGATGTGCCTTTTCCAGTTCCGCCCATCTTCTAGTTCCAACAGATACGATCGTGGACCCGTGATGCCAATGACTTTTGCCGGCATCCACAATGTCCCCCCTGCATAGTTGTGGGCGTATACTGAATCCCCTATGCTAAAACTCCGAATTTTGCTTGTAGAGTCTGGGGGAGCTGTGGCAGAGTAATTTGGATGAAGACGGTCCAGGTGAGACCGTAGACGGCGGCCCATGAGTAGTTCAGTGGGGCTCCTACCTGTCGTTGCGCTGGGGGTAATGTGTTGGATCAATAGGTAATGGTCAATGCGTGTTTGCCAATCACCTGGACCCATCCTAGCGAGGGCCTCTTTTGCGAATCTCACCATTCTCTCCGCCTGTCCATTTGATGCCGGATGGAATGGCGCGACGAGGGCGTGCCGAATTCCCTGACCTGCTAGATATGTCTCAAATTGCATGGCCGTGAACTGGGGCCTGTTATCAGAGACCAGGAGGTCGGGCAGGCCATGAGTGGCGAAAAGTCGCTGTAGAACCTTAATGACTGCCTCTGCCGTGGTTGAAGTCATTAGGACTACTTCTAGCCATTTCGAGTATGCATCCACAACTATAAGGAAAGTCTGACCTTGGAATGGCCCTGCGAAGTCGATGTGTATTCGCGACCAGGGTGCTTTAGGCTTCTCCCATTCTGTGGCGGGCGCTTCCGGGGGTGCTGGTCTCGATTCCTGGCATGGGTCGCAAGTGGCCACCCATTCCTCTATTTCTTTGTCCATGTTTGGCCACCAAACGTAACTTCTTGCTAACGCCTTCATCCTAACAATCCCCGGATGACCAACATGTAAAGCATCTAATACATTCCTACGTAAAGCATATGGAATAACAACTCGATCCCCCCACAATAAACAACCTTGTAACACTGAGAGTTTGTCCCGTTTTGACCAAAACACTTTGAATTCCGGGCCCACGTTTCCCTTCGGCCACCCCCTCCAGACCCAAGTTTGAACTTGCTTTATTAAATTGTCTTTAGAAGAGAACCTTGCAACATCGTAGGAAGAAACCGGTCCTGAGTCCAAACAATCAATGAGTAGCACCGGTACTTCGGGAGTGGGGTCTGGCAAAATGTCCGGTAGTGGGCAACGGCTGAGTGCGTCTGCGTGTCCTAGAGTGGAGCCCGGTCGATGAATTAACTTGTATGAGTACGCAGCCAGGAAAACAGTCCACCTGGTCATGCGTGGAGAAAGGGAGACTGGCGTGGGGCGGTTTCCCGCCAAAAGTCCCAACAGCGGTTTGTGATCTGTAATCAGTTCAAAATCACGGCCGTAGAGGTATTCGTGGAAACGTTTTACTCCAGCTACAGCAGCTAGCGCTTCCCTGTCCATCTGGCTGTAATTCCTCTCGGCCGATGAAAGAGTCCTGGAGTAGAAGGCGATGGGTGCTTCTTTTCCGTCTGGCATCCGGTGGCTGAGGACTGCGCCGACTCCAAAAGGTGATGCGTCGCAGGTCAATACCAGCTGTAGTGTCTGGCTGTATTGGACTAACAGCGAGTCAGTGGTGAGCAGGCGCTTTACTCCGGCAAAAGCTGCTGCTTCGGATCGTCCCCATTTCCATGGTGTGTTCCTCTGGAGTAGACGGTGTAGTGGCTCAGCAACGGTCGCCTTCTGTCTCAGAAAAACGCTGTAGAAGTTAAGTAGTCCGAGGAAGGCCTGCAACTCGATCTGATTTCGTGGTGTGGGGGCGTCGTGGATCGCCTTAATTTTCTTTGACGTGGGGTGTATTCCCTGACCATCGATTCTATAACCCAGGAATTCTACGCTAGGCACGTTAATTTGGCATTTTTCTTTTTTAAGGCGGAGACCCTTCTCTCAGATTCTGGCCAAAACAGTTCTGACTCTTTTATTTAATTGCTCCTCGTTTGCAGCGGACACTAAGATGTTGTCGAAATAGGGGACGACTCCCGGTATCCCTTGCAAAAGTCGTTCCATGACGCTCTGGAACAAGCCTGGAGCAATGCTCACACCGAATTGTAGCCGGTTGCATTTGAATGCTCCTCTATGCGTCACTATGGTTTGGGCCTCCGCTGTGGCGCTATCAACGGGCAACTGCTGGTAAGCTTGTGCCATGTCTAATTTAGCAAATATCTTTCCTGGCCCCAACGAGTGCAATAAGTGCTGTACTACTGGCACAGGATATGCGCTTTGTTGTAATGCGACATTAATTGTGCATTTATAGTCCGCGCAGATGCGGACTGACCCATCTGACTTAACGGGGGTCACAATGGGAGTTTCCCAACGCGTGTGATCCACCGGCTCTAGGATTCCTTGCTCCACTAACTTATCTATCTCTTTATCAATTTTTGGGCGGAGTGCAAAAGGCACTCGTCTCGGTTTAAGTCGGATTGGCGCCACCTTGGGGTCTAAATTAAATGAGATTGGTTTACCCACATACTTACCAAGACCGGGGCTGAACACATCCTCGAACTCCTTAAATATCTGCTCAGCGCTGCTGTTCTCCACGGCGTTGATTCCGGTGACTTCTAACCCCAATGCTTCAAACCAATCTAGTCCAAGAAGGTTCTGTAATGGTGCGCTGGCGACGGTCACGGGCAGCTGGGCTACGATGTCCTTGAAACGGATCTGGAATGTGCCTTGGCCCACGATGGGGACTTGGTTCCCCTGGTAGTCTCGAAGCAGGATGTCTGGAACACGTAGTTGGCTCTTTTTGAGGCTAGGGATAGCCTGTTTCATGGATGCCCATGAAATGATCGTCAGGGACGATCCTGTGTCAACTTCTAGCTCGCAAGGTGAGCCCTCCAAGAGGACTGTGACTTTCAGCTTTTTAGGCCGCTTGGTGCGGACCTGGCTTATTGTTGTGAGATACGTTCGCAATTCCTCTCTCTGGGTCAACTCTATCTCAGCATCTGTATCCTGAAAATACTCTCATTGAGCGTCTTGATAGAACGATCTCTCAGCTCTTGGTGTGTAATCTCTCTGGGGATACGCTCGCTCAGCTCTTTGGGAATTTTCTCTCTGGGTAAACACTTGTGGATTTCTCTCTGGGCGCCCTTTTTGATTTCGCCAAGCCCCTGGGTTGGGCTTCTGTTGGCGGTACATGGGTGGCTGCCGTGAGGCAGGGACTTCGCTCCAGCACACTCATGCGATGTGCCCAAGTTTGTTGCAGTGCGAACAAACAACGTTCCTGAACCTACAGGTAGACCTGGGGTGATTCCCTCCGCAGCTTGCGCAGGGCGGCAAACGGAATCCGGGTCTCCCCCCAGGCCTCAAGTGACTGCTCCGCATCAGGTGACTGTCCTCGAACTTGGGATCCTCATAGTCGGGGCTTGTGTCCTCGTAGTGAACTCTGGTTTGCCTTGGTACTGGCTGGTTTTCGCTGAAACCGCGTTGTATGGTTACCGATGATTTCTCCGCTGACTCTGACGCTCTTGCTTCATTTAGAGCTATCTGTAGGGTTAAATTTGGGTTTGCCAACAGCTTCTTTTGTAGTGAAATGTCTCTTAACCCACAGATAAGCTGCGCTAAAATATGCTCGTCCAGATCCCTGAACTCGCAGTGAGTTGCTGCTTTACGCAGGGCTGCAACATATTGATTGATTGATTCTCCTGCTTTCTGGTTCCGCGTGTTGAATTCCTTGCGGCAAACATGGCGGGAAGGTTTTGGCGCGTAATGAGTTTGTAGAGCCTGTTGCAACGCCGTCCATGATACTGCCTGTATTGGAGTAGGCGCGGTGAGGTCTCTGGCCGTGTTGAAGACTTCTTTTCCGCAGTAGCCGAGGAAGATGTTTTTCTTCCGGGCGTCGGTGATCCCCGTGTATTCGTTCGCTTCGAGAAAACACTCGAAACGAATCATGAAGGCTTCCCATTCGTCGTTCGCTGGGTCGAATGGAGCGGGGGGAGTGTGCATCGCCATCTTCTCTCGTTTGAATTTGCCGCGCTGTGGTGACCGAGATGGCTGTCGGAATTTCTGCCGAATTCCTGGGCTGGATCAAATCCGGAGATTCTGGAGTAGCGTTCTTCGTCCTATCTGCCTCTCGATCCCATCCTCGTCGCCAATGTTAGATCTGGGCAACGAGAGAACAGACTGCGGACACGAAGTGACTTAACAGCTCTTTATTAATAGTAGTAGTGATCCAGCTTGCTCTGTGGCCGGAGGGTTCCCCTTTTATAGTACTCGGGTACGCCTCTCGACCAATCAGAGCGATACCTGTTTCCCGCTGTAGCAGCGGACCAGAGAGGAGACTTCCTCCGATATATGTTAATATCTAACATGATCCATCAAAGCCTTTTTACCTGCTTACAATGGGATTCACAAAGGGATTCATTTGCAATCAGAATCCATTCTGGGACCTCAAATTCATTGCTAATTGATCAGCAATCTCTGTGTTTGGAAAACGGGACACTTTCCATGGATTCCTAAAAACCTAGATGTTCCCACCCTTAACCTCACCTTCTTCTTACCCCTGGATCAATACACAGCATTGAACCCTCCTGCCAAAGTCCAGACCATTGGGTCAATGACTCTCCTGGGGAGAGTCTCAAGGTCCCCTTTCTCTGGGCATCTTCTCCAGCCCTTCACAGACAAGACAAGCTTGGAAGAGGAACAGAGAAAATGCTTTAGGTACAAAATGTAAAGTGGAAAATTAAAAGGCCTGGATGTCATTAGATGTTGCTATTTTAATTCTCTGGGTGAGAAAAGAAGAAAATAAAGTGGGGATTTCTTAGAAGTACACACCTAAACACCAACCCCAAACTGAAGTCCTAGACAGCCATTGTGATCAACACTTTCTGTACAATGGATTTCAATGGGCACATCAAGAAGGAACCATATAATAGTAATGAATATTTGTCTCCCAGCTGAAGAACTGGAGGCCCCCACCCGGCTGCTTTGGTGGGAGGGACAATGGTCCCCATGGAGATAATCCTACACCATGGTTGGGGCTTCCTTCCCACAGCCTCCGTCTTACTTCTTTTCCTGCTCACTCACTCACACAGAGACACTTTTAGATGCTGTCAGCAGGAATAATTGCTCAAAGGATTTCTTAAAAGGCGTCATGTTCATTGGCAGTTGCTGAATATTAAATTCCTGTGAATGACTTTCACAGAGTTCTATTTACCTAGATTTATTGGGAGGAAAGTGGAAAGAGTTACAAGAAGTACAGTCATTCAATCATTTCCCATTCTGAAAAAAGTAGATTTGATTTTCTTTGCCTCCTGCCAACTATCTAAATGGAAAGAATTTCTCCTTCCAAATAAAAGAATCTTTAACAATTTTTCCAATATCACAATGCTGTTATATCTTGTGTTTTATATTTGTTCTGGCTGTGAGATGCTCCTTTGTGTTCAGGTCTGGCCTCAGAAGGATAATGTAGCACTTGGGGATGAAGATGCAGACCAGCAGACCAGCACTGGAGGCCAGGATGGAGAAGACCTGAACAGCCACCATGTATTTCCCTTTGGTGCTCAGGTAGGTGGGCACAAAAGTCACCCAGACACTGCAGAAGACCAGCATGCTGAAGGTGATCAGCTTGGCTTCGTTGAAGGCCCCAGACAGATTCCTGGCCAGGAAAGCCACCGTGAAGCAGATGGCAGCCAAGAAGCCCATGTAGCTGAGGGTGACGTAGAACATGACAACAGCCACTTCGTTGCATTGCAGGATGATCTCTCCAGGCTGGGAGTGGAGGTCAGAGTCAGGGAAGGGGGGAGAAACTCCCAGCCAGATGGAGCAGATGATAATTTGGAGAACAGAAGAAGAAAGGATTATGGAGTTGGCCAACCTCTTCCCCAACCATCTCTTCACTTGGTTTCCTGGTTTTGTGGCCAGGAAAGCCAGCACCACCGTGATGGTTTTGGCCAAGAGAGAAGAAACAGCAACTGAGAAGATGATGCTGAAAACCATTTGTCGGAGAAGGCAGGTGGCTTTCCTTGGTTGACCAAGGAAGAGAGAAGGAGACAAGAAGCAAAGCAGGAGGGAGACCAGGAGGATGTAGGAGAGATCCCGATTGTTGGCTTTGACAAGGGGAGTTTCTTTGTATTTCATGAAGATGATTAAAACAAGGCCTGTGATTAGGAAGAAGAGTAGGGGAAAAGAGACCAGGATGGTTCCCAGATGTTCTTCATAAGACAGGAAGGTTATAACTTTGGGGATACATTGGACTCTTTTCTTATTTGGATATTTATCATCTGGACACTTGGTACATTTTTCTGTATCTGAGAAAGTCAAAAAGCAATATTTCTTTAATATTTTTTTGCATTTCAAGAAATACCATTTTTGAACAACACCTGATTCCAGGAACATTTTCCAAGATGTGTTGCTCAACCATTCCACAGGGAAGAAAAGGATAACATAATTTACTAATGGCTACATAGCTAAAGTATATGAAATTGGATGATTTCTAGTGCATTTTGAATAAACAATTCAATTGCATTGTTTCAATGCAAACTTTAATTTACACTTTCATCAAACTGCTGTGGATGAAACCAATTCCACAAAGCCTTCCTTTCCTCTAGTGTCACCCACCTTCTTGAGTGGAGATGGTCCCCTCCGGACAAGGAACACAGTCATAGCAGCAAACTGGCTCTCCTTCTCGAGCCCTCTTGACAAATCCAGGATGACAACTTTCCATACATTTGGACTGAGGCAGGGACTGAGCAGAAAAACAAGGAATGCCAAAGAAAATGTGTTAGGACTCTCCATCCATGGAAAATGGAGGGAGAAATGGACATTAGACAAGTAGATTCTGGGCTTCATGGAGGTAAATAGTGAAATCTCTGACTCCTTCCAAATAGATGTAGGAGATGTGACCCTGGAAGGTTCTTTCTTTAGTTCCTCCCTTTTGCTTCTGGCATTTAACATTGCAATAATAAAGACTTTTCTATTTAATAAAGTCTAGAGGGATGGAACTGAGTAAAGATTTTAGTATTAAGTGACAAACAAACAGTTCCTCCTGATGGCTGTATTAAAATGCATTCCTCCACTCTTCATCTATCCATGGTTAGGATGATCCCATATTAGATTTTTGAATAAATTCATCATCAAAGATTTATTAAATTGTTACTTTATTAGATTTCTTTAAGTAGAGTAAAAGATTAAAATGGAAACTTCTGACCAGAGGAATCTGGAAAGGTTTCTACTGGACTACAGAAAGCCTTGCAAAGCTGCTCCCCTTTGACACGAGTTCCAAAAAGTCTCCCAGTTAAGAGATAAAGGAAACATTCCTCATAAATTATAGCTGATGATGTTTCCTAGTTTGGGTAATAAAACATCTGCAAGAGAACCGGGAAGCTCAGAAAGCACCAAGGATCCCTCATGTCAACCTTGAGCTACAAATATTCTCCTTTATTAAGACAAAAGGTTTCTGCATAGTTTCTGGAAGTGTAGTGAGACTGAGTGAGATCATGAGAAGGTGTCCCTGAAAAAGATTCAAATCTTTGGCTGCAACAGATGGGAGATAAGTGTGAGTCCCGGGTCAGAAGGAGACTTTTTTTTTTGCATTTTTTTATTTTTTATTTTCAAAACAAGCATAAAAATCCTCCTTCTTTACATACTATAGAAAGTGTATCAGTTGGTTACAAAAGGCTTTTGTGCATCTCTTCCACCATCATCAAGTGTAATTCACATTAACTCTAATATCTTAACTCAGATGTTTATACCTGTTACTATCATCATACCTCCATTTATTTGACTATGATTGTTTAAACGTCCTTCATTATAAAATACACCAAAATTTAATACATAACCACATACTGGTATTTCATTTACTTACTCATAAAATCCTCCATTGACACTAAATCCTTATATCCTATTCTAGCCAAACATCCATAATATTTAATGGCAAAATTTTCTAATCCTCCTTTCCAAATCACTGTTTACAATTTACATTCAGTTTCCTTATGTTATACACACACACACACACACACACACACACATCATTATCATTATTCTTTCTTTATTTGACTATATCCCATATCGTAACATTTTCCCCCTAATAATCAAGACTTAAATATGTCTGATTTAGTTCCTTTTTATTGTTACTATAATTATTAACCTTTATATATAATCCAAAAGGATTTCTAACCTTCTCTTCACAGGTATTATTCAATATTCATATCCAATTATTGCTTATCATAACACTACACATTGTATATCAGGGACGTGCGGTCAGGGGAGGCAGGGGAGGCAGAGCCTCACAGCTCTCATCATGAAAATTTAAAAAAAAAGGAAAAGGGAAAAGGCGCTGAGGAGCCTTCTGCACACGTGGTCGGAAATGGGAGCGCTCCGTGGTCCCCTTCATGTTGACTTAGGAGTCAGGAAGGAGGGGAATGGGACCACGTGTGCAGGAGGCTCCTCTAGCCTCAGCCTCCCTCCTGCGCACGTCCCATTCCCCGCCTTCCTAAGTCAACATGAAGGGGACCGCGGAGCACGAGGCTGACGTGGTCCCATTCCCCGCCTTCCTGAGTCAGGGGGAGGGAGGGGCCCCTGAAGGCAGTGAGCAGCGCTGGGGGAGATGGCGGCCAATGCAAGCAGGTGATGCCTTGCGGAGGAGGGAGAAAGCGAAGCTGAAGAGGTGGGTGGAGTCCCTCTGGCTTTGCCGGAGGGAAGTGCCACGGTTTTGGGAGCGGAGCAAGGTCTCCATTTTGTGGGACTTTGGGGTGGCGAAGTTCTTGGCCCCGTTTCCTTCCCCAATCGCCTTGTACGGCTCGGAAAGAGAGCTCTGACTCGGCAAACGGACCCCGGGCTTGCACGCCTGCTCTGGGCGTGTCCGCAGGAGGGATGAAGAGACACCCAAGTCCTCCATGGGGCTTTCATTGTGCAATCGAATCCGGGAAAGAGAAACCTTCTGCTGTTTTTAATGTCAGCTGGCGCAGAAGGGTTTTTTGGGAGGAAAGCGTTTTTTTTTATTCTGTGGTAATCCAGTTTCAGAGAGGTCAGGAGCCGGCCTTCTCCATATATTCAGATGGTTAAATTAATGTCAGAACCCGGGGTTGCCTGGTCTATCTCCAGTATGAGGTCATTGGGGTGTTTATTATAGAGTGGTTAAGTCAGCTTGGCATTCAGGTTATATGACTAATCCTTTACAAATTAAACAAAGAAATCCAATTTAAATGAGTTAGAAAAAAGTTCCCACAACAATAAAAGAGGAAAAAGTTAATCTGTAGCTTACAGAGAGTCACAAAGAGAAGTTAGAAGAAGAAAAGCTTGATCCATCCGTTTCAAAAAGTTTGCACAGATTCAGTCCATGTAAATAACATTTTAAAAATATGATACCCACTGTTCAAGACCATTCCAAAGATCAAATTCGCCGCTAAGTTCTTCTATTCTTTAATTTGAATTGGTTTTTAAGTTTTTATAGGCAATCTTTTTTTAAAAAACAATAAAAATTCCTCACCATCTGGAAACACTTTCTCTTTCCACATCGTTCCGTTTGGAGCTGCCCTGACTTTGTCAGCCTTGGCTGGATTTTTTCTCACCGGCTTGAAGATCTTCTCTTGCTTCTTTCGGAGATTTTGCGATATCCCCGAGATCAGCAAGACGTAATCTTCCTATTCACCATCTCTTCGGGATGGTTTAGGTCCAAATTCGGACCCCCCCCCCCCAATGGCAAAAGTATCGACTGCAATCTCAGAGCATTGAGATTGCACGTCGTTCCGTCACGACTTCAGCTCCTCTACAACCCCCTATTTTTGAAATAATTTTGGGGGGTTAAAAAGTCATCTTATATGCCAGAAAATACAGTACTCACAGGAATAATAATGTAAATGGCTGGTAAAATTAAACACATATTTATTTTATTGGCATGTTAGTGTTAATTAAAAAATGCAGCAAAGCATAATAAATATGTTGCTGTATTTATGTGATAGAAGGTGCATTGAAGGGTTAACATACACAGATTAGCGGGGGGGGGGGCTATGATCGTGGGGGCCAAGTGCCCATCAGTCCCAGGCCTTAAGTCAGCCCTGCCTGTAGCAGAAGAGCAGCAGACAAGGCCCCCTCCTCCCTCAATGAGGTCCAGCCCCTTGGTTTGCTCCTCCAGAACAATCCCAGCTTCTCAGGTGGCTCCTCTGGAGAACCCATCGCCCACCCCTGTGCCAGGTGGGGAAGTCACCCACGGAGGGCAGAGGGGCCCCTCTCCCCCCACAGCACAAGGAAAGGGGGCCTCCCCCACACAAGCAGGGCTTCCCCTCCCCCAGAGAGAGCCTGTCCAATGTGACCAACTAAAGGAGACAAACATGGTTTCCGTGCAACGTTTCTGCCAAAGGGGCCCTGTGTGTATCAGGAGGTGTTGAATACGAACGAAGACGAGGGGAGTCGTGAGGCGAATCCAACCAACTTTATTGAACAAAACTAGTCACAGTCAAATACAGGAGAGAATCAATGCAAGGATCGTCTGACAGCTATTTATACGAAGCTGTCAGACGACCCAGCCAATCCCCAAGCCAGAGTTTCCCCGCTCTCAGCCAGGTCACGTCTTAGCCAATCAGACGCGACCTGGCTGTTGCTAGTGCAGATGCCGGCTGTCAGGGGAAACTCCCTGACGTCATCTGCCCGGACACAACACTCCTTCCCCCCCAGTGACTGCGCATGTGCAAGCGACGCACAAACGTAGTCACGTAAATAGTCTGGGCGGCGCCGGACCCGCCCAGAACGCCTCAGTTCGACAGGAGGCGTCGGAGAGGAAGGTGGTGTCCGTTGAAGCTCCTCCCGCAAGGGAGTGGAGCTCCGGGCGCCATCTTGGAGGCCCACCCCTGATGGAGAAAAACCAGGCCCAGGTAGGCAGGGCTGAGGGGGCACGGCCGAAGGCGGGCTTGAGCTGGGCACTTGTTGGTAGGCCTGGCCTGACTCGGGGAAGGCCAGTTGGAACCCTGGAGGCTGACGCCTAACGGGCGACACCCCCTCAATATTGGACGGCCGGGAGGCGGCGTCCAAGGACGGGAAGGCCCTGGGCAGCTGGACCGGGCGGACGATTTCTGGTGGAAGGGCACCAGGGAACAGAACGTTGGAGGGCTCAGGCGCAGCGACGTTGATGGTCGACCTTGCGGGGGTGTTGTCGCTGGTGCTCGGCAGGCGGCGCCTCAGTTGATCCAGGTGCCGCCGCCACTCGGTCCCATCATGTAGCTGGACCCTGTAAGAACAGGGGCCGGTTATGGCGGTGATGGTGGCAGGCACCCACCTAACCGCCCCTGAGAATGCCTGAGCCCAAACAGCATCGCCCAGGAGGAACGCGCGGGGAGGGGGCCCCAGGTTGCCAGGCTGTTCACTTGAATAGAGTGGGTGCAACCTATCCAAGGTGGTCCGCAGGCGCCGGCCCATCAGCAGCTCAGCTGGAGACTTCCCGGTCAGGGGGCAAGGAGTGGCATGCTGTACCAAGAGGTAAGCAGCCACCCTTGATGGCCAGTCAGCCCCATCCATCCTGCCCAACGCCTCCTTGGCCGAGCGGACCGCCCTTTCCGCTCGGCCATTACTAGCCGGATGGTATGGGGCGACTGGGGCATGGCGGATGCCCTGAGAAGCCAGGAACAGCTGGAACGCGGTGGATGCAAATTGAGGCCCGTTATCAGAGACAATGACGTCCGGCACGCCATGGGTGGCGAAAAGCCTAGTCAGTTCTCTGATCGTGGCCTCGGCTGTGGTGGACCTCATGAGGATGAGCTCCACCCAGCGCGAATATGCATCCACCACCACCATGAAGACCTGGCCTCTGAAGGGGCCCGCGAAATCCACGTGGAGACGGGACCAAGGTCCACGAGGCAACTCCCATTCCCTAGGAGAGGCTGCCGGTGGCGCCGGTCGGGAATGTTGGCAGGGGGAGCAGCCGGCCACCAAGGCAGCTATCTCGTCATCAATGCGAGGCCACCAGACATAGCTGCGTGCCAGGCATTTCATGCGCACTATGCCCGGGTGGCCCTCATGAAGGTGGGATAGCACCTGATGGCGCAGGCTGGGTGGAATGACCACCCTGTCACCCCACAGGAGGCACCCACTGTGAAGTGACAGCTCCAACTGCTGGCCCTGAAGGGACGAAGGTGCTCTGGCACTGGACCCTCAGGCCAGCCCCTTTGGACCCAAAGGATGACCTGGGACAGGTCAGGGTCAGCCCTAGACTTTGAGGCCACCTCTCCGGAAGAGAGTGGCAGATCCAAATCTGCTATGGCCAAGACCGACAGGCAAGGCACTGTCGGGGGGTCAGCAACGGGCAAGGGGCAGCGGCTGAGGGCATCAGCGTGCCCTAAATGCTTACCCGGGCGGTAGAGCAGAGTATAGCTGTATGCAGCTAGGAACTCTGTCCACCTGGTCATGCGCGGTGACAGGATGGGAGGGGTCGGCTTGTTACCTGCCAAAAGCCCAAGGAGTGGCTTATGGTCGGTGAACAAAGTAAAGTGCCGACCATAGAGGTAGTCGTGGAACCTTTTAATCCCTGACACTGCAGCCAGAGCCTCCTTGTCGATCTGGCTGTAATTGCGTTCCGCAGAAGTCAGTGTCCGGGAATAAAAGGCTATGGGGGCCTCCGAGCCATTGGGCAGCACATGGCTCAGGACTGCCCCCAGACCCACGGGGGAGGCGTCACAAGCAAGAGTCACAGGCAGCTTGTCCGAATACTGAACGAGGACTGCCTCTGACGTCAGCAAGTCTTTGACAGCCGCGAACGCATGCGCTTCGCGGCTGCCCCAGCGCCAGGCGGCCGATCGGTCGAGCAACCGATGCAGCGGCTCGGCTAGTGACGCCTTATGCGGCAGGAAAGGCGCGTAGAAGTTAAGCAAGCCAAGGAACGCCTGCAGCTCCGTCTTGGAGGCAGGCGTGGGGGCGTTCCTGATGGCTGCAACCTTTGAAGGGGTTGGGTGAATTCCTTGGGCGTCAATCGTGAAGCCCAGGAAATCAACCCGGGGCACAGCAAAAGAACATTTGCTGCGCTTTAATTTTAAACCCGAGCCCCTGAAACGCTCGAGGACCTTCACTAGTACTTCGATGAGGCCCGATCGGCTGCTAGCGGCGATCAGGACGTCATCGAAATACGGAACCACGCCAGGGAGCCCATGGAGCAGCCGCTCCATGAGGCTCTGGAAGATCCCCGGGGCTACGGAAACGCCGAATTGCAAGCGGCGGCAACGGAAAGCTCCACGGTGGGTGACGATGGTCTGCGCAGCCGCCGCCTCGTCATCCACCGGGAGCTGCTGGTAGGCCTGCGCCATATCCAGCTTTGCAAAGATGCAGCCTTGCCCCAAAGAGTGGAGCAAGTGCTGCACTACCGGAACTGGATAGGGGTTCGCTTGGAGGGCAAGGTTGATGGTGGATTTGAAGTCAGCGCAGAGGCGAATGGACCCATCCGCCTTAACTGGGATGACCAAAGGGGTCTCCCACTTGGAGTAATCCACCGGCTCCAAGACTCCCTGCGCGACGAGCTTGTCGAGCTCCGCATCAACCTTTGCCCTCAAAGCGAAAGGCACCCTACGGGCCTTCAGCCTAATGGGGGCAACCTGGGGATCTAGGTTCAAGGAGATGGGCGTGCCCTTATACGCCCCCAGCTGCCCATCAAACACATCAGAAAATCTGGCAAGGACGTCGGCCACGTCGGGAGGCGTGGCCACCACTTGTCTAATCCCGTGCACTGATAGGCCAAGTGCCGGGAACCAGTCAAGGCCCAGGAGGGCCGGCAAAGGCTTTTCTACCACTAGTAGAGGAAGGCATCCCGAATAGTCCCCGTATTCCACCCGCACCAGGTGACAACCCAGGGTAGGAATTAGAGTCCCCTGGTAGTCCCGTAGGGTTGCGTCTGGAGGGGCCAACTGGGTCTTTGTGATGCCTGGACAGAGGCGGGAGAACTCTGTCCACGACAAAAGGGATCGGGACGACCCCGAGTCCACTTCCATGGTGCAGGGGGAGCCCTCTATGAGGAGCGACGCCTTGATGCGCTCCGCACCTGCACCCGTGTGGAAGGCCAACTCTGCGGGGTTGGCGTGGAAGTCTGCGTCCACGGCGTAGCAGCCTCCGCGCGGAAGCTGCTGCTGCTGCTGCTGCTGCTGCTGTCGTCCAGCACGGCCTCCAGGTCGCTGTTTAACGGCGGCTGTGGTCGGGACGTCCTCTGCTCGCTGTGGCAAGGGAAGCTGCGCTCGGCAGACCTGGGCCAAATGACCCTTCTTCAGGCAGCGGCGGCAAACTGCGTTTTTAAAGGGGCAACCCGAGCGGTCGTGGTTGCCTCCACAGCCAAGGCAAGCGGGCACAGCTTCCCGGGCTCGCTGAGGAACGCGTCTTCTGGCGGACTGGCCAACGCGCGCCACCGCTCCCTCCTCAGGATAGTCATTTGGCAAGGGAACTAGTTCGTCCACCAGGCAGGTGCGGCCTGGCGGGGGCGGCAGGTTGAACATCTCCGCCATTGACTCGTCGGAGAGTTCAGCCGCCCTTGCCTGCTCGATGGCCCCAGTCAGCGTGATGTCTGCCTGTGACAGGAGCCGCCGGCGAAGGCGCAGATCTTTTACGCCGCTGACGAACTGTTCCGTCAGGTTGCGATCGAGGTCGGCAAACTCGCACCTCATCGCCGCGGTGCGAAGCGACTGGAGGAACTGGCTCACCGACTCCTCCGGCTTCTGTACACAGCGCCGGAAAGCGTAGTGCCTCGCCACCCAGGATGGAGTGGGGGCATAGTGGCGCTGAAGACGTTCGGTTAATGTCGCCCAGTCCAGGGAATGGACTGGCTGTGGGGCGGCTAATGAGCGAGCGGCGCTAAACATTGGCGTGCCGCAACAGCTCAAGAAGAAGCTGCACTTCTCGTCATCTGGAACGTCGTGACGACCGTTGGCTATGAGGTAGCACTCGAAGCGCTCCATGAACGCTTCCCATGTCTCGCCGTCGCAGCCAAAAGGCACGAAGGTTGGCATTGCCGACATGGTCTCCTCAGGGACGAGCTAGGCCGGCCAGGAACGGGTCACCGGTGCGATTGTGGCAAGATGACACACTCGGTGGGTCTCGGTGAGTTAGCGGCTGGATCCCACCTTCGTCGCCAGTGTTGAATACGAACGAAGACGAGGGGAGTCGTGAGGAGAATCCAACCAACTTTATTGAACAAAACTAGTCACAGTCAAATACAGGAGAGAATCAATGCAAGGATCGTCTGACAGCTATTTATACGAAGCTGTCAGACGACCCAGCCAATCCCCAAGCCAGAGTTTCCCCGCTCTCAGCCATGTCGCGTCTTAGCCAATCAGACGCGACCTGGCTGTTGCTAGTGCAGATGCCGGCTGTCAGGGGAAACTCCCTGACGTCATCTGCCCGGACACAACAGGAGGGCCTCCATCTCCAGCTTCCATTATGATCTCATCATCATGATGGCTTCCCGGTTGCAAAGGGGAAATCGGATCCATGGTCCATGTGGGAGGGAAACAGCCTGAGAACTTTGTCCGACTGGCCTTCCCAGAGTTGCCCAGAGACCTGGTTTCATCTATGGGCCCTGCAGAGGCCTCAGATGGGGCTGAGTTCCAAAACGGGGGAGCCTTTTCTGAAGGCCTGTGTGATGAGGGGCCCTTGGGGAGCCTCAGGAGTCCTGGGGAAGGTGGGTTTTCTCTTGAGGGGGCCTGGATGAGGAAGCAGGAGGCCCCCCTGAGGGAAGAAAGGGGACCTTGCAGAGGAAACCCCAACATCTTCCACGCTTGTGAAGGGATCTTGCTTTTCTACAGGTTGAGAAAGAAACTTCTCCCTGGGATTTTGGGGGACTCTCTCTTGGTCAGTAAAGATCCAGCAGCAGGAGGAAGATGTGGGCTTATCATGTTTTCTACCCATTTAACCCCCTGCCCCAGATGCCCTTAGTTTTATGTCTTTTTAAACAAATGGGCAGTTAGTATTTGAAAGCAAAGCCTCTGGGATTCATGTCATGGTTAAACAATGGGCCTCGTATTGTCATTGTTACCAAAAGAGGGAAGATGGCTGCAGCCCAGGCCTTTCTTTGGGAGGCTGTGCAGGGGGTTTGCCTCCACTGAAAATGGGGGTGTGAAATGGATAAAAACCACAAAGGGCCTGGTAAGAAGAAGAGACTGGGAGGAACTTCCGCTCTTTCTTTGTGGATAAATGAGGGTTTTACAGTTGACCCAACTTGCCATGCCAGCCACTCTGAGAATGGGCAGCTCACCCCTGGGACACACATTATGTGAGCATGTCGATAGAAGCATTTCAGCCGTGCCCCAGCATACGCAAAAATGGCCTTGCTCTCGATTTTGCTCTGGAACGGACAAATTTAACCATCCATCATAAGCCAGGATAAGAAAAGGAGGAGGAGGCCATTCATATGACACAACTGAATCAGTTTAGAGCAATGTGAGGTCAGTCTGGGCTGAAGAGGCAGTTGGACATTGTGGACTTTCGGCTCCAGACCCAGAAATCTCTTTATTTTAAATGATTTATAGAGCTACCCATCCCACATTAATGACATACCAGACTCCATACTCACAAAGCACTAGAAACTTGAATTTGATTTGGGATTTTTGTCTCTCCCTTCAATGGCTGGGGAAAGATTTTTATTTCACAAATAGGAAAGCTTACACATTTTTTTTAAATTAAAGAGAAATTCTAAATTCTTTCAACCAGAGCAGAAAGAAATGTTAACACTATAACTATTTTAGCTATTTTCCATAATCCAGGATAAGAAAAGGAGAAGGAGGCCCATTCTTCTAACGCTCATTGTGAGGTCAGTCTGGGCTGAACAGGCAGTTGTGAGATTGTGGAGTTTCTGCTCCAGTTCCAGAAATCTCTTTATTTTAAATGAATTATAGAGCCACCTATCTCCCATTAATCACATACCAGACTCTATACTCACAGAGCACTAGAAACTTGAATTTGATTTGGGAATTTATCTCTCCCTTCAATGGCTGGGGTGAGATTTTTATTTCACAAATAGAAAACATTTTAAAAATTAAAATAAAGACAAATTCTAAATCCTTTCAACCATTGCAGAAAGTAATGTTAACACTATAACTAGTTTAGCTATTTTCTATAAGCTGTTTGGCGACACTGTTTTCTTTAACGTCCAATTTCCCTTCATCTTCCCATCTTTCTGCTCTGCGTCTCCAATAGATTTGCTTAAGGCTGAATTTTATCATTCTATGCTTTTAATTACTGTATATCTCATGGATCACACTCTAGGGAGCTAAACAACTTTTTCTACTGAGTTTGATCATTTTTTCATTGTTTGGTGTTTACTCTTTATTTTTCTTCTGTCAAAGACTACATTTTACTTGGTTTTTTAAAATATATTTTAAAATATTCCTTCGTTTCCTCTGACCCTTCCCTCCCTCTAATTCTGAGCTTCATCTGAGCAGGGTTTCCTAAAAGAAAGCAGATTTTGCATTCAAATCCTCCGGTTGTCAAGGAAGACAAAAATCCCTCCCTCCCTCCCTCTCTTTAGTGGTTGCCTCTATTCCTGGCCCGCCCCCTTCATCATGACAACCCTGTAGCCAATCAGGACCGCCCCGAGTCCTGCTTAGGAAAGGGTGCGGTCTAGAAATAAAAGATTATTATTATTATTATTATTATTATTATTATTATTATTATTATTATTATTATTATTATTATTATTATTATTATTATTATTATTATTGGGGGGAGGGGGGAAGAGGGGTTGCCT
Source organism: Natrix helvetica (assembly GCF_964273705.1). Taxonomy (NCBI): domain Eukaryota; kingdom Metazoa; phylum Chordata; class Lepidosauria; order Squamata; family Natricidae; genus Natrix; species Natrix helvetica. The sequence continues at coordinate 135,202,551 of NC_138551.1, forward strand.
GGGAGCTTCCCTGCCCTCAGCCTGATGGAGAAGAGGCTGAAGAAGCCAAGCCAAAGGTGGGGGGGGGTGTCAAATAAAGAGCAACATTCAAAGCTTTGGGGATGATGAGAAAAAGGCAAAAAAACCCAGAATTGCAGAGGGAGGGAGGGGCTTAAGCTCCCTCCCCAGAAAAGGCTGCAATGAAGAGGGTCTCCTCAGCTGGGGGGCGTGGGGGCTCTGAAGGGGCCACAGGGACCCCCGTCTTCCTCAGAGTCACAGAAGGTCCCCTCCAGAGTGAGGCTGGCTGCCTTTTCCTCCCAGACAACCCTGGATCCCCCTTGGAAGACCCAGCCCTGCATGGCTTCTCCCCGACAGGAGCTTCTCCTGGAAAGACACGGAGCCCAAGGGAGGCTGGAGAAACCCCCAACATTCAACCCTGGGATCCATAAACCAGGTTGGTCTCATCCCAGGAATGCCCCACATCCCCTCCTCCTTCCTGGCCATCCTGGGCTTTCTCCGTGGGTCTGGGCTTTGCTTTCCCCTGGGTGCCCCATACATAGAAAGAGGTGGCCGTGCAACATGGGATATGGTCTCCCCCTTCCCAAGGCCCAGAAGATGGAACCTGGAGGTGGATTTTGCAGATCTGCTTCCCTTCCCCAACACGAGGCTGCCCAGCTTCTTCCTCCTAAGTGGGGCTCCCCACTCAGCCGGGCAGAGTCTGGCATCCCTGCAAGAGCTCCCTTGCCTGGCCTCTGCATGGGAAAGGGTGGCAGGGGGACATGGGATATGAGCTTCTGCATTCCTGGGATGGAAGATGGATTTTGTAGATCAGCTTTTTCATTGGTAACACTAGAGTCCTAAGCTCCCCTTCACCCCCTCCCCTCCTCATGTGGGGTGAGGGGCAGCCTTGATTTCTCCATCTCTTTCACTTGGTTTTTTCCTAACTTTTGTTTGTGTGTGTGTGAGAGAGAGAGAGATATATTTTTTTTTAAGTCTGCAAACTTCTGGTATCCACTTTTTCACTAAAGTTTATTTTGTTCTTGGAGTCTGGGCACACTATTTCATCAGTCCTTTTGTGTGGTGCCTTTGAGCATTTGCTTTCAAAATAAAGTAAATTTTGGCTCCAACTCAGCAGGCAGCTATTTTAGGTCTATTTTCATGCTCTGGCATTAACTGGCCTCTGGGACTTTCTCCTTAACCACTAGGCCAACTAATGTCACTTTTCTTTTTGTCCTCAGCCACAGGTGCCGTGTATTCCCTCTGGGGCCACTTTCAAGCATGGAGATCCCAAACCTCTCAATTCTAGATGATGGATTTAATTCAATATCTGCCCCTGTTATTATGAACCACTCGAGGATGATTTCCCTTTCATTCCCAACAACCTTTGAGTCCAAGAACTGGTTGAATTAGCCAGGGATCCCTCCTGAGAGGGAGAATTATGATAAAAGTTTCAGCTCTGCTCTTTGGCTGAATCCTTCAGGGGAGACTTTGGGCAGAGAAATATGGAGTTTGGGGACAGGCAAGTTCTGTGCTCTTGAATGTCTGTCTCTCTCCTTTCCAGATGAAGCTGAGTGTTTCTCTCTGTTTCAATCAGGAAAGACACTGGATCATATTCCACCTTGTGAGAGTCCTTTGAATTCTTCTAATTCTTCTTTAGAAACAAGAAGAGGATTGATTGATTCGCCCCATGAATGATGGACCTCCAGCTTCTGCTTCTGATGCTGCTTTTGTCCCATCCAGTCTCTGGGAAGCTGAGAATGAAATGTCCGCAGAGTTTGGAGAACCAGGATGGAAAACGACCACAGAGCTTTTACAGTCCAGGAGACCATCTCATTGGTATAGTCACCATTGGAAAGGAAATATTGCATACAAACTTGCTTTTCAACGTGGCTCCTTCTCTTCAGTTTGTTTTTCGTGATCAGTAAGTCATTCAGGGTGATGGAGTTGCACTCCCTCCATTCTAACACTCTCCTTCTTTTCTGCTTTTATTTTTTATTTATTCCTATATTGGGGGATATGTCTAATTTCCTGAATGATTTTGATTTTCATGGCTTCTCTCCTTTGTCTGATTTTGTGAAAGAGACTCAAAAAGGGGTCTGAAAAAAAGATGAATGGGCTGCAGATTATTTTCCTCTCTCAACTCAATCCTTAATTTGTCACTTGGATAATGAATTTTATTTAAAGTAGTGGTGGAATCAGTTGTAGTTGCTGTACCTCAGCCCATTTCCATATTTGTGTAACTGATCATTGGTTTTGAATCAATGTTGGCTTAAGGCTCAGTAGGCTTCTGGGGGATTATATATATTTTTTAAAGTATTTGTTGGTGCTGTTGATTATAATAACTTTTTTTTAACAATAGGGACATTTATGGTCTTGCACATGGCCTAACATATATTTTCAACATTCAAGTGATCAACAAGAATTCCCAGCTCCTGCACAATCTCACACTTGGCTACAACCTCCATGACAACTATTGGAGCACTTTCCACACTTCAGATGCCTTGCTGGACATTCTCTCCACTGGAGAAGCCAATGTCCCCAACTACGGCTGTGGAAGGAAGGAGAACCTTCTGGCTCTTCTTGATGGAGCTGGAAGGGACATCTCCATCCAGATGTCAACATTAGTAGGCACCTACAAAGTCCCACAGGTTTGTGTGTGTTTTTCTCCATCTGGTAAAAGACATGGTGAGGGGTGGTGGGTGAGCAATAGATGCAATCATGTCTTCTCCATGGAATTCAAGAGCTGCTTTTATTTATTTATTATTCATGCTTCTAGACCGCCCCCTCTCCCAAAAAGGGACTCGGGGCGGTGTAAAGTCCATGCCAAATATATCAAAATACAATAAAAATTGAATATGTACAGTTGGAATGGAGGAGGTTAAAATGGAATTAAAAGAACTGTACAAAGCAATATATATAAATATAGGATTTTGAACCCCTAAAACACACCATATTAGCAAAAATGTCAATATTTTACCCCATTATGTTCATGTTGAGATTAATCATAAAAGGCCTGAAATGCAAGCAATACATTCCCTGGAGAAGACAGTCTACCAACTAACTGATAAAACAATATCCCAGATATCTCTATTGGCGTTTTCATTTTTACATATAAAAAATGTCTACCCTTTCCAGTCGGATTGAAGTTGGCAGTAGCAGCGTTTTATCTATCTAAAAAGTGGAATAAAAAGGACTCTAGCAATTATAGGCCAAAGAGAATAGCCGATATTGTGGCTAAAATTTATGCCAAGTTCCTCTTAGTTAAACTTGAGAAAAATGCATTCCTTGCAGAAGAACCAGAAGGTTTTAGGTGGTGAACAGCTATATAGATTTTATAATAAATATTGCATGTCAATAATATTGCTAACAGATTTGTCTTGAAATATCTCATCTATATCACTGAAGTAAAACACGTTTGCTGGCTTTCTAGATGTTAGTGCATTTGTCACAATTAACAGAGAAATATTATGTAGGAAATTGATTGCCCTCAAAATGGAGCTCCACCTGTTGGCCCTGATCCAGGCTCTTTCTCCAGGTCCTTGTTTGAGAGGGAGGTTGAGGCTCAATGGAGCAATGAGAAGAAAGATTGATACTTACCAAGGAGGAAGGGAAGGATGCATATTTGAACCCTTGTTACTCTCTCTTCATATTGACAATTTACTTCAACAAATGAAGGATCCCAAAACACATCATAAATAAATGTTATTTCTTTCTTTGACAAAAATTACTAAATTAGTGGACCAGCGAAATGCAGTGCACATAGTATACAGTACTTGGATTTTGAAAAGGCTTTGACAAAATAAACGGCCATCTACTTCTTCGAAAGCTAAAATATATGGGATAGACAGCATTACCCCCAGATGGAGCCTGTGGTCCTCAATGGAACTACATCTACATGGAGGGAAACAAGCAGTGGGGGACCCCAAGGTTCTATTTTAGGCCCAGTACTCTTCAACATCTTCACCAATGATTTGGATGAGGGATAGATAGGGATCTCATCAAATTTACAGATGACACTAAACTGGCAGGAATAGCCAACAGCCCAGAAGATAGTCTCAAGATCCAGATGGATCTGGATAGACTTGAGCCCTGGGCCTATCTAACAAAAGGAAATTCAATGTAGAGAAAACTAAACCAAATGTACAGGTACAGATTAGGTGAAACCTGGCTCAATAGCAGTAACTGTGAGAGGGATCTTGGAATCTTAGAGGACAATCTCTCAAATGTGAGCCAACAATGTGTGGCAGCAGCCAAAAAAAGCCATTGTAATCCTAGGCTGCATCGACAGAAGGATAGAATCCAAATCACGTGAAGTATTGGTACCATTTTATAATGCCTTGGTAAAATCACCCTTGGAATAGTGCACGGATGGAGAACCTTTTCAGCACCAAGTGCTCTTGTCAGGGACGCAATCTGGAAGAGGAGTTGCACAGTGTACATGCCAGTGCGTACATGTGCACCAGGCAGCTCCTCTTCCGGTTTCTGGCATGGACCCACATGACAATCAGCTGGCTGGTGCGCATGCACTCGCAGAATCAGGAAGACCAGCTCTTCCAGTTCCTGGCACTACTGTACACACAGAGGCCAGCTGATTGTTGCACACACATGCGCACCAGAAACCCGGAAGAGCAACGGGCAAGGCTGTGCGTGCCAGGTGACATGGCTCTGCGTTCCACTCAGCCTGAGCTAAGAAGCTGAGGCAGAGGGCGCCATTTTCCCCTCCTGGGGCCTCTGTGCATCCCGTTTTTGGCTTCCCCAGTCCCCAGAAGTACTGTGCCGGCCAAAAACTTTGGTCTTACTTTGCAGCTTCAGTCCGTGGGGCTTGCGAAGGTAAGGCCTGCGCTCAGCTGGTGGGTGGGGGGTGGAGGGTGGGTGGGGTGATTCGGGCGGGGTAGCCTCGTGGTCCCACATGGGCCGGATTAATGGCTTCAGTGGCCTATATCTGGCCTGTGGGACGTAGTTTGAGGACCCCTGGTATAGGGTCTCCTTCTTGAGCAGAGGGTTGGACTAGAAGACCTCAAAGGTCCTTTCCAACCCTTTTATTTTGTTATAAGTTCTGTTATGGGTACATATGTTTAGCATGGTAAATACCTATTGGAACATGCTGATTTACACTGTGATATTATCATACTTACACATTGGATTATGTACCCTGTGAGGAAGACTTGGGTTCTTTTCTCATAATAATTATCTGATAATTAATAAATCAAGTTCAAAAGTTATGGTCTTTGGGAAATGACATCCTAGCCATAGATGGTCAGCCAATAGAGCAAGTAAGACCTTTCCTTACCTGGGGTTGTTTTCTCTGAGACTGAATCTTGGCTCCCTCATCATCAAAGGAGCTCAGTTAGATCAAAGACATGAGTGAAAGTGGTGCTTAAATGAAAACCTCATAGCTCTCCAGCTTCCTCAGCCCCAATTATTAAAGTATATGAGACCAAGGTTTCCCCCATGTTCTTACATCAATCTGATGTTTGGGGCTTCAGAGAGAAACCACCAGAAAGAACCAACCCAATCACAGCCTTGAGGAGTATCTTGGGGTGGACAAAAGGACTCCAGCTGCTGCCCTCAGAGCTGATTTGGGAATTTACACAATTTCTGCTTTGTCTAAAATCAGAAAATATGGGTATTGGCATTAAATTTAATCTATGGAAACTGACATACTCCAAAAATTATGGCTGTTAGAACAGATAAAATTTCAATTAAAGACCATTTTTGGATTGTATTACTGACAAATTTTATTAGGAACTGAGGTCTCCCTGTTTCTTGTTCAATTGGAGAAGAAGCTAAAAAGATTCCTCCACAAAGAATCTGGGCCATAGAAGCATTAAAATATGCAGCAATGCTCAAAAATTATAGTAAGCCGTTTATTGGAATAGAATACTTCAGTTGGCATTTGCACATGTTAATCTAATTGAAATAAATTGTAGGGGTGAGATACAGTTATATGACTTACATTGTTTATAGTTTTTTAATTTATTTATTATTTTCCACTTTTATAATACAATCTTGCTAATATTCTGTGCTTAATATTTTAAACAATGTCTAATTAACAAATTATTCTAATGCCTTCATGAGAACAAGATTGGATTTATTAAAATATAATAGTTTGGACTTGATTTGACCCCAAATATAACACAGCATTCTTCACTGTGCAAGGTTTTTGAATGCAGCTCAGAATCTGATAAGTCCAGTGAAACTCTGAAGAGGAAGCTATGGATTATCAGCTTTTATTTCTGCAGAAAGCAAAAGACTGGATGACCTTTTTGTCTCCCACCTTAACAGAGCAGGCAGAGAGAGAAAAACAGGCATGTGCCAAAAACTTTTCCAAACATCTTATAGCTTGCACAGAACATCATTGCTATAGAAACATAATTTGATATCACACAAATTTCATGATTTTTGTCAGCGCTCTGAAAACAATCAACTGTAGAAGGGAAAAGAAATCCTGTGCTTTCCATGCCCCATTTTGGCCCTGGAAAGCCTTCTGCACCAACTTGGAAGCAACACCCCCCCCCCCCCCCCCAATCCCTGCAACTGTTTGAAGGCTGAAGGAAGCCTCCAACTGAGCCAGGAAGCACTGGGGGAGGGAGGGGGGAGGCCACTCACACTCACTTCCAGCCCGCCAGAGTTTCCTGCGCAATGTGAGTGCCCCCCCCCCCACTGCATACTCAAACATCCCCCGCCCTGGCCCTCCACAAAGGCCTGAAAACCAGCAGGAGGTGCGCCTGCATGTGGATCCTAGTGGAGCTGGGCTGGGGCGGCTGGAGTGCCTGAAGAGGACGCTCTGCATGCCACAGGTTCCCCATCACGGCTCTAATCCTTTGAATTCCTTTTCCAGATCAATCAAGCAAGAGCTTCAGAGGTTCTGAGTGATAAAAGTCAATTCCCCTTTTTCCACCAGATAGACCTCAAAGAAGGATTCCAGTACCCAGCAATTGTCCAGCTGCTCTTCCAGTTCAGATGGACCCTGATTGGCCTCTTTGCTTCAGACACAGAAAATGGAGAGAATTTCATGAGAATTTTCCCTCCTGTGCTTGTCAGGAATGGAATTTGTGTGGTTATATCACAACTGTTCTCAAAGATTGGATATACTGCATACCTCAGGGATTCCCTCTCTAAGTGGAGACAAGTCAATGTCTTTGTTCACTTCTTGGAATATGATTTCATTTGGGAGAGAATTCTTCCTTTCCATTTAACACTTATGCGTCTGCCAGGACCCATTGAGGGGAAAGTCTGGATCCTCACAAATTTTGTAGTGTACAAAATAAAAAAGCGCAGACTTCTCAAATACATCCATAGTATTTGGAGCTTTGGTTATCTGGAAAAAGAAAGGCCAAGGGAGTCTGCCTTTAAACCCTATTTCTTTGTGGAAGAAAAGTTTCAAGATCATTATTTTCATTGTTCTCTTTCAAAGAATGTCTTTTCTGTCAAAGGCCGCAGAAGATGCACCCAAAAAGCCCCACTGGAGACCCAGGAGAAAAGGGACAGAAGAAGGATCCAAAATGTCTACCACTATTACAGTCTCACAAAGACACTGGCCCAGGCCTTGAATGCTGCATATTCCTCCAGATCGAGGAGGGGAATGAAGGAGGGAGAAAAGATCTTGGGGTCTCCAAGGCTGCAGCCATGGCAGGTATGGGGGTCCCCATATGGATCCATTAATCTTAGATCCTTTGGAGGAGGAATCCAGAGGAGAAGGAGGGGAACCATCTCAACAGATCTGGCCAATTTAATTACTCAAGGCTATTCATGACTTTTTTTTTAAAGGGGGGTGCATTTTCACAAAAACAGGCTGTTTTGGGGAGCTTTGCAGACTTTTTTTTCCCTCTTGGAAAGCTCTTTAACTGGTTGATGAGAATTACATTGATCAAGTGCTTTGCCAGCAGAAACAAAGTCTTAGGTGCTGCAGATTGTCAGCGATTTTCTTCTCCAGCACATGGATAAATACAACTGGAAACATCTACCTATCTACCTACTCTTTCTTTGGGCCTTTCCGACACGAAGCTCCGTGCTCGCGTAGGCGGCGCAGTCGCCCGGAGCATCGCATCGTCTCGGAAATGCCTTCGGGCCTTTCCGACACGAAGCCCCGTGCTCGCGTAGGCGGTGCAGCCGCCCGGAGCATCGCATCGTCTCGGAAATGCCTTCGGGCCTTTCCGACACGAAGCCCCGTGCTCGCGTAGGCGGCGCAGCCGCCCGGAGCATCGCATCGTCTCGGAAATGCCTTCGGGCCTTTCCGACACGAAGCCCCGTGCTAGGCCAAAAGCCCCCACCCCACCCCTCTCCAGCCCTGAGCAGTCTTAAACATTCTTACCTGTCCTGCTGCCTCTCTGCCTGTCTGCTGCCTGTTGCATCCATCCATCGCATCGGAGAGCTGCTGATTCTGCCTGCTGGTAAGTAACCTGGCTTTTTTTCTTTTATTTTTTAAATGTATTTTAAAATAATATTTTATTTATTGTGCATCGAATTTTTTAAAATAATTTTACTTAAAAGTATTGAGTGTAGAATATTTTAAAATGGTTTACTTCAATTTATTGTGTGTGGATTCTTTTTTTAAAATTGTCTTAGACTATTTAAAAAAAGATTCTATCCAAAATAAATTAAAATAAACCATTTTAAAATATTCTATACTCAATACTTTAAAATGTATTGTGCATATAATTGTTTTAAATTGTTTAATTGTAGTATGGAATATTTTTAATGGTTTCATTTTAAATTATTGTGTGTGGAATAGTTTGAAATGGTTACAGTATAAATTATTGCTGGTGGAATAATGGTTACAGTTGGTACAATACCTTAAAATAGTTATAGTATAAATTATTGCTGGTGGAATACTTAACAATGGTTTTTAAGGATTTTTTTTTATTTATAGAATATCTTTTTTAAATTATTGTTTGGGAATTTTTATGTTTTAATTGTTTTTAAAATATATTTACTACAAGAAATGTTATTCCTTCTTGCAAATGTTTTATTTGTGATGCAATATGTTGCTTTTAAGTGTACAGGTTGGTGTATGGTATGTGTCTCAAGGTGGCTTCTTTTCTATGGGCAGGCCAGGTTGGTGCAAGGCAGCTTTGCCAGATTTTGTGTGTTTCTGTGTGATACCTGGTTGTTTATGTAATTGTGATGTGGTTGCTGGTTCTGTGAGCTTCCTGGCACTGTCCTTTATAATTTCCCACAATGCCTTGATGGTTTTGATTCCAGTGGCTTTGTCTTTCCTGTCCTTAGGGTTAGGGGGGAAAAACACTGGTTTCATTTGCAGTCTTTGGCGGGGGGGACAAAAAGGAGAAAGAGGGAGGAGGTGGGAGAAAGTGGGATCCTTGCTGCTTTCTGAGCTTGGTGGTTTTTTTACAGACATTTCATTACCAAACTAGGTAACATCATCAGTGTTAGATGGGGTTGTGGGGAAAGGAGGAGGAGGAGAAGTCGAAGGACAAAAAGGAAAAAGATAAGGAGGGAGAGGACTGTGGGGTCCTTTGGTGTTCTCTGAACTTGGTGGTTTTTAATTATTTTTAGGGAATTTTTATTTATTTATTGTTTATAGAATGTTTATTACAAGAAATGTTATTCCTTCTTGCAAATGTTTTATTTGTGATGCAATATGTTGCTTTTAAGTGTACAGGTTGGTGTATGGTATGTGTCTCAAGGTGGCTTCTTTTCTATGGGCAGGCCAGGTTGGTGCAAGGCAGCTTTGCCAGATTTTGTGTGTTTCTGTGTGATACCTGGTTGTTTATGTAATTGTGATGTGGTTGCTGGTTCTGTGAGCTTCCTGGCACTGTCCTTTATAATTTCCCACAATGCCTTGATGGTTTTGATTCCAGTGGCTTTGTCTTTCCTGTTCTTAGGGTTAGGGAAAAAAACTGGTTTCATCTGCAGTCTTTTGGGGGGAAATTGTTTGTGTGTGTGTGTGTGTGTGTGTGTGTGTTTTCCTGGCACTGTCATAGTTTGTGTTTGTGGGTATGTAATGTCCTGCAGTTATCTACACATTAATAATGATCAAGTGCTAATAATATTTCCTTATACATTTTAGTGACCTTTCCTTTCATAATTGGTGTTTTCTTTCATACTTTTAGATTTCTAATTGCTGTTTCTGTTAGTTAGCAATTGATAAAACAAATTCCACGTGAAAAAGTATTCAAAGCCTTCTTGGTTTTAATTGTCAATTTATTCATTCTTGCACATTCTAATATTTATTCATTTTCATATCTTTGTTTTTTCCACTGTTGTGCAAACACAATTCCAACAGCTTGTTAACATGTGTAAAATAAAATATGTATTTATTCCCTTTGAAATACAAGTAGTAAGTAGTAAGCTACTTACCTTCTGTAAGTAGCTCTTTTATTGTTTTGTGTACTTATTTTAATCTTATTTAAGTAGTAAGTGTACAAAATAATAAATTTCCTTTTTTATATCTTCTTTTTGTAGATCATTCATTGGGGCAAAAAATTCAGTGACATTGTCTTGGCCACTCCCATCCGGTCACATGACTGCCAAGCCACTCCCACCCGGTCACATGGCCGGCAAGCCACTCCCACCAGGTCACATGGCTGGCAAGCCACTCCCACAAAGGAGGCCACACCCACAGAGTAGGTTCCAAAAAATTTTGAAACCCACCACTGGTATGTACACACACACACACACACACACACACACACACAGCTCTTCTAAAACTCTACACAATCAACCTCACTTATTGCGTTTGGAAAAACACACCCAGAGTCCACTTTCTGGCACACATTTAACTATCACTTCTGCACATTAGAACATTACGCAGGCCTTCAGATGTTCTTCCCTAGCCTGCACATGACTGTTAGAGCCAAGAGATGTCATGGATTGAGTAGAATGTGGCAAAGCTCACTTAACAACGCTCTTGCTTAGCAACCAAAATGTTGGGCTCAATTGTCATAAGTCAAGGACTGTCTCTGCCTTCCTCTGCATGGCAGCCTTGTCCTAGTAAACTCCTTCCCTTTTCTGGCAATTTTCCTCTCTGTTAGAGGCACCAAAATAATCCAGAGGTTATAAGGTCTCCAGCTGGAGCAGGGGGTTGGACTAGATGGCTTCCAAGGTCCCTTCTGACCCTACTGGAGCAGGGCTTGGACTAGAAAATGACCTCCAAGATCCCTTCCAGCCCTTTCAAACATTGTTGTGCTGTTTGAAAGAGTCTTCTGAAGCCATGGTTTGTGTCCTTCCTTCCTCTCATTTTCTCTCTTTCCTTCCCTCCCTCCATGTATCTATTGACCCATCCATCCAACTATATCTCATTCACTTCCTCCTCCCTCCCTCTCTTTCTTTCGTTCCCTAGTTCCATAACTCCCTCTTTCTTTCTCTCTGTCCTTTCCTTTCTTCTCCTTTTCTTTCTTTTTCCTTTTCTTTCATCTCTCTCTTTCTCTTTCTACTCCTTCCTTTCCTCCTTCCAAAGCTAGGAGATCCACCTGAAACAAAAACTCCTTTGGATGAAACCGCCCATTTTACACACACACAAACACACACACACACACACACACACACACACACACACTTTTCCAACCAGCTCTGTGCCTTGCCTCATTGTTTGATTTTAGTGGTGGGCCGGTGGCTGAAGTCCTTTCCAAGCGCCCGGCAGCATCGCTCGCATCCCAGGAAAGCCCGGCTGATTAACTTACTGGGAGGCGCTTCGATCGGTGCCTCTTCTGCGCAGGCAAGCTTCTCTCTCTGGAGCAGGTAGAGAAGGGGGACTTGAAGGGATAAGAGTGTGAGTGTGTGTGTGTGTGTGTTTGTGTGTTTGTGTTTGTGTGTGTGTGTGTGTGTGGGTGTGTGTGAGAGAGAGAGGGGGGGGGAGAAAAAAAAGAGAGTGAGAGTGAGGAATCAGAAGCTTTTCAAACTTGTGGGCTGCCTGGGAGGAGGTGGAAACGGGGCAAGGGCCTCTCCCCATATCCTCTGGATCTCCCTCCCTCTTCCCCAAGTTTTTCTTTCCTCCCATCCATTCTCTCTCCCACTCCTGAGAGCAAGGCGGCGCTCCTTTGCCTGGGAGTTTTCTGGGTTTTGGAAGGGGTAGCGGGGTAGGGTTCCCCAGAACTTCTTTTGGAGAAGCGTCATTCTGAACTCCGTGTTGGGGGGCGTGTGTGTGGGGTGTCCACTGAGGGGCTTTTAGCCGGAGGCGCCTCTGGCCAGGGGGGAAAATTGGAGTGGCTCGGGTGAGCCAGGAGGGATGATTGAAATCTGTTGGCTGAGCTGGTCAATCCCCCCCCCCCCGGCTGAACTTTCCTCCCTCCGGTCAGCGCAGAGCTGCTGCAGCCTCTCCCCCAACACACTCTATTCGGGTTGGGGGGGTCCACTGTTTGGGGGTAGAATTTGGCTGCCGAAACGCAAAGGGGTGGGCAGCCTTGGAGGGCCTGTTCACCCTTCCCCTTTTCCTCTCAGCCCTGCAAAACCCTGGAAGAAACGGAAGCTTAGGGGGTTTTTAACTAAATGTTTTTTATCTTTTTTAGGGGGTTCCAGGGAGGGTTTTAGGGTGGGGGGGAATCTGTCCAGGAGGGGGGCCAGTGCCAGGCGAACAGGTGAGTCTAGGAGGGAAGTGAGTGTGGTGGAGGGGGGGAGGGGAAAGAACATTCCAATAGAGGGTTGTCTTATTACATCGGTCGCGGGGAGGAGGGGATGCGAGGACAGGAGAAGACCACAACGTCGGTTGGGAGACCGTGGTTGTTGGTTACACCCGGTCGTTTGTACCAACCCCCGCAATCTAGGTGGTCAGGAACTACAGAGCCAGGGCCTGAGGCTGATGCTCTGCAATGCAAGGTCCGTGACCAACAAGGCCCCCCTCTTTAATGAGTTGATCTTAGAGGGGGAGCTGGACCTTGCAGGGATAACGGAGACCTGGTTGGGCCACGAGGGTGGTTTACCCCTCGTGGAAATGTGCCCACTGGGTTTCCGTGCATTCCATCAGCCTCGGGCCCTGGGTAAGGGTGGTGGGGTGGCGGTAGTTATACGGGAATGTCTAGAGCCGAGGGAGTTCACTGTACCTCAGATACCCGGATGTGAGTCCCTTGGTGTGAAATGGGGCCCAGGGAGGCAGTGGGGCTTGCTGATTGTATACTTGGCTCCTCGCTATGCGTCAGCAGCCCTGCCCGAGCTCCTCGAGCTGATCTCAGAGACGGCAGTTGAGACCCCCAAGCTTGTGGTTATGGGGGATTTCAACTTGCCGTCGACGGGGGAAGCATCCGAGGTAGCTCGGGAGTTCATGGCTTCCATGACAGCCATGGACCTGACCCAATTAATTCAGGGCCCCACACACGAAGGTGGCCACACTCTGGACCTTGTTTTCGTATATGAACAGTGGACGAGTGATCTGGGAAGAGGGGATGTAACCATCACTCCCCTGTCATGGTCAGATCACTCATGTCTCCGGCTGGACTTCCCTGGTGCTACCCCCCACCGCGAGGAGGCGGAACCAAACTGTCCAAGTTGGTACCGCCCCAGGCGCCTGATGGAACCGGATAGGTTCCAGACGGAGCTTGGGCCATTCCCTGTAGCCCTGACCCGCTCTCGCTCCGAGAATCTAGTGGCCGCCTGGAATAGGGCGGCCGCTGGGGCCCTGGACCGAGTTGCGCCTTTGCGGCCTCTCCTGCGGCGACGACCCACCCGGGCTCCTTGGTTTACCGAGGACCTGAGGGTGATGAAGCACCATAGGAGACACCTAGAGGGCAGGTGGAGGTCCTCACGCTCCGAATCTGACCGAACACAGGTAAGAGCCTATTCACGGACTTACCTTGTGGCATTAAGAGTGGCCAAACGCAGACATTGTGCCACTCTTATTGCGTCCGCCGATAACCGCCCTGCCGCCCTGTTTCGGGTGACCCGCTCTCTCTTATCACAGAGGACGCGGGAAGCCCCTTTACAGGGCAGAGCAGAAGAGTTTGGGGAATATCTGCAGGACAAAATCGCTCAGATCCGGAGCGGATGGGCCCCCTTCAGTGGACCAGAGGAGCCGCCAACAGTGAGTCTTGTGAGACCATTCTGGGAGGAGTTTGATTCTGTTGCCCCCGAGGATTTGGATAGGTTGCGTGGACGGCTGCGACCGACCACATGTTTAATGGACCCGTGTCCCTCCTGGTTGGTACTGGCATCCTGGGAAGTGACACGAGGCTGGCTACTGGGCTTGGTGAACGCCTCTTTGAGCGAGGGGTCCTTACCTGCCGCCTTGAAAGAGGCGGTGGTGAGGCCCTTACTCAAGAAGCCTTCCCTTGACCCATTGGAGCTAGCTAATTATCGTCCAGTCTCCAACCTTCCCTTTTTAGCGAAGGTTGTAGAGAATGTGGTGGCACAGCAGTTTCCACGACACCTTGAGGAATCCGAATATCTAGACCCACGCCAGTCCGGCTTCCGGCCCAGACATAGCATGGAGACGGCCTTGGTCGCGTTGGTCGATGATCTCTGGAGGGCCAGAGATAGGGGTTGTTCCTCTATCCTGGTCCTATTAGATCTCTCGGTGGCTTTTGATACCATCAACCATGGTATCCTATTGCGCCGGCTGGGGGGGATGGGAGTTGGAGGCACCGTTCTGCGGTGGTTCGGCTCCTACCTCTCCGACCGGACGCAATGTGTGTTGGCAGGGGGGCAGAGGTCGACCCTAAGGCCACTCACTTGTGGGGTGCCTCAAGGGTCGGTCCTCTCGCCCCTTCTGTTCAACGTATATGTGAAGCCGCTGGGGGAGATCATCCGTGGTTTTGGGGTGGAGTATCATCTGTACGCTGATGATACGCAGCTGTACATTTCCACCCCAGACCACCCCAACGAGGCTGTCGAGGTGATGACCCGGTGTTTGGAAGCCGTCAGGGTCTGGATGGGGGACAACAGACTCAAGTTCAACCCCTCCAAGACTGAGTGGCTGTGGCTACCGGTACCCCGGTTCAGTCAGTTGATTCCATCACTGACCATAGGGGGCGAGCAATCGCCCCCTGTGGAACGGGCGCACAATTTGGGCGTCCTCCTAGATGCCCGGCTGTCAATGGATGACCATGTGGCAGCCGTGGCAAGGGGGGCGTTCCACCAGGTTCGCCTGGTGCGCCAATTGCGCCCCCTACTGGACCGGGATGCCCTACGCACGGTCACTCATGCACTGGTAACGTCTCGGCTGGACTACTGCAATGCCCTCTACATGGGGCTTCCCTTGGGACGCGCTCGAAGACTGCAGCTAGTCCAGAACGCAGCCGCGCGGGCTATTATGGGGAGTACTAGGTACTCCCACGTAACACCGCTCCTGCGCGAGCTGCACTGGCTGCCTGTGGTCTTTCGGATGCGTTTCAAGGTGTTAATTACCATCTTTAAAGCGCTCCATGGCTCAGGACCTAGGTACTTGCGGGATCGCATCCTACCACACTTCCCTGCGACCGATTCGCTCTCACAGGGAAGGACTCCTCCGGGTGCCGTCCACTAAGCAATGCCAACGGGCGGCGCCTAGGAGTAGAGCCTTCTCTGTGATGGGCCCAACCCTCTGGAATGACCTCCCCCCCGATATCAGAACCACCACCGACTTCCGCTCCTTCCGACAGAAACTGAAGACTCACCTGTTCCGTTTAGCCGGCCTGGCCCATTCATAGCTTATTCTACCTCCTGGCAGATATTTTAATTGGGTATTTTTAGGGTTATTTAAATATTGTTTTTAACTGCTTTGCTTTTTGTACAGTTTCTTATTGCCTCCTCTTTTATGTTTGTATTTATGTTTGTATTTTCTATCTATTGATGTGTTTTATCTGACTGTACACCGCCCCGAGTCCCTTTAGGGAGAGGGGGCGGTATAAAAGTCTAAATAAAAGTAAAGTAAAGTAAAGTAAAGTAAAACCAGAAATCTCCCCCCCTCCAAGTAGCAACTGAGACTGTGCAGAGGGGAAGGAGGGGGGCAGGAGAAGAAGATCTGAAAGATCCAATTCTGCAGCAAGAGGAGTTTCTGCAATGGGGAGGGGGAGGGGGTAGCCCCAGCTTCCAAAGTCCTTTTAGCCATAATTGCCATCAGAGCAGATGCTGGGGAGGGGGTCAAGGAGGAAAGGGGTCCCCTGACTCTCCCTCAGACCCCCAGGAAGGAAGGAAAGGGAGGGGGAGGGAAAGGAAAGAATGAAAAATGGAGGGAATGGGAAGGGAAGGAAAATGGAAAAGAGAAAGGAAAGGAAAGAGGGAAAAGGTGAAGAATGGCCGCTGCTGGAGTGGTGGGGAGCAGCCTGAGGTGGGCATTTGGGAGCAGGCCAAGACGAGCAGGAGGCCACGGCAAAGACAGGCAAACAGGCTGGGCTGAATGGACACGTGGTTGAGCCAAAGAGCAGCTGCAGCTATGACTCTAAGGCCCCAGCCAAGGCCTGTGAGGCAAGTTGTGGTGGGGAGAGATGTGGCCAGGCAGAATTCTTACTACCAGTTCACCCGAACTGTGCCAGACCGGCTGAATCCCACCATTGGCTGTATCCTCCCTTCTCCAACCAAGAGGTTGTGTCAGTTGGAAAAGGGGCTCCCAGACTCCTCCTGATCTTCAGCTCTTCTCCTTGTGATCTTTCCTCAAGGCTAAGAGCAGCTCCTTTCAACTCTTCCTTGGCTTCCTTGTCCTTCCCTGAAGTTCACGTAGATTTTGTGCAAATTCTCCTCCACATGTGATGCCTGCAAGGGGACCTGGTCCTTGAGTTGGGCTCTCCCCAAACCAGCACGTTCACTTCCTGAGATTCTTACGGCTACATTTGCCTTCTTTCCATGAACATCTCCCGGCTGACTCAGATTCTGTTTCCAGTTAACTACGATTTTGAGATCATTTTCACAAACATACATATCAAATTTGGTATCCTTCATGTTTCTTCCAGTCCATCATTCATGTTCTTATATGAGGCTCTATTGTTAGTCAAGTCCTAGTAGATAAAAATCAGATACTTTACCGTATTAATAACAGAAAAATTGATGACCAATGGCAAATTATAATCCATCACCTTCAGGTTTCATAGAAAAGATTAAAAATTGTTAAAAATTATTTGAGTAACATTTTGAAGACAGTTTTTATCCATTTAGTTATCATACCACCCCTCAAGTTTCCACAAAATTTACAAAATTCTTTGTGAGTCCTTTACTGAAATCCAGTTCTATCACCAGAGTTCCCATAATCCATTTGGAAAGGGTAATGATATGTGAGAATGACTTTTGGGATGAGGAGAAGAGAGGCTGCCTAGGGAAGGATCAGATAAGAGGGGAGAATCCTGCAGCTGCATAATGGGAGAGAAAGAAACTCAGGATCCTCACTAACTTTTCAGGCTGAGAAAAGTGTTGGTGGGAGATTTGTTCTTTCGGATTTTAAATTTTTTGTTCAAGTCACATTACAATGAAGCAGAATTAGCACATCTGGAGATGTTTTCCATCAGGATGACCAGGGAGAAGATTAGCCTGAAATATTTCTTCTTGATCAACCCATGCTTTCAGGGAATCAACCTGTTGTTTTCAAAGAGTTTAAGAATCATTTTTTCTCTGTTCATTTTATTGAATGTTCCCTATAATTGACCAACTGTATGGATTATATTTTCTTTATATTTTGACAGTATGTGATTGACAAATTTTTCTCAAACTTTTTCATTCATTTATGAAGATATTGGCAGTATTTGTACCCTATTTAACCATATTTGGAGATTGGACAATTGTAGAAGAAAGATTCAATGTGGGATAAGAAACAAAGTATTCTCTTTTTCAAATTCCTGGATTTTCCCATTCTAGTTTCATCCCTTTCTGGAGAAGAATGAATTTTGGAATATTTCTCACTATAAACTGTACTTGGACCAAAATGGAGACATAACAGCAGATGTTGGCATTCACTGCTTCTTGGTTCTCCCCAACGAACATCCCAGGAAAGAGATTCTGGCGTATTTTAAAAGACAGAGACTTTCTATCAAAGAAGATGCTCTTTCACGGCTAAAGTTGCTCAATAAGGTGAGAAAAAATTTGGTGTCTTTTCTCTGTTTCCCAAAGCCTGAGGTCCCATTTCAAGTGGGCAAAGCCTATAGTCTCCAGGATGTTTGGCCTTCCATGCCAGTTGGTATCATCTAATGGAAGTTCTTCAACAGACGGGACCTAAGTGAAGGAGCTTTGCCATGTTTTATGGAAACCTTTTAAGATCTTACTGGTCAGAGGTTTTTTTCTTCATCAGTTTTATTCTATATTAAAAAATCTAATGGAATAAAAGTTTCCTAAATCTTTTACATATATCATCATACTTATTTTTTTTTCAATTCAATCCGTTAATAAAGTTTAAAGTAGAAAAGTGTTTTATTGTAATATTAAATACCAAAATCAAAAGGGAGGAAGTAAATGAAGAATCTTCCAGTTGTTATACCTCCTGCATCTGTTTAGAAGTAGTCAGAGATTTCATATTTACCTCAGTGAACACCAGAGGCTACTTGTCTCCATCCATTTCTCCCTCCATTTTCCATGGACGGAGAGTCCTAGCACCATTTCTTTGGCATTTCTTGTTATTCGGCTCAGTCCCTGCCTCAGTCCAGATGTGTGGAAAGTTGTCATCCTGGATTTGTCAAGAGGGCTCGAGAAGGAGAGCCAGTTTGCTGCTATGACTGCATTCCTTGTCCGGAGGGGACCTTCTCCACTCTGGAAGGTGGGTCACACTGAGGAAAATGGGAGGCTTTGTGGAACTGGATCCATCCAGAACATTTTCATGAAAGTGCAAGTTAAAAGACAGATTGAATTCACCAGTTTTTTATTTTTATTTTTAACCTGCACAATTTATTATTTTAAAAGGAAGTAAATCAAAAAAACTTTGAAGGAGGGGCTGGGAAGAGTTGGGAGGTGGAAGACTGAGCAAGCTTTACTACTATTTAAGGAAATATCTCTTCTGCTTTTTAGTTTGGACTTGTGCTGCTAAATTCACCTTTCTAGGAACACCTCAGTTCTTTGAAACTTGATGAATTGTTTTAGGTCCACCTTCTGAACGAACTTGCAATTCACTGTATATTGAATCCTCCCCTTGAGGATCACTGAGAAGTTGTCACTGGTCTATAATGTGGTGCTGTGGATAGTTATGGGGGGAACTCATTACACAAATATTCTGCCAGTCATATAAATCAATAAATCAGAGTAGAGCTGGAAGGAACCTTGGAGATCTTCTACCCCTGCTCAAGCAGGAGAACCTATACCATTTCAGACAAGTGACTGTCCAGTCTCTTCTTTAAAACATTCAGTGTTGAAGAACCCAAAACCTCTGGAGGCCAGCTGTTCCACTGGTTAATTGTTCTTACTATTAGGAAGTTTCTCCTCAATTCAAGATTGTTTTTAAGTGTTACAAGGTACTGTAGGTATCCTCCAAGTCCAATATATTAATTGCAATGGGGCAGGACTCAGGATGTTTGCCTAAAAATTTTATATGATTCATTACTAATTTCTGGTAATTTAGCTCCCTATGAAGATTCTACACATTACACAGGAAATAATTAACATCCTAGTGTTGCGGCAGACTGTGACAGGAAACCTCAGTCAGCCAAACATAGGACGCGAGACCACAAGGTAAAAGAGAAACAGGTTTTTTAATGATGCATCAGAGTTCAGAGCGTTTAACACTGCAAAGTCTGAACTGTCCTGGGTAGGCCAGGACAGAACTTTAATACCCCTTCAGACGTTTTGGGGGTTCCATAGGCGTGTTTGTCCAAAGGGAAAAAGGAAGGTCAAGGGGAGGTACATTTTAGATTCATCATCATCACAACCTTTACAGTAAAATGTTACAAATATGCTCCTTGACATTTAACAAAAACAGAAGTGAATTTGTTGACTTGCAAGAAAAGAGAAGTTGAAAATGCTAACATTATACAGAAAAACAGAAAAACAGAAATAATGTGTTAGCCTAGGCGATCTCTACATAAAGGTGAGTAAAATGCTAAATGCCACTTCCCTATTTCTTATCTTACCACATCTGTTTTTCTCTGTGCCCTTCCATAAAGCGTTTCTTAAGCTATGTGTCACTAAGATGTGTAATATTTCTTATGCCAGCTACAGAAGTCCTTTTAATATGCAGACTTAATCCATGTTTTTATGAAGAAGTTCTATCAAGGAGTCTAGGGGCTCCTATACCCTTTAAATGAGGGGGTTATTTACCTGCTGCCTCATTCCCCCCTGTTGAAACTTCACCTGTATGTGATAGCTTACTGGGGAGTTTCATAAGCACCGTTGGGATCATCCCAAGTACGCCAGAGAGGGGGCTCCTCCTTTTCTTGCCGGAGCAAGGTGACATACTCACCTTCCAAGTCACACAGAGCTAAGGCCTTTACAGAGGCCTTTTTGTCGACCAGAAGTGAGAGACTGTTACTAATGGTTCTCACAAAAATGGGGAGAATGCAAGGCAGAATAACACATCCAGCAGCAATTAGGCCAATCAAAGCCACTATTGCCTGCAGTCCAGGGAGTTTGGGAAACCAAGATCCAAAAGCTGAGGAGAAATCAAACCCTTTCCAATCCTGCCCCTCAAAGTGGGTGAGCTGCCTCATTTCAGTAGTCAATTGCTTTATAACTGAGCCAGTTTCATCTATTTGGAGACAACAGTTGGTAAGGTTAAATTTTCCACACACCCCACCTTCTTTAGCCAGCAGATAGTCCAGGGCCAGCCGGTTCTGATATACAGCGGTCCTTAGTTTATCTGCTGTCGAGGCCAAAATGTTAAGTGACTTATCAATCCTTTCACCTGCTAGATCCAACACTGCCTGGAGCCTAATGATGCGATTCAGCATATATATAGGAGTGCGATACCCCCAGGACCCATCCTCAGCCCAAGGGGCCTTCCCATAGGTGCAAACAATACGTTCCGAATCCCAGAATGTTTGTTCTTCATATTGGGCCAATTCTTTACAAGGGAAGTTGGAGAATGCATGTTCGGAGTCCCTCTTCTTCCTTTGAAGCCCTATGTGTTCATATAGGGGGACCCCTAAAACTTGGCGTTTTTGGATGGGGAGTAGGAAAAAAGAAGGTTTTATCCACCCCAGAACACATGACCCAGACCAATACGATGGCAAGACCTCATAGGCAGTGTTGCCACAAATCCAATACATATTTGCAGGGGCAACCCATGGGCCTGGGAACTTAGGGTTGGAGGTAATGAAAGGAAGGAAAGTGTTGTTGAACTTTGGAGGGGCTGGCAAATCGGATGGCGATGTCCATTTGGTATAATTGACATCCCATGTACCTAGGCATATCAGATGGCCCACCGGGAATGACCCATTCCGGACAAAGCAATTTCGTCCCACCAGGTTTGTGGTGAGCGTCCAGACTATGCCCGATGGATCAGTTCTGATGGTAATATTGCCATCCTGACTCATGTTGTTATATACTTCGGGGCTAGTTTCCAAAGCTTCCCATGGCCACTGTTCTCCCATGTTAGTTCCACCACACACAAAGCAGTTTTGAACTGCGAGGGACTTTGCCACAACCTCAGCCATTTCCACAAACAAATTGACTGCCTTAGTACTTAGAGGGAGAGGTTCTTCCAACTCTCGAAGGCTGTCATAAACTGACCATCCAAGAGACTTTATTTCCCCATCATTCTTAGTCTGGAGGCGAATGGTGATATAGGTAACAGGATCCCTCCCTGACCCCTCAATCCCAATACCATAACTAACCTGAGGGGGATGGTCTCGAGACACCTGGATCGATACCAAATTACTACCGGGGATCCTTTCAAACTTGACAATGTGCGGACAACCAGAATGTGTTCCCTGGCCTGTGTATTTGCATACACAATCCCAACCTGTACATACCATTCGGTTGTCACAAGGGCTGAAGTCATCAGGATTGCCCTTGTGCGGGTCCAGATTTCGTGGACATAGGTATTTGTGTGCAGATTGATAGACATTTCTCCAGCTACTGTCCCCACAGGTAATATGGACCGCTTTGTCCATGGCAGCACACACATCAAAGACAACAGTCAGGGGTTGCGTTCCCTGCTTCAGGGCTACTGTAGAGTTTAGGTAATAGAGCCATGAGTGTTCCTGAGAGGTAAGGCCGAGGCCTGCCCAAACAGAAACATTCATCCGCACAGGGAGTTCTGGATTATAGCACACCAAATCAGTTCCCTGCAAACAGTAACTGTACATGGTGCCATTGGAGGTGCACCCTGTGGCCTGGGGTACACAATGTGGAGGGGCCTCAGTGTGGTAGATCAGGGTTTCAATGGTGCGAGCCCCTACCCATGCCTTTTTCATGCAAGGTGTGCAGCTGTCCAAACCTTGGGATTTTGGAAGGTAGCAGATGATACCAGTGGAGCCCTGGCATCTTTTGTATACCTGGGGCTTTAGGGGGACCTGAGTACAGTTTCTAATGCCAGCCCGACCCCTACATATTTTTACCTGAGGGTGATCCTTCCCAAAAGTGCAGTCCGGCAGTGAAGCAGTTTCAGGTGAAGTACTGCACTCTTGGGGCAGGCCCAATTTAAACTTAAAAATGTTTTTTCCTTGGCCCGTCATGCATGAAATGCACTGAGGGAGCTCCTTGGGTATTACTGTTAGATTTGAGTTAGCCCAAGCTTTCTTGACCTCATCAAGTGAGGCCCTGTCTGGTGGACCTGCATGTTCCCCCTCCGTCTCTTGCACGTGGTTGCTCATGAAATTGGTCAACCAGGCTGACATGTGTTTCTGAAGGGTGTGGGGGTCCTTTTTAGTGGATTTCTTACTAGTAGGTGTGACTTTGGCTCGTTTGTGTCTGGTATGTCTGATACCAGAAATTGGTACCTGAGTGGGCCTTAGCAAGTGGCACATAATGGATGAGTTGTAAATATCATTGGGGGCCCATTTTGTACCATTGGGGTCTATTCTGCATTGCCAAAAGTTAGTCTTTTCATACTCACAAGGGGAGAGCCCTTCCTCCTTATGGCATTCGGGGAACCAAGAATCACTATGAAGGAACTGTTTTCCCCCTGGACCGTACACAAAACACTCCTCACAGGGTGGAAAGGGGCCCGGCCCCATAGTTTCGTATACGGGGCGTGTCCCATTCCCCCCTGTTGGAGGGTCAACTGACTCGGGGAAGCCCTCCGGCAGAACCAGAGGAGGGTCCTGGGCACGCAAAAGTCGGTACAAATACATAGAGTTAATTACAATAGAAATAAGAAGAAGAACGACTACCACCCAGACGGTGGGCATAAGGCCTCGTCTGATCCAGGCCGTTTGGCGCAGGCGCTGGGTGGCCTCCATCGAGCTATTTGGAACGTCGGGATGAGCGAAGAGTCCACGGGAGACGTCGTAAGTTGCCCGTGCGATGGGTGATCACGCCTGGTAGACCACCTGCAGGGGGTGGAGAGCGTTGGTCACCTGTCCGTGGAGAGACAGCGTCCCGAGTGTCGTCAGGAGAGGTGACAGTCCTCAGGTCGGGGTCCCGATGACGACGCAGAGTGAGCTTCAAGGGATCGTGTGGGTTGCTGGCAGCGTGCCACTGGGAAGTTGCTGCCAACTTAACTCGCGACCAATGGATCCACGACTTGATTTCAGCAACCTTAACAGCAAGGGGAGAACATATGACAACAGTATATGGTCCTTTCCACTTGGGGCCCAATGGTTCCTTTTTCCAGTCCTTGACCCAGACCTCCTGGCCAGGGTGGAAGAAGTGGACCGGAGTGGTAACAACATGTGGCCGACAGGTCAATACATATTTTTGCAATTGGAGGACTATGGCATTCAGGGCTTGCAATTGTTTAATTTTAATGGAGTCAGCTATCTGAGCGGTCGGGTGCAAATTAGGGGCCAAGAGGTTGGGGACCCGCCCATACAACAGCTCGAAGGGCGAGAGACCAAGACCCTTGCTTGGAGCACAGCGAACCGCCAAGAGAGCCATAGGCAGGGCATCTGGCCACTTAAGGTGGGTTTCTTGGCAAATTTTAGCGACCTTGTCCTTAATAGTGCGGTTCCGTCTTTCGATAAAACCGCCAGATTCAGGATGGAACGACGAATGCAGCTTCCAGGTGATCCCTAAGATAGAAGCCACCTGTTGCGTGGCCTTATGAATAAATTCCGGGCCATTGTCAGAAGAAATACGAGACGGGAGGCCATAACGAGGGATTATAAGACACATGAGGGCGCGTGTCACCTCGAAGGCCTTCTTCGTCCTAGTGGGGACACATTCAGGCCAGCCAGTATAAGTGCATGCTAAGACTAACATGGCATTGTATGGACCTGACCTAGGCATGTCTGTAAAGTCAATCATTAAGGAGTCAAAAGGATAGGATCCCCTTGGTTGGTGTCCCTGGGGAAGAGAAGGGCCTTGTCGAGGGTTATTGGCAGCACAAATTTGACATCTGGCACATACACTAGCTGCCATGCTAGGAAGGTGCTCAATGTAGACTTCTCTGGCCAAAGCATTTTGTAGGGCAGTCTTCCACAGATGTAGGTTCCTATGAAGGGAGGTAACTGCTTCCCATGCCAAATGTTGAGGAACAAAAACTCTGTTATCAGGTAAGACCCACCATCCTTCCTGAAGATGGGCTCCTATGGCTATGGCCTGTTGGATTTCTTGGTTCGAATATGAAGGTGGATGGGATGAGTCTGGGGTCCACAAGGTAAGGCATGTAGCTTGTAAGTTCAGAGGGCGGAGAGCAGCGGCACGGGCCGTGCGGTCAGCTTTATTGTTGCCTCGCTCAGTGTCCGTGGTGCCTTTCTGATGTCCCCTTACATGCATAACGGCCACTTCCTTAGGTGCCCAGACACTGTCCAATAACCTCAAAATCTGTGGGCCATATTTAATATCTTTTCCTCCTGCCGTGATAAGCCCCCTTTCTTTGTAAAGGGCCCCATGGACCTGTACCGTGAGGAAGGCATATTTGGAGTCTGTGTAAATGTTGACTCGGAGGCCTTGAGCTAATTCCAGAGCCCGTGTGAGAGCATGTAGCTCAGCCAATTGAGCGCTGGTGCCTGGAGGAAGGGGCTCTGCTTCCCATACCTCCTCGAGAGTGACAATTGCATAGGCAGCCTTGCGGGTTCCCTCATGGAGAAAACTGGTGCCATCTGTGTACAGAGAAGCATCGGGGCGAAGGAGGGGCTCATCCTTCAAGTCGGGGCGACTGGCATAGGTCTCAGCAATGGTTTGTAAACAATCATGGGTAGTTTGGGCATCAGGTTCAGGTAGAAGAGTAGCTGGGTTGAGGGCGTGGGATTGGATCAATGTAACAGCAGGATTGTGAGTAATCAGGCCTTGGTATTTGAGCATCCGTGGATTTGTGAGCCATTGATGGCCTTTTCGGTCCAAGACAGCCTTAAGGGCATGTGGGGTGTATATATTCAGGTCCTGGCCAAAAGTCAATTTATTAGCCTCGTGGGTAAGGAGGGCCGTGCCAGCAACAGCTTTAAGGCAAGCAGGCCATCCTTTTGCTACAGGGTCCAACTGTTTGGACAGATAGGCCACAGGACGATGCCTGGTACCAAATTTCTGAGTTAACACTCCCACAGCCATGTTCTGTTTTGTGTCCACAAACAAATGAAAAGGCTTGTCCAAATCCGGAAGGCCCAAGCTGGGTGCTTGGGTAAGAGCTTGCTTAAGCTGCAAGAAGCTGGCCTGTTCCTCTTTTCCCCATTGCATAGGTTCTTTTTCATGTCCTCTTGTGGCATCATACAATGACTTAGCTAATAGGGCAAAATTAGGGATCCAAATACGACAGAAGCCTGCTGCCCCCAGAAAGCCTCTCAGCTCCTTGCGATTCTTGGGGATTGGTAATTGGCAAATAGCCTCTTTCCGTTCATGCCCCAATGCCCTTTGGCCTTGTTGTATATCATAGCCCAAATATCTGACCTCTGTTTGGACTAACTGAGCCTTCTTCCTAGAAGCCTTGTATCCCCTCTCCATTAACAAATTCAACAGAGCTGATGTGTTTTTGTGACAGTGCTCCTGGTTGTGTCCGGTGACTAATAAGTCGTCTACATACTGAAGCAATACATCAGGCCGAGGGATTTGTAATGACTCAAGGTCTTTTGCCAGGGCTTCTCCAAACAGAGTGGGGGAGTTCTTAAAACCTTGTGGGAGACGAGTCCAGGTGTACTGTTGCTTGCGACCCGTGACAGGGCTTTCCCACTCAAAGGCAAACAAGTGCCTACTCTTGCGATGTATGGGGATGGAAAAGAAGGCATCTTTCAGATCAATGACAGAAAACCACTTAGCAGTTGGAGGAATCAGACCCAACAGTACATATGGGTTTGGAACAGTCGGATGTATGGTAACTGTAGCTAGGTTGACGGGGCGTAAATCTTGCGCCATGCGAAAGCGACCCTCACCCTTAGGGATAGGCAGAATCGGGGTGTTCCATTTGGAATCAGTAGGAACCAGAATATGGTTGTCCAAATACAGATCAATGACTTCTTGGATGGCTGCCACTATGGGTCTGGGGTAGGGTCTTTGACGAATCCTGACAGGGTTTTTAAAGGGGAGCTCTTCCACTATGATAGGTGGGTGATGAGCTGCAAAGCCAGGGGGGTTGTCCTCTGCCCATAATTCGGGGACCTTGAATTCACGCCACTTTTCTCCTGGTACTTGGCATGATGGTCATAATTCTCCAAGCCTCCTCCCGGGGCACTTCCAAATTCACCCGCCCATATTTAAGATCCATCTCCCCATCTTCAGTAAAGAAGATCTGAGCACGTAGTTTGCAAAGTAAGTCTCGGCCCAACAAGGGGAGTGGGCATTCGGGCAAATACACAAATTGATGAAGAATGGACTTTCCTCCCGTTTTACAAAGCAGGGGCTGTAGGAGTGAACGCTTCTGAGGGCCTCCCGTGGCCCCTTGGATGTTGATAGATTGACTAGAGAGGGGGCCCAAGGGTTTGGTAAGCACGGAGCGGGTAGCCCCTGTGTCAACAAGGAAGGGAATTTCTGTGCCCCCAATTTTAATACGGACCATAGGTTCAGGGAGGCTGCTGGAACCCGGTCGGTTTCAATCTTCCTCTTCTAAGTGGCCCAACTGCATAAGGGGGGCAGGGGGAAAGAAGCCTCTTCTGCCTCCGCGCCCCCGGTTAGTGGGGCGGAGACGAGGGTCTCTGGGTGGTCTGGGTCGTCCAGATCCTCTTGCTGGCCCCTCTGCGCCGTCCCTAGCCTTTTGGGGGCACTCCTCCCTCCAGTGTCCATATTGATGACAGTAAGCACATTGATTGCGTCCCAAGGGCCCTCCACTCTCTCTTCCTCTCATTCTTCCTTCTCCTGGTGGCAGTGTCATGAAGGCAGCTGCCAGAAGTTCCGCCTTACGTTGCATTTTGGACTCTTTCTTCTTCTCCTCCACAGCTTCTCTGTTGACAAACACCTTGCGGGCCACTTCCACTAGCTCACTCATGGGCTTGCCCAAGGCACCTTCTAGCTTTTGAAGCTTCCGACGGATGTCTGAGGCGCTTTGGGAAATGTAAGCCATAGCCAACATGCGAGCATTTTCAGGCGAAGTGGGGTCTATGGGAGTATACATTTGGTAGGCATCAATGAGCCTGGTATAAAATGCCTCGGGGCTTTCATTTGGTTCCTGATGAACGAGGGAGGGCTTTGACATGTTGGTAGTTGGTTTACCAGCCATCCGGATGGCCCTGACAATTAACTGCTGGAGTTGACGCAATTCTGCCATCTGGCGGGGCTCATAAGGGTCCCAATGGGGATCCTGAGATGGAAACCGTCTCTCAATAAACTGGGCCAAAGTGGTATGAGCAGGGACATCAGGCTTTAAAATCTGGCCAATTGCTATTCGAATCTTTTCCCTTTCTTCTGGGTTGAACAAAGTGGCAAGCAGTTGTTGGAGATCCCTCCAGTTTGGGTTGTGGGTGTCCATAATAGTTTTAAACAGATCAGCTACATCATTCGGCTTTTCACTAAAGGGTCCATAATGGAGCTTCCAATTAAGGAGGTCTGATGTAGAAAAAGGAACGTGCTGAAACAGAGGACTGGTCAGCACTTTGGTAGGATCCTCTCGATCCACTAAGAGTTGATCCACCCTTCTCAAGGGGGCCGTAAGGGCTGTTTCAGTTTTTCTTGCCCTGGTACGGGTAGAAATGGGGGGATCCTGACTTTCCCTCATGGGTATGCCTCCACTTGCTTCCATCCCTTCCCCCTCTTCTTCTTCTTCTTTTGCTTCTGGGGATACTGGTCTTTCAGAGGGAGCCAGATCCTGGGAGCCTTTGAAAGAGCTGGTGGCTGAGAGTAGGGGGGCTAGGTCATCCAGCCTTTCTTCCATCCATGTAACCCCCGAGGTTCCGCTTGAGCTTATGCTGCGTGGACGGGCACCTGAATGGTGCACTTGGGGCACTAACGCAGGCACCGGGGGTGGCCTGGCCACAGCCAATCGAGGTGCCTCCACCTGAGAGACTTCATAAGGTGGGGGATGGGGCACTTCTTCTGGAGCACTGGCCACTATGGGAGGAACCACTTTTATTTTCGGGCGTTTCAGCGTCAGTGTACGAGACAGCATAACGTTGACTGCTTTGGCTTGGCATTTTTTCATCCAGGGAGGGGGTCTTCGCACCAGGAAATACCACACATCTATGTAAGGAGCCTGGTCAGGGTGGCCTAATTCGGGGTGAAACACCAGCTGATGGACTTTTAGAGTAATTTGGGGATCAAATGTGCCTGTGGCTGGCCAATCAAAGCCAAAAGTGGGCCATTCAGAAGTGCAAAATACCCTGAGTTTGTGCCTACTCCACCTGATGCCATAGTCCTGAGACATAAATTCAGCCTTAAAATGGTCTAACATACATTGGAGGGGGGTCTGGGGTGTACTTTCACTGCCACCCATGGTCCTCCCGGGGCCCCAGACAAAACAAATCGCTTTCACTCACACGTCCGACCCACGGTCCCGGTTCACCACGGCCACCAATGGGAACTGCGAACGTAACACCTTTACACACACACAAACAATCGTCCGACCCAGGGAGCCCGATCACCAGGGTCACCGTAGGGAACTACGGACGCTCACGCACCTGCTACTGGCCCAGGGTGCCCGATCAACAGGGTCACCGTAGGGAACCGCAATAGCCTCAGAAAACACTTATGCTTAGACAATCCACCCAGAGGTACCTGTTCAGTTAGCGTCGGGGGATCAGCCCGCGCCTCCGGTTCACTAAGGAATCCGGGGTTCTGGTCCGGCTCTCTAACGAGTCCGGGTCAACTTCAGGGGAGAGGGGTCCCGCAATACTTGCCTGTCTGAATCCCCTTGTCCCAGCCGGCCGGCGTCTATGAGCTCCTGGTCTCTGGTCCTTTTCACGTGGTTCTTGGAGTCGTCAGCCGCAGGTGCCGCGGCCCCCCAGTCCTCTGGAAAGCCCCTCGGAACAAAGGTCCGTTGGCGCCAGGGGGGAAGTCCCTAGGAGCAGCCGGGCGAGCGGCACCGGGGCCGACACACCAGAGGGTTCCAAAACCCCTCACAGTCCCGGCTTGGAGTCGCCAGAAATGTTGCGGCAGACTGTGACAGGAAACCTCAGTCAGCCAAACATAGGACGCGAGACCACAAGGTAAAAGAGAAACAGGTTTTTTAATGATGCATCAGAGTTCAGAGCGTTTAACACTGCAAAGTCTGAACTGTCCTGGGTAGGCCAGGACAGAACTTTAATACCCCTTCAGACGTTTTGGGGGTTCCATAGGCGTGTTTGTCCAAAGGGAAAAAGGAAGGTCAAGGGGAGGTACATTTTAGATTCATCATCATCACAACCTTTACAGTAAAATGTTACAAATATGCTCCTTGACATTTAACAAAAACAGAAGTGAATTTGTTGACTTGCAAGAAAAGAGAAGTTGAAAATGCTAACATTATACAGAAAAACAGAAAAACAGAAATAATGTGTTAGCCTAGGCGATCTCTACATAAAGGTGAGTAAAATGCTAAATGCCACTTCCCTATTTCTTATCTTACCACATCTGTTTTTCTCTGTGCCCTTCCATAAAGCGTTTCTTAAGCTATGTGTCACTAAGATGTGTAATATTTCTTATGCCAGCTACAGAAGTCCTTTTAATATGCAGACTTAATTAATGTTTTTATGAAGAAGTTCTATCAAGGAGTCTAGGGGCTCCTATACCCTTTAAATGAGGGGGTTATTTACCTGCTGCCTCACTAGGACTTCCCTCAACTTCATATACATATACATATATACATATATACATATACATATATACACATATACACATATACACACATACACACACACACACACACACACATATATATACATACATACATATATATACATACATACACACATATATATACATACATACATACATACATACATACATACATGTACGTCTTTGGTTGTTCAGTTTTTTTCCCGCGTAGAATTGGAAGTATCTTCACGACGTTTCGATGAAGTCTCATTCATCATCTTCTACATATTTAGGCATACCAGGGGTTGTAACACAAATACATACCTATTTCCCTGGCTCAACTGATAAGGAAATGAGCCCGTGGCTTAGTGGCTAAGACTCCTGCCTTAGATATATACAGCCCGGGTTCAAATCCCAGTAAGGGTATATCCTTCTTATGCTCTTTTTAATGAAATCATTAAGAAATACTTCTTGGAAAATGTCCATGGTATCAGTTGTTATACAAAGAAGGTATTTACTGTAAGATAAAAGGACAGAATGTTAAAGACAATTGCTTTCTGTTTTATCAGATGTGGAAAAATGCATCAAGTGTCCGGATGATAAATATCCAAATGAGGACAGAGTCCAATGTATTCCCAAAGTTATAACCTTCCTGTCTTATGAAGAACATCTTGGCCTCATCCTGGTTTCTTTTGCCCTCCTCTTGTTCCTAACTACAGGCCTTGTTTTAATCGTCTTCATTAAATACAGGGAAACTACCATTGTCAAAGCCAACAACCGGGACCTCTCCTACATCCTCCTGGTCTCCCTCCTGTTCTGCTTCTTGTCTCCTTCTCTCTTCATTGGTCAACCAAGGAAAGCCACCTGCCTTCTCCGACAAACGGTCTTCAGCATCATCTTCTCAGTTGCTGTTTCTTCTCTCTTGGCCAAAACCATCACAGTGGTGCTGGCTTTCCTGGCCACAAAACCAGGAAACCGAGTGAAGAGATGGCTGGGGAAGAGCTTGGCCAACTCCATCATCCTTTCTTCTTCTGCTGTCCAAATTATCATCTGCTCCATCTGGCTGGGAGTTTCTCTCCCATTCCCTGACTCTGACCTCCACTCCCAGCCTGGAGAGATCATCCTGCAATGCAACGAAGGGGCTGTTGTCATGTTCTACATCACCCTCAGCTACATGGGCTTCCTGGCTGCCATCTGCTTCACGGTGGCTTTCCTGGCCAGGAATCTGCCTGGGGCCTTCAACGAAGCCAAGCTGATCACCTTCAGCATGCTGGTCTTCTGCAGTGTCTGGGTGACTTTTGTGCCCACCTACCTGAGCACCAAAGGGAAATACATGGTGGCTGTTCAGGTCTTCTCCATCCTGGCCTCCAGTGCTGGTCTGCTGGTCTGCATCTTCCTCCCCAAGTGCTACATTATCCTTCTGAGGCCAGACCTGAACACAAAGGAGCATCTCACAGCCAGAATAAATGTAAAAGCATGAGATATAATACCATTATTATATTGGAAGAATTGTTAAATTTTATTTTATTTGAAAGGAGATATTCTTTCCATTTAGATAGTATGCAGGAGTCAAAGAAAATATTTATATGTTTCAAAATAGGAAGTTATTGAATTGTTCTAGCTCCCTTCCCTTTCAACGTAATAAACATTGCTGAAAGTCATTCAGAGGAATTTGCTGTTCAGCAACAGCTACTGAATGAGACACCTTTAAAAAATAATTCTGGCACTTGTTCCTACAGCTAAAAAAGTGTGTGTGTGTGTGTGTGTTTGTGTGAGAGAGAGAGACACAGAGAGACAGAGAAGGAAAAGAGTTCAGGAGGAAGCTGTGGGAACCAAGAACCAGCATGGTTGGCTGATCCTCTTCCTTAGAATGCCAGAATGATGTGAAATGCCATGTTTGACTGGCTGTCAGCTGTGGAGGGAAATCAAATATATAATTCTTTCTTGATTTCCTGATAAAACCTCGTTTGCAGAAAGTATTCAGCAGAACAGCTGTCTGGGATTTCAGTTTGGGATTGTTTTTATTTTGGTATGAACTTCACAGCAAACTAATAAAAACAAAGTAAATTAAAAAATGTGTAAAATTTCCACTGTATTTTTTTTCTTTGATCAACCAGAGAATTAAAATAGCGGTTTTCACACCCTTTAATTTCCCACTCTACAATTTCTACCTAAAGCATTTTCTCTGGTCCTCTTCCAAGCTTGTCTTATTTGTGAAGGGCTGGAGAAGATGTCCAGAGAAAGGGGACCTTGAGACTCTCCCCAGAAGGAAGCTGGAGGGATCCTGTCTAAAGGCAGCCGCATCATTGACCAGGTCACAAACCTTCAATGCTGCATAATATCCATCCAGGTCCAAGAAGGGGCTGAATTAGGGGGTGGGGGACTTTGAGGTTTCTAGGACGAGGCACCCATGGAAGCTCTTCTGCTCCCCATCACACAGATTGCTGATCAGTTGGTAATCAATATTTAAGTCTATGAATGGCTCCTAATTGGGAATAGGATCCCTTTGCAATTTCATTTTAAGGAGGTAAGAAAAGATCTGATGGACCAGAAGAAGGTCAGTCTAAGATTCACAGGGACCACACAGAGGCCTCTGGTTCTCCCACAAGCAGAAGAAGGCAGAGACTTATGGCTTTGCTCAACATGGAACAGACATTTTTGCACAATTTCACTTTCTTCCATCACACACCACAATATTGGACACTCGGACATCTCACACTCTAGGAATCCCCAATTCTGGTATCCCAAATTAATCTGAGAAAATATTTCCAACTTTCACAGCCCCATTCAATAAGAACTAAGGTGGGACTGGAACTCAGGAGTCTCCTGGTGATTGGCCCAAAGTCTCCCAGGAAGTTTTCATGCCTAAGGGAGGATTAGAACTCGAGTCCCCTGGTGATTGGCTCCAAGTCGCCCCTTTGGCTTTTATTTGAAGGTAAATAAATGTAAAAACATGAGATATAACACCATTATGATATTGGAAGAATTGTTAATGTTTCTTTTATTTGAAAGGAGATATTCTTTCCACTTAGATAGTAGGCAGGAGCCAAAGAAAATCAAATCTACTTGTTTCAGAATGGGAAATGATTGGATTGTACTTCTTGTATCTCCCTATTCAACCCAATAAATCTTGCTAAAGAGAACTCTGTGAAAGTCACTCAGGGGAATGTAATAGTCAGCAACTACCAATGAACCAGACACCTTATGAAAAATAATTGAGGCACTTGTTCCTACTGACAGAAACTAAAATTTCGTGTATGTGAGAGAGAGAGAGTAAGATCCTGAGGTAAGAGGAGAGCTGTAGGAGCCCTGCTCTAACCGTGTTGTTGGATCATCTCCACGAGAAGCCTTGGAATGGCAGAATGAGCTGGAATGCAGGGATTGACCTGCTCTCCATCACTATTATGTCCTTCTTTCTTGATTTCCTGATAAAACCCCTTTCACAGAAAACATCGACGGGAACAGCTGTCTGAGGTTTCACTTTGGGTTTGTTATTATTTCCCTATCTACCTTTTAGAAATCCCCACTTTTTTCCTTCCTCATCCAGAGAATGAAAATAGCAACATCTAATCTGTCCCTTTAATTTCCCACTCTATCATTTGTCCAGAAAGCCTTTCCCTGCTTCTATCCCAAGTCGGCTTGTGTGTGTGAAAGGCTGGAGAAGAGGCCCAGGGAAAAAAGCCCTTGAGACTCTCTCTGGGAGGAGGTTGAAGGGATCCTGTGTAGAGGCAGCCTCTTCGTTGACCAAATGCTCTGGATTGGGGCATGAGCATTTAATGCCGCCTATTCATCCAGGTCAAGAAGGGGAGGGGGAGGAAATGGGGATGGGGGGGGGGGAATGACAAATCCAAGTTTCTAGCAAGAGGCACCCATGGAAAGTCTTCTGCTTTCCAAACAAAGAGATTGTGGGTTGATCAGGAGTCAGCCTGAGGTTTCAGAATGGCTTCTGGTTGCCACTCGGATCCCTTTGCAAATTCCATTTTAAGCAGGTAGAAAAGGGTTGATGGATCAGACTGAGGTCAGTCTAAAATCCACGCTGACCCCCCAGATGCCTCTGGTTTGCCCACAAGCAGTGGGGAGGGACGTATCGCTTGGCCCAACATGGAACCGGGGAGGGGAGGGAATCACCCAGTTCCCAAGGCTTCACTAGAACCGCTTGTGAATTGTATGAGCAGTTATGAGAACCAGATGAATTGCCTCGGCCTGCCCCTCAACCCCCTCCTGAAGGTGTGCCCCCCCCCCCATCCCCAGAAAGCGATTTGTCTGAAGATCCCGTGGATCACTTTGGCTCAGGCAGTGGAATTCCCTGCTGGTTCCCTCTCTCCGCCAAGCGACAGAATTGCAGAAAGGCTGCAGATCCCAGAATAGGGGTTCCTTAAACTTCGGAATTGGGAGGGTCCAGAAAGAGCAGGAGGACCCAATGGGAATTCTCCCTTCTTTAGCGTCATCGGTCTCCGGGCAGAGTCTCCCTTGACTTTCCCCAGTGCAGGAGAGCGTTCCAGGCAGAGAAGAAGCCCCGGTTGGTTCTTCAGGCCAAGATCCCCCCTCTCACTTTCTCCGCCTCTCTCTCTCCGCAGAACTGGTTCTCCTCCTTCAAGTGAAGTCCCTAAGGACTCTGCCCGGAGACCAATGACGCTCAAGCAGGGAGAATTCCCATTGGTGCTGCCACTCGTTCTGGACCCTCCCATCTCAAAAGTCCGAAATAAATGAAGTGTCTGCCGAAGGAAGAGTTACTGTGCTGGATGATAAGGGAGGAGGGAAAACTCCTCAGTCAGCGAGGACTTGGGGGTCACAGTCATCCCACAATCCGAAGGGAAGCTAAATGAGGAAGAGGCAGAGAGGATTTGCAGGGATCTCTTCTAGCCCAGCCGCACCCTCCGATTCTTCGCCTCTCAACCCCAAATGGGAAGGAAACCCCACCCCTCTTTTGTTGGGCTAGGAAGAAATTTTGCCAGTGTAAAAGTGCAGCTGGAGAGTGGAATTGTGATGAGTCCCCCCGCCCCCGGAATTTGCATATTTCTTCTGTGGAACAAGAAGCAATCCTAAAACAAAAGGCTCCTTTTTATTATTATTATATTAAGATTATCATGGCATAAAATAGAAAATAAAGTTAGTATAGAAGTGGGAAAGGAAAAGAAAAAGGAGAAGGGGGGAAGAAAGGGGGGAAGAAAGGGAAAGGAAAAGGAAAGGAAGATATAAGAAGGACAGAAAGGGAAAGCAAAGAAGTGGAATGGATTGGTATTGCTCAAAAATCAAGTCTCAAGATCCCGTGGAACCCTTTGGCTCAGGCAGTCCAATTCCACGCTGGTTCCCTCTCTTCGGAAAGCGAAGGGATCGCAGAAAGGCTGCCGAGCCCAGAACGGGGCTTCAGAAGACGCAATGCCTGAGAAAAGGATGTGCAGAGAAATGCAGGCTACAACCAGCGAATCGCATTTTCCCAGGAACCGACGAAGCTCCAGCGGACCAATAGGAATTCTCCCTTCAAGCATCAAGGTCTCCGGGCAAGGTCTTCCTTGACTTCACCCGATGGAGGAGAGAGTTCGGTGCAGAGAGAGGAGGGAGGGGGATTTTTTTCAGTCTTGGGGGGCCGCAGCTCAAGGGGGTGCATTATGCCAGCCCTGAAGGGGTAGATTTCCTTTGCCCCCCCCCCCCGATCCAACACGGAGTGGGGCTGCAGTGGATGACTGAAGGCGCAGCCCCACAGGTAGCAAGGACTTGGGGGTCTCTGAGCGGGCTGGCTGGGGAGTCCTTGGGCGCCTTCTCTCTCCCTCTCTCCCTCCCTGCCCCCCCTCACTCTCTCTCTCTCTCTCTCTCACACACACACACACACACACACACACACTTCATCATTGGGAGTGACCCTCTCCCAACCCTGTGGGGTCATTGCCCTCCCTCTCCCTCCCGGAAGCTTCTGTCTTTGATCCCTTCCTGGCAAAGGGGCTGCCGGAGGGCCCCTTGTACCCGCAGCACTGGGGTTTTCTGACCCACCGCAAATAACAGCTCGGTTTGGGGGTTCAAGAATTGCTGTTGTGGATGTCAAGGGGGGAGGGATAAGAAAGGGGGGAAGCGGGAATCCCTGGCTGAGACTCATGAAGAGAGCAAAGAAAGGGGAGCGTCCGGTCTAGGGCTCCCCTTGAGTTGCATCCCCTCTTGAGCTGCATCCCCCACTCTCAATACCGAACGGATCCCCCCTCCCAATTTCTCCGCTGCGACGGACTCCCTCCTCCTTCAGGTGAAGCCCCAAAGAACTCTGCCCGGACACCGATGATGCTCAAGCAGGGAGAATTCCCATTGGTGCTTCAACTGTTTCTGGCCCCTCCCACCTCCAAAGTCCGAGATCAGAGCTTCCTTCCCCCAATTCAGAACCGCTGATTCACAGGATTCATTTCTGAGATGAAGGTTTCTGCCGTAGGAAGAGGCGCTGCGCTGGAGGAGAAGAGGGCAGGCGCACCGCATAGCCAGGGAAGACTTGGGGGTCACAGAAAGCCCCCAATCCGAAGGGAAGCTACGGAAAGCCCTCAGCTAAACCAGGGAAAGGCGGAGAGGATCCTCAGGAATC
The DNA here is from genome assembly GCF_964273705.1 of Natrix helvetica. Classification (NCBI taxonomy): domain Eukaryota; kingdom Metazoa; phylum Chordata; class Lepidosauria; order Squamata; family Natricidae; genus Natrix; species Natrix helvetica. Next base: position 135,239,113 of record NC_138551.1, read on the forward strand.
TAATCCCAGCTTCCACCCACCCACCCCTTCCCGGAGGAATCCTCCGCTGGTCTCTCTCGGGAAAGGCGCCGCTTCGCTTCACGGAAGAAAAACACGATTTCCTTCCTTTAGACACGCGTCTCTCTTGCTCAGAACATCTGGACGAAGCATCCCCTTCCGATTTCCTGTCCCTCAACTCCAATTGTGTCGGAATCTCCCTCTTTCTTTCTGTGGGTCAGGCTCCTCCTTTTCCTTCCAAAGCAGCCCCGAATGAAGATCCCGGAATAAAGTTTGGCCGTGTCTCCCCCCCCCCCCCCGCCGCCCGCCATGCATTCCTTCCAAGGTCCTTTTGGCTGGAGGGGCAGAGAGGAGCCAAAGCCTGGCTTTTCCAGAGGTGTCTGTGGATGGAAGCCTCCCTGGGGCTTTCTATGCCCCTTGACAAGCTCCTCTTCAATGTAGGTTTCCTGGCCATGAAAAAGAGCGTTGAGTGTGTTAGTTCAAGGCCAGCTTGACATTCCTTTGAAAGACTCTTTGAATCCTGTGCTGCACAAAAGGTCCGTTTATATTGGGAAGAAGAATTGGGTTCTGCCAGGTAGAATGTTTCTGATTCGGCCATTACTAAGTCAGTTACAGGGGTTTTTTTTAATGCTCCAGATGATATGCCAACGGGTGGCGCCCAGGAGTAGAGCCTTCTCTGTGATGGGCCCAACCCTCTGGAATGACCTCCCCCCCCCCCCCATATTAGAACCACTACCGACCTCCGCTCCTTCTGACAGAAACTCAAGACCCACCTGTTCCAATTAGCTGGCCTGGCCCATTTATAGTTTCCATTTTTAACCTCCTGGCAAACATTTTATTCTGGGGTAGCTTTTTTAGGGGTAGTTTTTAATGTATCTCCAATTTTTAATTTTAACTATTATCGTACAGTTTATATGTTACCTCCTCCATCTATATTTATTTATATTTATGTATTTATATTGTGTTTTAATATGACTGTACACCGCCCCGAGTCCCTTCTGGGAGAGGGCGCGGTTTATAAATTAAATAAAAGTTAAAGATAATGAGTCTCTTAGAGCCAGACTTTTACTGTTTTTACTACTTTTATTCATTTTTCAACACCACACTGTTGCCCTGCCTGGTTGATGCTCTCAGGACAAACCATATAAACATATACCATCCTCAGTCTGATACTGTGAAGTCTGCTCTTCTCTGTAACCTTAACACAGATAATAAGATTTGTACTGTCCATGGGATGAGTCAAATGTACAGAAACATAAGGGAGGGTGCCAGGTGCTGAATTATGCACAGACTCCACCGCCTTCTTTAAAGTAAGGCATCACCTCCAAAATAACTTAATATCGATTTTTTATACATAAAATCATCATTAGGGCACAGAACTGGTTGTTAAATTATTTGAATCCCACCACTGGGCTGCTGTGCCTTCTTCCGACATTCCCCAGGTGTGTGGGGACAGGCAAGGGCTGCAGCACAGTTGTATGTTTGGGCAAGGCGAGAGGGGAGCATGGGGGGCGACTTACTATCCATCCATCCGTGTGTGTGTGTGTGTGTGTGTGTGTGTGTGTGTGTGTGTGTGTGTGTCTGAGTCTAGGTTGAGAGTCCACCTCTCTCCGCTAAATAAATCAAGAGAACGTGGCGTTTCTCTTTAATCTCCTATCCAAGGGCCTCATCCAGGCGATCCTGGAGAATTAGGAATTTGCATGAAGTCTGCGCAAGCTGATGTAACGGGAAGGGAAAGGGGGATTGAAAGAGGAGGGGGAGGGAAAGGGGGATTGAAAGAGGAGGGGAGAGGAAAAAACTCCGTCAACTTCCTTTGTCTTTGGATGATTTTGTAACTACAAATAACTGAACAAGACTCAGCCCGACCTGCTCAAACTTCCCAGATCAAAGCAATCCGAAGGCTCTTCAGAAGGGACTCCCTGCAGCTCTCTGAGCTTCTGGGAATTAGTTGATTTCCCTCCCTCCCTCCCTCACCCTCTTCCCCCACCCCTCCATCCCCTCTTTCCTGTCCATGGACTTTTCCTCCCTCCTCATCTGCCACAAGGTGTCCGCAGACATTTGTGACGTTCCCTTACGCAGCTCTTACACAGGAGCTGCCAATCATCCCCGGCCAGACCGAGGTCCCTGCCGCAGGTGAAGAAGAAGGGATCCAGTCGGAGAGGTTTGACCGAGGAAGGGAGGGTCTCCGGGGACTTAAGGGCCTTCCTGAAGGGGCGTCTGCTGATTCCCAGAGCCGGAAGGTCTGAAGGGGAGGAACGGGGTCCGCTTTAACTTGAACAAAATGAGGATTTTGCCCCCCCCCCAAAAAAAAATCTGGGCAGCTGCCATCCTTTTTCTCCTCCCCCAAGGCAGAGGAAGCCCCTCCTTCTCCAGATGTTGCTGCCTACAGTTGTGGGAGTGAAGAAGGGCCGAGTTCTCCCAAACACCCCTCCCCCCATCTGCAACTTCCCAATAAACCCCATCCCGAGATCGAACATTGGGGGGGGGGTCGGGATACCCCAGGACTCAGCCAATCCGCCACCCACAAAGGTGGGGGGGGGAGAAGGGGGCTTTTGTCCTAGGGCGCAGCTCCCCTCGCCCCTCCCTCCATTCGCTTCTCAGCGAGCAGCTGCCGGGCAGAAGGAGCGCAGCGGGCGAGAGAAGAGCGGATTCCTCCCAGGTGGCTGGAGGATCGGGGTGCGTGGGCGGTCTGCGCCTCTTCCCTCCAGGGCCAGGTCGGGGCTCCCATTGCAGAGACTGCGGTGGCCCCGGCGAGGAGGGGGCCTGGGAACCACAGAGGGCGGGTGAGCGGGCGGGACGGCCGCTTCCACCCGGATCTGCCAGGGGAAGAAGCGCCCGAACGGGCAGGCTGCCTAAGGGGGTCTTCAGCCCACGCGGGACCTTTACGCGGAGGGGGAGAGTCGGTCGGCGCCGGGGGGGGGGGAGACAGTGGATCGGCCCCTCAGGGCTCCAGGACGGGGCTCGGCAAAAGCCTCCCGGATTTCTCGCCCTTCCAGGTTGCGCTGAGCTGGGACGGGGCGGAAGGGCGCTGGGTGCGCCGGGGGCTGCAGTCAGTTCGGAGAGGCGACGTTGCCCGAGGGTGGGATGTGTCAGTCCCTGATTGAATCTCTCGATCCCTCGGAGGGAACCTCCGTCCCTTCCAGGACTCCGCCTGGAAAGTCTTCCTTTCCCCCCGAAAGAATAAAGTGCGTCTCTGAATTGGAAACAGGCTTTAAAGTCAGAGCAGCTTGGAGGGGTTCCTTTGTCAGCCCCCAAACCCCCAAACCCCCAAACCCCTCGGCCTCAATCGCTAAAGGCGACTCTCTCAGTGGGCAGAGAAGAGCGAGGAAGAAGACGAGGAGTCTGGAGGCTGAACCAGATGATGATCGATGAAGGGACCGAGACTGTCTGGTCTAAGGAAGAGAAGGACTGCAGGGGATGTGATGGCATCGCCCTATTAATACCTGGGTGACTCTCACGGAGAAGAGGGGCTCCTTTCATCCTCCGGAGCCCCTGAAGGCAGGAAGAAGAAGCAACGGAGGGAAGCCCAGCAAAGAGGGATCCAACCCAGAAGCCAGGAGAAATTCCCTGACAGTGAAAATCCATTAACCAATGGAAGAGTTTGCATCCTGGAAGTTGTGGCTGCTCCACCGAGGGAGGTTTTCAAGAAGAGATTGGAGAAACCTTTCTCTGAAGTTGTTTAGTGCTTCCGGCTTGAACAGGGGTTGGTCTTGAGGACCTCCAGGGCCCCTTCCCACTCTGTCTATCCTATCCTATCCTATCCTATCCCTAAATGTAAACACACAGCCTAGAAATGCAAGAGACTGGGGAGATTGGGGGGGGGGTCCTTCTGATGCAAGATGATCCTCAATCTCCCCTAAACTGCCAGGATCTGCTTAAGGATGACAACCAAGAGACCCGAAGGGTGGCCAGTTTCCAGAGGCCCCAGCGCCCAGCTCCATCCAGAGGCTCCCAGGAGGTCAAAGGCAACTTCTGAGCTTCCATCCCCGTCTGGACTCAGGGCCCCCTGCCTGTTTCCAGGGCACCTCAACTGGGGGAGCCCAGCCTGGCTGCCTGGGGACCCTGGTGGTGGCCCCCTCCCAAATGCCTGGGAAACTACAGAGAGGAGCTGATGCTTCTGTCCAGGATCTCGGGGTTCCCTCTTCTCCCTCCCTCCCCCCAACTTTAAGTAGAAGTGAAGGACAAGCAGGTTAGCTCAGAAGGAACTCTAAACTTCTGGAATCTTCTTGGTGTGAAAAACATCAGTCTGTTATTAAACTCCCTGAACTAAGGAGGGTCTTGTGCAATTATTACTTCAGGGGCCAAACTGGGTTCTGGGGGGGGGGGAGGAAGTTCAAAGGGCCACAGAGGGTGTTGGGATCTATTGGGGTGAATGGGGAGCTCTGCAGGGGCCACAGACCTCCCCAAGGAATTCCCCCCACCCCACAACCCTCTTTCCACCTTCCTTCCTTCTCAGCATCAGTCGGACACTTTTCATGAAAGAGATTTTCTGCCTCAGGGCCAAAAAGACTTTGGAATCCGATCTTCCCTCCAATTCTGGACCTTCCCAGCTGCCCCGTCTGCCTCCCACCTCACAAAATAGGAAATCTCAAAGGACATTAGGTGTATTCAGTCAGTTCTAAGAAAGGAGTGGGTGAGAGGATCCAGGATAGAGAAGGGAGGGAGGGGAGATGGTGGATTGAGGGGGAGCTGAGTGATCCACTTGATCCCTTTAACCTTGGAGAGAAAGAGATTCAAAGGTCATCTCTAGTGCCTGGAAGAAACTCCTGCAGTCTTCCCAGTTCAAGGATAGGAAGCCAGTTAAGCATCCCTTCCCTTCCTTTTCTCTTCCATCCCTCCCTCCCCCTCCCCCTCCTCTTCCCCCCTCCCTCTCTCTTCCCTTCCTCCTTAAGTTCTTTAGCAGGTTGAAGGCCTTCTGTGTGCTGAGCTTCCTGGGAGCCTTGGAGGTCCTTCTGTCCATTTCCCCCCTTCTTTTGCACAGGAGACTCTGCCTGAGGCCCCTCAGGATCCCCCTTTGAGCTTCTATTCAAGGGTCCCCAGTTGCTGAGGGGTCTCTGAGGGGAAACCCCCAGCCTCTCCCCACAGCTGGATCCACGATTAGGACATCATGCAAAATGCCCGGAAGCCTTTGACTTTGTCTGGAGCTCCTTCCAGGGGGCTCCCTCTGGGGCTCTGCCCAGCCCTTCAAGGGAAGGAAGGCCTCACATTGGAAGCCCCCTCCCTTGAGGGGGAGGGGCAATGCTTTGAATGCGGAAGACACTTTGGGAAATTGGGCGTCTGTCTGAATTGGGTGGCCTGGAAGAAAGTTGGGGGAAATAAGAGGTGACTCCTTTCCACTTGTTCAAAACATAGCAAAACTAAATTTAAAATGTAAGGCTATATATAAAAAAACAAAATACGGTTTAATTAGGTTTTGCTTGAATCAAGTCTGATCATTCAATTAAAAATCATGGGGGGGGGGCTAATTTTATTCTGGTCTTGATATTTTGGAGAACAAATATTTCAAATGAAGTTTTTCAGATAGAAAACCTTTGGAGAGAGAATAATTGTCCCCTTTGTTTGGGTCTAAAGCAGGATGGGAGAAGGCAGAATTCCTAAAAGAGAACAAGGATCGCAAAGAAGAACTGGTAAGAAATATTCAGAGAACAATCTTGAATTTAAAATGTTTTTATTAGAGCCCCAAGGCTAAAAACAAACAAGCTGATACAGAGCTGATGCGGCCATCCAGGGAGAGACCACCAAAGTTCTTTGGAGACCCTGGAAAGTGACATTGTTCGCCTTTGGGGTCTATGTCTTGTTTGGCCTCTGCATTGAAGGTGTTGCAAGTGTCACCAGAATCACCAGCTGAAGATGAGGAGGCCTCCATCACGGTGGAACCTCCATACCGGAATCCATCGATCCCAACATCACCATAATTGATGGGAGACGATGTCAGACGTTCAGCCCTGGTCAACAATGTGATGGCTGGAATTTCACCCATGGCTGTTATTTGTCCTAAGGAAAAAGAAACACACATTGAACATTTTAATAAGAATGAAACAGTAAGCAAGAAAAAAAAGCTTCATCACTTGAGACTTTCAAGAAGAGATTGGACTGCCATTTGTCAGAAAGGGTGTAGGGCCCCCTGCTTGAGTGGGGGTTGGACTAGATGACCTATGAGGTCCCTTCCAACTCTCTTAATCTGTTAAAACATCTGTTAAAACAATTAATAAAACTGAGCAACCAAATTAAGGTTAAAGGCTCCTAATTTTCTTTCCTGTTAGCTTCCATAGTCCAACCACCCCCACCCAAAAGCCCAAAGCAAGAAATGCAAAAGAACAAAAGGCATTAAGAATTAAATAACAACAGCAATAACAAAATGCCTTCAAAATGAAAAAAAATAAAGAAAAACGGACAAACACTTACCAACCATCACATTGTCGTGCAAGGCAGAACGTCTGACATCCTTCGCTCATCAATTGAGATGATGTTGGGATAGATGGGTCCCGGTATGTACGGTTCCACTGTGATTATGGTGGCCTCCACATCTTCATTTTGTTTTTCTGGTGACACTTGCAGACACCTTTTTCTGTGGATGGAAGAAGAGGAAAAGAATCAAATCTAACTGTCTGGTACATTGTTTTCTTAACAATGACAATAGACGTTATTCTTGATGGGGGCTGCATTACTGGAGATTTTCAAAGTTTGGGGGTTGGATTAGAAGACCTCCAAGGTCCCTTCCAGCCCTGAGGGATTCTATCCTTGCTCCTGTTAGTTCCACCAACATTTGGGGGGGGGGGCTTTCAGTGCCCCAGGGCTCCCCAGGTTGTGGTGATGATGTTCCCTTTAACAAAAGTAACTTACTTGCATTCGTGGTACAAAATGCAGAGGCCAACAAATACATAGACCCCAACGATAAACAATGCAACTTTCCAGGGCTCTCCAAAGATGGTCTGGGGTCTTTCCCTGGATGGCCGCAACAGCTCATTTGGGTCCATTCCTGAAAGAGAAAAGGGATAGAGGAAGAAGAGTCAATCTCTGGTTTTAATGGTTGGTGCTTCCCATTGGCAGATTAAGGCTCCCTGGTGCCCTAAGCACCGACAAATCTTGGTGCCCCCCCCCCTCCTTTCTACATACTGGACAAAGGAAGCCAAGCTGGTTCATTGGTTGTTTTTTTCTTTCTCAACTTTGTGGTTCTCCCTTTGGGCCTGGAGCCCTGAGCACGTGCTTAGCCTGCTTAGTGGTTAATACACCACTGGTGCTTCCCCTCCAGGACTCTCCATCCCAGGGTCAAACTCCCCAGCAAGAAAACAAAATACCCGAGGCCAGAAACCAAGTCCTACTCACCTCTCGGTCTCTGTCTCTGTCTCTGTCTCTGTCTCTGTCTCTGTCTGTCTGTCTGTCTGTCTGTCTGTCTGTCTGTCTGTCTGTCTCTCTCTCTCTCTCTCTCTCTCTGTCTGAGCCACTCAAGCCTGCATGGCCTCACTCATCAACGGAAAAGAGTTCCAACAGAATCCAGGTATCCAGGTAACCTAGAGGTCAAACAACACTTCTCCCTCTACTCAACCCTTGACCCCTCCCTCCCTTGGAATCCCCCCCCTTTCAGCTCAGAAGGGAAGGTTGACAGTTGAGTGGCACTCAGCAGTGGGGAATCCATGGGGTTCTGCCTAAGCAGGGGGTTGGACTAGACGACCTCCAAGGTCCCTTCCAATTCTGTTGTTCTGTTAAATTCTGTCTACCTGAAACTGCCAGCAACCAGCCGTGGCAGGGAAAGCACAGAGGACCCCCCTGCTCATGAATGGGAGGCTAAGAATGAGCCCCCTTTGGTGTCCTTGCCTGGGTCACGAAGCAGAGCCCTGAAGGTGGACCGTAGGATGGGCAGGTTCTGTGGGGCTTTCCGAGAAGTGACCATCCAAACCTTGGTTCAATCCCACCTGTGCCCATGGACCTGGTCATCAAATAAGACCCTTCACCCAGGGAAGAAACTGAATTCCTCCCAAGTAGGCCTGACAGGCTCACCTGCTCTTTGCAAAGGGCACCTCCTGCACAAGACCTGAGGTGCAGCCTAAAAGAAAGGCTCTCCCACTTCATCCCTTTTCCTTCTTCAGCCACGGAAGAGACTCCTAAAGCCCCATCCCTCTTTGGGGCATCTTCAGTGCACATCCCAAGGGGGCTTTTCAAAAGACAGCTGGAATTTCTTGGTTTGTTTCCTTGAAAACATTTTACTTCTCCTCCAAGAAGCTTCTTCAGTTCTGGTGGGGAATGGAAGGATTTGTCCTCTTTGCAGCCGTTTGGTGGTTAGCCTTGTGAAGGTCAGCCATGAGCTCTCTGAGAGGCCTTGAGGCCACCTGGAGGTTTATCTGCCCCCTCAGAGTCACCTGAATCAGAGGGAAAATTGGGGGGGGGATTTCCTTGGAACTGGGGAAAGAACCGTGTTGCTGTCTTGGGAGAGAGCAAAGTCCACCCTCTGGACAGAGGAGACCCCTGGTTGGAAAGAGGGGTCCAAGAGGCCATCTAGGTTAAAACTGAACAGCCTCTCTCAACAGAGGGGGAGGAGTACGATCCTTCCTCTCTCTCCTGTCTACCACACAGTCCTGGGGACACGGGGGGGGGGGGGAGGATTGGGGTGGCCCAGTCTGTGTAGAAGAAGTCAGCCAGGTCTCTGCAGGTTTCAAGAATGGAGAGGATTTATCCCAGTCTGACTTGCTTTCTGCCTCCATCCTCCAATGCAGCAGGCAGGAAGACTCCTTGGTGGGAGGAGGGCCCCCCAGAGACCCCTTGGGCTCCTCTTTCCAGGACAAGCTTCACATTGGGGCTCTTTCATGCAATGCACAAGAGGAAGAACTCCTGGCTGACCCACAAGTATGACCCTCTGTGATTGGTAAAGAGATGCTTTATAGAGGTTATTGCAGGAAGTCCAGATTATTCTTCCTGCAACGCTGAAAAAATGCACTTAAAAAGACAAAGTTATTGACATGGATTAAAGACTTTGAGAGCCTTTAATGTGGTCCAGAAAGAATTGTTTTCTCTTTTTGGAGACTTTTCATGGAGTCCCATTCTCCTAAGGAAGTTGCATGCCTTCATCAAATAGTGACAATTGTCAGACAGAAGACAAAGTAATAGCATTAATATATTTGGGGGGGGGGGAATCAGAATTTAGGTTTTGAGAGACAATATCCAGGACCATGTATAATATTCTAATTGTGTTTATCTTCCACTTCCTTTAACCTCAATGATCCTTTAGGACAACTGTTGGACAGCCAGGGCAAATTGTAATTTAAAGGAATGGAGGAATACTGACAATAATGGAAAATGTGTTTGGTCAATTGAAATCCAACAATTGAACTTATAGCTATTCCTGGCTTTCCCCCAAAGTTTGGTCAGAAGAGAGGTCAAGGAATAGCTGAGGTCTCCTTAGTGTTACCTACATTCATCCCACAATTCCTCTGCCTGTAAGATGGAGATTGGCAACCAGAGTTTGACAGGCGTCCACCAAGGTCTTTGCCACCCAATTTGGATGGAAAAACCAAATATGGAAAGCAAAACAGGTAACCAAGACTTGGGGGGCTGCAAAGCAGGGTGACAGGCTCTGTCCAAACCTCATTTCCATGAAGGACTTGATGGCCTCCGGATGCCGTGTTAGAAAACAGGGGCTGGGTGAAGCCATCTCAGGGTTCCTCTCCAAGTGGCCTCCGTCCTCTCTGCCTCCCCTATAAAAGGGCCAAAGGGGGAGGAGAAGCCATTCTGGGCAAGGAAGGAGGGACCGGGGTCTCTCATGTGGGTCAATTGAGTTTCCAATGTCCAGCAGGCTCCCTCTGACCTGCTGGGTGACCCTTTCAGAGGTGTTTTCCTTACCAGGATCCTCCTCAGAGCCTTCCATGAGGAGGGGGCTCCCCATATGTTGCCTTCTCCTCAAAAGCCCTGCAGACCCTCAGAGGGAGCCTTGTTGGAGGAACCTACGTACCCCAGCCCACAATCAGCCCAGGAAAGTCTCCCTGACCTTTTCTATCATCGTCTTGGATCCAGCTGTGGGGAGATGCTGGGGGCGCCCCCTCCTAGACCCCTCAGCAACTGGGGACCTCTCAATATGGGGGGGGGGTCACAAGGGAAAAGGGAGATCCTGAGAAAGGCAATGCTTGTTGAATAAAAGAAGGACAAATTGAGGGGTGCACGTGTGTGAAAGCCGTAGGGAAGGTCCCCCCCCAAGGCTCCCAGGAGAACTGAGCACACAGAAGGCTAAGTAGACCTGAAATGAGAGATTATCTATGTATTAGAATGAATACGTTGGTCAAAAATAATTGTATAAGACTCGCACTGTGTAAGTAGTAGATATGTTATTTGTCTTTCACTTTGGTTTCTATGGCGGATGAAACACCAGGAGGGTCACACCGTCTTCGATATACTTATATGTAAATAATAAATATATATATTTCTTTTTAAAAAAAGAGAAGGGTCTCAGAGGGCTAAGCCCTCTTTCCATCTGTTGGGCACTTTTGGGGAAAGATGTTTTCCAAAATCCCCATGATATGGGGAGGAGGTGGGAGGGAGATGGAAGGAGGAGGGAGGGAGGAAGAGAGGGAGGAAGGAGAAAGAAAAAGAAGGGGAAAAAGTAGAGAGGGAGGGAGGGAAGGAGCGATAGGAGGGAGAGAGGGAAAAAGGAGAAAACCAAGGGGAGGGAAGCTTAACTGACTTCCTATCCTTGAACTCTGAAGACTGCAGAAGTTTCTTCCAGGCACTAGAGATGACCTTTGAATCTCTCTCTCCAAGGTCAAAGGGATCAAGTGGATCACTCAGCTCCCCCTCAATCCACCATCTCCCCTCCCTCCCTTCTCTACCCTGGATCCCCTCGCCCACTCCTTTCTCAGAACTGACTCTATTCCCTTCGTTTCCTTTGAGATTTCCTATTTTGTGAGGTGGGAGGCAGACGGGGCAGCTGGGAAGGAGAGAGTCTGTCTGGTCCAGAATTGGAGGAAAGATTGGATTCCAAAGTCTTTTTGGCCCAGAGGCAGAAAATCTCTTTCACTGAAAGTGTCCGATTGATGGGGAGAAGGAAGGAAAGTGGAAACAGGGCCAGCAGGGGGGCCTTATTCCTTGGGGGGAGGTCAGTGGCCCCTGCAGAGCTCCCCATTCACCCCAATAGACCCCAACACCCTCTGTGGCCCTTTGGAACTTCCTCCCCCCCCCAGAAGCCAGTTTAGCCCCTGAAGTAACAATTGCCCAGGACCCTCCTTGGTTCAGGGAGTTTAATGACGGACTTTGATGTTTTCTGCACACTAAGAAGATTCCAGAAGTTTAGAGCTCCTTCTGAGCTAACCTGCTTGTCCTTCACTTCTACTTGAAGTTGTGGGGGGAGAAGAGAGAACCCCGAGATCCTGGACAGAAACATCAGCTCCTCTCTGTAGTTTCCCAGGCATTTCGGAGGGGGTCACCACTAGGGTCCTCAGGCAGCCAGGCTGGGCTCCCCCAGTTGAGGTGCCCTGGAAACAGGCAGGAGGTCCTGAGTCCAGACTGGGATGGAAGCCCCGAAGTTTCCTTTGACCTCCTGGGAGCCTCTGGGTGGAGCTGGGTGCTGGGTTCTGTGGAAATTGGCCCCCTTAGGGTCTCTCAGTTGTCCTTATTAAAAAACCTTTGGGGGAGGCTGAGTATCATCCTATTTCAGAGGTTTGTTTTTAGGCTGTACATTTGCATTTTTGTTTAATTTGCTTGAATTAATAAAGCTTAAAATCTCTTTTTTCACTGACGAGAATAGAATGGAATGGAAAGGAACAGAATAGACAGTGTGGGAAGGGACCTTGGAGGTCCTCAAATCCAACCCCCTGCTCATGCTGGTGACGCTAAAGTATTTCAGGCCAATGCTTGTCCAATCTCTTCTTGAAAACCTCCCTCAATGGAGCAGCCAAAACTTCCAGGATGCAAACTCTTTCATTGATGAAGTTTTTCATTGTCAGGACATTTCTCCTGGCTTCTCGGTTGGATCTCTTGTCACTGGGCTCCCATCCCTTTCTCCTTTTTCCTGCCTTCAGGGGCTCTGGAGGGTGAATGGAGCCCCTCTTCTCCACGAGAGTCACTCAAGTATTGGGCGATGCTGTCGCGTCCCCGGCAGCCCTTCTCTTCCTTAGAGCGGACATTCCTGGTCCCTCCATCGACACCCCCCTTCACCCTCCAGACCCCCCCGCCCCACCCGATTTCTTGCTCTTCTCTGCCCACTGAGGGAGTCGCCCTTGGAGATGGAGGCCGAGGGGTTTGGGGTTTGGGGAGCTGACAGGGGATCCCCCAAAGCTGCGCTGACAGTCCCATAAAGCCTGTTTCCGATTCAGAGCCCCCTTTGTTCTTTGGGGGGGGGGAGGAAGACTTGCCAGACGGAGTCCTGGAAGGGACGAAGCTTCCATCCGAGGGATCGAGAGACTCAATCAAGGACCATCGCACCCCATCCTCGGACAACGTCGCCTCTCCGAACTGCCTGCAGCCCCACGGCGGACCCAGCGCCCTTCCGCCCCATCCCGGCACAGCGCAACCTGGAAGGGCGAGGAATCCGGGCGGCTTTCGTTGAGCCCGTTTTTGGATCTCTGAGGCGTGTAGAGGTCCCGCGTGCCCTCAATCCCCCCTTAGGCAGCCCGCCCACCCACCCACCCGGGGCGCTTCTCCCCATGGCAGATTTGGGTGGCCCCGCCCGCCCAACTGCCCGCCGTGGGTCCCCAGGCCCCCTCCTCTCCCGGCCCACCACAGGCTCTTCAATGGGAGCCCTGGCCTGGTCCTGGAGAGAAGGGGCGCAGTCCGCCCACGCACTCCGATCCTGCAGCCGCCTGGGAGGAATCCGCTATTCTCTAGCCCGCTGCGCTCCTTCTGCCTGGCAGCCGCTCGCTGAGAAGCGAATGGAGGGAGGGGCGAGGGGAGCTGTGTCCAAGGCCAGAAGCCCCCTTTCCCCCTCTGCTTCGGTGGGCGGCGGCTGGGCTGAGTCCCCGGGGCTCCCGACCCCCCCTTTCCGATCTCAGGGTGGGGTTTATTGGGAGGTTGCAGGTGGGGGAAGGGTGATTGGGAGAACCCGGCTCTTCTTCTCTCCCACAACTGTAGGCAGCAACATCTGGAGAAGGAGGGACTTCCTCTGCCTTGGGGAAGGAGAGAAAGGATGGCAGCTGCCCAGATTTGGGGGGGGGGGGGCGGCGAATGTTTTTTCGAGTTGAGGTGGACTCGGTTCCTCCCCTTCAGACCTTCCGGCTCTGGGGATGTGCAGACGCCCCTTCAGTCCCCGGAGACCCTCCCTTCCTCGGTCAAACCTCTCTGGCTGGCCGTCCAGCTGGATCCCTTCCTCTTCAACTGCGGCAGGGACCTCGATCTGGCCGGGGACGATTGGCAGCTCCTGGGTATTTTGGGCTGGTTTTGAGCCGGACTGGCTGGGTGGGCTTTGCTCCGCTGTGTAAGAGCTGCGTAAGGCGAATACGCTGCGGACACCTGGTGGCAGGTGAGGAGGGAGGAAGAGTCCATGGACAGGAGAGAGGGGGGAGGGGGAGGGGGAATAAGAGGGAGGGAGGGAAATCAATGAATGCCCAGAAGCCCAGAGAGCTGCACGGGGTCCCTTCTGAATGCAGCCTTCGCATTGCTTTGATCTGGGAAGTTTTGAGCAGGTCAGGCTGATTCTTCTTCGGTTATTTGTAGTTACAAAATCATCCAAAGATAAGTTCCCCTCCCCATCCCCTTCCACTCTTTCAATCCCTTCCCTTCTCTTCCCCTCCCTCCTTTTCAATTCCCCTTTCCCTTCCCTCCCCCTCCCCCTCTTTCAATCCCCCTTTCCCTTCCCTTCCCCTCCCCTCCCTTTCTTTCAATCCCCCTTTCCCTTCCCTTCCCCTCCCTCTCTTCCAATCCCCCTTTCCCTTCCCGTTTCTGGTCAACTCACAGAGACTTCATGCAAATTCCTAATTCTCCAGGATCGCCTGGATGAGGCCCTTGGACAGGAGATTAAAGAGAAATGCCATGTTTTCATTACTTATTTAGCTGAGAAAGGTGGACACTCAACCTAGTCTCAGACACACACACGGATGGACGGACGGACGGACGGACAAATAGTAAGGAGCCTCCCCGCCCCCCTCTCCCCTTGCCCAAACATACAGCCATCGCGCCCGCCCCTTGCCTGTCCCCTTCCTTTGCACCTGGGGAACGTCAGAACAAGGCACCCCAGCCACATCCCAGCCACACAACGCACCGGCCACGCAACACACCAACCATCCAACGCACAAGCCACGCAACACACCAGCCACACACCAGCTCCACTGACTTTGAAATCCTTGCCCGTGCTGCCAACCCCCCCCCCCTCCCAGGTCGCCCCTTCGATCTCCCACCTGCGGAGGGCGCGACACTGTTCGCCGCACATCAACTGCCCCCCGCCTTTTCTCAATCCCCCCCCCCTTCCCGTCTAGAACAGCCTTTCTTTTAAGCGCCTCATCAAAAGCACAAACTTCTCTGATCACGGCGGGAGGTTCTCCCACCCCACCTGCATCTGGAGGGCCGCCCTCTCTTCCCGCAAGGCGGCCGAAGCCTCACTGGCCCAGATGTTGCCCTCTGTAGTTTGGGGCGCGAAGAGGGGCTGAGCTTCCCCCACCACCCGTGGTAACTACCTCACAAACACCCAGTGGCGTAGCGTGGGGGGTGCAGGAGGGGCCGCCGCACCGGGCGCAACATCTGGGGGGGCGCGGAGGAAAGGAGAGAGGGGAAGCGAGAGGAAGAAAGAAAGGAGGGGAGAGCGAGGCGGGGAGGGGAGGAGGGGGAGAGAGAGGAGGTTGGGGTTGGGGAAGGGAGAGAGAAAGAGTGAAACTGGATTCAGGGAATGTGGCCCCTCCAGAATCCCCTCCCCGCCTTTTCTCTCCCGGCGATATTCGGGCGCTTGCAGCTGGCGAAGAGAAGCGGCTGGTGCAGCCGAGAAGGGCTGTTACTGCTTTCGCGTTCCCACGCTCTCCCAGTTGAAGAGTCTCAGGCGCGCTGTCGGGCTAGACTCTGTCAGGAGTTGCTCGCTGAGAGTCTCTCTCTCTCTCTCTCCCCCCCCCCGGTTTTCCCGGCCGCGCTCTCCCTTTTTCTTTCCTTCTCTTTCTGTCTATCTCTCCTTCCAGCACACACTTACGCGCAAAAAAACTCGGGCTCCCGCGACTCGGGTTGTGTGGGCTCGCCCTAGCTTTCTCTTGTGGACACACTTTCCGTGCCCAAACACTCCAGCGGGGAAGGGAGGGCAGTGAGATATGTATTTATTTATGTATTTAACGTGTGTGTGTGTGTGTTTGTGTGTGTGTGTGTGTGTGTGTGTGTGTGTGTGAGAGAGAGAGAGAGAGAGAGAGTGAGTGTACAATATACGTGTGCAGGCCTTCCAGAGAACCGGAGAGCTGAACCAATCGAGGCGAAGAACTTGAGGCGCGGGTTGGAAGGTTAAGCCAAAAAAGACAGCGAAAGGGTGCCTGATGGGTACAATTGAATCCCGCCCCTGGTTGTGCTAAGATGGGACCATCCAGGAATAAATAAAAACAGCCGATTTCAAACCATTCTCCACTTCTGACTGCCCCACCTTAAGGAACAGAAGCCGGCAGAAATGTGTTGGGCCAAAATAGTTGATCATGTACTTTCTGTGATGGAGTAGCATGGTAGGAAGGAGGCACCAGATTTTCAATGTTGTTCCATTTCCTTTTCTCCATATGAATAGGAGCTAGGCTAGATGAGCCTTGTCCTTTCCTCAGTATTGTGTAAAAAGCAAGGGAACAAACAGAAGAATAGAGTTATTCTTCAAAGCTGTTTCCTCTTATTTCCTACACACTTCCTCTGGAGCCTGACTTTCCAGCAAGCATCTTACAAAGAGAGGTGTGTCAACAGGTAGAAAATTTGCACATGCCCATATGACTGAAGGCTCCTCCTCCTTTGGTATTCCATTCTGAGAGGAATAAAGAGCAGTGGAATAGGAATTGCTTCTTTTGATCTTCCCTGCACACCAAAATACCAGCATTTTCAATTGATGATTATAAAGAACAATTACTACATTTCAGATTGTTTATATGCATTTTCACTTTGGTATCTAGTTAGTTCCTTGCTTTCTGGTTGGGCAATACTCAATATGAGCTGGTTAAATCACACTTAGTGCTACAATAGCATTTTACCAAAGCTCAAAAAACCGAACAACTACTAACAGCAAAAAAAAAAGAGTAGGTTTTTTTTTGCCGTCACTGCTGCTATCTAGTGGTTATATGGTTTTTTGAAGCCCACATATATTATCACTGATTCATCCAGTATTGGATGCTTATTGAAAACTTCTCAGATGGCTGATCATGCTAAAAGATGTCTTATGGATTTCAGGTTAGAAAAAGTCAGTGTATTACTTTTTGTTATTCATTCAATGAGATCCCTACCATGTTTCTTGCTCATACTTTTTCCTCTCTTTCCTCTTCCTCTAGGACAGTGGTGGGCAACCTTTTTTTCAACTGAGCCAAATCTCGCCAAAACCACGATTGAAATTTACTTTGAGAGCCACATTTTTAAAACCGAAAATACATAGGATGGTACACTGTTTTTAGTTTCAATAAGTTTTTATTGAGAATATTCTGCATGCAAGTATCCACATAGGTCGGGAGGATACAAATAACACAACTAATAAAACAAAAACTTTAGAATGATATTATTTATCGATAACGTTAAATTCCGTAAAATTTGCCTTACAATGTAGAGAAAATTACATCCTGACATTGACTGACAAAGTCACAACCACTAATGTGAACATTGGTCTTGCATTTCCTTAGATAGTTTGAGTAAGTCAGGTTTGTATGTTGTTGTTTTTAATTTCATCTCTCTCTCCTACTTTCTTTCTTTTTTTCTTTTTCTTTCTCTCTCTCTCTCTGGCTCTTTGTCTCTCTCTCCCTCCCTCCCCCATCTCTGTCACTCTGTGTGTGTGTGTGTCTGTCTGTCTCTCACTCACTCTCTGTGTGTATGTGTCTGTCTCTGTCTCTCCCTCTGTCTCTCTCCCCTCCCTTCCTCTCTCTCTGTCACTCTGTGTATGTGGGTGTGTCTGTCTCTCACTCATTCACTTAATCACTCACTCTGTGTGTGTCTCTCTGTCTGTCTGTCTATCTTTCTCTCCCTCCCTCCCCCTCTCTGTTCCTCTCTCTGTCTGTCTGTCTCACTCACACACACACACACACACACTGTGGTCACCTTGTTGAGTGTTCCAATCACATTTGAAACACTCAACAACTGGCCTGCATTTATGGTATTTTGCAGCATTCTGCAGTCATAGGACCAAAATTGGTTGTCACTCGCCCGGGCTTTTGCAGAAGCTTCCCTCCGAAGCCCGAGAGGAGGGAGGGGAGCGGGCACCCGGCACACAGAAGAGCCGCATTAAAGGGTGTAAAGAGCCGCATGTGGCTCGCGAGCCGCGGGTTGCCCACCACTGCTCTAGGACTTTACAATAAAAAGTACACTTGCTCAATTCAATCCCTGATGGCAGAATCTCCAAAGCTAGTGTGTTTTGTATAGAATGATACCCCTAACTTTCTTATATAACTTTACTCATTCTTTTACCATTTAGAAAAATTGATCAAGTTTGGACCCCTTTGTTGTTCACAGAAAGAAGATGACATGGCAGAAATGATTGTTTGTGCTGTTTGGGAGGAAAGTTTCACAGGCCCAAATAAAGCCAGGATGAAATATAAAAAGACAGTATTGTCTTGTGTACGTGTTCTCTCTGGGCAGTTTGTTTCTAATTCATTTTTTTTCTCCTTTACACTATATAAAAAGAATGCAAGTAAGTTAAAAAATACTTCTTTTTCTGGATAATTCATCACTCCCTATTCTTAAAAAATTGTCTTCCAGAAAGAAAGGATGGGTAAGCAACTGCAGACAGGCTGTTCTTTGCTATCTCAACTCTTAATTTCACAAGTGAGCTATAGCTACCCTGTAGGGATAAGCATTACAGAACATGGGTCATAGAACAGTTCAGGCAGCATGGCTGTAAATAAACATGGATTCTAATACTTACAGAAATACTTTATCTGACGTTAGCTGTTACTATTTTTGTACTATTACTACTTTTTTGTATATCAATATTGATTAATCCTGCAAAAGGAGTAATTAGAAGTAACTTAAAAGGGAAAAGTGGCTAGAAACATTAATCTGTATTTTCCAGCGGTGACACTGAAAAATATTAACTACATACAATGGTAATAAATATATCAGGTTTTGTACTTATTTGAAGCATTTTATTACCCATGCTTGAAAAAGTGAATCCCACAATGGTACATAAAAATAAATAAAGCATAATTTGTCAGATGTGCATAACCTATATCCATCTATAGGTCCCAAGGCATTAAAAACCAATTTAAGAAAGATGTCTGCTTGATAAAAAGTTACGTTGGGCCCCAAGATTAGTCTCAATATGCAAAGATGGCCATGCTATTCCTTTTTTTTAATCCTGTTACGGTCATGCAATTTTCTTTGTCTATGTCACCTTCTCAGTATTATATATTCTTTGGTTATTATTTGAAAGTAAATTCTAATTTACATATTGGCTACCAATTAAACAGTTAAAAATCCTGTTCACTCATAACTATATTTAAAATATAGGATTATATTTAAATATGCCACAATTTAGATATGGACAGAGACATGTTAGTTCATTCCACAATGTTGGCTTTTAGAAGCCAGTTATCCTCCTAGCAGCGGTCAGCTTTAGATTTGCTTCGCTGGGTGTATAAGTGGAAGCTGCAAGAAAGTTTAACTAACTTTCTTGTCACATTAAGAATCTTTCTTACTATCACTGTTTCTACAGTGAGTTGTGAAAGAAGTTTCTCAAAACTTAAACTAATTAAAACATATCAGAGATCTACAATGAGCCAAGAAAGACTGAGTAATCTAGCAATACTGTCCATTGAGAGAGACTTTAATGTAGATTTCAATTCCGTTGTTGAAAAATTTGCGCTAATTAAAAGCAGGGAATTTAAATTAATCTGTATATACAGATTGATATCTTGCACTTCTATTAAAGAATTACAATTAGAGGTACAGGATTGAGGAAGTTGGCTCCATCTAGCCCAGTCTTGGATCATCTCCAGGGTATGGTTCCATTTTGATGTTTAGTTTTTGTTCTTGATATTTTTTGTCGTTTACAATGGTTGTGAGACGACATATAATAGCATGGCCCATGCTAGGTTACTACATTTGTAGATTTGTATTCATAGACCTGCTGAAAATGTGGAGAATGTGTAATGCATGTTCGCACTCAATAAAGTGTTTGAAAATAAACTTGTATTTAGATGCATTTTACTTTAATTACATCAGTATTTTCATAACAAACAATACATGTGCTTAGGGGGTAAGGGTTTCTTTAACTAATCTAGTGGAAGAGACTTGAGTGCTAAAATCCACGGGTTAGGGGGCGCAAATTACTTGCCTTGCCCCGGGTGCTGACAACCCACGCTACGCCACTGGTACACTCAAGAGCACAGACATCGCCTGTCTGAAAATCGTGCCACAGAGAATGTGACCTAAGATATTTATCTTTTTCTGATGCAAAATCCCTTCCATGTTGCTTCAGTCATATGTTTACATGGAAGGAAGTCGCTGGAGAAGTGGCAGAAGAGATCTCAAAGGCCAGATTAAAGACTAGTACAGGGAAAAGCAACTTTTCCACTGGGGACCCTGACCCTGGGGGTCTATGCGAGAGGAGGGTTAGCTGGGGAAAAAACTCCTGTTAGTTAAAAAAGAAGAGCCACAGAAATACACTTGAGGCCCTGCTCTGTACTCTTGTCACCTTTCCTGTCAGGACATGTCTGGAAAGTGAAGCTGGGTGAAGATAGGTCAATCCCAAGGGAATTAACATCTGCTGTCCTTCAACATGGCATCTTGTCTCCAGAGACTGCTGGGGAGGGTCACCCAGAGCTATGGAGTTTGATGCCACTCCAGGTTGATATCCCATAATAAGTCTTGTGCTGTTTGTCTTCTAATGCCAAGAAATCTGTCAGCACCTTTGAACCTTGCCTAATGGTAAGAGCAGGGCCTCTTGGGGATTTCCTTCTGCATCAGAACTCCGTATATGAATCCTAAATTGGAGCTGATTTTTCAATTGCTTGTGCTTGAAGTGAAATTTCATTTATCATCATTTCTCCCAATATATATCTCTGAATGAGAGGCAGGAAAGTGGCATCCTGTGGACTATATCATTGGGTAAATGGTGAAAAAGGTGTAGAGTGGATAGAATTTTTATTTTATTTTACCACTCTATCTGTTGTCCTTCCGTGTTCGTGTAGGGCACTCAGCTCCTTTGCATTTTTTTAAAAAATAGTTTTTATTGAACATTTCAATTTTTAAAAACAGAAAGAAAAACACAAGAAAAAAACAAAACACAAAACATGCATAATAATGTAAAGCAATTATACTGTTGCAGAAAATGACAGGCTTGGACTTTTCAGGATACAGGAAAAATTTATTTGGCAGCCAGGTTCAGAAAGTTAGCACGTAGCTAGCATTGTAAATTCTGAACAATCTTTATTATCGAAGCATGCATTCTTATACATTCTCAAAGGCAGCGTAACACAGAAACACTTTACTCATTTCTTATTGGCTACCTTGAGGAAAAAGCCTTATAAGGAGATGGGGTCTTACTTCTCCTTTTGTCTTGGGCCACAGGTACTGACTACATGTCTTTAGCGAACTTTATTTGAACCTTGTGGTTTGGACTTTTGACATAGGGACATTTGCTGGATCATCTTGTGGTTAGAGGCTGATGACATTTTCCTGTCCCTTTAAGCAAGCTTCTAACTGTCCCTTTTATGTCACGTCTTCATTCTTATATTTTAATTCATAATTTATTCTACTTTAATACAGCCTTCTGTATTGGCTTTCATACTTAGCCTTTCTAGTTCTCCATTTTGCATTGCCTTCCTATTGTTTTTACTTTGTCCTATAGCAGTGATGGCGAACTTTTTTTGGCTCGTGTGCCACAAGTGGGGGGAGCGCAGGGGGGTCGAGTGTGGGCGTGCCGCACCCATAATGCAACGCGCGACCCCCCCAGTGCGCATGCGCGCACAACGCTCGATCTCCCCCCATTTTTACATGCTTTTTTCGCCCTCCCCAGGCTCCAGGGGCTTTATAGGAGCCTGGGGAGGGTGAAAAGAGCCTCCCCCGACCACCCGAAGGCCCTCCGGAGGCTTCAGGGACCGTCCGGAGGCTTCCCTGAAGCCTTCGGAGTGCTTAAAACCACCCTCCGAGCAAACCGGAAGTGACTTCCGGGTTGCTCGGAGGGTCGTTTTAAGCGCTCCGAAGGCATCAGGGAAGCCTCGGATGGTCCCTGAAGCCTTTGGAACGCTTAACACGACCCTCCGAGCAAACCGGAAGTCACTTCCGGTTTGCTCGGAGGGTGGTTTTAAGCGTTCCGAAGGCTTCAGGGACAGTCCCTGAAGCCTCGGGGGGGGCAGGGAGGCTCTTTTCGCCCTCCCCAGGCTCCTATAAAGCCTCTGGAGCCTGGGGAAGGCGAAAAATAGCTTTTAAAAAGGTGAACTAAGCTGGCCAGCGCGCGCATGCTGGCAGCGCGTGCCATAGGTTCGCCATCACTGTCCTATAGTACACTTATAATTATATTAATTATTTATATCACCTTTATATTTACATTCTCTATTTTCTGTTTTGCCTTCTGTTACCTAGCCACTGATAAATTCTATTCCAAATTTTACAGAAATCCGATTCTTCTCTTTCTTTTAGTTCTGTTGTCACTTTGTCCATCTCTGCACATTCAAGTACTTTTCTAATTATTGTTTCATCTGCGTATTTTATCTCAGGCGCTTGAGGCAAATTTGAGGCTCTATGCTTGTACAACCGTTTATTTCAGAACCTAACTGACGCGAGCACCAATGATCGCTCTGACAGCTCTTTTATACCCCGAGCTGTCAGAGCCACAACCAATAGAATTCTTCAAAACTTGCCTGCCTTTAACTAAATTCCATTGGCCCAAACACTGACTGATTGGCAGGGAAGGCGGCCACGTACATACGTGACACTCCTTCCGCCCGGTTAGAACATACATAGTCTTTTAGGTAAGCAGGTTTAATATGGGCCCTTCCGGAACTTCTGGGTCCTGCCGCAACTTCATTTGGGTTCTGCCTCTGCACCAAGTCTCGGGATGTACTGAGGTTGCTGCTACCAATAGATGACATCGCACACCTCATTCCTTCAACCTCCTCTGGTAAGTCATCCGACGGGAATGAGGCAGTCGTGCTTGGGAAACTTGTTGTAGTTGGGCCAGGCTCCAGTTCATCCGGACATTCAGTATCTGTGTCTGTTGTAGTTGCCTTCGGGGCGGTCTGTCTCTGGTCTGCTCCACGCCTCCAAAGTTGGTCTACATGGCGTCGCCACAACCGCCCGTCGTCCAACCGGACCCTATAAGAACATGGTCCTGTATAATCTCCATATAATATATGAAGGCAGTCTAAAATTGTGCGCAACCTACAGCCCATAAGGAGTTCAGCTGGACTTTTTCCAGAGATAGGACATGGTGTTGTATGTTGTGCTAACAAATAAGTATTAACCTTGTGTTCCCATGGGCCTGGCCCCATACGGCTGAGTGCTTCCTTGGCCGACCGTACAGCGCGTTCAGCCCTGCCATTGCTCACTGGATGGTATGGAGCAATTAGTGCGTGTCATATGCCCAAATTTGCCAAAAATGCTTGGAATGTGGCTGAAGTTAGTTGCGGCCCATTATCGGACACTATAGTGTCGGGAATTCCATGGGTTGTGAATATTTTCTGTAACTGTCTTATTGTAGATTCAGAAGTAATGGAATGCATGGTACAGAGTGCATGTGAAAATGCATCTACTACTATTAAAATTGAGTGCCCCTGTATGGGGCCTGCAAAATCTATATGTAGTCTCGACCAGGGGCCCCTGGGTATTTCCCATTCCCTTGGTGGTGCTGCTGGAGGATTCGGCCTCGAGCTTTGACATGGCAGACATGCCGTCACCCAATTGGATATGTCATTGTCCATTTTGGGCCACCAAACATACCCTCTAGCTAATGCCTTCATTCTGGCAATACCTGGGTGGCTGGAATGTAAATGCTGCAGCACTTCTGTGCGCAATGCATTGGGTACTACACGTGACCCCCATAGTAAGCAATTCTTGAGTTTGGATAATTCGGACCTTCTTCTGAAATATGGTTGAAATATTTCCGTAATTTGGTTATTGGGCCAACCCCGCCTAACCCATTCTAGGACTTTAGAAATTGTGGGGTCTGCTTAGAATGTGCCACTATATCTGTTGCAGATAGCGGTAGTTGCAACTCATCAATACGTAAGACATCGCTCACTGGAGCAGGATCGTTAGTTAATGCTGGAAGTGGACACCGACTGAGTGCGTCTGCATGTCCCAATTGTTTCCCTGGTCTAAATTCTACTTTATAAGAATAAGCTGTGAGGAATTCAATCCATCGTAGCATGCAGGGCGATAATATGTTTGGTGTGGGCTTGTCCCCAACTATAATTCCTAATAGGGGCTTGTGATCTGTCTGTAGTATGAACTGCCTGCCATAGAGAAAATGGTGAAACCATTTGATGCCTGCTACGGCTGCTAATGCCTCCTTGTCCAATTGACTGTAATTTCTTTCCGATTTGGACAAGGAGCGGGAAAAATATGCAATGGGAGTCTCCATTCCATTGGGTAGTCTGTGGCTCAAGACTGCGCCTATGCCATACGGTGATGCATCAGAGGCTATCAACAGTGGAAATGATTTGTTGTATTGGATTAATACGGCTGATGACATCAGCAGAGATTTGACAGCCGCGAACGCTTGCGCTTCACGACTGCTCCATTTCCAAGTTGCTGAACTGTCAAGTAACCTGTGTAAAGGATCTGCTATGGATGCCTTATGGGGTAAAAACATCGCATAGAAATTTAGTAGTCCTAGAAATGCTTGTAGCTCAGCTCTATTAGATGGTGTTGGCGCATTGTTGATTGCCTCCACTTTAGTTTTAGACGGATGGATACCTTGAGCATCAATTTGGAAGCCTAAGAATTCTACGGAGGAGACCCCAAAATGGCATTTAGACTTTTTAAGTCTTAGCCCCTTTTCCTGAAATCTTTGCAAAACACTTCTTAGCTTCTGAATTAATTCTTGTTTTGTGTTAGCTGCTATAAGGGTGTCGTCGAAATAAGGTAACACCCCAGGAATTCCTTGTAATGTTCTTTCCATTATACTTTGGAATATTCCGGGTGCTACACAAACCCCAAATTGAAGTCTACGACAACGAAACGCTCCACGATGTGTCACTATCGTTTGAGCGTCTGCCGTCGCATCGTCCACTTTTAATTGTTGATAAGCTTGAGCGAGGTCAAACTAAGCAAAAATTTTACCTGTACCTAATGAGTGCAGCAGATGCTGTACTACGGGAACCGGATATGGGTACGCTTGCAAGGCCTTATTGATAGTTGCCTTATAGTCGGCACATAATCTAATTGAACCATCTGCCTTCATTGGTATAACTATAGGTGTTTCCCACCTCGAATAATCAACGGGCTCTAATATCCCTTGCTGCAATAATTTGTCTATTTCCTGGTCTACCTTAGTTTGCAAAGCGAAAGGAACTCTTCTAGCCTTAAGTCTGATTGGGGTTATTTGAGGATCTAAGTTAAAGGATATAGGAGATCCCTTAAATGTGCCTAATGAGTCACTGAATACCTCTGAGAACTCTTTGGTGAGTTCTTCAAATTCATTTGTGTCTTTGGTATTATGGATTCCTGTTATTTCTAACCCTAAGGCTTCAAACCAGTCCAATCCTAATAAAGTAGCTAAGGGTTTTGTTACTACGACCATAGGAAGTTTTCCTTTGAACTGACCATGTTCTACTAAAACCCTTCCGCTCCCTGTAAGAGGGATTGGATTGTTCTGATAGTCTTTTAGAATGCACTTGCACTTTTCTAGCTGGTTTTTTGAAAACCCTGGCACCAGTCTTTTAAGAGTGTCCCACGATATGATGGATTTTGAGGAACCCTTGTCTATTTCCATCTCACAAGGGGCTCCTTCGATGAGCACAGTTATGTATTTCTTCTTACGTTTGCCTGTAGTCGCCGATGCTGTGTTGATATTCTCTACTTCTTCATCCTCCTCCGGGTCCACAGCATAACAGTTGTCCGTCCCTCTGAATGGTCTTTGAATGGTAGGTCGGCTGCTTGTGCGATTGTGTGGCCTGGTCACCATGTCAGCAGACGGTTGGGTAGCCCTACATACATAGCCTAGGTGCCCCATCTTTCCGCAATAGCGGCAAACGGCTGTTTTAAATCTGCAGGTTGAGCGCAAGTGATTTCCCCCGCAGCTTAGGCAGCCAGCTTGAGGTAACGCACTGTTAGGCTTTTTTTCCCTGGCTGCACTAATGTTTAAACGGCTCACTTCTTCTGGCAGCCAAGTGTCATCATTAAACTTCGCTGCTTGTTAATTTACTATGACAGAGGACAATGGTGGGTTGTGGAGAGATTGGTATCTCCTTATTTCAGCCGCTGATCTATCGGACTGCTCAGCAGCTCTGGCTTCGTCCATAGCGATGGCTAAATTTAAATCAGAGTGAGCCAATAAGTGCCTATGCAATCGAGGGTCTTTTACCCCGCAAATTAGCTGCTCTAACAGAGCGTCGTCCAGGTCAGGAAATTCACAGTGTATTGTGGTGTTTCTTAGCGCAGCCACATATTGACCGACAGTCTCATTTTCGCCTTGAAGACACTGTCTGAATGCATACCTTCTTGCATAGCGGGATGGTTTTGGGGCATAGTGACCCTTAAACTTATTTATTAATGTCTCCCAAGGCACATTAAATACTTGGGCTGGCGCGACTAGGGCTCGTGCAGTGGCGAACATCTCAGGACCGCAGGAATTGAGAAAGTATCCCCTCCGCATTTCATCTGACACATCTTTTAAATCATTAGCGAAAAGGAAACATTCAAACCTCTCAATAAAGGACTCCCACGATTCCCTTTTAGGCAAGTAAGCAGCGAACGGTGAAAGATTTCCCATGGTTACGGCTGCCAATTCAGATGAGGACGAATTAATCTTTTTTTTTTTTATAAATGTTTATTTATTTTTCTTTAAAAAGACAAGACAACACATAAGGTACAAGAGCAGGGAAGCAGGGAGGAGGGAGGAGCCACGCGTCGCTGCGCTACCACGGGTTTTCTGGTTACTCCAGATGACCCGTTGAATCCTGATCGTTTGGACGGTCCATTGGACCCAAGCTGTCCCGAAGAGACAGTGGGAGGTAAGGGGAAATTCCGGGGGACCCAGAGACACTCGCAAAGTCTCTGGAAACCCTGGTGAAACCCCTTTTTGCCTGCGGTCAGGAGCCAGCCCCCGGGCTGCCAAAGCGGCTGACGGCTCCGTGAAGCAAGAGCAGGAGAGAGAGAAAGCATGCCGTGGTTTGGTGAGAGTACTTGAAGAAAGTTTTTCTTTTTTGCTTAAATTATACAGAGGACACTCTTAATTTGGAAGATTAAAGGAAATAGAAAATAACCGAAGACTTAGCGGCGGGTTTGAATAGAGCTAATTGAAACCATTTGGGCTTTTTGTTCTTCCCTTTTTATTTACTGGAAACCAGACGGGACTTTCATTACTGTTGTTACAATTGCGGTTGAAGCTCTCTTTATTTTTAACTCCCCCTTCCTTATTTTTTCTTTTTTTTTTTTTTAAAGCGACTTTATCAGAGCCTTTTTTCTTATATACCTTTTAATGCCTGAAAGATTTTTTTTTTTTCCTCTTTGTGCTGAGCTTAACTTTCTCTTTTAGGCAGCGCTTCGAGGGGCTAGGGACTGGATACATTTTAACACTGTTACTTTAACACTGCCATCTAGCGGACTTTGAAACATTGTTGCCAATTCCTACAGCTGGGATTATTTTGAGAAAAAGACATTTATTCAAGGTCAGGACCTGATAAGAAGCAAGGAACACAGGTGGTTATTGCAGGCTGTTCCTTGTGGAGCTGTAAGGTCTGGAAACTTATCTTGGAAGACTTATAAGAGAAAACTGGAGTGACTTTGGAAATTACATCAAGTGTTTATACTATTCTCCTGGGGATGTGATGACTTTTTCCCTTTTCTAGTTGGTGCGTGTGTTGTTTCTTTCTTTTTTCTTTTTTTCTTTTTTGAAGTCCTGGAGCCTGGAAGCGCTGAACAATTTTTTCCTTCTTTTTTTTTTTTTCCCTTGGTCTGCAATTTTTTCTTTTTCCATTTTTCTTATTTCCCCTTTTTTTTTCTTCTTGAAATAACAGAGATACATTTTTTTTCTTTCTCTCCTCCCGCTCCATCTACCCACCCTTATTTTTCTTATACAGATTGTCTTTTTCTTTCCCTTTCCACTCACTTTCTCTTTGTGCCCCTCTCCCTCTTCTACCTCTCTCTTATATCCTATGTCAAACCTTGCTTTCTCCCCCTATTACTTTTATCTAACTACCATACACTCTCTTCCCCTATTTCCCCCCCCTCCCTCTTTTCCCCTTTCTACCTTCTTTTTTTTTCTAGTGTTAACTGCAATTGGACTGAACCACAAAACGAAGAAGAAGAGAGAGTAAAATAGCAAGATGAGTAGAAAGCCAACACCAGTGGGTTCTACAACAACAACCCCTGCCTCCTCACCGGCAGGAGGACAAAGATCAATACAATCTATGATCCAACAGGAAAAAGAGAAGACCATATCATTAGATTCAATTATGCAAGCAATACAGAAACTTCAAACAAGCTCTGATGAAAAATTTGATACACTTGTAAAGAAGTTGGACAATGTGGAAACGAAGATGGAGAACATAGAAAAAAAAACAGACGAAGCAGAGAGAAATATAAAAGATATACAACAGTGGGTCAAAAAACAAGAAGATGTTATGCAAAAAATTGCTGAAAGAGAGAAGCAGAGAGAGAAGAGGGACGAAGAGTTTGATTCCAGATTGAATGAAGTGGAAACAGAAAGCAGTGTAATAATTGGACTGGAGATGGAGCGCTCTGAATATTTTTTGAGGTTTCAAAATATAGTAGAAGAAAAGGGTGAAAATCTGCCACAAATAATATCCGAAATTCTCATAGAAATATTAGGGATACCTGAGGAGAAGATAATGGACGGGATAGATGAGACATTTCGAGTTAACACAAGATATGCAACGAGGAACTCCCTCCCAAGGGAGGTCCATGTAAGATTTACGAAAAAAGCACTAAAACTACAAATCCTGCAAAACACAAGAGATAAAAAACTGCAATACAAAGGCAAGGAGATTGCAATTCTTAAGCAAATACCAAGACGGGTGAGAGAGAAAAGAAGAAAATATCAATTCTTGACTACAGCCTTACTTAAAATAGGAGTTAACTATAGATGCTTGATTCCGGAAGGCCTCATGTTTGTATGGAAAGGACAGAGATATAGAATTGATACAATTGAGAAGGCAGAAGCTTTCTACACAGAACATTTGAGAGGAAAGCCAGAGAAGCCTGGAAATGAAGAGCCACCGGGGCAACTGCTGGATCTACCCATAACCGAAATTGAGAGGACAGAGGGTGCTGTAGGTGGAATTGACATTGAAGAAGGTGCTGTTGGGGGTGTAGAGAGTAGAGCACAACGGGAACCAAGATCAACTAGAGCTATAAATCCTATATATAAAACATAAGGATGGAAGGAATAAAATTACTCTCAATTAATATAAATGGACTTAATTCGCCATGTAAACGAACGAAAATATTCCACAAATTAGGAAAATTAAAATTAGATATAATTTGCTTACAAGAAGTACATATTCAACAAAGTAATAGTCATTTATTAGTACAACCAAAACTGGGAAAAAACTTTACTTCGTTAGCGGACTGTAAACAAAGAGGTGTGACCTTCTACATTAAAGATAAAATCCCTGCGAAACAAATCTACACAGACGAGGATGGAAGAATTTTAATGGTGGAAATAATGGACAATGCTAGGAAAATACTGCTAATTGGAATCTATGCCCCTAATGAAAAACAAGATGACTTTTATAAAAAAATCCACAAGAAAATTTCTGATCTAGACTATGCTGACATTTGCATGATGGGAGACTTCAATGGTATTGTAGACCAGAAACTGGACTATAAAACCCACAAAACAACAAAACAAAATAGAAAAACACTCCCAAAGTCCTTCTTCAGGATGATGGATGAAATAAATCTAAAAGATGTGTGGAGAGAAAGGAACCCCATTAAAAAACAATATACCTTTTATTCAAATAGACACTCATCGTTCTCTAGAATTGATATGATTTGGGCTTCAACGGGCATATCCAGCAGCGCACTAGATGTGGAGATTGAACCAAACATCTGGGCAGACCACAATCCAATGGCAATAGGTTGGAGACAACAAAGAAGAAGATCGAGATGGACACTAGATAACAGGATATTGAAAGAGAAAGAATTTGTAAAGAAAATGGAAAAAGAATTGACTTTCTTCTTTAAAGAAAACAAAAAAGAAGATACGTCTTTACAGAATCTTTGGGATACAATGAAGGCCTTTTCTAGAGGTTTGATAATAGACTATATAAGAAAGAGAAACTTAAAGAAAAGACAAGTGTCTAAGGATCTAGAAAAAGATTACAGCACATTGGAAAAAGAACTACAGAAATCTCCACAAAAGAAAGAGATTAAAATAAAGATGGACACAATAAAACACAAACTTGACCTATTGGAAAAGGAGGACCTGGCCCAAAAAATCAGAGGCGCCAAACAGAACTATTTTGAAAATGCAAATAAACCAGGCAGATGGCTGGCTTATAAACTGAGAAAAGAAAGAGAGACCAAGAAAATACTACAACTAAGAGATGAACAAGGACAATTGCATCATGGAAATAGGGAAAAAAGGAAAATTATTCAAGATTACTATGCCAAGCTGTATGAACAAGAGAACATAGAAGAGAAAGAAGTGAAACAATATTTACAAAACGCCAAACTCCCCCAAATACCAAATGATACTAGAACTATATTTGAAGATAAAATAACAATGATGGAATTAACTGAGGCCCTTAAAAGACAAAAT
Organism: Natrix helvetica; assembly: GCF_964273705.1. Lineage (NCBI taxonomy): Eukaryota > Metazoa > Chordata > Lepidosauria > Squamata > Natricidae > Natrix > Natrix helvetica. Next base: position 135,269,111 of record NC_138551.1, read on the forward strand.
AATGGGAAGGCCCCGGGACCGGATGGCCTTCCTGTGGAATTCTATAGAACATTAGAAAAATCCTTGGCCGTTCCATTACTAGAAGTCATGAATGAAGTAATGATTGAAAGTAAAATACCTAATTCATGGTTGGAGGCATATATTACATTAATACCCAAAGAGGAGGCAGACCATACACAAATTAAGAACTATAGACCTATCTCCTTGTTGAACTCAGACTATAAACTATTTGCCTCAATACTGGCAGAGAGACTGAAAAAATACTTAAATGGGTTTATCCACCCGGACCAAAATGGTTTTTTACCAAAGAGGCAAATTAGAGACAACATAAGGACAATTCTAAATACCTTAGAATATTATCAGGTCCACTCTGAGAAGCAAATGGCTTTGATTTTCTTGGATGCGCAGAAAGCCTTTGATAACGTGAATTGGACATTTATGACTCAACAAATGGAACAAATGAATTTTGGTAAGAATTTTATTCAAGCCATACAAACGATATATCACAAGCAAACAGCCAAGATAATGATAAATGGAGAGCTGACGGATCCAATTGAAATTAAAAGAGGTACGAGACAAGGCTGCCCACTGTCACCACTGCTTTTTGTTTTAACATTAGAAGTACTAAATAGAAAGATTAGAGAAGAGGAAGAAATAAAGGGAATGACCATTAAAAAGGAAGAATACAAGTTGCAAGCATTTGCTGACGACTTAGTCTTCATCCTTGAGGAGCCATTTCAATCTGCACCTAAACTGATAGGAGAAATCGAGGCGTATGGAAAAGTTGCAGGTTTAAAAATAAACAAAGACAAAACAAAGATTTTAACAAAAAATATACCCCGAAAACAAAAAGAAGAATTGGCGGAAAATTTGGAAATGCAAATCACAAATAAAGTTAAATATTTGGGGATCCACCTAACAGCCAAGTGCAGCACTCTCAAAGAAGATAATTATATTAAATTGAAGCAACAAATTGTAACAGACTTGGCGAAATGGAAGAATCTTCAATTATCAATGATTGGTAGAATCGCAACAATTAAAATGAATATCTTACCTAGACTGTTATACCTGTTTCAGACTATTCCAATTAAGTTGGGGAAAGGATATTTTGAAGAATTAAATAAAATAGTGTTGAAATTTATATGGCAAGGGAAAAAAGCAAGAATAAAATGTAAATTGTTACAAGATTCCAAATCAAGGGGAGGGTGGGGTTTACCTGATTGGGAGTTATACTATCAGGCAGCTAGTCTGATGTGGATCAAGGAATGGATAATGCTAAGAAATGATAGGCTTTTGAATCTAGAAGGTCATGACTTGCTGTTGGGATGGCATGCATACTTATGGTATAAAGGAACTAAAAAACATGGTTACTTTAGAGACCATTCTATAAGAGAGGCTCTGTTATTAAACTGGCAGAAGGTTAAGAGGTCGCACTACTTGAAAATTCCAGTCTGGATATCAACTATTGAAGCCTTTTCATATCCAATAATATTTAAAAGGGAAGAAGCAGTTAGATATGCTGAATTATTGAATGCAGAGGGTGAACTTAAATCTATACAAGAATTGAAACAAGAAGGTATTGAACTCAATTGGTACTCATATGTGCAAATACATTCTAGATACAATGAAGATCGAAAAAATGAGGGTTTTTATGATAAACTGACTGAATTAGATAAAATTTTAACAGGTAACGATGAAAAATTAATTAAAAAATTTTATGATTATTTATTAGAGGTGAAATTATATGAAGAACAAGTGAAAGGAACTATGTTAGCCTGGGGAAAAAACTTTGGACATGGGATTGATTTAGAAAAATGGCAAAAATTGTGGACTCAAAATTATAAAATGACAATGTCAACTGCATATAAAGAAAATTTGTATAAGATGTTTTATAGGTGGCATTTATCCCCATCGAGAATAGCAAGAATGTCGAAGAATAAGTCTGAAAAATGCTGGAAATGTCAACATACACCGGGCACATACTACCACATGTGGTGGACTTGTCCTGAAGCTAAGAGATACTGGACTAAAATACACATGTGGTTGGAGAAAATGATACATAAACATATAGACTTGAAACCAGAACTTTTCTTATTGGGAATAATACCAGAAACATACAATAAAGACTTGAAATATTTGATCATAAATGTCTTAACAGCTGCTAGAATTGTATTTGCTAAATACTGGAAAAATGAGAAAGTACCAACAGAGGAGGAAATTGTTCGGAAGATAATGAACTGTGCAGAAATGAGTAAACTTACATTTGAAATTAGAGAATTAGAGGACGAGCAATTTTATAAAGTATGGGACTTGTTTTATCAATGGTTGGATAAAAAAACTTGGAAGTGAATCTTTTCTTTTTCTTTACCCTATCTTATATGTAATAATAATAGAAAGTTATACTTAATGCTTTGGAAAAATTTCTCTCTTTTTTCTTTCTTTTTTTTTTTCTCTTTCTATACATATTAAGCCTTTATTATGAAATAGACCATTTACTTATACGAGATAAGAATAATAATGTATTTAATATATAAGAGTGAGATGATTTAAATTGTTAGGTATGATTATGGCTGGTGACTATTTTATAATATAAAATGGAATAATGATGATGTAATGAACAATGGATGTGAATATAGATTAAAATATTTAATGATTACATGGATTGACAAATAATAATGGGAAATTAAATTTGGAGTTGAGGATGATTGGAAACTTTAAGATTAATGGAAAATAGAAATGTCTTATATGAAGTAATGAGTTTCTTTTTCTCTTTGACTTAATCTCCACTTTTATTTTTGAGAGAATGGTGATACAATTTTATAAAGACCTATTGCTACCTAGTACATAATTGTAGAGATAAAGAAATAAGGGTTGTCATAAAAGAAAGAATACTATGGTAACTTGAACATGCAATGCTCAATGAAATATTTAACTATATTTAATGGATAATTAGTGAACGCATCCTTAATTGTAAAAACCATCGCACAAAAACTTGTAACTAAACGACATGCTTGATGAAAATGAGGACGAATTAATCTTATAACATCAATTTTGAGTGCTTAGTTGCCTCAAGATCCCATCCTCGTCGCCAAGCATTTTATCTCAGTCGCTTGAGGCAAACATGAGGCTCTATGCTTGTACAACAGTTTATTTCAGAACCTAACAGACGCGAGCACCAACGATCGCTCTGACAGCTCTTTTATACCCCGAGCTGTCAGAGCCACAACAAATAGAATTCTTCAAAATGTGCCCACCTTTAACTAAACTCCATAGGCCCAATCACTGGCTGATTGACAGGGAAGGCAGCCACATACATACGTGACAAACTACTTTGCTTAGCAACAGAAATTGTGGTCATACATGGAGGCCTACCTTGATTGCCTGATTGTCCATTGGAATTTATCTACACAGATGTTCAGGATCTTGTAATGAGAACTTCCCCTTTCTTCTCCCTTCTGCTAGCTTATGAGGAGCCTGGAGCTGAGTTCTTGGTAGGGCTTATTTCTGGGGGTTCTGGGGCTGGAAGCAGCCTGAGATGACTGAGGGGAACCCAGCAGGTCAGACCTTCAAGGGTTGCACTGCTGGGCTTCTCACCTTGAAGAGAGGGAGACCCTCTTTCTTTCCTCTGATGGAGTTTGAGACACACCCAATCTCCTGCTTGCAACTATTCACCTGGTACAGCCACAAGGAGCCCAATCTCCTCAGGATGCAGTCTGACTCTCCTGTGGGGTTTCTCCACCCACATCTTCTGGACTCCAGTCTCAACCTGGTCTATGCATTGGGGAAAAGAACTGGCTGTTTGTGCTGTCCTTATCACCCAGTAAGGAGATGTAGACAGGATGGTGGATCTCATGGAAAAGCCGCTTTCACAGGGCAGGAGCAGCTATGGAAAAGGTGAGCTAACTAGATCTCATTGGATGAGAACATCTAAGCAAGAGGACCTGGAGGCCCCCACCTTCCCTGGCTTGGTGGGATGGTCAATTGTTCTCATGGAGATTATCAAATAACATGGTAGTTGGAGTTTGGCTCCCATAGAATCTATCTTACCACTTTTCCTATTCATTCTCTCACATAAACTTTTAGTGCTGTCCATAGGAATCATTTTTTTAAAAAATGTTTTTTAAAAGGTGTCAAATTCATTGACAGTTGGTAAACAACAAATTCCTCTGAATGACTTTAGCAGAGTTCTCTTTAGCAAGATTTATTGAGATGAAAAGGAAGGCAGTTATAAGAATTAAAATCCTTCAACAATTTCCCATTTGGAAACATGTAGATATGTTCTTTGATTCCTGCATACTATCTAAGTGGAAATAATTCAGGTATTCATTCAAATAAATGGACATTATACCATTCTTAAATATCATGGTTTTTTTTCTCATGTTTTTACATTTGTTCTGGCTGTGAGATGCTCCTTTGTGTTCAGGTCTGGCCTCAGAAGGATAATGTAGCACTTGGGCATGAAGATGCAGCCCAGCAGACCAGCGCTGGAGGCCAGGATGGAGAAGACCTGAACAGCCACCATGTATTTCCCTTTGGTGCTCAGGTAGGTGGGCACAAAAGTCACCCAGACACTGCAGAAGACCAGCATGCTGAAGGTGATCAGCTTGGCTTCGTTGAAGGCCCCAGGCAGATTCCTGGCCAGGAAAGCCACCGTGAAGCAGATGGCAGCCAGGAAGCCCATGTAGCTGAGGGTGACGTAGAACATGACAACGGCCCCTTCGTTGCATTGCAAGATGATCTCTCCAGGCTGGGAGTGGAGGTCAGAGTCAGGGAAGGGGGGGAGAAACTCCCAGCCAGATGGAGCAGATGATAATTTGGACTGCAGAAGAAGAAAGGATGATGGAGTTGGCCAAGCTCTTCCCCAACCATCTCTTCACTCGGTTTCCTGGTTTTGTGGCCAGGAAAGCCAGCACCACCATGATGGTTTTGGCTAAGAGAGAAGAAACGGCAACTGAGAAGATGATGCTGAAAACCATTTGTCGGAGAAGGCAGGTGGCTTTCCTTGGTTGACCAATGAAGAGAAGAGGAGACAAGAAACAAAGCAGGAGGGAGACCAGGAGGATGTAGGAGAGATCCCGGTTGTTGGCTTTGACAATGGGAGTTTCTCGGTATTTAGTGAAGATTATTAAAACAAGGCCTGCAATTAGGAACAAGACCAGGGCAAAAGAGACCAGGATGATGCCCAGATGGTCTTCATAAGACAGGAAGGTTATAACTTTGGGGATACATTGGATTCTGTCCTCATTTGGATATTTGTCATCCGGACACTTGGTGCATTTTCCTGCATCTGAGAAAAAAACAAAAATTTCCTTACTATTCTCTCCTTTTACCTTTCAGGAGATACCTTATTTGGACAACAAGTGATACCAGGAGATATTGTCTAGGACACATTTATTAGTACTTCTAGTGAGAGGTGGTAAGTAGTATAAGACTTTTTTTAAAATCAATTTTTGTTTAATCGTCTATGAAAGTGAGAGAAGAATTGGGACCCAAATAATTTCCTGTGTGATGTTCAGAACCAAACTTTATTATTTGATGTATGTAATGAATCAGTTCCACTTCCTTTCCTCCAGTCTCACCCACCTTCCTGAGTGGAGAAGGTCCCCTCCGGACAAGGAACACAGTCATAACAGCAAACTGGCTCTCCTTCTCGAGTCCTCTTGACAAATCCAGGATGACAACTTTCCACACATTTGGACTGAGGCAGGGACTGAGCAGAAAAACAAGGAATGCCAAAGAAAAGATGTTAGGACTCTCCGTCCATGGAAAATGGAGATAGACATGGATGGAGACAAGTAGCCTCTGGTCTTCACTGAGGTAAATATGAAACCTCTGACTACTTCTAAACAGATGCATGAGGTATAACAACTGGCAGATTCTTCATTTAGTTCCTTCCTTTTCCTTTTGGAATTTAACATTGCAATAAGGTACTTTTCTACTTAATAGTCTAGAGCCGTGATGGCGAACCTATGGCACGCGTGCCACAGGCGGCACGCAGAGGCATTTCTGAGGGCACGCGAGGCATTGCCCTGTCAGCTCCAGTGCGCATGCGCCCGCTGGCCAGCTGATTTTCGATAGTTTTTTTTTTAAATCTCCGGAGGATTCCCTGAAGCCTCCAAAGGGCGAAAAACAGCCGGAACGGGAGAAAGGACAAGCGGCAAGAGGCTTCTTTCACTCGTGCTGGCTGCTCTGTTCCCCCCTCCTCCCCTGCTACTAAAAAGGATCCTGCCCGATCGCTTGAATCCACAGGGAAATGAGGAGAGTTGCCAGCAGGGGGGAGGGGGAGAAGACAAGCAGCAAGGAAAGAGGCTTCTTTCACTCGTGCTGGCTGCTCTGTTCCCCCCTCCTCCCCTGCTACTAAAAAGGATCCTGCCCGATCTCTGGAATCCACAGGGAAATGAGGAGTTGCCAGCAGGGGGAGGGGGAGAAGACAAGCGGCAAGGAAAGAGGCTTCTTTCACTCGTGCTGGCTGCTCTGTTCCCCCCTCCTCCCCTGCTACTAAAAAGGATCCTGCCCGATCGCTGGAATCCACAGGGAAATGAGGAGTTGCCAGCAGGGGGAGGGGGAGAAGACAAGGGGCAAGGAAAGAGGCTTCTTTCACTCGTGCTGGCTGCTCTGTTCCCCCCTCCTTCCCTGCTACTAAAAAGGATCCTGCCCGATCGCTTGAATACACAGGGAAATGAAACAAAACAAAACTTCAATCAATTACAACTTGGGGAGGGGGGGGGGAAGAGATCTCGCAAAGTTGGAATTGATTGATTGAAAGGAGTTTTTTTTTTTAGTCCCACAAACTTTGTTTTCCTGTCCAAAACGGCAAGAAACACGATGGAAAAATGCTACGGAGGGGAAATTAAATAGGCAAAGAAATGCTTGGGAGAAGACTGGGCGATGGGGGGGGGGGAGGCAGGCTCCATGGAGTGGTGCTGAAATGGAGAAAAGGGCAACAGAGCAGCCACCTTGAGGGAAAAAAGCTGCTTTTTCTTCTTTCCTTGTTGCTTGTCTTTCCCTCATGCATATTGCTCTCTTCCTCATTTCCCTTTGGATTGCAGGGACCAGGCAGGATCCTCTGTGCTAGCATGGGGGAGCGGGGGGAAACAGAGCAGCCACCTTGAGGGAAAAAAGCTGCTTTTCCTTATTTCCTTGCTGCTTTTCTTTCCCCTGTGCCAGCAGCTCGCTTCCTCATTTGTCTATTGACTGTAGTGCCCAGGATCCTCTTTAATAGAAGGGGAGAATTTAGCAACTGGACTCACACCTGCCATTGTAAAAAGGGCCCAATCTTTACACAGGAGAATGATAAGGGAAGGTTTTTTGACACAGGAGAACACTTGAGCATCCCCCCCACCCCCACCCCAATCTCTGCCCGTTAGTGGCAGAGCAACTTCTCCCCTCACTGGGTGTTATCCAAGGGGAAGCAGCCAGAGCAGGGAGTGGCGAGGAAGCCTTGTTCAAAAATGCACGGTCCACACAGGTGAGGGGGGACATTAAGTTATGTGGGTGGGCACTCGAGTTCGTGTGATAGTGTGCACGTATGTGCTTTTGGCACCCGAGGCGAAAAAGGTTCGCCATCACTAGTCTAGAGGGATGGAATTGAAAAAAAGATTTAAGTATGATGATATATTCATATTAAAACTGAGAGTAAAGTTTACTATAAAATTTTTGGGAAACTTTTATTCCATTAGATTTTTTAAAAGATAGAATAAAAATGTGATAAAGAAAGAAACCTCTGACCAATACGATCTTGAAAGGTTTCCATAAAACATGGCAAAGCCCCTCCACTTAGGTCCCATCTGTTGAAGAACTTCCATTAGATGACACCAACTGGCATGGAAGGCCAACCACCCTGTAGGCTTTGCCCACTTGAAATGGGACCTCAGGCTTTGGGAAACAGAGAAAAGACACCAAAATTTCTCTCACCTTATTGAGCAACTTTAGCTGTGAAAGAGTATCTTGTTTGATATAAAGTCTCTGTCTTATAAAATATGCCAAAGTCTCTTTCTTGACATCTTCTTTGGGGAGAACCAAGAAGCCCGAAATGCCAACATCTGCTGTTATCTCTCCATTTTGGTCCAAGTACAGTTTCATCTCAGAAATATTCCTAAATTCATTCTTCTCCAGAAAGGGATGAAACTACAATGGGAACATCCAGGAATTTGAAAAGCAGAAAACTTTGTTTCTTATCCCACATTGAATCTTTCTTCTACAATTGTCTCATCTCAAAATATGGTTAAATAGGATACAAATACTGCCATAATCTTCATAAGTGAATGAAAAAGTTTGAGAAAAAATTATCAAACTATAGAGAAAATATAATAGACACGGTTGGTCAATTATAGGGAACATTTTAGAGCAGATAACAAATAAAATGAACAGAGAAAAAAAGATTATTCATAAATTCTTTGAAAACAACAGATTGATTCCCAGAAATCATGGGTTGATCAAGAAGAAATCTGTCAGGCTAATCTTCTCCCTTGTAATCCTGATGGAAAAAACCTCCAGATCAGAGGTGGGTTCCTACCTGTTTGGACCAGTTTCGCTGAAACGGTAGTAACCTGGTGGCCAGGCTGGCCACGCCCCTGAACCGGTTCTCTCGGCCATATTGTTTTTGGCTTCTGCGCATGCGCAGAGCAACCGGCAGTAGCGGTAGCCAGAACCCACCCCTGGCTCGATCCCACTTAGGAACCTCAGTTTACTCGTGAGCCCCATTGGCCTTTCTCCCTGCCTCTCCTGGCCAATGTTGCTCATGAGTAAACTGCATCTAGGATCTCCCGTGTGTTGAAGCCCAAAAACGGCATGGAGGCATGGGAGAAAGCTGGGAGGGGGGGTGCAACACACGGGCTGGGATCTGGCCAGCCTGGTGTTGCAGTAGCTGCCTGGTCGAGCCACTCTCCACCTCCCCAGACAAGGCCCTCAGCTCATGCCAGACTGAGGCCGCAGCCGCCACCTGCTCCTTTGTCCACCCAGCTGGGGGGAGCCACAGCAGTGCCGGTCATGGCTGAGAGCTTTCTTTGCCAGCTGGCAGGCGAAAAGTTCTCCCTTTTAAAAGCCTCCAGTGATGGAGCTTTCGGATCCAAGCACACTTTAACCAACCAACCAATCAACCAACCAACCAACCAGGGCTTAGTTTGGAAACAGAAGAAGAAAGAACCGGTGAGTGTCTGTGCCCAGGTGTGGGGGATGTTGGGGGGAGGCTGGGGGGGGGAGCCGGAGGGTAGGAGGTCTCTGAGCAAGTGCTGGACAAGAAGGCGGTGGATGACCTCACTTTCCAGTCTCCGGTGAGTGGCTGCATCCAGCCGGGGGATCAGAGGGGGCAGCTGAGCGAGTGCTGGGCAAGCAGGCAGGAGGGAGACCTCGGAGGCTCATTGTCAACCCAGCTTTGCACCCAGTTGTCTCCGGTTGCATAAACATCGGTTGGCTTAATGGTCAGGCATGGGGAGTTGGGGGAAGCCGCTGGGCAGGAGCGGTTTGGCTCAGTTGTTCACCGGGCAGCAAAGCGGACCGACTCAAAAAGGATGAAGGGGATCTTCGGTGGAGCTGGTCGAGGGAGCAACCCCTGGCTTATTGAGTCTTATTGAGTTGATGGGCCTTGCCTTGGGGTGAGGGGTGGGCCCAAATTTCACCCCACTGCAGGCGTCTCTCAGCCGTTGTGTGCAGGGAGAAACCTTGCACAGTAGAGAAAACCTTCTCGTGAGTGTGAGGTAATTAACAATTTCTCGACCTCTTGGGAAGTTTTTCTTTACTGTGCAAGGTTTTTCCATGCACACAATGGCTGAGAGACGCTCACAATGAGGTGCAATTTGTGGGTGGTGGGTGGGGCAGGGGATGGGCTGGGCCAGGCCACGAGATGCACATCTTACTGGAGACTGGCAGCTCCGGATCTTGTGGTTTTTGGGGGGTTTTCTTTTAAAAAATGCCCCTGCAGAGGAGCTGAAAACCTCCGAGGTTGCTTTGGGAGAGGGAAGAGGGACAGCAATCCTCCCCCCTCCCTGGGTGCCTGCAGCCTTGGAGCAACTCTGGGCCCTTCCACACTAAAGAAAATCTTCTGGTAAGTGAGGACTTGTTCATTGCCTTTGCTGTGCAAGGGCCGGGAGTTGCTGCAGGATCCGAGGCTGCAGGCGCCCAGGGAGGGGGAATGCTGCCCATCTGCCTGCCCCATCCAGAAGCAACCTAGTGTTTTTTGGGGGGGATCCCTAGAGCACCCTTGGAAAGGACATCGGTGACCGGCCCACTGCTAAAAGCAAACAATGAGGTGAGGTGCATAGCTGGTTGGAAGAGGGAGGGATGGAGAGAGGAAGGGAGAGAGAGAGAGAGGGAGAGTGTGTGTGTATGTAATGGCTGGTTTCATCCAAATGAGTTTTTGTTTCAGGTGGATCTCTTAGCTTTGAAAGGAGTAAAGGAAGGGATACAAAGAGAAAGAAAGAAAGAGGGTGAAAGGGAGAGAAAGAAAAAGAAGGGAGAAACAAGAAAGAAAAGAAAAAAGATATAAAAGGTAAAGAAAGAATGAAAGAGAAAGAAAGAGGGGGGGAGGGAGGGAAAAGAAAGTGAATAAAATATAAATGGGTGGATGGATGTATATATACATACATGGAGGGAGGGAGGGAGAGAAAAAAGAAGAGAGGAAAGAAAGCTCCAGAAGACTCTTTGAAACAGCACAGCAATCTGGGATTGGAAGGGATCTCGGAGATCATCTAGTCCAACCCCCCGCTCCAGCTGGAGACCTTACATCCTCTGTATTATTTTGGTGCCTCTAACAGACAGGAAAATTGCCAGAAAAGGGAAGGAGTTTACTAGGACAAGGCTGCCATGCAGAGGAAAGCAGACACAGTCCTTGACTTATGACAATTGAGCCCAACATTTTGGTTGCTAAGCAAGAGCATTGTTAAGTGAGCCTTGCCACATTTTACTCAATCCATGACATCTCCTGGCTCTAACAGTCATGTGCAGGCTAGGGAAGAACATCTGAAGGCCTGTGTAATCTTCTAATGTGCAGAAATTAAAGTTAAATGTGTGCCAGAAAGTGGACTATGTGTGTGTTTAAACGCAGTAAGTGAGGTTGAATGTGTATAGTTTTAGAAGAGCTGTGTGTGTGTATGTGTGGTGTGTATGTGTGTGTGTGTACATACACATACAGTGAATAAAGTAGATAATGTATCTTTTTGTGTGCCTATACACAAACTATACCTTGTAATATGCATGTACACGTATAGCATATATACATAGGATTAAATTGTGTATTTTGGATGTTCATTAGCAGTAAATAAATAGGGAAATTGTATCTTGTTGACGCAAGGAGAGGCCAGGCAAGGTACCCCTTGACGTGAGTGATGTCAAGTTGGCTACACCCACCCTTTAACTTTAACTTTAACTTTTATTTAATTTATAGACCGCGCCCTCTCCCAGAAGGGACTCGGGGCGGTGTACAGTCATATTAAAAACACAATAAATATACATAAATATAAATATAGACATAGATATAGATGTGGATGTGGCTGGAGGAGGTAACATATAATTTACTGTACAATAATAGTTATAGTTCAAATTAAAAAAATTTAAAAATTTAAAAATGCATTAAAACTACCCCTAAAAAAAACTATCCCAGAATAAAATGTTTGCCAGGAGGTATAAAATGGGACTATAAATGGGCCAGGCCAGCTAATTGGAACAGGTGGGTCTTGAGTTTCTGTCGGAAGGAGCGGAGGTCGGTAGTAGTTCTGATATCGGGGGGGGGAGGTCATTCCAGAGGGTTGGGCCCATCACAGAGAAGGCTCTACTCCTGGGCGCCGCCCGTTGGCATTGTTTTTTTTAAAAACTAGGTAGGTAGGGAGAGAGAGAGAGAGAGTAGTTAGGTAGGCAGATAGGGAGGTAGATAAAGGGATAAAAAGAGAGAGAAATGGAGAGAGATATAGAGATAGAGATACATTAGGTAGGTAGAGGGATAGAGAGAGAGAAATAAAAAGAGTTAGAGAGAAAAATACAGTAGGTAGGGAGGGAGAGAGAGAGAGTAGTTAGGGAGGTAGGGAGGTAGATAAAGGGATAGAGAGAGAGAGAAATAGAGAGATATATAGAGATAGAGAAATACAGTAGGGAGGGAGGGAGGGAGAGAGAGTAGGTAGGTAGGTAGATGTTTCCAGTTGTATTTATCCATGTGCTGGAGAAGGAAATCACTGACAATCTGCAGCACCTAAGACTTTGTTTCTGCTGGCAAAGCACTTGATCAATGTAATTCTCATCAACCAGTTTAAGAGCTTTCCAAGATGGAAAAAAAAGTTTTTCCACTCTGCAAACTTCCCCAAAACAGCCTGTTTTTGTGAAAATGCTCCACCCTTTAAAAAAGTCATGAATAGCCTTGGGGGGGGGGCTTGCAGAGTGCTCCTGGGGGGGGGGCAAAAATGACCAATAAATGGCGCATTTTTCGCAAAAACAAGCCTGTTTTTTGTAAAATAAAATTGCATGCATAGCCTTATGGAGGCTTATAGAGTGCTGCTGGGGGTTGGGGGGGGCAAAATGGTCCATTTTTTGCTGATTACTGCCCTCCCCAGCCCCCAGGAGCTCTCTGAAAGCCTCCATAAGGGTATGCACGGCCATTTTGGTGAAGGGGGCAGGGCTTCAGGAGGCAAAAAAATGCTATATTCGATGTATAAGACGCACCCAGATTTTCAGCCTCTTGTTTGAGGGGAAAAGGTGAGCATTATATTCTGAAAAATACGGTAACTGTTGTTCTGTTGTTGCTCTAGCCTTACCTAGTGGCCGGGGGCAGGCCAGCTCACTATAAGGTCTGAAGGCAGACTCCATTTTCTGTCAGCCTTTGGAGAAGACGGAAGCAGCCGTTGTGACCGAGACCCCTGGTCATCCGGAGACGGCCTCCCTCCCTCACACGGAGCATCGCTGGAGAGGTTCCAGCTGCTTCTTTGCTGGCTGTTAGTTAATGCTGCCTATCTCGTCTTTCTATTTGATTTCCACTCTTTGCATCTCCTCAGTTTCACCTGCCCTCTTCTCCCAATAAAGCATCCAGATCCACGCCAGGCTCCCTTTTATTGGAGGAGAATAGGGGGGCTTAGCTGCCTGTCCAGCTGCACACAGACCCACCTGCAATGGGGACGGAAGGAAGGTGGAATTCCACCAGGCTAATCACAAACCCACAAATACGGGATTTTATTTTTTTAAAAATACAGCATTTTCCAATTAGCAGTGCTAAATATAAAAATGCCATGATATCTACTCTTTGGAACCATTAATTCCCTGAATAATTAAATTGGCCAGATCTGTTGAGATGGTTCCCCTCCTTCTCTGGATTCCTCCTCCAAAGGATCTAAGATTAATGGATCGATATCAGGACCCCCATACCTGCCACGGCTGCAGCCTTGGAGACCCCAACATCTTTTCATCCTCCTTCATTCCCCTCCTCGATCTGGAGGAATATGCAGCATTCAGGGCCTGGGCCAGAGTCTTTATGAGACTGTAATGGTGGTAGGAATTTTGGAACCCTCTTCTGTACCTTTTCCTCTGGGTCTCCAGTGGGGCTTTCTGGGTGCATCTTCTGCGGCCTTTGAAAGAAAAGACATTCTTTGAAAGAGAACAATGAAAATAATGATCTTGAAACTTTTCTTCCACAAAGAAATCAGGTTTAAAGGCAGAATCTTTTGGCCTTCCTTTTGGCAGATAACCAAACTTCCAAATACTATGGATGTATTTGAGAAGTCTGCGCTTGTCTATTTGAAATACTGCAAAATTTGTGAGGATCCAGACTTTCCCGTCAATGGGTCCTGGCAGACGAATAAGTGTTAAATGGAAAGGAAGAATTCTGTCCCAAAGGGAATCAAGTTCTATGAAGTGAACAAAGACATTGACTTGTCTCCACTTAGAGAGGGAATCCCTGAGGGCTGCTGTGTGTCCAGTTGTTGAGAACAGTTGTGATATAACCACACAAATTCCATTCCTTTTTTTTTTTTTTTTATAAATGTTTATTTATTTTTCTTTAAAAAGACAAGACAACACATAAGGTACAAGAGCAGGGAAGTAAAAAAAAACACATTTTCATCAAGCATGTCGTTTGGTTACAAGTTTTTGTGCGATGGTTTTTACAATTAAGAATGCGTTCACTAATTATCCATTAAATATAGTTAAATATTTCATTGAGCATTGCATGTTCAAGTTACCATAGTATTCTTTCTTTTATGACAACCCTTATTTCTTTATCTCTACAATTATGTACTAGGTAGCAATAGGTCTTTATAAAATTGTATCACCATTCTCTCAAAGATAAAAGTGGAGATTAAGTCAAAGAAAAAAAGAAACTCATTACTTCATATAAGACATTTCTATTTTCCATTAATCTTAAAGTTTCCAATCATCCTCAACTCCAAATTTAATTTCCCATTATTATTTATCAATCCATGTAGTCATTAAATATTTTAATCTATATTCACATCCATTGTTCATTACATCATCATTATTCCATTTTATATTATAAAATAGTCACCAGCCATAATCATACCTAACAATTTAAATCATCTCACTCTTATATATTAAATACATTATTATTCTTATCTCGTATAAGTAAATGGTCTATTTCATAATAAGGGCTTAATATGTATAGAAAGAGAAAAAAAAAAGAGAGAAAAAAGAGAGAGATTTTTTCAAAACATTAAGTATAACTTTCTATTATTATTACATATAAGATAGGGTAAAGAAAAAGAAAAGATTCACTTCCAAGTTTTTTTATCCAACCATTGATAAAACAAGTCCCATACTTTATAAAATTGCTCATCCTCTAATTCTCTAATTTCAAATGTAAGTTTACTCATTTCTGCACAGTTCATTATCTTCCGAACAATTTCCTCCTCTGTTGGTACTTTCTCATTTTTCCAGTATTTAGCAAATACAATTCTAGCAGCTGTTAAGACATTTATGATCAAATATTTCAAGTCTTTATTGTATGTTTCTGGTATTATTCCCAATAAGAAAAGTTCTGGTTTCAAGTCTATATGTTTATGTATCATTTTCTCCAGCCACATGTGTATTTTAGTCCAGTATCTCTTAGCTTCAGGACAAGTCCACCACATGTGGTAATATGTGCCCGGTGTATGTTGACATTTCCAGCATTTTTCAGACTTATTCTTCGACATTCTTGCTATTCTCGATGGGGATAAATGCCACCTATAAAACATCTTATACAAATTTTCTTTATATGCGGTTGACATTGTCATTTTATAATTTTGAGTCCACAATTTTTGCCATTTTTCTAAATTAATCCCATGTCCAAAGTTTTTTCCCCAGGCTAACATAGTTCCTTTCACTTGTTCTTCATATAGTTTCACCTCTAATAAATAATCATAAAATTTTTTAATTAATTTTTCATCGTTACCTGTTAAAATTTTATCTAATTCAGTCAGTTTATCATAAAAACCCTCATTTTTTCGATCTTCATTGTATCTAGAATGTATTTGCACATATGAGTACCAATTGAGTTCAATACCTTCTTGTTTCAATTCTTGTATAGATTTAAGTTCACCCTCTGCATTCAATAATTCAGCATATCTAACTGCTTCTTCCCTTTTAAATATTATTGGATATGAAAAGGCTTCAATAGTTGATATCCAGACTGGAATTTTCAAGTAGTGCGACCTCTTAACCTTCTGCCAGTTTAATAACAGAGCCTCTCTTATAGAATGGTCTCTAAAGTAACCATGTTTTTTAGTTCCTTTATACCATAAGTATGCATGCCATCCCAACAGCAAGTCATGACCTTCTAGATTCAAAAGCCTATCATTTCTTAGCATTATCCATTCCTTGATCCACATCAGACTAGCTGCCTGATAGTATAACTCCCAATCAGGTAAACCCCACCCTCCCCTTGATTTGGAATCTTGTAACAATTTACATTTTATTCTTGCTTTTTTCCCTTGCCATATAAATTTCAACACTATTTTATTTAATTCTTCAAAATATCCTTTCCCCAACTTAATTGGAATAGTCTGAAACAGGTATAACAGTCTAGGTAAGATATTCATTTTAATTGTTGCGATTCTACCAATCATTGATAATTGAAGATTCTTCCATTTCGCCAAGTCTGTTACAATTTGTTGCTTCAATTTAATATAATTATCTTCTTTGAGAGTGCTGCACTTGGCTGTTAGGTGGATCCCCAAATATTTAACTTTATTTGTGATTTGCATTTCCAAATTTTCCGCCAATTCTTCTTTTTGTTTTCGGGGTATATTTTTTGTTAAAATCTTTGTTTTGTCTTTGTTTATTTTTAAACCTGCAACTTTTCCATACGCCTCGATTTCTCCTATCAGTTTAGGTGCAGATTGAAATGGCTCCTCAAGGATGAAGACTAAGTCGTCAGCAAATGCTTGCAACTTGTATTCTTCCTTTTTAATGGTCATTCCCTTTATTTCTTCCTCTTCTCTAATCTTTCTATTTAGTACTTCTAATGTTAAAACAAAAAGCAGTGGTGACAGTGGGCAGCCTTGTCTCGTACCTCTTTTAATTTCAATTGGATCCGTCAGCTCTCCATTTATCATTATCTTGGCTGTTTGCTTGTGATATATCGTTTGTATGGCTTGAATAAAATTCTTACCAAAATTCATTTGTTCCATTTGTTGAGTCATAAATGTCCAATTCACGTTATCAAAGGCTTTCTGCGCATCCAAGAAAATCAAAGCCATTTGCTTCTCAGAGTGGACCTGATAATATTCTAAGGTATTTAGAATTGTCCTTATGTTGTCTCTAATTTGCCTCTTTGGTAAAAAACCATTTTGGTCCGGGTGGATAAACCCATTTAAGTATTTTTTCAGTCTCTCTGCCAGTATTGAGGCAAATAGTTTATAGTCTGAGTTCAACAAGGAGATAGGTCTATAGTTCTTAATTTGTGTATGGTCTGCCTCCTCTTTGGGTATTAATGTAATATATGCCTCCAACCATGAATTAGGTATTTTACTTTCAATCATTACTTCATTCATGACTTCTAGTAATGGAACGGCCAAGGATTTTTCTAATGTTCTATAGAATTCCACAGGAAGGCCATCCGGTCCCGGGGCCTTCCCATTATTTTGTCTTTTAAGGGCCTCAGTTAATTCCATCATTGTTATTTTATCTTCAAATATAGTTCTAGTATCATTTGGTATTTGGGGGAGTTTGGCGTTTTGTAAATATTGTTTCACTTCTTTCTCTTCTATGTTCTCTTGTTCATAC
Source organism: Natrix helvetica (assembly GCF_964273705.1). Classification (NCBI taxonomy): domain Eukaryota; kingdom Metazoa; phylum Chordata; class Lepidosauria; order Squamata; family Natricidae; genus Natrix; species Natrix helvetica. The sequence goes on from NC_138551.1 coordinate 135,286,304, forward strand.
AGCTTGGCATAGTAATCTTGAATAATTTTCCTTTTTTCCCTATTTCCATGATGCAATTGTCCTTGTTCATCTCTTAGTTGTAGTATTTTCTTGGTCTCTCTTTCTTTTCTCAGTTTATAAGCCAGCCATCTGCCTGGTTTATTTGCATTTTCAAAATAGTTCTGTTTGGCGCCTCTGATTTTTTGGGCCAGGTCCTCCTTTTCCAATAGGTCAAGTTTGTGTTTTATTGTGTCCATCTTTATTTTAATCTCTTTCTTTTGTGGAGATTTCTGTAGTTCTTTTTCCAATGTGCTGTAATCTTTTTCTAGATCCTTAGACACTTGTCTTTTCTTTAAGTTTCTCTTTCTTATATAGTCTATTATCAAACCACGGGTTTTCTGGTTACTCCAGATGACCCGTTGAATCCTGATCGTTTGGACGGTCCATTGGACCCAAGCTGTCCCGAAGAGACAGTGGGAGGTAAGGGGAAATTCCGGGGGACCCAGAGACACTCGCAAAGTCTCTGGAAACCCTGGTGAAACCCCTTTTTGCCTGCGGTCAGGAGCCAGCCCCCGGGCTGCCAAAGCGGCTGACGGCTCCGTGAAGCAAGAGCAGGAGAGAGAGAAAGCATGCCGTGGTTTGGTGAGAGTACTTGAAGAAAGCTTTTCTTTTTTGCTTAAATTATACAGAGGACACTCTTAATTTGGAAGATTAAAGGAAATAGAAAATAACCGAAGACTTAGCGGCGGGTTTGAATAGAGCTAATTGAAACCATTTGGGCTTTTTGTTCTTCCCTTTTTATTTACTGGAAACCAGACGGGACTTTCATTACTGTTGTTACAATTGCGGTTGAAGCTCTCTTTATTTTTAACCCCCCCTTCCTTATTTTTTCTTTTTTTTTAAAGCGACTTTATCAGAGCCTTTTTTCTTATATACCTTTTAATGCCTGAAAGATTTTTTTTTTTCCTCTTTGTGCTGAGCTTAACTTTCTCTTTTAGGCAGCGCTTCGAGGGGCTAGGGACTGGATACATTTTAACACTGTTACTTTAACACTGCCATCTAGCGGACTTTGAAACATTGTTGCCAATTCCTACAGCTGGGATTATTTTGAGAAAAAGACATTTATTCAAGGTCAGGACCTGATAAGAAGCAAGGAACACAGATGGTTTTTGCAGGCTGTTCCTTGTGGAGCTGTAAGGTCTGGAAACTTATCTTGGAAGACTGATAAGAGAAAACTGGAGTGACTTTGGAAATTACATCAAGTGTTTATACTATTCTCCTGGGGATGTGATGACTTTTTCCCTTTTCTAGTTGGTGCGTGTGTTGTTTGTTTGTTTCTTTTTTTTTTTTTTTTTGAAGTCCTGGAGCCTGGAAGCGCTGAACAATTTTTTCCTTCTTTTTTTTTCTTCCTTGGTCTGCAATTTTTTCTTTTTCCATTTTTCTCATTTCCCCCTTTTTTTTTTCTTCTTGAAATAACAGAGATACATTTTTTTTTTCTTTCTCTCCTCCCGCTCCATTTACCCACCCTTATTTTTCTTATACAGATTGTCTTTTTCTTTCCCTTTCCACTCACTTTCTCTTTGTGCCCCTCTCCCTCTTCTGCCTCTCTCTTATATCCTATATCAAACCTTGCTTTCTCCCCCTATTACTTTTATCTAACTACCATACACTCTCTTCCCCTATTTCCCCCCCTCTTCCTCTTTTCCCCTCTTTTCCCCCTTCTACCTTCTTTTTTTTTCTAGTGTTAACTGCAATTGGACTGAACCACAAAACGAAGAAGAAGAGAGAGTAAAATAGCAAGATGAGTAGAAAGCCAACACCAGTGGGTTCTACAACAACAACCCCTGCCTCCTCACCGGCAGGAGGACAAAGATCAATACAATCTATGATCCAACAGGAAAAAGAGAAGACCATATCACTAGATTCAATTATGCAAGCAATACAGAAACTTCAAACAAGCTCTGATGAAAAATTTGATACACTTGTAAAGAAGTTGGACAATGTGGAAACGAAGATGGAGAACATAGAAAAAAAAACAGACGAAGCAGAGAGAAATATAAAAGATATACAACAGTGGGTCAAAAAACAAGAAGATGTTATGCAAAAAATTGCTGAAAGAGAGAAGCAGAGAGAGAAGAGGGACAAAGAGTTTGATTCCAGATTGAATGAAGTGGAAACAGAAAGCAGTGTAATAATTGGACTGGAGATGGAGCGCTCTGAATATTTTTTGAGGTTTCAAAATATAGTAGAAGAAAAGGGTGAAAATCTGCCACAAATAATATCCGAAATTCTCATAGAAATATTAGGGATACCTGAGGAGAAGATAATGGACGGGATAGATGAGACATTTCGAGTTAACACAAGATATGCAACGAGGAACTCCCTCCCAAGGGAGGTCCATGTAAGATTTACGAAAAAAGCACTAAAACTACAAATCCTGCAAAACACAAGAGATAAAAAACTGCAATACAAAGGCAAGGAGATTGCAATTCTTAAGCAAATACCAAGACGGGTGAGAGAGAAAAGAAGAAAATATCAATTCTTGACTACAGCCTTACTTAAAATAGGAGTTAACTATAGATGCTTGATTCCGGAAGGCCTCATGTTTGTATGGAAAGGACAGAGATATAGAATTGATACAATTGAGAAGGCAGAAGCTTTCTACACAGAACATTTGAGAGGAAAGCCAGAGAAGCCTGGAAATGAAGAGCCACCGGTGCAACTGCTGGATCTACCCATAACCGAAATTGAGAGGACAGAGGGTGCTGTAGGTGGAATTGACATTGAAGAAGGTGCTGTTGGGGGTGTAGAGAGTAGAGCACAACGGGAACCAAGATCAACTAGAGCTATAAATCCTATATATAAAACATAAGGATGGAAGGAATAAAATTACTCTCAATTAATATAAATGGACTTAATTCGCCATGTAAACGAACGAAAATATTCCACAAATTAGGAAAATTAAAATTAGATATAATTTGCTTACAAGAAGTACATATTCAACAAAGTAATAGTCATTTATTAGTACAACCAAAACTGGGAAAAAACTTTACTTCGTTAGCGGACTGTAAACAAAGAGGTGTGACCTTCTACATTAAAGATAAAATCCCTGCGAAACAAATCTACACAGACGAAGATGGAAGAATTTTAATGGTGGAAATAATGGACAATGCTAGGAAAATACTGCTAATTGGAATTTATGCCCCTAATGAAAAACAAGATGACTTTTATAAAAAAATCCACAAGAAAATTTCTGATCTAGACTATGCTGACATTTGCATGATGGGAGACTTCAATGGTATTGTAGACCAGAAACTGGACTATAAGACCCACAAAACAACAAAACAAAATAGAAAAACACTCCCAAAGTCCTTCTTCAGGATGATGGATGAAATAAATCTAAAAGATGTGTGGAGAGAAAGGAACCCCATTAAAAAACAATATACCTTTTACTCAAATAGACACTCATCGTTCTCTAGAATTGATATGATTTGGGCTTCAACGGGCATATCCAGCAGCGCACTAGATGTGGAGATTGAACCAAACATCTGGGCAGACCACAATCCAATGGCAATAGGTTGGAGACAACAAAGAAGAAGATCGAGATGGACACTAGATAACAGGATATTGAAAGAGAAAGAATTTGTAAAGAAAATGGAAAAAGAATTGACTTTCTTCTTTAAAGAAAACAAAAAAGAAGATACGTCTTTACAGAATCTTTGGGATACAATGAAGGCCTTTTCTAGAGGTTTGATAATAGACTATATAAGAAAGAGAAACTTAAAGAAAAGACAAGTGTCTAAGGATCTAGAAAAAGATTACAGCACATTGGAAAAAGAACTACAGAAATCTCCACAAAAGAAAGAGATTAAAATAAAGATGGACACAATAAAACACAAACTTGACCTATTGGAAAAGGAGGACCTGGCCCAAAAAATCAGAGGCGCCAAACAGAACTATTTTGAAAATGCAAATAAACCAGGCAGATGGCTGGCTTATAAACTGAGAAAAGAAAGAGAGACCAAGAAAATACTACAACTAAGAGATGAACAAGGACAATTGCATCATGGAAATATGGAAAAAAGGAAAATTATTCAAGATTACTATGCCAAGTTGTATGAACAAGAGAACATAGAAGAGAAAGAAGTGAAACAATATTTACAAAACGCCAAACTCCCCCAAATACCAAATGATACTAGAACTATATTTGAAGATAAAATAACAATGATGGAATTAACTGAGGCCCTTAAAAGACAAAATAATGGGAAGGCCCCGGGACCGGATGGCCTCCCTGTGGAATTCTATAGAACATTAGAAAAATCCTTGGCCGTTCCATTACTAGAAGTCATGAATGAAGTAATGATTGAAAGTAAAATACCTAATTCATGGTTGGAGGCATATATTACATTAATACCCAAAGAGGAGGCAGACCATACGCAAATTAAGAACTATAGACCTATCTCCTTGTTGAACTCAGACTATAAACTATTTGCCTCAATACTGGCAGAGAGACTGAAAAAATACCTAAATGGGTTTATCCACTCGGACCAAAATGGTTTTTTACCAAAGAGGCAAATTAGAGATAACATAAGGACAATTCTAAATACCTTAGAATATTATCAGGTCCACTCTGAGAAACAAATGGCTTTGATTTTCTTGGATGCGCAGAAAGCCTTTGATAACGTGAATTGGACATTTATGACTCAACAAATGGAACAAATGAATTTTGGTAAGAATTTTATTCAAGCCATACAAACGATATATCACAAGCAAACAGCCAAGATAATGATAAATGGAGAGCTGACGGATCCAATTGAAATTAAAAGAGGTACGAGACAAGGCTGTCCACTGTCACCACTGCTTTTTGTTTTAACATTAGAAGTACTAAATAGAAAGATTAGAGAAGAGGAAGAAATAAAGGGAATGACCATTAAAAAGGAAGAATACAAGTTGCAAGCATTTGCTGACGACTTAGTCTTCATTCTTGAGGAGCCATTTCAATCTGCACCTAAACTGATAGGAGAAATCGAGGCGTATGGAAAAGTTGCAGGTTTAAAAATAAACAAAGACAAAACAAAGATTTTAACAAAAAATATATCCCGAAAACAAAAAGAAGAATTGGCGGAAAATTTGGAAATGCAAATCACAAATAAAGTTAAATATTTGGGGATTCACCTAACAGCCAAGTGCAGCACTCTCAAAGAAGATAATTATATTAAATTGAAGCAACAAATTGTAACAGACTTGGCGAAATGGAAGAATCTTCAATTATCAATGATTGGTAGAATCGCAACAATTAAAATGAATATCTTACCTAGACTGTTATACCTGTTCCAGACTATTCCAATTAAGTTGGGGAAAGGATATTTTGAAGAATTAAATAAAATAGTGTTGAAATTTATATGGCAAGGGAAAAAAGCAAGAATAAAATGTAAATTGTTACAAGATTCCAAATCAAGGGGAGGGTGGGGTTTACCTGATTGGGAGTTATACTATCAGGCAGCTAGTCTGATGTGGATCAAGGAATGGATAATGCTAAGAAATGATAGGCTTTTGAATCTAGAAGGTCATGACTTGCTGTTGGGATGGCATGCATACTTATGGTATAAAGGAACTAAAAAACATGGTTACTTTAGAGACCATTCTATAAGAGAGGCTCTGTTATTAAACTGGCAGAAGGTTAAGAGGTCGCACACAAATTCCATTCCTGACAAGCACAGGAGTAAAAGTCCTCATGAAATTCTCTCCCTTTTCTGTGTCTGAAGCAAAGAGGCCAATCAGGGTCCATCTGAAATGGAGGAGCAGCTGGACAATTGCTGGGTACTGGAATCCTTCTTTGGGGAGAATGTGGTGGGAAAAGGGGAATCGACTTTTATCACTCAGAGCCTCTGAAGCTGATCCAAAATGGATCTGGAAAAGGAATTGAAAGGATTAGAGCCATGATAGGGAACCTGTGGCATGCAGAGCGTCCTCTCCTGGCACGCCAGCCGCCGCAGCCCAGCTCCACTAGAATCCACATGCAGGGGCACCTCCTGCCGGACAGCTGGTTTTGGGGCCTTTGTGGAGGGCCAGGGCGGGGGACGCGCGAGTATGCAGTGGGGGGGGGGGCACTCACATTGCGCAGGAAACTCCAGCAGGCTGGGAGTGAGTGTGAATGGCCTGGCTCTCCAGTGCTTTCTGGCTCAGTTGGAGGCTTCCTTCAGCCTTCAAACAGTTGCAGGGTTTGGGGGGAGGGTATGCTTCCAGGTTGGTGCAGGAGGCTTTTCAGGGCCAAAATGGAGCGTGGAAAGCGCAGCTTTTCCACCCGTTATTCCCGAATTGTGAGCTCTTAGGAAAGAATCCCCTCCTTGTGGGTTGTTAACAGTGGTGGGTTTCAAAATTGCCAAGGGCCAGGGCAGGGATGCATGAGTATGCACTGTGTGTGTGTGTGTGCGTGCGTGTGTGTGTGTGTGTGCTCGCATTGTGCAAGAAACTCCGCTGGGCTGGAAGTGAATGGTCTGGGCCTCCAGTGCTTTCTCGCTCAGTTGGAGGCTTCCTTCAGGCTTCAAACAGTTGCAGGGGTTTTGTTTTTTATTTTTTGCTTCCAGGTTGGTACAGGAGGCTTTCCAGGGCCAAAATGGGGTGCAGAAAGCACAGGTTTTTTTTTTTTTCCATTTTGGCCCTGGAAAGCCTCCTGCACCAACCTGGAAGCAAAAAACCCCAAACAAGCCCTGCAACTGTTTGAAGCCTGAAGGAAGCCTCCAACTGACCCAGGAAGCCCTGGAGAGCCAGGCCATTCACACTCACTTCCAGCCCACCAGAGTTTTCTGCCCCAGGGCAGAAATGAAAACCTGTTCTGTGGAGCCCACTGCCACTTGGGCGGAGGAGGACGACCACACGAAGAAGAAGAGGAGGAGGAGAATGGCGAGGCTTTGCAGGAGCCTGCAGGGAGCAGGTCAGGTGGGGCTGGCTGGCTGGCTGGGGAGGGGGCAATCATGGTGCTTAGGTGGTAGCAGCCTGCATGCCCCAAGTGTGCTGGGGAGGATACTTCCGGTTCCGGCGGCTACGGCGACGGGCAAGTTCTTTGCCCGCTCCTACTCTCCAGTGGGCTTCCCTGTCTCTGGGGGGGCACAGGACGCCCCGGAGAGGCATCCTGCCGAGGGAGTGGCTCGCGGAGGACCCTGGCATCGGCGGCGGCTGGTGGGGGCTTCTCCACTTTGCTCCAGGCACCGGGGAGCAGTCTCGGAGGGCGCCCCTGCGTCTCGCTCCATGCCGATCGGACAATGCAAAATTGAAGGAAGCAGCGGCGGTATGGTGAGGTGCTTCCTCTCTTCATTCCCTTTCTCTTGAATTGATGGACCTTTCAGCAATTTTAAAAGTTAAAATTTCGGATTCTTTTTGGAGGTGCGGCTGGAGGGAGGGGGATTTCCCCCCCCCCTTGGACAAGCGGCTTGAGAAAATTTTGCTTTCGCCCCCAGGGGAAGGAGGAGGGGGGAGAGCCAACTAATGATGCCTCACCCCTGTAAAAGTGATTTTCATTGGATTTAGCTCCAGAATTTATGGATGACCTGAGAACTTTGTGAACTTTTAATATTTTGCTATGCCTCTGAGCCCAAAGCTGGCAGGGCAAGATGGCACACTTCCGTTGTCTTCATGAACTGTGAAACCTGACTCCACCTTTAAAATTCAGGCTTCCGGTCTTTGTCTCCGTGTCACCCAGAAGAATCTCTTGTGTATTGCTGAACCCTCTGGAGAGAAAATCTTTTTCTATTGCTAGACTGACTAAAGAAACTCCCACCTGCTTGGATTTTCTGCCTCCTGGACTCATCTGTCTGCTCTACTTCTCCAGCTGTCCAGTCTCTACACTGACTGATCTCTCTGTTTTATAAACTATGTCTCCAAAAAGACCACCCCCTGGAAAACCTGGCTTTGCTACTTCTGCACCGACATCTGCAACATCCAGTCCTGCCACACAGTCAAAGATTACAGAACTGATGCAACCTAAGAGTACAGAGATGGATTTGCAACAAATGCTCCAGCAACTCATACAAGGCCAGGAAGAAATTAAGAAACAATTAAAGGAAATGAAGGAAGAAATTAAAGAGAATCAAGTCCAAATTTATAAGAACTCACAGAGACTGGACCTTGTGGAGGGTGGGGTGGCGGAGGCGAGGGGGGGGGTAGAGGCTCTGCAGAAGGGAAACAAAGAACTTGATATCCAACAAATGAAAACAGAGTTTGAGAGAATGTCCTTTTATCTTAGATTTCAAAATGTTATAGAAGCAGATGGGGAAAATATAAGGGACATTATGACTAATATTTTAGCTGAATACATACACAAAGATAAACAACAGATGGAATGGGAGATAGATCTGGTCTATAGAGTGAATTCAGCATATGCCAGAACACACAATGTACCCAGGGAGGTCCATATTAAATTCCTTAGGAAAAGCACAAGAGACGAAATTCTGGGTGTACAAAGGGGGCAAGCATTGACATATCACGACAGGGAGATAACCATCTTGAAGCAGATCCCCAAAAAAATTAGGGAGAAAAGGAAAAATTATTCACAATTGGCGAATAAATTATACCAGAAGGGGGTGTGGCTTAGATGGTTGATGCCTGAAGGTATGCTGATATTCTGGGAGGAGACAAGAATCAGAATCAATACACCCATAGAGGCACAGGCCTTTATGGAAAAAAATAAGGCGAACCTAGAAAAAACAGAAGACTCTACAACGGTCACACAGGACACGGGAGGGGCCGGAGCTCTGCCAGCGGGGGGAGAAGGGGCAACACCAAGAAAGCTCAGATCACAAAAATGAATAAGAAAACCACATTGTTATAAACAGACCGAAAGTAATAATGAAATTATATCTAGACTATATATCATAATATATAAACTGATTGAAAAAAAATTTTTTTAGATTTAATATGCTGATTTTATATGATCATGTATTAATGTTTTATACTTAGATGTATCTTATGAGTTTGGAGGGAGGGGGCGTCTGCCACACTTGCAACTGCCAAAATTTGTACACCATTCCACCTACCCTTTTCCTTATAAATGTTTTAAAAAACCAATAAAAAATTTTTGAAAAAAAAAAGTGTGCTGGGGAGGAAATAAGAGGCCCTGCTTGAATGGGGATGAAAGTACACACACACACACACCCTGCCTCCCTGCTCAGGTGTCAGCCATACCAGTTTGGGTGCCCTGGCTGAAGCACGCTTTCCCTGACACACACACACACACACACACAGACACACTTAGATTTCTCTCTTACCCTACCTGTCTCTGTCTGGCCCCATTTGCATGCTCAGCTGTCGCCCACACCATTGGCAGCAGTTTGGGTGCCTTGGCTGAAGTATGCTTTCTCTGCCAAACACACTTGGATTGCCTGTCTCTGTCTGGCCCCATTTGCTGCTCCTTGAGACAAAGAAGCCTCACTAAGTAGCTAAGTGGAAAGTAGTTGGGGGGAGGGGAGGAGCAGGAGACCTGCAGGTATCCACTTTCCCCACCCACCCCCAGTTTCTGGATCCCTGACTCTGCAAAAGAAGATGGGTTCCTGAATCTGCACAATATTATAGCACCCAGGAGTGTCCATTCTCAGCACAAAAAGCATTTCCCAGCCAACTCTCCTCTCCCTTCTTCAAAGGCAAAGAAGCCGAGAAACAAGAGAGGAGACAGAGGTTTGGAAAGTAAGTGAGTCCTTGTTGCAGGAAGAGAGGGAGAAGCAGGAGGTATCTTAGTGGGTTGGGGAGGCCTTGAGGGTCTCTTCTATCACTAGGACCCCCATGGCCTTCCCCACCCTGAGATACAATACAATAGCAGAGTTGGAAGGGACCTTGGAGGTCTTCTAGTCCAACCCCCTGCCCAGGTTGGAGACCCTATACCGTTTCAGACAAATGGCTATCCAACATCTTCTTAAAGACTTCCAGTGTTGGGGCATTCACAAATTCTGGAGGCAAGCTGTCCCACTGATTAATTGTTCTAACTGTCAGGAAGTTTCTCCTCAGTTGTAAGTTGCTTCTCTCCTTGATTAGTTTCCACCCATTGCTTCTTGTTCTACCCTCAGGTGCCTTGGAGAATAGTTTGACTCCCTCTTCTTTGCGGCAACCCCTGAGATATTGGAACACTGTTATCATGTCTCCCCTAGTCCTTCTTTCTATTAAACTACACATGCTCAGTTCCTGCAACCGTTCTTCATATGTTTTAGTCTCCAGTCCCCTAATCATCTTTGTTGCTCTTCTCTGGACTCTTTCTAGAGTCTCCACATCTTTTCTACATCCTGGCGACCAAAACTGAATGCAGTATTCCAAGTGTGGCCTTACCAAGGCATTATAAAGTGGTATTAACACTTCACGTGATCTTGATTCTATCCCTCTGTTGATACAGCCTAGAACTGCGTTCGCTTTTTTGGCACCTGCTGCACACTGCTGGCTCATATTTAAATGGTTGTCCACTAGGACTGCAAGATCCCTTTCACAGTTACTACTGTTGAGCAAGGTACCACCTATACTGTACCTGTGCATTTCATTTTTGTTGCCAAAATGTAGAACCTTACTCTTTTCACCATTGAATTTCATTTTATTAGATAGTGCCCAATGTTCAGGTTTGTCAAGATCCTTCTGTATCCTTAGCCTATCTTCTGGAGTGTTGGCTATTCCTGTCAGCTTGGTGTCATCTGCAAATTTGATGAGTTCCCCATTTATTCCCTCATCCAAATCATTGATGAAGAGGTTGAAGAGTACTGGGCCTAAAACAGAGCCTTTGGGGTACTCCACTGCATACCTCCCTCCATGTAGATCAGTTCCATTGAGGACTACACGTTGAGTGCGGTTGGTCAGCCAGTTACGAATGCATCTGGTGGTGGTCATGGGCACATTGGTATCCTTGAATTCTGAGCTCTTAGGAAAGTATCCCCTCCTTGCGGGTTGCAAACAGCTGTTTCCAGTGGGTTAAAAGGACAAAGCAATTGGGGAAATAGTTTCCTTTGCTATATTTCCAGTCTGAATTAGACCATGGCAGGGGCCCTACAGAAGAGATCTTTCAAGGATCACTATGTATTCATAGAAACCAACTAACTTAGCTCTGCTCTTAAATGCTAAAGCTGTTGTACATAAAAAACAGAGGAGCTCTCACCAACTACCAGAACCATCATTTTGACAGTTTTGCTGTCTTGTAGTCTGTCCCCATGAAATGCAAACATGGAATAAATTGAGCCTGGTTTGTTCTCAGTCTTTTCAGTGGCCACAAACTACTAGCAAAAATTCCTTGTCACAAGACAAGGAATGTTTCCCCTTTTGCATTGGAGCATCCAAGAAGGGACATAAAAGACAAAGAAAAAGAAGGAAAGAGGAGAAGAGAGCAAGGAAGCAAAAAGAAGGAAAGAGGGGAAGGAAAAATGAAGAGGGAAGGAAAAAGAAAGGAAGGAAGGAGATTATAATGAGAGAGGGTGAGGGTGTGAGGTAAATCCTCGCTTAGCACTTGATAACCAACAGCCCTGTTGCCTTTTACCATCCCCTTGTCCCATCCTCCTGACCTCTCCTGGTGGTCTCCTATTCTATCATTGAGGATGCTTTGATTACAAAGCTAGGTCTCGTAAGGAAAAGGAGTGGGCCTCCCTCTGTCCCACATACTTTGTCCTCCTGCACTCACCATGGGCAACCAGGGAGAGTGAGCATAGCAGCAGTGGGAGCTGGCCGTTCCCACCATGGCCTCTGAAATCAACCACAATGGGGCCCTCATTGAAATTGAGTTTGACACCCCTGGACTAACAGATGACCTGAGTGCTGCATGTATTGCCCTCAAACTTACAAAGTATGAGTCAAGGTTAGAAAAATTATCAGCTTGCATTCAACAGCAAAAGTCACATTAATCAAAAACATGCCAAATGCAAACGTTTACCTTTCAATAAAAAGGTGTTTGTATCATTGAAAGTGCTGTTATTGTGGGGGGCTTTTCAGAGAAAAGATATTAATCATGTATGAGTTGTTTTTCTAAACTAAAACCTCATTATTCATGTTAAATTGCCTTGTTGGCACTTCGAGATAAATAAGTGGGTTTTGGGTTGCGGTTTGGGCATTCGGTCTCTAAAAGGTTTGCCATCACTGCATTAGAGCATACACAGAGTGTAATCTAATTCAGCTTTTGTTAAATTGCTGTTGAGAGAAGCTCCATTGTAACCTAATGTGCCAACAACATGGATAAAACCTCTAGGCGAATTGCCAAGCTTAGCCTAGCAAAGTAACTTCTTGTGAAAAGTAAAATGTGAATTCTGCCAAGTAGCCTTGCTTGTAACCTAAAATGTGCGTTCAGCATTCCCTAACAAAGATCTGAGTTATATGCCAGAAAATTGATTTCTTTTCCCTTGTACAGTCTATGGTTTTCAGAGCGCTGACAAAAATTATGAAATTTGCGTGATATCAAATGATGTTTCTATAGCAATGACGTTCTGTGCAAGCTGTAAGATGTTTGGAAACGTTTTTGGTACATGCCTGTTTTTCTCTCTCTGCCTGCTCTGTTAAGGTGGGAGACAAAAAGGTCATCCAGTCTTTTGCTTTCTGCAGAAATAAAACCTGATAATCCATAGCTTCGTCTTCAGAGTTTCACTGGACTTATCAGATTCTGAGCTGCATTCAAAAACCTTACACAATGAAGAATGCTGTGTTATATTTGGGGTCAAATCAAGTCCAAACTATTATATTTTAATAAATCCAATCTTGTTCTCATGAAGGCATTAGAATAATTTGTTAATTAGACATTGTTTAAAATATTAAAGATAGAATATTAGCAAGATTGTATTATAAAAGTGGAAAATAATAAATAAATTAAAAAACTATAAACAATGTAAGTCATATTAATGTATCTCACCCCTACAATTTATTGCAATTAGATTAACATGTGCAAATGCCAACTGAAGTATTCTATTCCAATAAAGGGCCTACTATAATTTTTGAGGATTGCTGCATATTTTAATGTTTCTAAGGCCCAGATTCTTTGTGGAGGAATCTTTTTAGCTTCTCCAGTTGTACAAGAAACAGGGAGACCTCAGGTCCTCATACAATTTGTCAGTAGTAGAATCCAAGATTGGTCTTTAATTGAAGTTTTGTCTGTTCTAACAGCCACAATTTTCAGAGTCTGTTAGTTTCCATAGATTAAAATCAGATTTCTGATTTTAGACAAAATAGAAATTGTTTAAATTCCCAAATCAGCTCTGATGGGCAGCAGCTGGAGTCCTTTTGTCCACCCCAAGATACTCCTCGGAGGCTGTGATTGGATTGGTTCTGCTGGTGGTTTCTCTCTGAAGCCCCAAACATCAGATTGATGTAAGAACATGGGGAAAACCTTGGCCTCACATACTTTAATAATTGGGGCTGAGGAAGCTGGAGAGCTATGAGGTTTTCTTTTAAGCAACACTTTCACTCATGTCTTTGATCTAACTGAGCTCTTTTGATGATGAGGGAGCCAAGATTCAGTCTCAGAGAAAACAACCCCAGGTAAGGAAAGGTCTTATTTGCTCTATTGGCTGACCATCTATGGCTAGGATGTCATTTCCCAAAGACCATAACTCTTGAACTTGATTTATTAATTATCAGATAATTATTATGAGAAAAGAACCCAAGTCTTCCTCACAGGGTATATAATCCAATGTGTAAGTGTGATAATATCACAGTGTAAATCAGCATGTTCCAATAGGTATTTAGCATGCTAAACATATGTACCCATAACGGAACTTATAACAAAATAAAAGGGTTGGAAAGGATCTTTGAGGTCTTCTAGTCCAACCCCCTGCTCAAGAAGGAGACCCTATACCAGGGGTCCTCAAACTACGTCCCACAGGCCGGATACAGGCCACTGAAGCCATTAATCCAGTCCATGTGGGACCATGAGGCTGCCCCGCCCAAATCACCCCGCCCACTTGCCAGTCCCCACCCACCGGCTGAGTGCATGCCTTACCTTTGCAAGCCCCACGGACTGAAACTGCAAAGTAAGACCAAAGCTTTTGGCTGGCAAAGTACTTCTGGGGGCTGGGGAAGCCAAAAACGGGATGCACAGAGGCCCCAGGAGGGGAAAATGGCGCCCTCTGCCTCAGCTTCATAGCTCAGGCTGAGTGGAACGCAGAGCCATGTCACCTGGCACGCGTGGCCTTGCCGGTTGCTCTTCCGGGTTTCTTGTGCTCATGTGTGTGCAACAATCACCTGGCCTCACCAGGCTGAGTCCTTCTGGGGGTGATGCTGTCTATCCCATATATTTTTAGCTTTCGAAGAAGTAGATGGTCGTTTACTTTGTCAAAGCCTTCCTAAAATCCAAGTACTGGAAACTATGTGCACTGCATTTCGCTGGTCCACTAATTTAGTAATTTTTGCCAAAGAATGAAATAATATTTATTTATGATCTGTGTTTGGATCCTTCATTAGTTGAAGTAAGTTGTCAATATGAAGAGAGAATAACAAGGGTTCAAATATGCATCCTTCCCTTCCTCCTTAGTAAGTTTCAATCCTTCTTCTCATTGCTCCGTTGAGCCCCAACCTCCCTCTCAAACAAGGACCTGGAGAAAGAGCCTGGATCAGAGCCAACAGGCTGAGCTCCATTTTGAGGGCAATCAATTTCCTACATAATATTTCTCTGTTAATTATGACAAATGCACTAACATCTAGAAAGCCAGCAAACCGTGTTTTACTTCATTGATATAGATGAGATATTTCAAGACAAATCTGTTAGCAATATTATTGACATGCAATATTTATTATAAAATCTATATAGCTGTTCACTACCTAAAACCTTCTGTTTCTTCTGCAAGGAATGCATTTTTCTCAAGTTTAACTAAGAGGAACTTGGCATAAATTTTAGCCACAATATATGCTATTCTCTTTGGCCTATAATTTCTAGAGTCCTTTTTATTCCACTTTTTAGATAGTTAAAACGCTGCTACTGCCAACTTCAATCCGACTGGATAGGGTAGACATTATTTATATGTAAAAATGAAGACGCCAATAGAGATATCTGGGATATTGTTTTATCTGTTAGTTGGTAGAATGTCTTCTTCAGGGAATGTATTGCTTGCATTTCAGGCCTTTTATGATTAATCTCAACATGAACATAATGGGGTAAAATATTGACAGTTGCTAATATGGAGAAAAGCAGCTCTTGAATTCCACGGAGAAGGCATGATTGCATCTATTGCTCACCACCCCTCACCACACCTTTTACAAGATGGAGAAAAACACACACGAACCTGTGGGACTTTGTAGGTGCCTCCTAATGTTGACATCTGGATGGAGATCTCCCTTTTAGCTCCATCAAGAAGAGCCAGAAGGTTCTCCTTCCTTCCACAGCCGTAGTTGGGGACATTGGCTTCTCCAGTGGAGAGAATGTCCAGCAAGGCATCTGAAGTGCAGAAAGTGCTGAAATAGTTGTCATGGATGTTGTAGCCCAGTGTGAGGTTGTGCAGGAGCTGGAAATTCTTGTTGACCATTTGAATGTTGAAAATGAATATTAGGCCATATGCAAAACCATAAACATCCCTATTGTTAAAAAAAGTTATTATAATCAACAGCACCAACAAATACTTTTTAAAAAATATATAATCCCCCAGAAGCCTACTGAGCCTTAAGCCAACATTGATTCAAAACCAATGATCAGTTACACAAATATGGAAATGGGCTGAAGTACAGCAACTACAACTGGTTCAACCACTACTTTAAATAAAATTCATTATCCAAGTGATAAATTAAGGATTGAATTGAGAGAGGAAAATAATCTGCAGCCTTTTCAGCTTTTTTTCAGACCCCTTTTTGAGTCTCTTTCACAAAATCAGACAAAGAGAGAAGCCATGGAAATCAAAATCATTCAGGAAATTAGACATAATCCCCAATATAGGAATAAATGAAAAATAAAAACAGAAAAGAAGGAGAGTGTTAGAATGGAGGGAGTGCAACTCCATCACCCTGAGTGACTTACAGATCATGAAAAACAAACTGAAGAGAAGGAGCCACGTTGAAAAGCAACTTTGTATGCAATCTTTCCTTTCCAATAGTGACTATACCAATGAGATGGTCTCCTGGGCTGTAAAAGCTCTGTGGTTGTTTTCCATCCTGGTTCTCCAAACTCTGCGGGCATTTCATTCTCAGCTTCCCAGAGACTGGATGGGACAAAAGCAGCATCAGAAGCAGAAGCAGGAGGTCCATCATTCATGGGGCGAATCAATCAATCCTCTTCTTGTTTCTAAAGAAGAATTAGAAGAATTCAAAGGACTCTCACAAGGTGGAATATGATCCAGTTGCTTTCCTGATTCAAACACAGAGAAACACTCAGCTTCATCTGGAAAGGAGAGAGATGGACATTCAAGAGCACAGACCCTGCCTGTCCCAAAACTCCATATTTCTCTGCTCAAAGTCTCCCTTGGAGGATTCAGCCAAAGAGCAGAGCTGAAACTTTTATCATAATTCTCCCTCTCAGGAGGGATCCCTGAATAATTCAACTCGTTCTTGGACTCAAAGGTTGTTTGGAAATTCTCTGGAGAGAAATGAAAGGGAAATCATCCCCATGTGATTCATAATAACAGGGGCAGAGATGGAATTAGATCCATCATCTAGAATTGAGAGTTTTGGGGTCTCCATGCTTGAAAGTGGCCCCAGAGGGAATACAAGGTACTTGTGGCTGAAGACAAAAAGATATGTGGCATTTGTTGGCATTGTGGTTAAAGAGAAAAATCCCAGAGGCCAGAGCATGAAAATAGACCTAAAATAGCTGCCTGCTGAGTTGGAGCCAAATTTACTTTATTTTGAAAGCTAATGCTCAAAGGCACCACACAAAAGGGCTGATGAAATAGTGTGGTCAGACTCCAAGAACAAAATAAACTTTAGTGAAAAAGTAGTTACCAGAAGTTTGCAGACTTAAAAAAAATCACACACACACACACACACACACACACA
The DNA here is from genome assembly GCF_964273705.1 of Natrix helvetica. Lineage (NCBI taxonomy): Eukaryota > Metazoa > Chordata > Lepidosauria > Squamata > Natricidae > Natrix > Natrix helvetica. Next base: position 135,303,200 of record NC_138551.1, read on the forward strand.
TACACACACACAAACAGAGGTTAGGAAAAAACCAAGTGAAAGAAATGGAGAAATCAAGGCTGCCCCTCACCCCACATGAGGAGGGGAGGGGGTGAAGGGGAGCTCAGGACTCTAGTGTTACAGATGAAAAAGCTGATCTACAAAATCCAACTTCCATCCCAGGAATGCAGAAGCTCATATCCCATGTTCCCCTGCCACCCTTTCCCATGCAGAGGCCAGGCAAGGGAGCTCTTGCAGGGATGCCAGACTCTGCCCGGCTGAGTGGGGAGCCCCACTTAGGAGGAAGAAGCTGGGCAGCCTCACGAGGCGCAGAACGGCGCCGGAGGACCCTAGGAAGATTATGGAGGAGACTGGGACAGTCCTACGGACCTCGGAACACGGCTTTGGGTCTGGTTTTGCTTTGCTTTTTTGACAACTTGCCCCTTGCCTCTTCCACTTGCTTATTCCGAGCTACTAACCAGACCATCCTGACTTTGGGCTTACTTCTACCGTCCACCATGAATTACATCTCAGCGCCATCTACAAACCAGCTGGCAATCCAACACCCCATCCTTTCCATCAGGGATGGTCAACTACCCCCCTTTTGTAGGGAATCCGGCTTATAAAAATCAGAAGAAACAACTACAGAAAAACAACCACAACACCCGAAAACACATGCGGCCCTGTGTGTAACAATATATTTATCTGAGGTTAGATCTGCTGCGGCTGCGAGAGTCCCCCCTCTCGCAGATATGGCCCTCTGCCCTTTCAAGGGCCCACCTTAATGACGGGTTTGTTAACCCAGAGAGGTGGAGGAAACGGAAGCTCAGGGGATTTTTAATAAAAAGCTTTTTAACAGTTTTAGGGGGCTCCAAAGGGGAGGGGAGGGTTAAACCGACCAGGAATGGGATTAGTGCCAGGCGAACAGGTGTGGTCAGGAGGGGAGTGAGCAGAGCGAGGGAGAGGGGGGGAAATAACATTCCTACAGAGGGCTTTGTTATACCAACGGTCGTAGGGAGGGGTAGGTGCGAGGACAGACATAATACCTGCAGTCGGTTGGGAGACCGTGGTTGTTGGACACGCACGGTCATTTGTACCAACCCCCGCATACTAGGTGGCCAGGATCGACAGAGCCTGGGCCTGAGGCTGATGCTGTGTAATGCGAGGTCTGTTGTTAATAAGGCCCCCCTCATAAAAGACTTGATCTCTGAGGGGGAGCCTGACCTCGCAGGAATAACGGAGACCTGGTTGGGCCATGAGGGTGGCTTGCCCCTCGTGGAAATGTGCCCACCAGGCTACCGTGTATTCCACCAGCCACGGGCCCAGGGGAGGGGTGGTGGGGTAGCGGTGATCATACGGGAGAGTCTGGAACCGAGAGAGTTCACTGTGCCACAGACATCCGGGTGTGAGTCTCTGAGTGTGAGGTGGGGCCCAGGGAGACAGTTGGGCCTGCTGATTGTATACTTGGCTCCTTGCTATACATCAGCGGCCCTGCCCGAACTCCTCGAGCTGATCGCAGAGATGGCAGTAGAGACCCCCAGACTGTTAGTTATGGGGGATTTCAACTTGCCGTCGATGGGAGAAGCATCCGAGGTGGTTCGGGAGTTCATGGCTTCCATGACAGCCATGGACCTGACTCAATTAATTCAGGGCCCCACGCACGAGGGAGGTCACACAGTGGATCTTGTTTTTGTCTCTGGCCAGTGGGCGAGTGATCTGGGAATAGGGGACTTAGCCATCACACCCCTGTCATGGTCAGATCACTCACTTCTCCAGCTTGACTTCCCTGGTACTACCCCCCACCGCGGGGAGGCGGAACCAGAATGTCCTAGATGGTTCCGCCCCAGGCGCCTGATGGAACCGGAAAGGTTCCAGACAGAGCTTGGGCCACTTCCTGTCGACCTGACCCACTCCCGGACGGAGGACCTGGTGGCCGCATGGAATAGTGCAGCCGCCGGGGCCCTAGACCGGGTTGCGCCTCTGCGGCCTCTCCTATGGCAAAGAACCACCCTGGCCCCTTGGTTTACCGAGGAGCTGAGGGTGATGAAATGCCATAAGAGACGCCTAGAGAGCAGATGGAGATCCTCTCGTTCCGAATCTGACCGAACACAGGTAAGAGCCTACTTAAGGACATACCTTGTGGCATTGAGGGTGGCCAAACGTTGATATTGTGCCGCTCTCATTGCATCCGCAGACAACCGTCCTGCCGCCCTGTTTCGGGTGACCCGCTCTCTTCTATCACAGAGGCCGCGGGAAGCCCCTTTGCAGGGCAGGGCAGAGGAATTTGGGGAATATCTGCAGGATAAAATCGCTCAGATCCGGAGGGAATGGGTCTCCTTCAGTGATCCAGGGGAGACGTCCAAGGCCAGTCTTGAGAGACCATCTTGGGAGGAGTTTGACTCTGTTGCCTCCGATGATTTGGACAGGTTGTGTGGGCGACTGCGAGCCACCACATGTTTATTGGACCCATGTCCCTCCTGGCTTGTACTGGCATCCTGGGAGGTCACACGAGGCTGGCTCTTGGGAATGTGTGAATGCTTCGTTGAGTGAGGGGTTCCTACCAGCCGCCTTGAAAGAGGCGGTTGTGAGGCCCTTACTCAAGAAGCCTTCGCTGGACCCAACTGAGCTAGCTAATTATCGTCCGGTCTCCAACCTTCCCTTTTTAGCGAAGGTTGTAGAGAGTGTGGTAGCCACGCAGTTCCCATGCCACCTGGAGGAAACTGACTATCTAGACCCGCGCCAGTCCGGCTTCCGACCCGGGCACAGCATGGAGAGGGCCTTGGTCGCGTTGGTCGATGATCTCTGGAGAGCCAAGGATAGGGGCTGTTCCTCTATCCTGGTTCTGTTAGACCTCTCAGCGGCTTTCGATACCATCGACCATGGTATCCTATTGCGCCGGCTGGAGGGGCTGGGGGTAAGGGGCACCGTTTTATGGTGGTTCTGCTCCTACCTCTCCGACCGGACGCAATGTGTGTTGGCAGGGGAGCAGCGGTCGACCCTGAGGCCACTCACTTGTGAGGTGCCACAGGGGTCGGTCCTCTCGCCTCTCCTGTTCAACACATATATGAAACCGCTGGGTGAGATCATCCGTGGTTTTGGGGTGGGATACCATCTGTACGCTGATGATACTCAGCTATACATTTCCACCCTGAACTACCCCAACGAGGCCGTTGACATGATGTCCCAGTGTCTGGAAGCCGTACGGGTCTGGATGGGAGACAACAGACTTAAACTCAACCCCTCCAAGATGGAGTGGCTGTGGCTACCGGCCTCTCGGTTCAACCAGCTGACCCCATTGCTGGCCATTGGGGGCGACCAACTGGCCCCCGTGGAACGGGCGCGCAACTTGGGCGTCCTCCTAGATGCCCGGCTATCTATGGATGACCATGTGGCAGCCGTGGCAAGGGGGGCGTTCCACCAGGTTCACCTGGTGCACCAATTGCGCCCCCTATTGGACCGGGATGCCCTTCGCACAGTCACTCATGCGCTGGTGACGTCTCGTCTGGATTACTATAATGCTCTTTACATGGGGCTTCCCTTGAGATGCACCCGAGGACTGCAGTTGGTCCAGAACGCGGCCACGCGGGCAGTGATTGGGAGTATGAGGTACTCCCATGTGACACCTCTCCTGCACGAGCTGCACTGGCTCCCTGTAGTCTTTCGGGTGCGTTTCAAGGTGTTGATCACTATCTTTAAAGCGCTCCATGGCACAGGACCTAGCTATTTGCGGGATCGTATCCTGTTCCATACATCCCTGCGACCAATTTGCTCTCACAGAGAGGGACTTCTCCAGGTGCCGTCCACTAAGCAATGCCAGAGGGCGGCGCCGAGGGGTAGGGCCTTCTCTGTGATGGGCCCAGCCCTCTGGAATGACCTCCCCCCCGACATTAGGACAGCTACCGATCTCAGCTCCTTCCGCACGAAACTCAAGACCCACCTGTTCCAACTAGCCGGCCTGGCCTGAATTATAACTATATTTTCTAATCCCCCTGGATAATTTTAAAATTTTAAATTAAGTTTGACTTTGGGTATTTTAATTGTTTTTAATTGCATTATGTTGCTCTTAACTAATTGATTGTTTATTTATTATGTATTGTACAATGTTTTTGTATATCTCCTCCTTGTTATTTATTTGTTGTGTAATGAATTGTACGCTGCCCCGAGTCCCTTGGTGGAGAGGGAGCGGCCTATAAATTGGATTAATAAATAAATAAATAAATAAATAAATAAATAAATAATAAATAAATAAATAAATAAATAAATAAATAAATAAATAAATAAATAAATAAATAAATAAATAAATAAATAAATGTTGGGGAAGGGAAGCAGATCTGCAAAATCCCCCTCCAGGTTCCATCTTCTTGGGAGTCTTGGGAAGGGGGAGACCATATCACATGTTGCACGACCACCTCTTTCTATGTATGGGGCACCCAGGGGAAAGCAAAGCCCAGACCCACGGAGAAAGCCCAGGATGGCCAAGAAGGAGGAGGGGATGTGGGGCATTCCTGGGATGAGACCAACCTGGTTTATGGATCCCAGGGTTGAATGTTGGGGGTTTCTCAAGCCTCGCTTGGGTTCCGTGTCTTTCCAGGAGAAGCTCCTGTCGGGGAGAAGCCATGCAGGGCTGGGTCTTCCAAGGGGGATCTGGGGTTGTCTGGGAGGAAAAGGCAGCCAGCCTCACTCTGGAGGGGACCCTCTGTGACTCTGAGGAAGATGGGGGTCGCTGTGGCCCCTGCAGAGCCCCCACATCCCCCAGCTGAGGAGACCCTCTTCATTGCAGCCCCGAGTCCTGTCTGGAAAGGGAGCGGCTAATAAATTCAAATTTATTATTATTATTATTATTTCTGGGGAGGGAGCTTAAGCCCCCCACTCTCTCTGCAATTCTGGGAGGTTTTGCCTTTTTCTCATCATCCCCAAAGCTTTGAATGTTGCTCTTTATTTGACCCCCCCCCTTTGGCTTGGCTTCTTCAGCCTCTTCTCCATCAGGCTGAGGGCAGGGTAGCTCCCAGGCAACCCCTCTTCCCCCTCCCCCCATTTGATTGGCTACAGGGTTGTCATGATGAAGGGGGCGGGCCAGGAATAGAGGCAACCACTAAAGAGAGGGAGGGCGGGATTTTTGTCTTCCTTGACAACCAGAGGATTTGAATGCGAAATCTGCTTTCTTTTAGGAAACCCTGCTCAGATGAAGCTCAGAATTAGAGGGAGGGAAGGGTCAGAGGAAACGAAGGGATATTTTAAAATATATTTTAAAAAACCAAGTAAAATGTAGTCCTTGACAGAAGAAAAATAAAAAGTGAACACCAAACAATGAAAAAATGATCAAACTCAGTAGAAAAAGTTGTTTAGCTCCCTAGAGTGTGATCCACGAGATACACAGCAATTAAAAGCATAGAATGATAAAATTCAGCCTTAGGCAAATCTATTGGAGACGCAGGGCAGAAAGATGGGAAGATGAAGGGAAATTGGACGTTAAAGAAAACAGTGTCATCAAACAGCTTATAGAAAATAGCTAAAATAGTTATAGTGTTAACATTTCTTTCTGCTCTGGTTGAAAGAATTTAGAATTTTTCTTTAATTTAAAAAAATGTGTAAGCTTTCCTATTTCTGAAATAAAAATCTCAACCCAGCCATTGAAGGGAGAGATAAATTCCCAGATCAAAATCAAGTTTCTAGTGTTTTGTGAGTCTGGAGTCTGGTATGTCATTAATGTGGGATGGGTGGCTCTATAAATCATTTAAAATAAAGAGATTTCTGGGTCTGGAGCCGAAAGTCCACAATCTCCAACTGCCTCTTCAGCCCAGACTGACCTCACATTGCTCTGAACTGATTCAGTTGTGTCATATGAATGGGCCTCCTTCTCCTTTTCTTATCCTGGATTATGATGGATGGTTAAAAGGAGCCATTTGTCCGTTCCAGAGCAAAATCGAGAGCAAGGCCTTTTTTGTGTGTGTTGGAGCACGGCTGAAATGCGTGTATCGACACGCTCACACAATGTGTGCCCCAGGGGTGAGCTGCCCATTCTCAGAGTGGCTGGCATGGCAAGTTGGGTCAACTGTAAATCCCTCATTTATCCTCAAAGAAAGAGCGGAAGTTCTTCCCACTCGCTTCTTCTTCCCAGGCCCTTTATGGGTTTTATCCATTTCACACCCCCATTTTCAGTGGAGGCAAACCCCCTGCACAGCCTCCCAGAGAAAGGCCTGGGCTGCAGCCATCTTCACTCTTTTGGTAACAATGACTACGAGGCCCATTGTTTAACCATGACATGAATTCCAGAGGCTTTGCTTTCAAATACTAACTGTCCATTTCTTTTAAAAAAGGCATAAAACTAAGGGCATCTGGGGCAGGGGGTTAAATGGGTACAAAACATGATAAGCCCACAGCTTTCTCCTCCTGCTGGATCTTTACTGACCAAGAGAGAGTCCCCCAAAATCCCAGGCAGAAGTTTCTTTCTCAACCTGTAGAAAAGAAAGATCCCTTCACAAGCGTGGAAGATGTTGGGGCTTCCTCTGCAAGGTCCCCTTTCTTCCCTCAGGGGAGCCTCCTGCCTCCTCATCCAGGCCCCCTCAAGAGAAACCCCACCTTCCCCAGGACTCCTGAGGCTCCCCAAGGGCCCCTCATCACACAGGCCTTCAGAAAAGGCTCCCCCGTTTTGGAACTCAGCCCCATCTGAGGCCTCTGCAGGGCCCATAGATGAAGCCAGGTCTCTGGGCAACTCTGGGAAGGCCATTCGGACAAACTTCTCAGGCTGTTTCCCTCCTACATGGACCATGGATCCAATTTCCCCTTTGCAACCGGGAAGCCATCACAATGAGGAGATCATAATGGAAGCTGGAGATGGAGGCCCTCCTGATACACACAGGGCCCCTTTGGCAGAAAAGTTGCAGGGAAACCATGTTTGTCTCCTTTAGTTGGTCACATTGGACAGGCTCTCTGGGGGAGGGGAAGCCCTGCTTGTGTGGGGGAGGCCCCCTTTCCTTGTGCTGTGGGGGAGGAGGAGCCCCTCTGCCCTCTGTGGGTGACTTCCCCACCTGGCACAGGGGTGGGCGATGGGTTCTCCAGAGGAGCCACCTGAGAAGCTGGGACTGTCCTGGAGGAGCAAACCAAGGGGCTGGACCTCATTGAGGGAGGAGGGGGCCTTGTCTGCTGCTCTTCTGCTTCAGGCAGGGCTGTCTTAAGGCCTGGGACTGATGGGCACTTGGGCCCCACGATCATAGCCCCCCCCTGCTAATCTGTGTATGTTAACCCTTCAATGCACCTTCTATCACATAAATACAGCAACATATTTATTATGCTTTACTGCATTTTTTAATTAACACTAACATGCTAATAAAATAAATATGTGTTTAATTTTATCAGCCATTTACATTATTATTCCTGTGAGTACCGCATTTTCTGGCGTATAAGATGACTTTTTAACCCCAAAAAATTATTTCAAAAATAGGGGGTCCTCTTATACGCCAGGTACAAGAAAGGCCATATTAGCAGGCCTGGCATAATTCAACTGTCCCTCCTGGCAAACGCACTATATCTGGTTATTTTAGGGGTTTTTTAATTCACTGTATTTGTTTTTAGGGGTTTGAACTTATTTTAATCTGCTTTGTACAGTTCTTTTAATGTCATTCTTACCTCCTCCATGTCAACTGTCAACTGTACATACTTAATTTTATTGTATCTGATATATTTTGTATGAACTGTACACCGCCCCGAGTCCCTTTCGGGAGAGGGGGCGGTCTAGAAGCATTAAATTAAATTAAAAAATTAAATTAAATACCAAAAGACCAAAATAAAAACAGGCGGTAACGACACCAAAACAAGGCCGCGTGGAGTGCGCAGCCGGCAGTGTAAAAAAGTTTCTCCCATGGCCGGGATTGCGAAAGGATGGTGGCCGGATCGGAGGGTCCTTTGTAAAACCGACGGCAGAGATGGATCTTTGTTCTCTCTCACCTCATTCCCGCCCAGCTCCTTTATTTCTCTCAGGTTTAGTTCTCCGCCTTGGGAGATCCCCCAGAAACCCACCCGCCCCACTTGTACCTGGCGTCTGCAATCTTCTTTCTTCCCGCCCTCGTCCTGTTGCAGGTGCCCCGAGGTGAGCCTGCCCAACGTTCCCCAGATGTGGCATCTTCTTCAAGGAGAAAGCATGCCCACGGAATGGCCTCGTATCACAAACCTTCCCCCCAAATGTTCAGTTGTGATTTGTCCTGGTGCTGTAAACTCAGGAGGAGGAAATTTGAAGTTCCAGCCAAACTGTTGGAGACAGAGGACTTTCCTTAGAGGAAGAGCACCCCAAAGATACCTTTGCCTCAAATGTATATTTGGGATGCCTCAAACTAGATAATCCAGTTTGGCCACTGTCGGTTTTTATTTGCCTGGAGCACCAGCCGTTCTCGGGAAGAACGGCTGGGAAGAAGCCTACGAACATGGCGACGGCGCAGTGCGGCTGCGCGGGCGGCGCAGGCGCCGGTAAATTCAAAAAGAGCCGAAAAGCCGGATAATAAAAGGGAAGGAATGGGCACCATCGGAGAGCCCCCGGAGAGCCCCCAGAGAGCCCCCAGAAAGCCACTTGAGGCACCGGAGGGTCACCATCAGCACCGGAGGCACGGAGGCACAGGGAGGAACAAGGCAGTAACAACGGAGCGCTGGAGAGGCACCATAGACTGGTGAGGCACTGAAATAATGGCCGGGGATGTCTTGGAGCCTTGAGGCCACTGGAGATCTGGACTTGGGGCTGGACATGGGGCTGTGGACAGGCTGGAGCAGCCTGAGCAGGCATTTGGGGCTATGGACAGGCCTGAGCAGCTACCCAGCCTAATACAATTAGGATAATGAAGCCCCCCCCCCACCCATTAAGGAACTTATATTCATCTGGGACCATTTGAACCATCTGTCTCCCATTGACCATCTTTGCCTCTTCCCACCATTTGCGCCACTTGGATATCTCTCACTTCCCCCCCCCCCTTCCTCTGGAGTTACCATCTTGATATTATTACCATCCAAATATTATTTACCATCTATCTATCATCTACTACTTACCATCTTCCTCTGAAGTTACCATCCAGACATTTTTACCATCACTTAACATCTAAACCTTAAGACTCTGGTCCTCATTGCGACCCAGCCCTGCCGGCTATTACCTATCAACTTTGTTTTATCAACACCTTACCCTACTGGGTCTTTCACTATTCAATCAATTTATTCGAGGTTAGACCTGCTCCACCTGCGAGAAGCCCCTCTCTCGCAGGTTTGGCCCCGGGCCCTTTCAAGGTCCAGCCTTGACGACGGGTTTGTGAACCCCGAGAGGTGGAAGAAAAGGAAGCTGAGGGGCTTTTTATCAAAATGTTTTATTGTGTTTTTAGGGGGTTCTAGGAAAGGGAGGGGGGATAACCAGGCCAGGAGGGAAGCCAACGCCAGACGAACAGGTGAGTCTACGAAGGAAGTGAGCGGGGTGAGGGGGGAGAGGGAACAAGTAATTCCAGTAGAGGGTTGTTTTTTTACAACGGTCGCGGGGAGGGGGGGATGCGAGGACAAGAAAAGATCGCAAGGTCGGTTGGGAGACCGTGGCTGCTGGCTACGCCCGGTCGCTTGTACCAACCCCCGCAGCCTAGGTGGTCGGGAACTACAGAGCCAGGGCCTTAGGCTGATGCTCTGCAATGCAAGGTCTGTGACCAACAAGGCCCCCCTCATTAACGAGTTGATCTCGGAGGGGGAGCTAGACCTTGCAGGGATAACGGAAACCTGGTTGGGCCACGAGGGTGGTTTACCCCTCGTGGAAATGTGCCCACCGGGTTTCCGCGCATTCCATCAGCCTCGGGCCCTGGGTAAGGGTGGTGGGGTGGCGGTAGTTATACGGGATTGTCTAGAGCCGAGGGAGTTCACTGTTCCTCAGATACCCGGGTGTGAGTCGCTGGGTATGAAATGGGGCCCAGGGAGGCAGTGGGGTCTGCTGATTGTATACTTGGCTCCTCGCTATACGTCAGCGGCCCTGCCCGAGCTCCTCGAGCTGGTCTCGGAGACGGCGGTTGAGATTCCCAGACTCTTGGTTATGGGGGATTTCAACCTGCCGTCGACGGGAGCAGCGTCTGAGGTGGCTCGGGAGTTCATGGCTTCCATGACAGCCATGGGCCTGACCCAACTAATTCAGGGCCCCACACATGAAGGCGGCCACACACTGGACCTTATCTTTGTATCTGAACAGTGGACGAGTGATCTGGGAATAGGGGATTTAGAGATTATGCCCCTGTCATGGTCAGATCACTCATATCTCCAGCTCGACTTCCCTGGCGCTACCCTCCACCGCGAGGAGGCGGAACCAGTATGTTCAAGCTGGTACCGCCCCAAGCACTTGATGGAACCGGATAGGTTCCAGGCGGAGCTTGGGCCGTTACCTGTAGCCCTAACCCGCGCTCGGTCGGAGGACCTAGTCGACGCCTGGAATAGGGCGACGGCGGGGGCCTTAGACCGGGTCGCGCCTCTGCGACCTCTCCTGCGGCAGCGAGCCACCCGGGCCCCTTGGTATACCGAGGAGCTCAGGGTGATGAAGCGCCATAGGAGACGTCTAGAGAGCAGGTGGAGGTCCTCACGCTCCGAATCTGACCGAACACAGGTAAGAGCCTTTTTACGGACTTACCTTGTGGCATTGAAAGCGGCCAAACGTAGGCATTGTGCCGCTCTCATTGCGTCTGCGGATAACCGCCCTGCCGCCCTGTTTAGGGTGACCCGCTCTCTCCTGTTGCAGGAGACGCGGGAGGCGCCCTTGCAGGGAAGAGCAGAGGAGTTTGGAGAATATCTGCAAGACAAAATCGATCAGATCCGGAGCGGGTGGACCTCCGTCAGTGGACCAGACGAGCCGCCAACAGCGAGTCTTGAGAGACCACTCTGGGAGGAGTTTGACTCTGTTGCCCCCGAGGATTTGGACAGGTTACGTGGACGGCTGCGACCCACCACTTGTTTAACGGACCCGTGCCCCTCCTGGCTGGTACTGGCAGCCTGGGAGGTGACACGAGGCTGGCTCCTGGGCCTGGTGAGCGCATCACTGGGTGAGGGATACTTACCAACCGCCTTGAAAGAGGCGGTGGTGAGACCCTTGCTCAAGAGGCCTTCGCTCGACCCAATGGAGCTAGCTAACTATCGTCCAGTCTCCAACCTCCCCTTCGTGGCGAAGGTTGTTGAGAATGTGGTGGCGCAGCAGCTCCCGCGACACCTAGACGAATCCGATTATCTAGACCCACGCCAGTCCGGCTTCCGACCCGGGCACAGCACCGAGACAGCCTTGGTCGCATTGGTCGATGATCTCTGGAGGGCCAGAGATAGGGGTTGCTCCTCTATCCTGGTCCTATTAGACCTCTCGGCGGCTTTTGATACCATCGACCATGGTATCCTATTGCGCCGGTTGGAGGGGATGGGAGTCGGAGGCACCGTTTTGCGGTGGTTCGGCTCCTACCTCTCCGACCGGAAGCAATGTGTGTTGACAGGGGGACAGAGGTCGTCCCTGAGGCCACTCACTTGTGGGGTGCCACAGGGGTCGGTCCTCTCGCCTCTCCTGTTCAACGCATATGTGAAGCCGCTGGGTGAGATCATCCGTGGTTTTGGGGTTGAGTACCATCTCTACGCTGATGATACTCAGCTGTATATTTCAACCCCAAATCACCCCAACGAGGCTGTCGAAGTGATGTCCCGGTGTTTGGAGGCCGTCGGGGTCTGGATGGGGGACAACAGACTCAAACTCAACCCCTCCAAGACCGAGTGGCTGTGGTTGCCGGCACCACGGTTCAGCCAGCTGACTCCATCGCTGGCCATAGGGGGCGAACAGTTGTCCCCTGTGGAGCGGGCGCGCAATTTGGGTGTCCTCCTTGATGCCCGGCTGTCAATGGAGGACCATGTGGCAGCCGTGGCAAGGGGGGCATTCCACCAGGTTCGCCTGGTGCGCCAATTGCGCCCCCTACTGGACCGGAGTGCCTTGCGCACGGTCACTCATGCGCTGGTGACGTCTCGCCTGGACTACTGCAACGCCCTCTACATGGGGCTTCCCTTGGGACGCGTCCGGAGACTGCAGCTAGTTCAGAACGCAGCCGCGCGGGTTATTATGGGAAGTACCCATTACTCCCACGTAACACCTCTCCTGCGCGAGCTGCACTGGCTACCTGTAGCCTTTCGGGTGCGTTTCAAGGTATTGATCACCATCTTTAAAGCGCTCCATGGCGGAGGACCTAGTTATCTGCAGGATCGCATCCTACCACACACGTCCCTGCGACCTATCCGCTCACACAGGGAGGGCCTTCTCCTGGTGCCGTCCGCTAGGCAATGCCAGCGGGCGACACCTAGGAGTAGATCCTTCTCTGTGATGGGCCCAACCCTCTGGAATGACCTCCCCCCCGACATTAGAACCACTACTGACCTCCGCTCCTTCCGACAGAAACTGAAGACACACCTGTTCCGACTGGCTGGTTTGGCATAATTTACAACGTCTACCCCCCCCTGGCATATACTTTTTACTGGCTTTTAGAGGGATAGTGTATAAATTGTATGATATTTTAAATTTTATATTGTTTATTTATTAGCTGTACAGTTTTGGTCTATTTTATCCTCCTCCTATGCATACATGTATTTTATTTGGTGTTTTTTAATACGGACTGTACACCGCCCCGAGTCCCTTTCGGGAGAGGGGGCGGTATATAAGTGCTAATAATAAATAAATAATAAATAAATCAGAGGATTCATTTCCCTCTATGTGTGCGAACGTTTTTTGCCTTGGGGCTTTAATCACACAAAGGTAAATTCATTGAAGAAATAAGTTGAGCTTGAGAGTACGTACCGTATTTTTCAGAGTATAAGACGCACCATTTTTCCCTCAAAAAAGAGGCTGATAATCTGAGTGAGTCTTATATACCGAATACAGCATTTTTTGCCTCCTGAAGATCCACCCCTTCACCAAAAGGGCCATGCATACCCTTATGGAGGCTTTCGGAGAGCTTCTGGGGGCTGGGGAGGGCAGAAATGTGCAAAAAATGGGTCGGATTTTTGCCCCCCCAGCCCCCAGCAGCACTCTATAAGCCTCCATAAGGCTATGCATGCACTTTTTTTGACAAAAAATGGGCCCATTTTTGCAAAAAATGGGCTGTTTTTGCTCATTTTTGCCCTCCCCAGGAGCACTCTGCAGGCCCCGCAAGGGTATTCATGCCTTTTTAAAAAAAAACGGGCCCATTTTCATGAAAAACAGGCCATTTTTGGGAGGTTTGCAGAGTGCAAAAACTCTTTTTTTCCTTTTGGAAAGCTTTGTAACTGATTGTTGAGAATTACATTGATCAAGTGCTGACACCAGAAACACCTACCTATCTATTATATCTCTCTCTCTCTCTCTCTCTCTCTCTCTCTCTCTCTCTCTCTCTCTCTCTCTCTCTCTCTCTCTCTCTCTCTCTCTCTCTCTCTCTCTCTCCTTTTACTTACCTACCTACCTAACTATTCTCTCTCTCTCTACCTACCTACCTACTGTATTTCTCTCTCTCTCCCTCTCTCTCCCTCCCTACTTTTTTTTAATTGCCTCTTCAACTTACCTTGGTGCGTCTTATGCTCCAAAAAATACGGTAAGTGCTTGTTGAGAAGGAGGAACAGGGGGAGAAAAAAAAAAGCAACATTGCCAAGCAAAAAGCCGCACCGCCACCAATCCACCAATCGATAACCTTGGCGCTCCTCGCCTGGGCATATTTTCCAAGCTATTTCCACCCTCGGCTCGTTCACCGTTTCCTTTCCAAAGCTCTATTTCCCCCCACCCACCCTCAGTGCATCACCAACACCAGAACGATAATGCCTGCAGAAGCATGTACAGAGTTCCTTTTCCAGAGCCTAAAGCACCAATCTCCCTTCCCCAGGTAGACTGCTCTTGACTGGGGAGGCTCTGCTCCTCGCCCAAAGCTAACAATCAATGCTAAAGGGGATTTGCCAGCGCACTAAGACGGAGCCAGCTTTGTCTGTTTCAAGTGTGCAGATGGGAGACGGGCTGGCGTTTGCCGTGTCTTGTTCAACCTTCACCAATTCAAGGAGAGAAATTGGGTTCTCATGACAACAAGGATATCGGGTGGCAGACCCCTCCCTCCTCAGCCCCTCCAGCTCCCTCCCTGTCTACAGATATCTATCTGTCTGTCTTCCTTCCCTTTTCTTCCCTCCCTATCTGTTCATCTATTTCCCTCTCTCTCTTTCTACATCTATCTATCATCTATCTATCTATCTATCTATCTATCTATCTATCTATCTATCTATCTACCTCTCATCCCTCCCTATCTCTTCTCTTCCCATCCCTTCTCTTCCCTACCTTCGTATCCCTGCCTGCCTGCCTGTCTATCATTTATCTATCTAATCATCTCCATTATCTCTCTCTTTCTTCCTTCCTTCCCTACCTAGTTCTTCTTTCAAATCCTTGTTTTCTTTTAGGAGTTCTGCCTTCTCCCATCTTGCTTTAGACCCAAACAAAGGAGACGATTATTCTCTCTCCAAAGGTTTTCTATCTGCAAAACTTCATTGAAATATTTTTTTTCTCCAAAATATGAAGACCAGAATAAAATTATCCCCCTTAGGTTTTTACTTGAATGATCAGACTTGATTCAAGTAAAACCTAAAATTAAACAATATTTTGGTTTTTTATATATAGCCTTACATTTTAATTAATTTAGGTTTGCTATGATTTGAACAAGGGGAAAGGTGTCACCTCTTATTTCCCCCAAGTTTTTTCCAGGCCACCCAATTCAGACAGATGTCCAATTTCCCAAAGTGTCTTCAAAAGTGTTGCCCCTCCCCCTCAAGGGAGGGGGCTCCCAATGTGAGGCCTTCCTTCCCTTGAAGGGCTGGGCAGAGCCCCAGAGGGAGCCCCCTTGAAGGAGCCCCAGACAAAGTCAAAGGTTTACCGGTATTTTGCATGATGTCCTAATCGTGGATCCAGCTGTGGGGAGAAGCTGGGGGTTTCCCCTCAGAGACCCCTCAGCAACTGGGACCTTGGAGTAGAAGCTCAAAGGGGGATCCTGGGGGGCCTCAGGTAGTCTCTCTTGCACAAAAGAAGGGGGGAAATGGAGGTGAGAAATGTAAGGAAAGACCTCCAAGGCCCCCAGGAAGCTCAGCACACAGAAGGCCTTCAACCTGTAAAGAACCTAAGGAGGGGGAAGGGAAGAGAGGGGGAGGGGGAGGGAGGAGAAGAGGAGGAGGAGGGAGGGAGGGAGGAGAAAACGAAGGGATGCTTAACTGGATTCCTATCCTCGAACTGTGAAGACTGAAGGAGTTTCTTCCAGGCACTAGAGATGACCTTTGAATCTCTCTCTCCAAGGTCAAAGGAATCAAGTGGATCATTCAGCTCCCCCTCAATCCATCATCTCCCCTCCCTCCCTTCTCTATCCTGGATCCTCTGGCCCACTCCTTTATCAGAACTGACTGGATTCACTTAATGTCCTTTGAGATTTCCTATTTTGGGAGGTGTGAAGCAGACGGGGCAGCTGGAAAGGAGAGAATCTGTCCGGTCCAGAATTAGATAGAAGATCGGATTCATAAGTCTTTTTGGCCCAGAGGCAGAAAATCTCTTTCATGGAAAGTGTCCGACTGATGGGGAGAAGGAAGGAAGGTAGAAAGAGGGTTAAGGGGTGGGGGGCATTCCTTGGGGGGAGTCTGTGGCCCCTGCAGAGCTCCCCATTCACCCCATTCGACCCCAACACCCTCTGTGGCCCTTTGAACTTTCCCCCCCCCAGAACCCAGTTTCCCCCCTGAAGTAACAATTGCCCAAGACCCTCCTTAGTTCAGGGAGTTTAATGACAGACTTTGATGTCTTCTGCACACTAAGAAGATTCCAGAAGTTTAGAGCTCCTTCTGAGCTAACCTGCTTGTCTTTCGTTACTACTTAAAGTTGGGGGGAGGGAGGGAGAAGAGGGAACCCTGAGATCCTGGACAGAAGCATCAGCTCCTCTCCGTAGTTTCCCAGGCATTTGGGAAGGGGCCACCACCAGGGTCCCCAGGCAGCCAGACTGGACTCCCCCAGTTGAGGTGCCCTGGAAACAGGCAGGAGGCCCTGAGTCCAGATGGGGATGGAAGCCCCAAAGTTCCCTTTGACCTCCTGGGAGCCTCTGGATGGAGCTTGGCGCTGCGTCCTCTGGAAACTGGCCACCCTTCGGGTCTCTCGGTTGTCGTCCTTAAGCAGATCCTGGCAGTTAAGGGGAGACTGGGGGTCATCTTGCATCAGATATACTTCCCCCCCAATCTCCCCAATCTGTTGCTTTTCTAGGCTGTGTGTTTACATTTAGGGATAGGATAGGACAGAATAGGATAGAATAGAATAGAATAGAATAGAATAGAATAAGACAGAGGGACCCTGGAGGTCCTCTACACCAACCCCTGTTCAAGCTGGAAACGCTAAAGGATTTCAGACAAATGCTTATCTAATCTCTTCTTGAAAACTTCCCTCAATGGAGCAGCCACAACTTCCACTGGTTAATAATTTTTCACTGTTAGAAAATTTCTCCTGGCTTCTTGGTTGGATCTCTCTTTGCTGCGCTTCCATCCGTTGCTCCTTTTTCCTGCCTTCAGGGTCTTTGGAGGATGAATGGAGCCCATCTTCTCCAGGACAGCCGCTCAAGTGTTGGACGAGGTCATCCCGTGCCCTGCAGTCCTTCTCTTCCTAAAAGCGGACCTTCCCAGTTCCTTAATCCAGGAGTCCCAAAGACACACACAGCGATCCCTGGACAGGCATCGGGCTTCGGCAGGACAGAAACTGACCCGCAAACACCAGCAAGCCCCACCCGCAGGAGGCAGGCAGCCCACGAACCCCCCCTCCTTCTCCTCTCTGGTCCCAGGAAAAGCCTCTCTCCATGGAACCGGCCCCTTGGGCCCAGGGGGGGGCGCTGCCTTCATCACCATTCCCTGGTCCAGCCTCCGGACCCCCCCCCCCCACTTTCTTGCTCTTCTCTGCCCAGAGGGAGTCGCCCTGGCGATGGAGACCGAGAGGTTGGGGGATGCGGACAGCAGACCCCCCAAACCTGCTCTGAGAGTCCCAGAAAGCCTTTCATTTCAGAGCCCCACTTTGTTGTTTCGGGGGGGGGGGATTTGCAACAAATTTGCAAGGCGGAGTCCTGGAACCTGAGCCCCAGTGGGACATCGAAGCAGCTACGGGGTGGGAGAGCCTCTCTCGCCCCCCACCCCACCCCGCCCCGGCAGACGCTGCAAGGCGGCCGGCCGCTGCGGAGGAGGCGGGGAGACGCCGGTCTTGGAAGAAGCGGATCTGCGGGGGTGGGGGGTCGGACTCCGGGGAGGGTTTCTCTCCCTCCGAGGTTGCAGCCGTCGGGCGGGGAAGAAACGGCGCCCGGCTGCAGTCCGGGAACAGGAGAGGCCAGGAGCAGCGGTGGCGGCCGGGCAAAGTTGGAGGATCTTCAAGGGGAGGGGGGAGAGAGGAGGGAAGGGGGGGGATTGAAGGTGTCAGCATCCCCCCTTTTCTTGCCTGCCTCCAGGTGAGGCGACGAGAGCAGCCGCATCGCCTGGAGCTTTTCCTCCGCGGCAGATTGAATCTCCCCCAGTTCAGGAGGCGCCGGTGTGAGCAGGAAAGGTGAGCTTCGGGAGGACGCCGGGATCCTCCTGGGGGATGCGAAGAGCTTGATGACGCCATCCACCCAGACTAAGCGGCCAATTGCTCTCCGTTGCCGATGAAGAGTGAGGACTCCTCCCGAGGGGCCAGTCGGTCTTCGGAGGGGCTGCTGGGCTTTGGGGGACCTTCCCCATTGAGTAGCCAAACTTCTCAGAGGATCGGAATATTCGAGGGGTGGGAGCAGCCGTTGCTTCTCCCCCCACAAAAGGGAAGGGAAGGGAGGGGGGCAAATGGGCTGTTTTGCTTGGACTTCCTTGTTCGGAGCTAAAAGCCTGGGTGGATTCCTTTCCCATTGACCGGAATCCCAAAGCGCCCTTAACCTCTGAATTTGGAGAAGCTTTTGCAATTGGATGGACTGGCTTGGCTGTGGGACACACCCAATCACGGGAACCAAACCAAGGATGAAAGGGAAGAGTTCGACCCAATGGATCTTTCCAAGGAATCCGTTTTTCCAGAACTGGTTTAAGTTTGGAAGATGCTGAGAGGATCCTTGTAATGTCCCGGGGGGGGGGGGCAGCATAGAGCAGGGGGCTCCAACCTTGGCAACTTTAAGCCTAGCGGGCTTCAGCTCCCAGGATTTGCTTTGCTGGCTGGGGAATTTGGGAGTTGAAGTCCTCCAGGCTTAAAGTTGCCAAGGTTGGAGACCCCTGGCATAGAGCCTATTTTTATGGTTGCTATCCTTTTCTTGGGTGTTATATTTTATTCTTATGCACCGACCGGCCAAGGGATGCTGCACATAAGATGGGGGTCCCGTCACTCTCTTAAACAATCGAAGAGGAGGTGGCGCTTCTTCTGGGCGATCTCCTGTCCGAAGACAAAATCAAGGTGATATCAATGAAGGAGGAATTTGCATTCAGTCTGTGTCAGTTGTCTGGAAAGGGGGAAAGGAAAAGAGGAAAGGAAAAGAGGAAAGGAAAAAGGGGAAACGAAAGGGGGAAGGACAAGGCTTCTCTTCAGACGGGACCCCGCGGAGCTTCCTTCACCTCTGGGCGTTTCTTCACCCACTCCTCTCTCTCTCTCTGCCCTCCCCCAACCTCTTCCCTTCTCCCGCCCCCTCCCTCTTTTTCCCCACCTGCAGTTTCCCTCCCTGATCAGCTGCCCCAAAGTCTCCGGAGCAGATTTGCGACCTTCCCTTCCGCAGCTCTTACCCCGTAGAAGAGCCCAACGCAGCCAGGGAGCCTCCTTCCAAAACGCCTCTGAGGAGCCCAGTGTTCGGCAGGGATCCTGGCCCCGAGGGCCCCGCTGTGGCTGAGATCTTCGGCTAATGGGCAGCAAGCGCGCCTCCCGCGAAGGGCCCCGCGGCTTGTGGCTGGAAGAGGGGGGGGGCAAGAGGCCTTGGAGCTGTGGGGGGGGGCAATTTTGGGATGGTGGTGTTGGAAGATCAAAGGTTTCCTGGTTCGTTCCCAGCCGGGAGTCACCACCGACGCCTAGAAGAAAGTTTCGTGAAGACAGCCACCTGAAAGTTATGAGCTTTATTGAAGGGAAAAAAGGGAACGGGAAGGATGAGACGCAGCTCTGTCGTTCCCGGGTCTGCAGCACCATATACAATTTGGTTTCTCCTTATATACAGTTTTTCTTGCCCCTGGCTACAGTGTAAATTTTACTGAGAATAAAAGTTCCTTTATTCTGGATGATCGTTCTGATATTGATTCTCTTGTCTTTTGGGTTTCGTTTGTCTGGTATCTTGCCCTTATGTTAATCTTATCATAAAACCTGAAGAGGATGTTTTCCTGTTATTCGGGGCGCTTATCAAAGAGATCTGTTTTATGCAGATGGTCATGGTGTTTGTGTTATCTTGTAATCATTGCTAGATTCGGGGTTTTCCCAACTCCATTATCCTTTTCCTAATCCTATTATCTTATCTCCTTTGTGACTAAGTGTAACCTTTTCCTGTTTACGTGTGCGTGTTTTCCTCTAGCTTTGGTCCTTGATTATGTATTCATTAGTTTGTTCCTGTTTGTGCTCTTTGGGTTATTTTTCGTTACCTTACTACAATCCCTCATTCTGAACTGGGGCAAAATAATTGATGTCAATTATTTTCGCCCCCTCAGTGTCGTTGGGTGTCTCATCGGGGTATACTTGAAAGTCCCGGTCTATCTGGATCATCATGAGGGCTGCTTGGCTGTGTTTAGTTGTTTGTGAAGTCCTAGTGGGTTGACAGGTTCTTAAGCAGGCTAGGCAAGGGGGAATACAATGGCAGAGGCAACACGTGAGGGCTCCTATGACACAGACTACGACGATTCCTGTCAGGAGTATTTTAAGCCAGTGAAAGTCTGGCAGCCAGGAATAAATCCAGGACCAGTCTATGGAGGGTTGGTCCTGACCTATGTTCTGAGCCAATTCTTTTAGGTGGTGGATGTCTTTTCCTACAGCTTCAGAGCTTTGGTCTAGGTTGAAGCAGCACAACCCTCTGAACTCCGCGCAACCGTGGTTATGTTTTAGCAATAGGAAGTCTATTGCTGCGCGATTCTCCAAGGTGGCTTCTCTAACTTGCCGCAGCTCTCTGTTTAAGGCATCCAGCGCATGGGAAGTCGAATTTAAACCCTTTGCTAGGGTACATGCCAGGCTATTCAAATTTCTGGAATTTCGTACTGCTAGCCCTGGCACTCCCACTAGTGATACTGCCAATGAAACATATTCAGCTTTTGTCAGTAGGGACACTTTAGATTCGCAATCTGAGTCTAGGGAGTGAAAGGCCCTTTTGTGTCGCCTCTGTAAAGACGGCATGAGCATGGTTAATTTTCCTAGGGTGCATGGCCCCCCTGTAGAGTTGGCCGGTATATATGAATAGGCTTGTAATCCACATAGTATGAACCATCCGTGGGGTAGCCTCATGTAGCTATAGGAGTGGGGAATGTTTTCTGTGTGGTTGCATTTGAGGTCGGTGTTGTTGAGGTTAGTGCAACCTTCCCCTCTTTTGGCCTCGCATCCCTTGATCCTGAAACACCAGGATGAGGATGAAACGGCCGCTATGTGTAGGGTGTACATGTCTAAATTTTTAGCCTTGGTAACGTTTCCCCAGTCATAAATGTTTGAGTATGATGGAGTGATGAGGATGTGCTGAAGCTTAGTGTCGTTGTGAATGGCTTGGGGTCCCACTGCCACCCCCATGAGGCATGTTTTTAAAATGTCTTTTACTGAGCTCCCTCCCTCTAGGCAGAAGTCTGTAGTGTTAAGCACTTCCTTTGCTAAATATTCCCATATGTTTCCTTTCTCTGGGATGAGGTTTGGTTCTAAAAATGCAGTTACTTGAGTTACAGTCAACATTATACAACAATATAAGATCTTTGTCCCCATACTCTCTTTTCCCATTTTCAACTAGATACCCACTAAATACCCCCCAAATACCCCCCCCCTTTTTTTTTTTTTTTTTTTTTTTTTTTGAAAGTTACGAAAAGTCTTAAAGTTTTTGTTAACCAACAAGTCTTTTTAGGTCAGTTTACTTGTTCCCTCTCTTGGAAGAGGGCCTCTAGAGTCCACTGCTGGGTTTCCGGATCACGTCTCAGCTTAATCGGTGGGATGTCAGCACTGTGGTCTATAACCGCGGGCTTGACGTGAGTCCAATGAATCCAGGAATCTTTTTCCGCAACCTTTACAGCTGTCTGAGTGGTCAGCAAGACTTGGTAGGGTCCTGTCCACCTAGGTTGTAATGACGTCGTTCTGGTAAAGTGTTTTATCCACACCCAGCTGCCCGGTTCGTATGGATGCAGGTTTTCTTCCAGGGGTAGCGTCTGAGTCAGGGCGCTCTGTGTCCAGAGGGTCTGGAGGCTGTTATGCAGGGCTGAAAGATAAGAGCATAATACCATATCCCCCCTATCTAGGCTTAGGGAGTGTGGGTCTAGACCTTTTAAGGTATCAGGTGGTCGTCCGAAAAGTATTTCAAATGGGGAGAGTCCAATGTCTCGCCGTGGTCTAGTCCTGATATGAAATAGTGCAATAGGCAACACTTTAGGCCAAGAGAGATGCGTTTCCTGGCAAAGTTTCCCCAGCAGGGTCTTAATTTCCCTGTTAGATCGTTCAGTTCCTCCCGAGGAGGAAGGTGAATACGGGCAGTGAAGGTTCTGGGTAATACCTAGGGCTTGGAGGACGTGCTCTAGGACTTGTGCTACAAAGTGTTTTCCACGATCCATGTCTATGACTGTAGGCACTCCAAATCTTGGTACGATATCCTTAATGAGGTGCCTTGCTGTCTCTAAAGCTGTTGCATGGCGGCAGGGGAAAGCTTCTACCCAGTGTGTGAGTTGATCCCGGCATACAAGGGCATATTGATATCCATCTGCCTTGGGTAATTGTATATAGTCCATTTGTATTTTTTCAAATGGCCTCTGTGCCCAGGGTCTACCACCTTCATGAATACTTTTCCTAGACGAACTATTATTGGCTTGACAAGTCTGGCAGGTGCTAGTCACCCTAGTGGCCTCGCTATAGATCCCTGGTGCGTACCATACACTTCTGGCAGCGTCTACTATCGCTTGCGTCCCACAGTGGCCTTTTGTGTGTAGCCTCTGGCAGATTAATCGTAAGAGGCGTCGTGGGGCTATTGGCTTGCCATCTGGCACCCTCCAGAACCCGTCCCTAAAGACTGCACCCAATGTTTCCTTCCATCTTTCTGTTTCTCCATTTTCCAGGAAATCGTCATAAGGGATGGTAGGGGTGGCTTGCATTGTTACTGCTGCCATATTTTGAGGGAGAGGTTCGGTGGCTACCCATTTTGCCGTTTCATCCGCATATCTATTGCCCTTTGTGGTCGGGGAGTTATCTGTTAGGTGGGCTCTACAGTGTATGACGGCTATGGAGCGTGGTAACCTGATGGCACTTAATAGGTCAGAGACTAAGGTAGCGTGGGCTATGCGTTGGCCAGCTGACGTGAGAAACCCCCGCTGTTTCCATAGGGTGCCTGTGGCGTGGCAGACTCCAAAGGCATACTTGGAGTCAGTGTAAATGTTCACGGACCTGTTCTTAGCGGCTTCACAAGCTTTTGTTAATGCCATGAGCTCAGCTGCTTGGGCACTATGGGAGGGGGGGAGAGGTGAAGCCCAAATAATTTCATGTAGGGAAACAACGGCGGCTCCTGCTACCCTCTTCCCGTTATACATATAAGAGGAGCCATCCGTGTATAGTTCCATGTCTGGGTTTAGGAGTGGGGTATCGGTTAGATCGGGGCGTGGGGATTTAGCATCGTGAATCAGGTGGAGGCAATCGTGTAAGTTGCCCTGTTGTTCTGTCGGGAGTAAGGTGGCTGGGTTTAGGGTGGAACACCTTTCAAATGTTATGTGATCTGTTGTAAATAATTCGGCCTCATATCGTGCTAGGCGCTGCTGTGTGAAGGCTTGCGTTTGTGATTTTAACAGAATCGCAAAAACCTCGTGAGGTACTTTTAGGAGCAGCGGGTGTCCTAGGACTATGTCTTTCGATTTTCTTACAATTTCTACTGTTGCTGCCACTGCTCTCAAGCATGGAACGGCTCCCTGAGCTACTGGGTCTAGGGTTACAGAGTAGTAGGCAACCGGACGCTGCGCAGGGCCGAATGTTTGCGTTAAAACTCCTGAAGCTACTCCCTTGTTTTCATGAATGAATAATGTAAAGGGTTTATTATAGTCTGGAAGTCCCAGTGCCGGGGCCGAGGCTAATGTCTGTTTAATTTCTTTTATAGTTTGGTCTAAGGAGTTGGTCCATTCAATGGGGTCGGGCATGGCCTTTTCTGTTAATTGTATTAAGGGTTTTGCTAATTCCCCGAATGACGGAATCCATGGGCGGCAAAAACCCAGTACGCCCAGTAGGGCTCTGACTTGCCTCTTTGTGTGTGGAGTTTTCATGTTCAAAATGGTCTGCACCCTGCTGGGGGCTAGTTTCCTTATGCCGGGTGCTATGATGTACCCCAAATAGGTCACCTCTTGTTGTAGATATTGTAACTTAGTGGGTGATGCTTTGTGTCCCCTATCTGCTAGGGCTTGCAGGAGATGAATTGTGTCCACTTTACAGGCTTCCTCTGTTTCTGATGCTAGCAATAAGTCGTCTACGTACTGTATTAGGGTGGAGCTGTGTGGGAGCGATATGGAAGAAAGGTCTGCTTTTAAGATCTGGGAGAATAAGGTGGGTGACTCCGTGTAGCCTTGTGGCAAGCGAGTCCACGTGTATTGTTGGTCTTCCCAAGTGAAGGCAAAAAGGTATTGGGAAGCCTGATGTACCGGGATGCTAAAGAAGGCAGAGCACAGGTCTATGACTGTAAAATATTGTGCCCAAGCTGGTACCTCCGTGACTATGGTTGCAGGATTGGGTACTATTGGAGCCCGGGGTATCACGTGCCTATTGATTAGGCGTAAGTCGTGTACAAATCTGAAGATAGGGTTCCCTTCCCGGTCCAATTTCTGTTTCTTTACTGGGAAGATTGGGGTGTTACATGGGGAGGTGCATTTGCGGAGGACTCCTTGTTCTAGATAAGCCCTTATTAACTTTCTTATGGGCTGGATGGCTTCAGTCTGGATTCTATACTGCGGGGCATAAGGTGGGGGCTCATGTTTTACCGCTATTCTCACTGGGGAAGCTCCTTTTAATAATCCCACTTCCGTGGCGTCCCAGCCCCATAAGGAGGAGGGTAGACTATTAAGGTCAGTAGGCAGTGAGGCGGCTTCCGTGACTACCATATGGATGCTTTTTGTTGGTATATCTAGTAGCAAACCATCCTTCCCACATTTAATAGTGGCCCCCATTTTACACAAGAGGTCCCTTCCCAGTAGGGAGAGAGGAGATTGAGTACAGACTGTAAAGGAGTGTTTTAGGGCTAGAGGACCTACATCGACTGGAATTTCCTTTGTGAATTCTACTGGGATGGTCCTTCCTCCTACCCCCATTATTTCATCACGGATCCCTTGTGCAATTGAGTTTTTTGTTGGAGGTGTTGTTATTAGTGAGGAGGTTGCTCCTGTGTCCACTAGGCACTCATACTGCTTTCCCCCTATCCAGAGAGATATCATGGGTTCCCCTCCTGGGCCATTCCTTAAGGGAATGGCCAATCCACAAAAGGTAGCCAAAAAGTCCGTGGCGTTTGCCGCTAGTCATAAGGGCGACTGATCCCTATCCCACCCTGAATCCTGTGTGTGTGTGTAGTTCTGCCTCCATTCTCCTTGGTCACCTGGGCGGGCCCTGTGCATAGGTGCTCTAGGCCGGGTCCGGCGCGGTTGGTTTGCCGGGTTTCGTCTACAATTTCGTTTCATGTGTCCTTCCTCCCCGCACTGCAGGCAGTGGGTGCAGCGTTCTTGGGGCCTCTCCTCCCACTCACATTGCCGGCATTTACGCCAGTGTGGCGGGGGAGGTGGGTACCGACCCGGGGGTGTGTAAGCCCTGCGGTTGGGATTTAGAGCAGCAAAAATTTGTAGGTCCTCCCTCCTCTCTTCTCTCCTCTTTCTTTCTCTTTCCCTTTCCTTTCTGTCTTCCTTCCTTTCTTTCTCCTCCTCCTTTAGCCTATCCCTTTGGTCATACACGAAGTTCGCAATCCTGCGTAACTCCGAGATTTCTAGTGAGGACCAGTTCGAGACGACCCGCTGAAAATGATCGCGGATGTCATCGGCTGATTGATTGACAAAAGCTGAGGCTAATATTCTCTGATCCTTCTGGCTATGGAGGTCTAGGTGGGCATATGTAGAGGCCGCTTCTGTTAGGCGTACCCAGAAGGCGTCCGGATTTTCCGCTTCCCTTTGTGTTACCCTTTGGAATTCGGCCCAATTAAGGGGCTTTCTCCCTATGTCCTCTAGAGCCTCAATTAAATTTTCCTTTGCCCTACTGTATTCATCCCAGTGGTTTGTATCATTATAATCCCAATCTGGACGATGTAGTGGCCATGCCACCCTTGTCCGGGCTACCTGCCCTGGCACAGATATGACGGGTTGCTTGGCAATTCGTTCAGTTGCCTCGAATAATTTGAGGAGCTCGTCTTTCGTTAGGAAAACGTGCAACAACTGGGTCATGTCTCCCCATGAGGGGTTGTGGCTTTCCGCTATGGATTTTATGGTCTGTATCACTGTCTGGGGATCGGCTCTGAAAGTGGGGGTGTCCCTTTTCCAGATTACTAGGTCTGAAGCCGAAAATGGGGAATGGGTTAGTACATACTCAAATTGTCCCCTACTTCTTCCCGGTACTGGTTTACTTAAAAGGGGAGCCATGAAGGGTATTCCTGTCTCGTCCTTCTCGGGGGGGTTATCTGTCTTTTCTTTGGGTTTCTCTGCCGGGGGGTCTTTGAGTCTAGCCAGTTCAGCCCAGCAGTACCAATAGGGTAGATGGCTGGGCTTAATTTTAGGTCTAAGTGCTTTCAGGATTTTAAAATTGAATGAACCGCTCTTTGGCCAAATCGGTCTCCCAGTTTCGTCTTCGAGTAAAGCCCATTCCTTACATATTTGTTTTGCCTTTTTTTTCTTCATTCCGGCCAGGACGGGCATTTGCTTTTCGTCCCAGGCCCCCAACAGCTCCCCTAGGGGGGTTTCCATGGCTACCCTCGAGCTACCGCTTCCCATGATCCCGTTCAGATGTGGGCTCACTTCGTCCTAGCTGGGTTTGCCACTTCGTATTTCCCCACTTTACTTTCGCGTCCTTAGAGGACCTTTCGCGCCCTTTTGAAGGGACTTTCTCTGTTTGCCCTTCGGAGGGTCTTATTGGTGCCCTTCGGAGGGACTTTTATCGCGTTCCTCACCGCGGGAACCTTCTCTCGATTCGCGCCCTTTCACGCAGGGACTTTCGATTCGCGCCCTTTCACGCAGGGACTTTTCTTACAGTTTCAAGTCTTGGGGAAAGAGACCCGGAGGACCAGCCGCACAGTGACCCAGGAGGGGTGCTGTCGGAGCGGGTATGCGTACCTCCCTTTTTCTCACTAACTTTCTTATGGGCTTTATCTACAATACACGATTTCCCTGGGATTTTTTTCCTGTTTTTTTTTTCCACCCGTATCGTTACTTTTCAGCAATAATTCCCCCACTCGTTGCCCGCTCGGCTGCTTCAGTATCCCTTTTTTCGCGAGTCAGTTTCCACACTCCGACAAGAACCCCCCCTTGCTTTCTCAATCCTGCCGGTCACTGCCCTTTCGGACTAGCAGCAGGCTGAGGTGCGGCTGGGGGTTAGGCGGAGGAGGTGGATTCTGACTGCTACTTGTGGATCTGAGCCCTCTAACGCACACGCACACACACACTCTTTCACTCCCCGTGTTATTTTTAGGAAGAAAAAAAATTTCGGAGCGGTACTCACCTCCTTTCAGGCAGCTGTAGAGTTCAAACTCCGGATCTCCCTTTACTACCCTTTTTAGCCGTGCCGGGTCCGTGGAAGTCCTCCTGCGGATGAAAACATCCGCGGCCGGCAAGAGAGTGATTCCTCGGGCCCGGTTCGGTGGTTGGGTGAGCTGAGAGTCCCTTCGTGGGTCGCCAATTGTTGGAAGATCAAAGGTTTCCTGGTTCGTTCCCAGCCGGGAGTCACCACCGACGCCTAGAAGAAAGTTTCGTGAAGACAGCCACCTGAAAGTTATGAGCTTTATTGAAGGGAAAAAAGGGAACGGGAAGGATGAGACGCAGCTCTGTCGTTCCCGGGTCTGCAGCACCATATACAATTTGGTTTCTCCTTATATACAGTTTTTCTTGCCCCTGGCTACAGTGTAAATTTTACTGAGAATAAAAGTTCCTTTATTCTGGATGATCGTTCTGATATTGATTCTCTTGTCTTTTGGGTTTCGTTTGTCTGGTATCTTGCCCTTATGTTAATCTTATCATAAAACCTGAAGAGGATGTTTTCCTGTTATTCGGGGCGCTTATCAAAGAGATCTGTTTTATGCAGATGGTCATGGTGTTTGTGTTATCTTGTAATCATTGCTAGATTCGGGGTTTTCCCAACTCCATTATCCTTTTCCTAATCCTATTATCTTATCTCCTTTGTGACTAAGTGTAACCTTTTCCTGTTTACGTGTGCGTGTTTTCCTCTAGCTTTGGTCCTTGATTATGTATTCATTAGTTTGTTCCTGTTTGTGCTCTTTGGGTTATTTTTCGTTACCTTACTACAGTGGGAACGAGCGAAGAGAAAGGAGCAGCTGCACTGAGAAGGGGGTGGTGGAGGCGAAGGAAGAGGCCCCTTTGGAAGAGGGAGGGAAAGACTCACCTGCTGGCTGGCTTTTCTGCAACGCTCTGGTCGCCCATCCAGGTGAGATCCTCAGCACTCCAGCTGAGCACTTGAGACGCTCCAACCGCGCTGCCAGCCGAGCCGTGGAAGCCGCTCTGCGAGACCCGCTGATTTTCCGCCCCTTCACTCGCTTTTCCTGGTGGCGCCCCTTCTTCCGCTTTTCTGCGGCGCTTTGCCCCCTCCTTCCCCGACGCCCCCCTTTCCCCCTGCTTTGCTCCCCGGCTTTGAGCCCCCTCCCCCTACAGCCGCTTCCTTTCACCCGCAAACAACACCTGCCCCAAAACAAGACTCCCCCAGGCCACCTCCCGCCCACAGCCAACCTCTCTCCCGCGCGCCCAGACCCCTGCACTCCCCCCGAAACCCCCCAGACAACCCCCACGCCCCTTGCAGCTCCCCAAAGACAAACATCGGCTTTTTGCCACTGCGCACCCCCTCTCCCCTCGCCCGTTCAGAAAAGTCCCCAAGGCTAATTGGCTGCCCAGAAAAGCTGGCCTGGATTTTCCCAGCATACGGAGACCTGCATTTCGGCAGCTGCTAAAGGGCTCCGATCCCAAAGAAGACTCTGGTTGGTTTGTTGGTTGATTGGATTGATTGATTGATTGATTGATTGATTGCAATTATGTGCCATCCACCTCGTCAGAGATGACTCTGGGCGTCTTAGAAACATTAAAACTTGTACACATTAAATTAATAAAACAAAAGATAAGAATAACCAAATATTTGAGGGCTGCCACAGAGAAGGGGGGTGGGGGTGTCCAACCTGACTTCCAAAGCACCAGGAGGGAAGACAAGAAGCAACGGATGGAAACCCATCAAAGAGAGAAGCAACCTGGAACTAAGGAGGAATTTCCCGACTGTGAGAAGCAAGAAGGAGTGGAACGACTTGCCTTCAGAAGTGGTGGAGGCTCCATCACTGGACAGTTTTAAAAAGAGGCTGGACAGCCATTTGTCCGAAATGGTCCAGGGTGTCCTGCTTGTGCAGGGGGCTGGACTAGATGACCCCCAAGTTCCCTTAGAAAGCAATGAGCGTTTCTTCGAATGCAACACTTGGAAAGACTTGATTCTTTCTTACTATAAATGTACTGCTTTAGATTAATATTTTTATTAATTGTTATATTCTTATGAATTCAGTGAATAATCCTATCTTCTTGATTGGGATCCCCTGATCATTAGCCGTAGGGTTTAGCCCCACCAAGGCTCTCTCGGCCATCCCGCAGCCACTGCTTCCCCCGCCAAAGGACTCCGCAGCCCCCGAGACGCTCCGGTCCCAGCGCCCTTCGGACTCCAGCCAAGTAGCTGGGCGGAGTTGAGGGGCCCCTCGGGGACTCTGCAGGTGGCAGCTCCATCCTCACAAGAGCCTCTTCCTTCTACTTGTCCAACTTCTCAAAGTAGCTGGTATCCCGCTAGATCCCTTTCCATTCAGCTCTTTCACGGAGCTCCGTCTTCCCGGGGCTGATCGAGGCTCCCAGGGATTTTGGGTTGGTTGTTCAGGCAAGATTGGCTGGGTGGGTTTTGCTCTGCTGTGTAAGGGCTGCTGTGTAAGAGGACGTCACAAATAGGCTCCTCCGGGCACTTGGTGGCAGCTGATCAGGGAGGAAAAGTCCGCGGAAGGGAAAGGCAGGAGGGAGGGGGGGGCAGAGAGACCAAGGAATGCCCAGAAGACTTGGGGTCCCTTCTGAAGAAGCAGCGTCCTCACTGGTTTGATCTCTGAAGTTTTGAGGAGGCTGACACTTATTCGGTTATTTGCCCTTACCAAACAATTAAAATTGAAGGGAAGGAGGAGGGATTATTTGCATCTTCTTTTCCTTTTCCTTTCTTTTTCCCAGCCCCCTCCTGCCTCCTCCTTCCCTTCCTTCCCCATTTCACTCTTTCCATTCAGAGGACGCAGAGTCAGTGCAAATCCCCCATTCATTGGGATCAGCCTGATTGTGACCTTGGATGGGATCGCACACTAACACCTCCTCCTCCTCCTGCCCCTCCCTGCTTCCCTCGCGCCTTTCCCCTATAGACAGCCCTCGCGCCCGCCCCGCTCCCTTATACCGAGGGGGGGACAGCAGGAAGAGGTTGCGCCAGCCATGCACCAGCCCCCCCCCCTCCCCCGAAGTCCTTGCCCCGCACTGCCAAACCCCCTCGGAGCTCCTTGTAGGGGAGCCTTCTTTCGCAGTCATCCCTCCAGCCTCCCACCCGCGAAGGACGTGCCCCGCTTCTCCGCCAATCAAGAGACCCCCGTGCACTCTCTTCCTTCCCCCACTCCCCTAGAGAAACAGGCTTCTTTTTAGTGACCTCATCAAAGCACAAACCCCTCCGAACAGAGCAGGGGTCTCTAAATAAGTGGGAGGGGTGGGGGTGGGCAGCTGAATCCCGCCGTGGAAAGTTCTTCAGGGCGGTGGGACTGCTGTGGGGAGGGTCTCCACTAGTCCTAGCTTAGGCATGAAAGCCAGCTGGGGGAATTTGGAGTGAATATCCAGGAGGCTCTGAGTTCTAGTTTTGACTTAGAAGTGATTGAAGGTTGGGTGATTTGGGACCAATCAGCAGGGGATGGGGAGTTCTAGTCCCATCTTAAGCAAGAAAGCTCGCTGTTTCTTTGGACACGCCCCCCCCTCCACACACACATACACACCAGAAAACTCTGAGTTCCAGTCCTGCCTTAATACTTATTGATTGCAAGTGTGAAAATGCTTGCTATGAATCTTGGTCTGATCCATCAAAGCTTTTTTTTACCTGCTCACAATGGGATTCACAAAGGGATTCATTTGCAATCAGAAGCCATTCTGGGACCTCAAATTCAGTGCTAATTGATCAGCAATCTCTGTGTTTGGAAAGCAGGATTTTTTCCATGGATTCCTAAAAACCTAGATGTTCCCACCCTTAACCTCACCTTCTTCTTACCCCTGGATCAATACGCAGCATTGAACCAGCCTGCCAAAGTCCAGACCATTGGGTCAATGATGGGGCTGCCTTTAGACAGGATCCCTTCAGCCTCCTCCTGGGGAGAGTCTCAAGGTCCCCTTTCTCTGGGCATCTTCTACAGCCCTTCACAGACAAGACAAGCTTGGAAGAGGAGCAGAGAAAATGCTTTAGGTAGAAATTGTAGGGTGGAAAATTAAAAGGCCTGGATGTCATTAGATGTTGCTATTTTAATTCTCTGGATGAGAAAAAAAGAAAATAAAGTGGGGATTTCTTAGAAGTACACACCTAAATACCAACCCCAATCTGAAATCCTAGACAGCCTTTGTGATCAACACTTTCTGTACACTGGATTTCAATGGGCACATCAAGAAGGAACCATATACTAGTAATGAATATTTGTCTCCCCAGCTGAGGAACTGGAGGCCCCCACCGGCTGCTTTGGTGGGAGGGACAATGGTCCCCATGGAGATAATCTTACACCATGGTTGGGGCTTCCTTTCCACAGCCTCCGTCTAACTACTTTTCCTGCTCACTCGCTCACGCAGAGACACTTTTAGATGCTGTCAGCAAGAATAATTGCTCAAAGGATTTCTTAAAAGGCGTCATGTTCATTGGCAGTTGCTGAATATTAAATTCCTGTGAATGACTTTCACAGAGTTCTATTTACCTAGATTTATTGGGATGAAAGGGGAAAGTGTTACAAGAAGTACAGTCATTCAATCATTTCCCATTCTGAAAAAAGTAGATTTGATTTTCTTTGCCTCCTGCCAACTATCTAAATGGAAAGGATTTATCCTTTCAAATAAAAGAATCTTTAACAATTCTTCCAATATCACAATGCTGTTATATCTTATGTTTTTACATTTGTTCTGGCTGTGAGATGCTCCTTTGTGTTCAGGTGTGGCCTCAGAAGGATAATGTAGCACTTGGGAATGAAGATGCAGCCCAACAGACCAGCACTGGAGGCCAGGATGGAGAAGACCTGAACAGCCACCATGTATTTCCCTTTGGTGCTCAGGTAGGTGGGCACAAAAGTCACCCAGACACTGCAGAAGACCAGCATGCTGAAGGTGATCAGCTTGGCTTCGTTGAAGGCCCCAGGCAGATTCCTGGCCAGGAAAGCCACCATGAAGCAGATGGCAGCCAGGAAGCCCATGTAGCTGAGGGTGACGTAGAACATGACAACAGCCCCTTCATTGCATTGCAGGATGATCTCTCCAGGCTGGGAGTGGAGGTCAGAGTCAGGGAAGGGGGGAGAAACCCCCAGCCAGATGGAGCAGATGATAACTTGGACAGCAGAAGAAGAAAGGATGATGGAGTTGGCCAAGCTCTTCCCCAACCATCTTTTCACTCGGTTTCCTGGTTTTGTGGCCAGGAAAGCCAGCACCACCATGATCGTTTTGGCCAAGAGAGAAGAAATGGCAGCTGAGAAGATGATGCTGAAGACCGTTTGTCGGAGAAGGCAGGTGGCTTTCCTTGGTTGACCAATGAAGAGAGAAGGAGACAAGAAGCAAAGCAGGAGGGAGACCAGGAGGATGTAGGAGAGGTCCCGGTTGTTGGCTTTGACAAGGGGAGTTTCTCGGTATTTAATGAAAATAATTAAAACGAGGCCTGTATTTAGGAACAATAGTAGGGCAAAGGAGACCAGGATGATGCTCAGAAGTTCTTCATAAGACAGGAAGGTTATAACTTTAGGAATACATTGGATTCTGGACTCATTTGGGTACTTGAAATCCGGACATTTGGTGCATTTGTCAGTATCTGAGAAAAGTAGAAAGCAATATTTCTTTAGCATCCTTTCCTTTGCACTTCAAGAAATACCTTCTTGGGACAAAAGCTGATAAAGGGAACATTTTCCAAGATGCATTGCTTAACAATTCCACATAAAATATTAAGTATATTGTTCTATAAAACTTATATACCTAAGGAAATTGGGTTATGCCCTAAGAAATTGTGCATTTTGAATAAACAAGAAAATAGTTGAGCTTCAATCTTTTTTTTAAAATCAAAAATCACTTTCATCAAAATTTCTGGCTAAGTTCATTTCCACTAGGCCTTCCTTTCCTCCGGTGTCACTCACCTTCCTGAGTGGAGAAGGTCCCCTCCGGACAAGGAACACAGTCATAGCAGCAAACTGGCTCTCCTTCTCGAGCCCTCTTGACAAATCCAGGATGACAATTTTCCACACATTTGGACTCAGGCAGGGACTGAGGAGAAAAACAAGGATAACAGATAACAGATTAACAGAGTTGGAATGGACCTTGTAGGTCCTTTAGTCCAATGCCCCCACTCAAGCAGGAAACCCTACACCATTTCTGACAGATGACAGTTCAGTCTCTTCTTGAAAGCTTCCAGGGTTGAAGCTCCCATAACTTCTGTTCCATTAGTTGATTGTTCTCACTGTCAGAAAGTTCCTCCTTATTTGTAAGTTGAATCTCTCCTTGGTCAGTTTCCATCCATTATTCCTTGGCTGGCATTCAGAAACATTAGCTAAGTATTTTCTGAATTTCAGTTAGGTGAATATGAAATCTCTGATTCATTTTAAGCAGACATAGGATATATAACAATGGCAGATTCTTCATTTAGTTCCTCCCTTTGGCTTGTGGCATATCTGGCAGGATGGAATTAAGGAAAGATGTAAGTATTAAGAAAGAAGCTTCTTCCTCATGGCTGTATTAATATTTATTTTTTTACTATTCATTTATTATGATGGTGTACTCATAGTAAATTTTAGAATCAATTTATTGTTACAGATTTATTAAGTTATTATTATTTTAAATCTGTTAAAATAGAATAAAGGTGATGAAGAGAAAAAAACCATCTGACCAGTAGGATCTGGAAAAGTGGGGAAAGGTGAAGCAAAAGCATCTCCCACTTAAATACAAAGGAAAAGTTTCTTAGAAATTCAGGCTGTCAACTTTAAAAGCAATGTTAATTGTTGATTTGTAAAATGGCCTGCAGGTTGAGTCTTCCTCTGATGAGCTCCTTGTCCTGCCCTCAGGCTCAGGCATTATGGAGAATAAATAGATGCCCTCTTCTATGTTGGAAGATGCCTCTCTCCTCAGCTTTCTTTTCCTAGAGGGTAAACATCCTTAGCCGTTTAGTGATTTAGCCTCCAGATCAACCAGGAAGCAACCTGGGATTAAGGAGAAACTTCCTAACCGTGAGAATAATTAACCAGTGGAACAGCTTGACTCCTGAGGTTGTGGGTGCTTCATCAATGGAGGTCAGTTGTCTGAAATGGTATGCGATCTCCTGCTTGAGCAGTGGGTTGGACTAGACAGTGGTCGGCAAGCCGTGGCTCGCGAGCCACATGCAGCTCTTTACACACTTTAATGAGGCTCTTCTGTGTGCCGGGCGCCCGCTCCCCTCCCTCCTCTCGGGCGGCCGCCCCAAAAGTCAGGACTCTGCAGCTAGCCTCTGTAATTGTGCCGCTGCTCCACGCCGTGGAAAACATAGGCGCAATTACAGCCCGGAGCAGGAGCAAAGCCCCTTTCCCAACTGGCCCTTCCTCCCTCGGAACGCTTCGGAGGGAAGCTTCTGCAAAAGCCCGGGCGAGTGACAATTTCCCGCCATTACGAAGTCTCAGAGGCTGTAATTTTTTGAGCTGTGCGCGCACGCCTGTTTTCCACGGCGTGGAGCAGCGGCGAGCGATGATTCCGGAGGCCATCAGTGGGGGGGCAGGGTCCCCCCTCGCATTCCTCATCTTCCCGGATGGCCCCCGGAATCATCGCTCGCCGCACAGGATCTCGCCGCTGCTCTACGCCGTGGAAAACAGGCGCGCGCACACAGCTCAGAAAATTACAGCCTCCGAGACTTTGTAACGGCGGGAACTTGTTGTCACTCGCCTGGGCTTTTGCAGAAGCTTCCCTCCGAAGCGTTCCGAGGGAGGAAGGGCCAGTTGGGAAAGGGGCTTTGCTCCTGCTCCGGGCTGTAAGCTTCCCTCCGAAGTCTTGGGATGTTCTGAGGAGCCCCCCAATGCAAAACGCTGCTGCCAGGTAGTTAAAAGTACCTCTCTGATTCTGTCAGACTCTGTCAGTCTCTCTCTGATTCCCTCTCTCACTCCCTCTCTCTGTTCCTCTCTCTGTCTGTCTGTCCGTCTCACTCACTCACACACACACACTGTGGTCACCTTGTTGAGTGTTCCAATCACATTTGAAACACTCAACAACTGGCCTGCATTTATGGTATTTTGCAGCATTCTGGACTGCACAATGCTGCAAAATACCATAAATGCAAGCCAGTTGTTGAGTGTTTCAAATGTGATTGGAACACTCAACAAGGTGACCACAGTGTGTGTGTGTGTGTGAGTGAGTGAGATGGACAGACAGAGAGAGGAACAGAGAGAGGGAGTGAGGGAGGGAATCAGAGAGAGACTGACAGACACACACACACACACACACAGAGTGAGACAGAGAGGGGGAGGGAGGGAGAGAAAGATAGACAGACAGAGAGACAAACACACACAGAGTGAGTGATTAAGTGAATGAGTGAGAGACAGACACACCCACATACACAGAGTGACAGAGAGAGAGGAAGGGAGGGGAGAGAGACAGAGGGAGAGACAGAGACAGACACACACACACATACAGAGTGAGTGAGAGACAGACAGACACACACACACACAGAGTGACAGAGATGGGGGAAGGAGGAGAGAGAGACAGAGATATATATAGAGAGACAGAAAGATAGACACCCAGAGAAAATGACAGAGGGAGACAGAGAGGGAGGGAGGGAGAGAGAGACAAAGAGCCAGAGAGAGAGAGAGAGAAAGAAAAAGAAAAAAAGAAAGAAAGTGGGAGAGGGAGATGAAATTAAAAACAACAACATACAAACCTGACTTACTCAAACTATCCAAGGAAATGCAAGGCCAATGTTCACATTAGTGGTTGTGACTTTGTCAGTCATTGTCAGGATGTAATTTTCTCTACATTGTAAGGCAAATTTTACGGAATTTAACGTTATCGATAAATAATATCGTTCTAAAGTTTTTGTTTTATTAGTTGTGTTATTTGTATCCTCCCGACCTATGTGGATACTTGCATGCAGAATATTCTCAATAAAAACTTATTAAAACTAAAAACAGTGTACCATCCTATGTATTTTCGGTTTTAAAAATGTGGCTCTCAAAATAAATTTCAATCGTGGTTTTGACAAGATTTGGCTCAGTTGAAAAAAAAGATTGCCCACCACGGGACTAGAACATCTCGAAGGTTTCTCCCAGCTCTATTCTGATTGATTGAAATCCTAAACTGTCAGCAGCCTCCCAAGTTGGGCATGGCTAAATCAGCATTAAAAATGTTTCAAGCTACAGCATGTAAAGGATACCTTGGTCAATAGTATGGAAGCCTTCCAAGCAGTCTAAGAGGACTCTATGTGTTCTGTTTCCAATATTCAATTCTCTTTGAAGGTCTTCCCCTTAATGATCAGACTTAGCCAACTTGAAATGGGTTCAACAGCTTTCAAAAATAAAGAAAGGATACCGATATTTCACCCACCTTGTTGAGCAACTTGAGCCGTAAAAGAGCATCTTGGCTGATAATAAGTCGCTCTCTTTGAAAACTCCCCAGCGGCTCTTTAATGGCATCCTTCTTATGGAAAGTAACCCAGCTTATGATATTCAAATCTG
Organism: Natrix helvetica; assembly: GCF_964273705.1. NCBI lineage: Eukaryota > Metazoa > Chordata > Lepidosauria > Squamata > Natricidae > Natrix > Natrix helvetica. The sequence continues at coordinate 135,339,469 of NC_138551.1, forward strand.
CAGCTACATCTCCATTTTGATCCAAGTACAGTTTCTTCTTGGAAAGATTGCAAAATTCACTCATCTCCAGAAACGGATGGAACTGGAATAGAAACACTCATGAAAGTTAAAAGCAGGAAGCTTGGTTTCTTACCACTCATGGTCTTTTCACATGTGAATCTTTCTCCTAGAGTTGTCTAATTTGCAAATTTTGTGAGTTGGGAAATAAGTGTTATCCCTGTCTTCAAAACTGACAAAAGTTCAGCAAAAATTGTCAATCATATATTGAAAAACTACATTTGTATTGATGAAATATCATTGACCAAATTTCTCTATGAAAGAGGATATTTTAGAGAACAAAGAAACAAAGAGATTATTTGTAAACTCCTTGGGAAAAACAGGGGATTACCAGAAAACGTGGATTTCTCAAGAAGAAAGTTGCCAGGCTAATCTTCTCCCAGGTACACCAGGTAGGAAACACAGCCAAATGAGGTGACTCGACTTTATTGGAAGGCCACATCAAGATAATCTCGCAAGTCTGAAAGTTCAAATCTCCCACCAACCCCTTTTCAAGCCTGGAGAATTACATGGCTGGACGGAATCTCTGAAGCAATAAGTCAGCAAACATATCAAACACACCCTCCTCTTCTTATTTTTCACACATCAAGGGTTGTGGCTGAGACAGTGTGACTAGTTGAAAGTCACCCAGCTGGCTTTCACGGCTAAGGCAGGACTTGAACTCAGAATCTCCAACTTTCTATCCTGGTGAAGATGTTGGTATTATATTATATTTGCACATGTCATTACACTTCCTTAATAGTTTGTGGAAATGCTGGTGATGTAAAGATTTCAGCCAAGTAGTAACAACCTACTTGCTGATAACTAATTAATTGAGATAATTAATTTCAATGTCCCTCATAAAACTGGGAATTTATGAATAACAATTAGTCCTTGATCATCTATTTTTCTATAGTGTCATTAATGCAGGCGGGTAGTTGATAAAATATGATTTTCTGATGCAACATTTATATCAACTTATATTTTGATGTGATATCAAAAATATGTAAATTTTAGCAATTAGGACTTAACAAATTATGCTATTTTGTATAAGAACATTTTTATTAAGATTTCATTTGCATCTTTTCTTAAATCATTTCTTTATTTATAACTTAGACCCAGGCATAAAATTCAAAAAAACATCTTGATGGTTCACCAAAATTGTCTGAAAACCCCCCAAAAGGAATTTAAGAGAGAGAGAAGTGAAAAGATCTTCACTTAGAAGTAAAATGTGATGCAAGAGAAAAGGGATGATGGATACCAAACTGGATGGGAACATTTGGTGAAATGATCTCAACATAGTCATTGATTGGAAGCCACAGCAGAGCAAATATTCTTGTCTGGGGAAACCCCAACTTAAGGTCCCCTTGTAGGCACCACCCTTGGGGAAGACGTGGCAGAATATCTGGCTCAGGAAGGGCAAGAAAGGGGAAAGGAAGCTGCTGCCATCTTGGCTGCCAAAGGGCCCTACTGAAATAAGGCAGCTGAAAATCAGAGGGAGCCTGGGACCATCCTTCCATGCAGTCATAGAGTCAGAGGGCTGGAAGGGATCTTGGTCTTCTAGGCCAACCCCTTACTCAATACCATCCCACTCAAATGGTTATGCAGTCAATTTTTGAAAGCTGCCAGTGATGAAGAATCCACAAGCCCAAGAGGCAAGCTCTTCCACCCATTAAACAGTTCTTGCTGTCAGGAAATTTCTCCTTCCTTCTCGGTTGGATCTCTCTTCAACAGGCTCCCACCCATTGCTTCTTGCCCTGCCCTCAGGGGCCTTATAGAATAAATGAAACCCTTCTTCTTTAGGGCAGCCTCTCAGGTACATCTGTTATGTCCCTCCTAATCCTTCTCTTCGATTAACTAGATATTCAAGGACAACCTCTCAATTGGCGAATGGAGGATGCAGCCCTCTTCCAATGACGGAAAGATGGCACACAGAAGTTTAAGATCTGTTAACTGTTCTCCCAGATTGTCAGGCATGGAAAAATGAACTCAGTTACAAGAGAGGAAACTCAGTGAAGCAGAGGAGTTCAGTCTCCCCTTCTCTGTTTGTCTTTCTCAGGGGCAAGTAGCCAAGAACAGCAGTTGATCTCAAAGTCAACAAAATCCATGGGGGGGGGGAATGGAGTTGTTGGAATATAATGTTTCTAACAAGATGATGCATTGAACCCCCACCTGCTCAGCTCCTACAATCTTCATGCAAAGACCAAGCAGTCATCAGACAGAAAAGCTTTAATTCCTGCAGAGAGGAGGGGTTGAGCTAGAGTTTCCTTCAAAGGTATAAATATAAAATTCTATGGTGCTAATTTCAAACCCATGCCTACAGTATTTTATTGGAAAATGTATGCATGGTTTTAAAATTAGCAGTGTTTAATACCCCTTTCCATGAATAGTTAAATTGCCCCAAACTCTTGGCCTTTTGTACC